>NC_081845.1:48676216-49361716 GCF_963259705.1 Myotis daubentonii | reverse complement strand
TCAACTTTCTGATATTTCTGTTTAATGTTCCTGTGTGTTTTCTTAGTTTTCAAACTAAGTAATATATTGTTCAATTTTATTTAACTAAATATTAACTCCTTAAACTCACTTTTTTTTCAGTCAATAATATGTTCCCACACTTCACTCATGTTATTGTTTATAGTTCATTTTCACTGTTATATAATACTAGAGGCACAGTGCACGAATTTGTGAATGGGTGGGGTCCCTTGGCCTGGATGACAATTGGGGCTGATCAGGGCCATCTCGCCCAGTCCCAATCAGGGGCCAGCCAGCCTGGGGAGGGACCGTGGGAGGTTGGCCGGCCATGAGAGGTTGGCTCTGGGAGCACATTGACCACCAGGAGGCAGCTCCTGCATTGAGTATTTGCCCCCTGGTGGACAGTGCACATCATAATGACTGGTCGACTGGTCATTCAGTCGTTCGATCGTAATGGTCACTTAAGCATATATATATATATATATATATATATATACACACATATATATACATATATATATAATATTTTGTAAAAACATCACACTTTATGAAAATAGTAGAGGCCCAGTGCATGGATTCGTGCACCAGTGGGGTCCCTCGGCCTGGCCTGTGGGGATCAATCCGAAACCGGCTCTCTGACATCCCCAGAGGGGATCCCAGATTGTGAGAGGGTACAACCAGGCCGAGGGACCCCACCGGTGCACGATTGGGGCTGGAGAGAGACTGTGGGAAGGCTCCAGGGCATGTCTGGCCCATCTCACCCAGTCCCAATCGGCCAGACCGCAGCAGCAAGCTAACCTACCGGTTGGAGTGTCTAGCCCCTAGTGGTCAGTGTCCATCATAGCGACTGGTCAAACAGTTGAATGAATGGTCAGACACTTAGAATATTAGGTTTTTATTATATAGGATTCTCCTGCTACTGAAAAGTTACTGTATTCTCAGAGTTTTGCTATAGGCAATGGGGTTATTATTTTTTTGATATTATTTCCTGGTACATATAAGCCAAATTCCTCTTGGATGTATTCTTCTGTGTTTCTTGCTATGCTGTAAGGTTTGAAAATGTTCAGTATTACAAGATAATTTCAAATTCTTTTGGAAGTGTGAAACAAGTTTAATGTGAGTTGTATTATAATTGTACTTTATGTATGCCAAAATAAAAATCATAAAATTTATATTGTTAGAAGAATAACATTGTTGGAAATATAGAAACCATTGTACTAAGTACTTTGAGTACTTTGCCTTATCCTGCAAAAGATATTTATAGTTTCAAGCTTATTCTATCATTTCCTATATAAAGTGGTGTGGTAGAAGGGTAACTTAGTGAATACAACTAAAGCACTTTAAATAGCTCCTTAAAAACTTCTCGTCTCTCATATATTAAAGTAAGTTATATACATCCTACCCTCTTAAGATAGTGTATATTTCAATTATTAAAATATGCAATAATTGAAGGACAGGAAGATGGGATGCTACGGAAAAAAAAACTATCATCAGAGGGCTGAAATATATCTAATGTCATTTAGTTGTTAACTTCAAAGTCATTGCAACTGGTCAATTCAGTGGGTAAAAATCATCAGAAAAAGCAAGATTTTTCTTAATTTTGTTTCTTCTATCCAGGGTCCATTCACAGTTATTGAAGTATATAATTCTTTACCTGCTAGCTTTATGGCATATAATTGTACTTCCTATAATTTTCACTCACTAATTCAGTTATATACCATGCCTGTAATTAAAACGTTTTTAGCATATATTTTGTATCTATCAGATTCTTAGTTTCTTTGCTTTACAGTTAGTCAGACATGAAACTGTTTACTACTCTGTTATTATAATATTTAAATATTATAGTATTTTCCAAATTTTATAATATTAAATCTGAGCTGAGTTATTTTAAATGATTAATTAATAAAAATTAACAATGTGTATGATATTTGCATAAAATAGATTATCTTACTTGCTTATATGATCCTATAGTGAAAAAGCAACTTAGATAGCAGCTAGAATTATCTAATCATATTTCTACACATCCACATTCTTATTGAAGCAAATTCTGCTCTTAAGTTTTCTATAGTTGCTTCTCAGAGATTTAATGGGAAGTAGTTATATAGAGCTGTGTGAAGAATTCCCTTTGAAATTAATAACTCATGTGAGAGATGGGGTGTATTCTGGAATAAGCATGCACTGCACTTTCCTCCTAGACATGCTTGTACAAAATTGCTATTTACATATAATTGTTTTAAAAGGCCCTGTTCTAGTTTTCAAGATCTTTTGAAATTAGTTGACATTGGTAAAATACCAGACACACTAAGACTTTGATGAAATCACTTAATCTGACAAACTGCATTTATGTCAAGATGTTTCAAATGGACATACAGTTTTTAAAACATAAATCAGCATCTACAAATGTTTCTATCCCAACTCTAATTGTTGAATTTTCTGTTCCCAGGGATCCACATTTATCCTTTCTCAACAGCTAAAAAAATGCTAAGAATCTGGAAGGCTTTAGGCAACCCTACTTTTCAGAACACAAAACAGGAAACTATCTCAAATGCTCTTACTTGATCCATCTTTGTGTTCCAAGCACAATGCCTCAAAAATCCACCTGCTGGAAGTCGGGTGGTGTATGCAAAGGGATGTCATGGTAATTTGAAAACAGTTGAATACAGAACAGAGGCTTTTCCTGCCCTCAAGCTCACCACACTGGTTTGTCTGGCTCACTACATGCCAAAACTTTTGATTGATGTGCTCACTTCAGTCACGGGTAATTTTAACTCATATATTAAGTAGCTGCTGCTTCCACTCCATTATAGTTCTTCGTATGGGGCAAATCAGAGTTCGGTTTTTGTCTGCATTGGGCTGACCTAGAGCCATAGTGTGCTTTTGTTTAGATTTAAGTAGGAGGCAAGCTAATATTTCAAAACTAGCAAACTTTTACAATCTCTGCTTTTCTTAATTGTAGGGATCCCCGTGGTAAAGAGCTTTTCATTGCTACCACATTGCTCTTCAGGAGCCCCAAGGAAGGCAGAAATGTTGTTAAAAACCTTTCTAAATACAAAGAAATTCTTTTGAAATGTAGGAGATTTAAGTGGATTGATTCTATGTAACCAAATCTGGCAGCAGTTTCCCTCTCGTATCTGTTTATATTTGTGAACGACATTGTGTTCTAACAGTAATTTTGTGTGTATTTCAATATTGGCAATAGATCTGGACACTGAGTACACTTCTATTCATGACCATGTTAGAAAAATATTGTAAAAATATTGATTCTAATAGGAATCACATATAAATAGTAGAGTCTGATGTACATTTCTGTTAAATTTCCTATTTCATATTAATTCACACCTGTCTGCATGGAAAATAGTATAAAATAATTCACTCATCAGCAACCCTTTCCTGTTTTTGAAAATATTATCTAATGATTATAATAGCCCAATGAAAATTTTAAGTTAAACCACATAAGTCATTTATTATCAAAAAATACAATTTACACTGGGACATACTTGTTGCCCCCTGCCCCCCAAAAAAGGATTGAAGAATATTTCTGAAATAAAAGAAGACTTAGTAAAATATTCATCCCTTTTTTTCTTTTTTGTTAAATCATATAGAATGTGGAGTCTGCTAAATATACCAATATTCACGGCAGAAACTGTGTAGACTATATGATCCTGATTATAAGCAACAAATACTTAATATGCATGTCAGAGAAATTAGAAAAAAGAGCCAATACTTTATAAATTACTCAGAGGAAAGATGAAAATTAATCAAAATGACTAGTACAGAGTTTTATAGGAAACTTCTTTCTTATATATTCCTCTTTGGAGCTAGTTGGAACAAGGGTACACTGGCCAAGCCCAATAACCTCCCAGTCAAATCCCCCTTCATTGGCACTAAATAATGTGAAATTGCCCATGGAATGAAAGGCTTTAAATGTACACTATTTTAACTCATGGGACTCTTAAATCTAAACTGCATAATCCAGATTAGGCTTGGAATTTTCAAATTTAAGGTGCCAGTCTGAGATAGTGGGCAAAATGAGTGTTTTTTCCTAAAAGTTGGACAATATATATTTATTTTTAAGTTTGTGTTACCCAGAAAGGTACTAATTTAGATTTTAAAATAAGCTTATTTATCTTAAAAAATTTATTTATAAATGAAATATTTATAAAGAGTTTAACTAAGGACCATAAGCTAAACCCAGTTTACTGATGGTTTTCACAAATAAAGTTTTATTGAAACACATTCATGCCCATTTATTTTCATATTGTCTGTTATTCCTCTTATGCTAGAAAGGCAGTATTAAGTTGAGACAGAGATGGTATAAAGCTTGCAAAGCCTACATTATTTGCCATCTGACCTTTAAAAAAATGTTTGCTAATACCTGATTTAGAATAGATATATCTTTCGAATATTTGCAGTTTTTCTCAGTTTATTAAGAACTAATTGAATATATATATATATATATATATATATATATATATATATATATATATATCTCACTGTTATAAGGTATTAAGTCTGATGGCTAGATTACATATATTGTGAAATGACTTTCCCAATGGGTTTAGTTAGCATCCATTATCTCATATAAATACAATAATAATAAGAAAAAATTCTCCTTGTGATGAGGACTCTTGGAATCTAATCTTTTAGTAACTTTCCTATAATTCATACAGCAGTGTTAACTATAATCAGCATGTTGTACATTGCTATCATAGCACTTATTTATCTTATAACTGGAAATGTATATCTTTTGGCCAGAAGAATAGATATGTTATGTTAAAGGTAAAGGACATTAATCATGAAGTCTAAATATTTTGAAAATATTCAAAATATTTAAGTATTTTCAAATATGGAGCTAAACTATATAATAAAACAATTGAAAATGTGTTCCTATACTAATTGTTTTAACACAATTACTATCCTAAACTGACAGCAATACACAAAATATTACATACATGCCAGAGTCAGTTATTCATAGCTATCAAGATAAAACATATAAAATATAAAATAATAACTTCTGGGCACAATGTATATGTATTTATTCATATATGTCTTCCTCTATATTATGGTGGGGAAATTTCTCTTAGATGTTCACAATTTCTAGTCATTAGCTTCTTATTTTATAAAAGTAAAATAACTCAATCTTAAAAAAAAAATCCTAGTGAGTTTTTATGATGAATTCTAATCTCCCAATGAGCAAGCAAAGGCCATAAAAAAAGTCACTGTTTCTTCTTATGAAGTACAGCATTCATATGATTATAGCTCAATTAAGAAACTGGGAACACTCAAAGGGAAGTACTCACCATTCACGCTATGGGTGGCCAAGTCAGACAGGCATTGCTGAGGAAGGTGACTCCATTAGGGCTCCTTAAAGAAGCCATCAACTAACAGGGTTTGCCATTTCGTGTGTCTTAAGAGTAAAGGGGTGGCATTTCCGTTCCTTAAACACTCTTCCATGTTTAATTACTTCTTACTGGGAGGTTGATATTTGTATATCATGTTTTGATTATAACAGGGACAATAAAGATTCTGTAGATAAATGAGAACAAACAGGAGGAAAGATAGCATATTTACTGGGATAATGGAATTGAACATAAAGCCAGGTGACCAAAGAACAATTTGTAAGGGTTAGCAATATTCTACTAGGTTCCTTTATTCTATCCTTGCTTTTTCTTGTGTTTTTAAATTTTACTTCAAGACTTCATTACCTTATACTAGTGATTTTTAAAAAAATGAGACATTGGGATCACTCAGAGATCTTGTTAAAATGCAGCTTCTAAATCAGGAGGTCAGCAGGGAGGCCTAATTTTCTGGTCGCAGGGGACTCTGGTGCTTTTGGTTCCAGAGCACAGTCTGAACAGGAGACCTTAGATGACATCAATAAGGAATAAAGCCCTGGCTGGTGTGGCTCTGTTGGCTGGAGTGGCATTCCATCTATACAAGGTCACAGGTTTGATTCCAGGCCAGGGCACATGTTTCCAGTTCAATACCCAGTCAGGGTGTGTGCAGGAGGCAACAGATGGATGTTTCTCTCTCACATCAATGTTTTTCTCCCTCTCCCTTTCCCTTTCTCTTGCCATCTCCATTCTTCTCTCTCTAAAGTCAATAAAAACATGTTCTAAGGCAAAGATTTTTTTAATAAAAGGACTAAAAATTAGAGTATTAGAAAAAAAGCAAATGCATTTTCCCTGAGGAGACTTTTATTATCATTTTACTACTCTTCTATAAACAACTAAAAAAAAAAAATAAATAAAAACTGACAAAATTTAGTCCAGAAAGGACTTTCCTACAGATATTCTTAGCAAGGAAGACTGTTTTTCCTACACGTAAAAATATCCTTCCAACTCTACAAATAACCATTCTCCTTCCCCTAAAATGTTTCTGGACTGCAACAAATCTAAGTATATTTATGGGAGTTCTCTTTGCAAATATAGCTGAGAAAAATGTTTTCAGTTATCTCTTTAAGTAAGCTTTATGATTTTAGTATGTTCTTCATTAAAACATTGTTGATTTTGAATATTTTCTTTACTCAGGGGTGCAACATATTAAATTAAACTCTTCCATATATTTTCTCTTACTGACATATGCCCTTATATGTATATATGTGCATGTTAACATTTGACAGTTCTGTTATTCCTATTAATTCAATGTATTATCATCAAACAAAGATCTAGTCTTTGAAAAATATCAGGTGAAAATAAACAAATATAAATAAACAAGGAACAGGTATAAATACACATAAAACATACTTCATAGCTTAAAATTAAAAATAATCATACTTTATGTTATATCTAGGTTCGTTTTTAATTAAATCTGAATACCAAGGGGGGAAAAACCTTACATTTAAAATCTGGGCTCTCAAACAAATATCAAAAATACTCATATATTATTTACTATAAAATAAAACTTTATCCTAGAGAATATACATGTACTTTGTGATGTGGATACTTTTTGGTAGTGTTAGCATCAAAAGATGTCAGGCATTATCTGAAATTAACTTTAGAATGTCCAATGCAGAAGCAAAATTGTGATTTAAAAATTTCCACTGTGCATCACAAAATCCATCTGGCAACAGACATTAATATGTGCCTAAATGCTAAATTCATTTTAAGTAAGAAAATTTAAAAAGAAAAGAGGAGAGAAACAGGTTCCTGGATTTTTCCATGAATTCCATACCTATGTGGGAAGAAAATAGCAATGAGTGTCAAGAAATTCCTTTATAAATTTGTTGAGCTTCTTCAAAGCCATAAACAGGAGATAAAGAACATTATTAAATTTCACAGGAGGAAGTAAGAAATCCACTTAGCCTGTTGCTAATCTCTGAAAATTCTTCCAATGAACACTGATAAAGATATAAAATCTGGGATTATCTAATATTCTTTCTTCTACTTTCCTTAATTCTCCCATTCCTTTAAACCCTAAGATAATTAGAGTGTTTGAAAATACTGGAAAGAAAAAGTATTCTGAAACCCTGAATACCTTTGACATTCAAAAACAATGCACCTTGAGAGCTTCACATATTCTTAAATATCATGATAACAAATAATTACCTTGATAGAGAATCTAAAAAATAAGTTAATTCACTAAGAGCACCAATGTTTCTACAAATGCTGGCTGAAGTTTTTAAATAAAGTGAGTAGTCTACATAAAATTTTTAGTATTTAATAAAAGAAGTAATGAGGAACTGCCTTAAATCTTTAGTAAATTCACAATGTACATTCTCCAGAAAACAAAATCCCACATTTCTTATAACTTTTCATTTTTAACCTTAATAACACTGCTAAGATATTTGTTTTCATATATATATGAAATATATGCACACATAAATATTTCTGTTGTAGATATGATAGCAAAATATTTGTCAAATGCTTATTATTTGCCCACTCATACTCTTTGCATGATCCCACCATTGTAAGAGTGTCAGTCTTTAAAACAGAGTAGCAAAACAATAAGCTAACAATGGAAATGTACTAACAGTCAATGACTCCCAATGAACAGATCAATTACATACACTGAACTGCTTTTGCCAGTAGCATGTGTTCATCTGTTTTCCAAAAGTCAGTATTTAAAAAAAACTTACTGCTCTTTATTATCCCTCTATTTCAATACAGGGGTGAGCAAAAGTACAGTTACAGTTTTTCTTATGAAAATAAATAAATAAATACATAAATAAAACAAGTATTTTGAGTACTCACAAGTATGAACCTACTTTTTCCAGTGCCTATATTTGTGATTTCTTCAAAATTGTTGTTTGTTTGTTTAGTTTTTTTGTTTGTTTTTTACATTTGACCTTCATATGTAATCATATTTTCTGGGGAATTAAGATATATGCAAAAAAGATATTTTTTTCTTAATCAATCAATCCTGTCTCCTTACTATGAAATCCACATATGTGTCATAAGCATTGTGAGCAGAAAAGGTAATAACAAGATATATTAATTATATATTTCTACTATGAGAAAAACATTTTAATTGGTCGTAAAATAGCTAAAATAAAAATGAATAGCTTCCAAATGTTTATATAGCGATTTTAGCTAATAGTTTTGAATAGGAAGTAAGCTACAGAAAATGTTCAGGTAGCTCTATCAGAAGCAATTGAATTAATTTATTATAATCAGACATTCTGAAAGGTGCTAGCAAAAGGGAAGGGTTTCTCTTAACAGGTTGCATTATTTCTTCAGAAGCTTTTGTTTTGATGCTCCAGATGACAAAAAATCTACTTAGGAATCAGAATGTAGTCCAGATGTCAGAGATGATTAATGGAGTGGGATTGGAAGTGGGGAAGAGCTTTATAGGGAAAACTGCCATTGGAAACACCCATTTGTACTGGTATCATTTTTGCTGTTGTCATTTCCCCTTTTGCTGTTGACCTTCTAGTTAACAACAGTTTACAAAGGATTTCTTATACCATGACTTTTGATTCTGGCTCGCTGCTCATTTTCAGAGACAACTAACATGATTTTTTTTTTCAGGTTACAATACAATCAATTATATAATTTAAAAAATTCTTACCACTCCACTTTTGCTCTCAGGTGAGATGTTTTTCTGCATTTCCCTGTGTAAGTTGTTTGTTGGATAGTTTACTTCCTAACTCCAAAACAAACTGGAGATAACAACTTCAGTTCCAAGTTACTATTAAATCCAACTTTTGTTTCTGAAAATATACTTTCTTCAATAGCTTTCAAAATTGTCTTTCCCACAGTGTCCTAGGGAAAAACACAAATTTACAAAAATGTTATACTTTTGACATGATTCCTTTGAAAAACTCACTAAGATATTTTTGCATGCAAAGAAAGAAAACAAGATGATCTGACTTGTCCAAGGAGAACTCTACTGGCAGCACAGTGCCCCCTAAAGTTAATTTTGAGAGAAAATGCCACAATATCTCAACTTAAATTACACACTACTTAATATCACTACTTGACTTCACTTTAACAAATACATAAATATCCCATTAAAAACGTAATTTAAATAAGAAATTATACAGAATTTTTGTTTTATGTCAATGATAATTTTAATCACAAATAAATATCCCCATTTTTATCTTAGTTCCTAGTCTATACTATTTAAAAATAACAACGTAAAATATGTTAATGAGTGAAAATGCCATTAAATGTTTATGATGACTATAAAGTATGTATGCCAATAACATATTGATAATTTTAGAATCTGGATGAAATACATTTGCTGAAATAGGGCAGAATCATTTTTAAATGTAAGCTTGCATTTAATAAATTATGACGCAATATCTGTGTCATTGATCAGCAACTGAACAATCAACAAATGTGAGGAAAGTATTCAATGAAGATGTATACAAATTTATTATTCAGTTATGGCTTATTACTATGTTGCATATATTTATAAGTTTTGCTTGTAGAATGCATCTTTTTCCAGGCCAAAAAAAGCACAAAAATACAGTTAATCTGGAAAAACTCACTGACTTTCAACTAAATTATTCCCAGGTCAATACATCTCTAGACCTAGGTACACAAAATTTTTTTCTGAGTTTTGGGAGTAAAGGAAGAAAATATTACTTGATCGAGCACTTAATAACAGTCCATCACTGCAATTCATGTATGACAATTTAATTATCTCAATAATCTTGTGAATATGTATTACTATTCATATTTTTTAAAAGTATATATTTTTTATTGATTTTACAGAGAGGAAGGGAGAGTTAGAAACATCTATTAGCTGCCCCTGTTGAGGATCGAACCCGCAACCAAGGTACATGCCCTTGATAGAATCAAACCTGGGACCCTTCAGCCCGCAGGCTGACTCTCTATCCACTGAGCCAAACCAGTCAGGGCTATTCCCATTTTTGACATTGTGAGCAATCTGAGATTCAGATACTTCTTCTGAATTGTTTAATGTCAGATTGCTAATAAGTAGCAAAGTTAAAAGTAAAATCCCTTTTTCTTACTTCCAAGATAATGTTTCCAATTCATCGCAAGGTCCAATGGATAACTAACTAGAAATGGTTCAGAACTACATACAACTATTGACAATAGAGTGGATCTGGACATTTGTCCATAGCATCAAACCATATATATAATGATACTTTATGAATACATCTAGTATTTTTTTAAAGCTCTGTATGGCTATATATCTCTATGTCTATCCACTTATTTATCAATCTACCTTAAGATAATAATTTCAAGAATCTCTCTTGATTCTTCTAAACTTCATCAACTATGATAACACATTTCATGTTTTTAATTTATAGACTCCTATTCTTAATATTTCAATCTGTCATGAAACAGATAATAGAAAGTAGTTGAACTTATTTCAATGTATCTAACTTCCACAACAACCCTGAAAGATCCTAGCATTTCTTTATCACTTCATTTTTCTAATTGCATCTAGGCTCTTAAACACTGACTAATACAGAAAATGTATTAAAATATTGTCAATTAAAAATGTTTTAAGAATGAGAGAACCAAGATGGCGGCGATATAGGCAGACGTGTCCCAGGTCGTGTCCCGGAGCAAATGGAAGCTGAAGCTAGTAACACTCACACCGAATTGGCGAAATTGCTCAGCTGGTGAGAGGGTTTGCAGCCGGGAAGAGCAGAACTCCCCTGGTAAGGTAAAAAAAAACCAGGGATTTGGGCAGGAAAGTTTGCCAGACCTCTGAGCCCAGAGAGTCGGAGGGAGACCGCGTGGCAGACAGCCGCGTGCCCTGGGACAGGCACAGCCCCTGACGGGGGAAAGGAGAACTGCGGGATTCCTGGCGCCGCCAGGGAAATTGAGAGCTGGGTTCTGTGATCACGGAGGACTGAGCCTAAAGGGGGCAGCCTGAAGAGCTGACCTGACCATGCAGTCCCGGTAAGAGAAGAAGCTTACAGAAACCAAGCCTTCCCCGTTTCCGCGGCCGGCATTTGTTTGTTTGTTTACACTGAATCCTGTTCATGGGACATTTCGGATACAGACACTCACCTGTGCTGAAGAGAGGGAGAGTGTGCTGAGGAGTGGAATCTGGGGAGAGACTGGGGAAAGAGGGGGAGCCGGGAGAGGTGGTAGTGAATTGAGTGCTGAGACACCCCTGAGGCCAGGACTGGGGCAGCCACCCGCTCCTGAGGGTGAGTCTCCTCCCCCCAGCCCCCAGGCAAGGAGCACAGCCACACCCAGATTCCACCCTGAACGAGATCAAGGATTAAGATAACCTGATCAGTCCCTGGGAGTTAACAGGGTCTGGCCTATAGGGGGATTTTCAATCCCAGCAACAACATAGCGCCGGTACCTAACTACTACGAAGTCAGCTCTGGGCAGTGAGCTTCCACTCGACAGAGAGGCCCTATAGCCTCAGAGGCCAACCCCAGAACACTGCCACCCAGAGGCTGACCCACAAACTGACTCTTTGCTAAACACAAAATAAGGCAGTCTGGGAAATAAATGCGGCATGCTTTAAAATAAGGACTGTGGTTTACAACACAGAGGAACAGTATATCGCAGGGAATCTCAACACTCTCCTCAATACCTGGAAGGTCTAAGGCGAGCCACACTGAAGAATAGAAGAAACGAAGGACATTCACTACTGCAATTTTTTTTTCTTTTTTCACTTTTTAACTAAGAAACCAATTTTTTTTTATTTTTTTTTTCTGTTCTTTTTTTTTTTCTTCTTCTTTTTCCATCACCTGATTTTACCCTTTTAATTACTACCTTCTTATTTTTAACCAGTATTATTACTGCTACCATTTTACCATTTTTTAAAGTGCCATTTTATTTTTTCTTTATTTTATTTTGGGATTAGTGTTCACCATTCTATTTTCATCGTCATATTATTGGTTGTTTCTAGTTTGTATTCATATCCAGGGAGCTGTTGCTGGAATTTGTTGGGATTAATGGCTGTTCTATAGGAGTATTCTCCTCATATAAAAAGTCTCTTCCCCTCTTCCACTTCATTCTCTCTTTTCGCTCTTTTTCTTTTCTTTTCTTTTCTCGCTTTTATTTTCCCCCTTCCTTTTTCCCAATTTCATTTTTGCACTCCCTTTTTTTGGTCCCTACTTTTCTTTTCCTTTCTCTCTTTTATCTTTTTCTCTTCCTTCTTCCTTATCCCCTAATTCTCTTAATTCAGGTGGTCACCTTTATTTGGAGTTATTAATATCGTGAATATATTTGTGTATAGTGCCTGGTACGTGGTGCCTTGTTGTGTTGTATTTTGTGCCTTTAAATCAACGCAGCAGATCCAAGCAACAGCAACCTCCTGAGCACCACATCCTCTGCTGAGGAACAGCAGCTGTACGTGAAACCTCACCCCACCAGCCAGAAGAGCCACCACAGCTGTGAACAGCACCCACCAGAGGAGCTGCTGACAACTGAAGAGCAGCTGCTACCGCAACCGCCCGAAGAGCAACCACAGACCAAGGAGTCACTGCCACCAAGGGAGCAACCACTGAACAACTCAACGTCTAGATATGTCATTGAGATCAAACATGGGTAGACAAAGAAACCCCCAAAGGAAAGAGAAGGAGGACTCTCCAGAAAAGCAGCTAAGTAATACAGAGGCATGCAACATGACAGATAAAGAATTCAGAATAAGGATCCTAGAGTGCATAAACCGGATGGAGGAAAAAATCGACAACCTCTTCAAGAAGCAAGAAGAAACAGATGAAAAAATCGATAACATATGGAAGAAGCTAGAAGAAACAGATGAAAAAATCGATAACATATGGAAGAAGCTAGAAGAAACAGATGAAAAAATCAACAAACTAAGTAAGACCCAAGAGGAAATGAAGAGTGATATAGCCGCAATGAAAAACTCCATTGAAAGTATCAACAGTAGACTAGGAGAAGCAGAGGACCGAATAAGTGAATTAGAAGACAAGGAAGCAAAACACACCCAAAATGTACTGCAATTGGAGAAAAAAATTAAAAGACAGGAGGAGAGCCTAAGGGAGCTTTGGGACAACATGAAACGAAACAACATACGAATAATAGGAGTACCAGAACAACAGAAGGATGAACAAGGATTAGAAAACCTACTCGAAGAAATAATATCAGAAAACTTTCCTGAGGTGGGGAAGAAAAAAGTCACACAAGCCCAGAGAGTCCCAAACAAGGTGAACCCGAAAAGACCCACACCAAGACACATCATAATCACCATGGCAAATGTTCAGGACAAAGAGAGAATCTTACAGGCTGCAAGAGAGAGACGGAAAGTTACATACAAGGGATCTCCCATTAGATTGTCAAATGACTTCTCAACAGAAACACATCAGGCAAGAAAAGAATGGACTGAAATTTACAAAGTGATGCAAAGCAAAGGACTGAATCCAAGAATACTCTATCCAGCAAGGCTATCATTCAAACTTGAAGGGGAAATAAGAAGCTTCACAGACAAAAAAAGGCTAAGGGAGTTTGTCACCACCAAGCCAGCATTGCAAGGAATGCTAAAGGGACTGATATAAAAATAAGAAATAAAAAGCTCAGAAAGAAAACAGCCACACAAAAAAAGAAATGGCTACAAACAAGTACCTTTCAATAATAACTTTAAACGTAAACGGACTAAATGCTCCAACCAAAAGACATCGAGTGGCTGAATGGATAAAAAAACATGACCCATACATCTGCTGTCTACAAGAAACCCACCTCATTAGAAGGGACTCACACAGACTGAAAGTGAAAGGATGGAAAAATATCTTTCAGGCAAATGGAAAGGAAAAGAAAGCTGGGGTAGCAATACTTATATCGGACAAAATAGACCTCAAAGTGAAGGCCTTAACAAGAGATAAGGAAGGCCACTTCATAATACTAAAGGGATCAATACAACAAGAAGATATAACCCTGGTAAACATATATGCACCCAATGTAGGAGCACCCAAATTCATAAAAAAACTCCTGGAAAATATCAAAGGAGAGATCGACAACAATACAATCATAGTAGGGGACTTTAATACACCATTGACAGCACTGGATAAGTCCTATAGACAAACAACCAGCAAAGATATAGCAATCCTAAATGATTCACTAGATCAGATGGACTTAATAGACATCTTCAGAACACTTCACCCCAAAGCCAGAGAATATACGTTCTTCTCAGGTGCTCATGGGACATATTCAAAAATAGACCACATACTGGGTCACAAGCAAAGTATCCCCAAATTCAAGAAGATTGAAATCATAAAAAGCGTCTTCGCAGACCACGATGGCATAATATTAGAAATAAACTACAATAAAAACAACCCAAAATACTCAAACACCTGGAAGCTGAATAGCATGCTATTAAATATTGATTGGGTTACCAATGAGATCAAAGAAGAAATTAAAAACATCCTGGAAACTAATGACAATGAAAACACAACAATCCAAAACCTATGGGACACATTGAAAGCAGTCCTGAGAGGGAAGTTTATAGCTCTACAGGCCTATCTCAAAAAACAAGAAAAAATGGTAGTAAATCATCTAACTCTACAACTCAAAGAATTAGAAAGAGAGCAACAAGAAAACCCCAGAGTGAGCAGAAGGAAGGAGATAATAAAGATTAGAGCAGAAATAAATGACATAGAGACCAAAAAAACAATACAGAAAATCAATGAAACCAAGAGCTGGTTCTTTGAAAGGATAAACAAGATTGATAAACCTCTAGCCAGACTCACCAAGAAGCAGAGAGAGAGGACCCAAATAAATAAAATCAGAAACGATAGAGGCGAAATAACAACAGACCCCACAGAAATACAAATGATTGTTAAAAAATACTATGGACAGCTTTACTCCAACAAATTAGACAACCTGGAGGAAATGGACAAATTCCTAGAAAAATACAGCATTCCAAAACTCAATCAGGAAGAATCTAAAAATCTCAACAGGCCAATAACTATGGAAGAAATTGAAGCAGTCATCAAAAAGCTTCCATCAAACAAAAGCCCAGGACCAGATGGCTTCACAGGGGAGTTTTACCAAACATTCAAGGAAGAACTAAAACCTATCCTCCTCAGACTACTACAAAAAATTCAAGAGGAAGGAACACTTCCAAGCTCATTCTATGAAGCCAGCATCACCCTAATACCAAAACCAGGTAAAGACAACACAATGAAAGAGAATTACAGGCCAATATCCCTCATGAACATAGATGCCAAAATCCTCAACAAAATCTTAGCAAATCGGATCCAGCAGTACATCAGAAAGATCATACACCATGACCAAGTAGGATTTATCCCAGGGATGCAAGGATGGTACAATATCCGCAAATCAATAAACGTGATACATCACATAAACAAATTGAAAGAAAAAAACCACATGGTCATATCAATTGATGCAGAAAAAGCATTTGACAAAATTCAACACCCATTTTTGATAAAAACTCTCAGCAAGGTGGGAGTAGAAGGATCATACCTCAACATAATAAAAGCCATATATGACAGGCCCACAGCCAACATCATACTCAATGGACAAAAACTAACACCATTTCCCCTAAGAACAGGAACAAGACAGGGATGCCCCCTCTCACCACTCCTGTTCAACATAGTACTGGAAGTGTTAGCCATTGCAATTCGGCAAGAAGAAGAAATAAAAGGCATCCAAATTGGAAAAGAGGAAGTAAAACTGTCCTTATTTGCAGACGACATGATATTATACATACAAAACCCTAGAGATTCCATCAAAAAGCTACTAGACTTAATACATGAATTTGGCAATGTAGCAGGATACAAAATTAACCCCAAGAAATCTGAGGCATTTCTATATACCAATAGTGAACTTTCAGAAAGAGAGATTATAAAAACAATCCCGTTTACCATTGCACCAAAAAAATTAAGCTACCTAGGAATAAACTTAACTAAAGAGGTAAAAGACCTCTACTCAGAAAACTACAGGACGTTGAAAAAAGACATAGAGGAAGACATAAACAGATGGAAGAACATACCGTGTTCATGGATTGGTAGAATCAACATCATTAAAATGTCCATACTACCCAAAGCAATCTATAAATTCAACGCACTTCCCATTAAAATACCAACAGCATACTTCAGAGATCTAGAACGAACTTTCCAAAAATTCATCTGGAATAAAAGAAGACCCCGAATAGCTGCAGCAATCCTGAAAAAGAACAAAGTAGGTGGGATCTCAATACCAGATATCAAGTTGTATTACAAAGCCACTGTTCTCAAAACTGCCTGGTACTGGCACAAGAATAGGCATATAGATCAATGGAATAGAATAGAGAGCCCAGAAATCGGCCCGAACCAATATGCTCAATTAATATTTGACAAAGGAGGCAAGAACATACAATGGAGCCAAGATAGTCTCTTCAATAAATGGTGTTGGGAAAATTGGACAGATATATGCAAGAAAATGAAACTAGACCACCAACTTACACCATACACAAAAATAAACTCAAAATGGATAAAGGACTTAAATGTACGACAGGATACCATAAAAATTCTAGAAGAATCCAAAGGCAAGAAAATCTCAGACATATGCCGAAGCAATTTCTTCACTGATACAGCTCCTAGGGCACTTGAAACTAAAGAAAAAATGAACAAATGGGACTACATCAAAATAAAAAGCTTCTGCACAGCAAAAGAAACCATCAACAAAACAACGAGAAAACCCACTGTGTGGGAAAACATATTTGCCAATGACATATCTGATAAGGGCCTAATCTCCAAAATTTATAGGGAACTCATACAACTTAACAAAAGAAAGATAAACAATCCAATCAAAAAATGGGCAAAGGACCTAAATAGACACCTTTCAAAAGAGGACATCCAGAAAGCCAAGAGACATATGAAAACATGCTCAAAGTCACTAATCATCCGAGAGATGCAAATCAAAACAGCAATGAGGTACCATCTCACACCTGTCAGACTGGCTATCATCAACAAATCAACAAACGACAAGTGCTGGAGAGGATGTGGAGAAAAAGGAACACTTGTGCACTGCTGGTGGGAATGCAGACTGGTGCAGCCACTATGGAAGACAGTATGGAGTTTCCTTAAAAAACTGAAAATGGAACTCCCATTTGACCCTGTGATCCCACTTCTAGGAATATATCCCAAGAAACCAGAAACACCAATCAGAAAGGATATATGCACCCCTATGTTCATAGCAGCACAATTCACCATAGCTAAGATCTGGAAACAGCCTAAGTGCCCATCAGTAGATGAATGGATTAGAAAACTGTGGTACATCTACACGATGGAATACTATGCTGCTGTAAAAAGGAAGGAACTCTTACCATTTGCAACGTCATGGATGGAACTGGAGAGCATTATGCTAAGTGAAATAAGCCAGTCAATAAAGGAAAAATACCACATGATCTCACTCATTCGTGGGCAATAGAGACCATTCTAAACTTTTGAACAACTATAGATACAGAGGCAGAGCTGCCTCAAACAGATTGTCGAGCTGCAGCGGGAAGGCCGGGGAGGGTTGGGGGGCAGGAGGTAGGGGGGTAAGAGATCAACTAAAGGACTTGTATGCATGCATATAAGCATAACCAATGGACATAAGACACTGGGTGATAGGGGAGGCTAGGGGACTGTCTAGGGCGGGGGGATAAAATGGATACATATGTAATACCCTTTGTAATACTTTAAGCAATAAAAATTAAAAAAAAGAAAAAGAAAAAAAAAAAAAAATAGATGAGAAACCAAAAAAAAAAAAAAAAAAAAAAAAAAAAAAAAAAAAAAAAAAAAAAAAAAAAAATGTTTTAAATTTGTGTCTGGAAAATAAATATATCCCTAACTGCCACTGTGGAATTTCTCAAAATAGAGAAATATTTAAACAATAACATGTGTGCTTTTTGATAACTCTGCCACAGAAATATACCTGCCATAATATATTTATATTCAAAGTAATACCAGGTAGAGAAAACTATACATATAATGCTAAATTTCATAAAGTGAGTCAAATTTTACACACACACAGTTGACGGTAGGGATAGTTTCAGCATAAATCCTAGAATGACACAATTGAGCCAAACTATCAGCTTTGACTATTCTAAATCTGCATATATAATTTGCACGACCAGAAGTGCATCTAAACAGGATCTTCCTTATTTAATTGGAGTGAAAGAGTTTTATTGAAGAAAAGTAAATTGTCAAAACCATGCGTTTAATTTATTAAATAGTCACTCAGAATTAGAGAAAAGCTCCTTATCATTAATAAGATTGTTCAAGTAGAAAGCAGTTAACAAAAATTCATGCTCCTTTCCATTCCTTATAAGAGCTGGTATAAATTCCTTTAAATCTTCATGGTCTTATTCAGAAAGATATCTCTGGCTTGGCACAGCTATATTCACTTTGTTTTCCTCTCTGAGTTCCTGTTTCATTCAGCCCACGCAGGGTGCAGAGTCTGCCCTCCAGCCCACTTTTTTTTTCCCACTCAGACTTTGATCTCTGGATTATTTATAGTTAATGATTTCTTTCATGTTTAAAATAATTCATCTGCTCAGAGTGATTATATATCAGTAATATTTTTTTCAGTATCCTCCTTTTAATGATGAATATGTATATATTTTTCATTAAGTGTTGCCGATTTCAAAGAGAATATTTCCCATGAGGTACATTTGAAATTATCTCACAAGCAGAATATAAAATAGAACGATTTTTAGAAATTGCAAAAAGCTATGAAGGAAGACATCAATAAAAGGACCTTCTTTCTTGAGGAGGGCTAATTTAGAAAACATTCTTAAATGTAAATTAATAAGTATTATATATGCATAACTGATTAATCAACCTGTGGTACTGAACTGCTGTAGCAAGTAGTTTTATTACTATAAATAAAAATCCTATAAATGAATCTTCTTTTGACTATCCCAGTTTGCTATTTTCTGTAGAAAGTGTAAGAAAGTATGTATGTGTGTGTGTGTGTGTGTGTATATATATATATATAAATCTGGCTAAAAATAACAGATATTTGCAAGGATACTGATTGAAAATTTTTCTCCTTTGTTAGAAAACACATACACACACACACACACACACACGCACACACGCTTAACAATATTCTTTTACAGGGATTACAGATTTTAGGTCTCATTTTTTCTCCTTCAAACAATGTTTTTCTTCTCAAAAATGTTGTCCCTGTAGGAAATATCTTTAAGGAAAAATACCTTGACCCCAAAATAAATAATAATTACAGAATATGCATCACTTATTGAACATTTAAAAATGATGTTAAATGGAATTTATAAGTTTGTCAAACTTTCAATATCAACAGAGAAAATGTTACTGTTGTCTTTTGATTATGTGAACCGCTTCCTTCAGAAAACCATTTACTGAATACCAACCAGCTACTTTGCTTATTATTCAAAGGTTAACTTAGGATATTTCTCTTTCCTTATAGAGAACATACAGCCTGTTTTGAGTCCTTTTAAAACATGCAATTATTTATTGAGCAAGATATAATTCTGTATAATGAAAAGCTAATATGCAAACTGACTGAACAGCGGAACAACTGGTCACTTTGATGCACACTGACCACCAGGGGGCAGACGCTCAATGCAGGAACTTCCCCCTAGTGATCAGTGCACTCCCACAGGGGGAGCACCGCTCAGCCAGAAGCCAGGCTCACAGCTGGCAAGCGCAGTGGTGGTGGCAGGAGCCTCTCCTGCCTCCTTGGCAGTGCTAAGGATGTCTGACTGCTGGCTTAGGCCTGCTCCTTGCGGAGCTTGGGCCTAAGCTGTCAGTTGAACATCCCCTGAGGGCTCCCAGACTGCGAGAGGGCACAGGCCAGGCTCTGGTCCGCCCAAGTGCATGAATTTCGTGCACTGGGCCTCTAGTACCAATATAAAAACTTATATTTGTTCAATTAAAAAATGAGCATTAATGATTTTGAAATGTTTCTTAGTGGTTTTTTTTTTCCCCCCAAGACTTATGTTAGCCTTACCTTTTGCCAAAACCAAATGAATATGCAAAAACCTCTTTTTAGCTATTAAAATAGGAGTTCAATTAGATTTTTACAAAGTATTTATATAAATGCTAGCAAACTTAACATTGTCAAGATCTTTATATTTTCTACTGATGAAGAAAAAGAAAAGAACAGAATTTTTAAATTTACATTTCCTTATGAAATTACTAACACAGTATTAGCTAATTAAAGTCTCTGTCAATCAACCACTTAGAGTCAGTTCTCATCACTATATGCCATTATTAATGTTTTACCAAAATAGGAAAATATTTTAATTGGAATTTAAAATATCCTATTTAAAGATTTCACATTTTATAAGCATATATCCAACAGTCTTGAGGTGAATACATCTATGGTGAGTGGATCAGTGAGCTCATGGGCTATCTACTCTAGGTGCACATGATGAAGTACTGGCACATCACCAGGTGACCACCCAATTGCAATATGATTCATTGTTAATTTTTCACCTTGATCAGACACCTTTAAAATTAGTGAAATCCTCTCCTATAATTAGTTTCTATGAATAGTAACTTTATATTAGAGAATAGTTTTCCCTTGAAATATTACTTCACATTCATTAAAAAGCATTCTCCTATCTATTCAAAGTCTATTACCTAGAACTACTTTTGCCTTAAAAATGTCTTTCTTTCAGAACAGATATTTTCTATAATATTTTCCACTACTTGGTAAATGCTAATAAACATCAAAGTTTGCTGTTAATTGATTTTACTTTCATTTATGTATGTGTATCTAGATTATACATGCATTATATTTGTATATATGATGATTTATTTTCCTATTTCCACTTGGTTTGACATTTATTGTATTTAATCAATGATACATAAATAGTCAATGTCTTTTATAACATTTTTATAAAGAAATTATAATATTCAGATAATAAATAAAATTAACATCTGTTAACTGTCCCTTTAAATTTTATTAGAATGTACCCTCTCTAATTATAGGAAGCAAATTTAACTAGGTTATGTACCTACTTTGTTAAAATATTTTCTTTGGATTATTTTTAGTAGTTTATTGGCATGAAATATTGTGTTAATTAATGTTTGGGACAATTTAATAGGCTTTAAGTAATACCTTAAAACTTTTAATTTTTACATTCTGATTACTGGCAACAACAGTATCTTTATAATTAGGTATTATTTGTCACTTATACTTCTATTTCTATTGTTAATATTATTTGCTCATTTATAGAATGAGATATGGATATTTTATATGTATACAATAATCTTAAGTAATTCTTAATAAAAATATATTTCCAGCCTGTTAATTTCCTCTTTAATTAAATTAATTTTCAAATATATAATTTGAAATATAATTATATCAGTGCTTTTTTGTGTGATATTTTTCAATATATGTAAGGTCCAGAAGTGATGATTATATACACTAATAAAAATTCCATTTTCTTTATACTATATATTGGTATATTTTATATGTAACTTATTAATTCACCATAATTCTATACCAACGTTTTACTCCTTATTTTAATTGTTCCTAGGAAGATAACATCACAAAGGAGTATTATGTCAGAGAAGCAAGTGTTTGATTTTATTTATTTATTTATTTATTTATTTATTTGGGGGGTAATCCTTACCTGAGGATATTTTTTCCAGTGCTTTCCACAGAGAGTGGAAGGGAGGGAGGGAGGACAAGAGAGAAAGCAAGAGAAAACATTAATGTGAGAGACACATCCATGGTTGCCTCCCACACTTGCCCCAATGAGGAGCAGGGTAGGAACCTGAAATCCAGGTACATGCCCTTGACCTGGAATTGCACCTGTGCCCCATGGTGAGCAGGTCAAAGCTTTAACTACTGAACACATCTGCCAGGGTCAGCTGTCTGATTTTGATTTTACTCTGCCTAAGCAACTCAAAGAAAGTATCACTTTTAATATTTTTCCTTTTTATTGCATTTAAATGGTGTTGGGAAAATTGGCAGATACATGCCCCCGCCCCCCTCCCTCAAAAGGAAACTAATCCACCTTCTTACACCATACACAAGAATAAACTCAAAATGGATTAAAGACAAATATTAGCCTCAAAAAATCCTAGAAGAAAACATAGGCAGCAAAATCTTGGCTATTTCACCATAACTGGATGGTTAATTGGTTGGAGCTTTGCCCTATACACCAAGAAGGTTGTGAGTTCAATTCCTGTTCAGGGCACATAAAAGAGGCAACAGATAAAAGATATCGAAAAACAAGATGTAATATCAGTGTTCATAATTAGAGGAACTTAGATATAAATATTTATGTTGCATTTCATTTTTAAACTTTAAGTTCAAATGCAATACCAGTTATATGTAAAACTTCAGATCATAAAGGAAATAAAATGTACTTAAGAATTATACTTGTTTCACAGGACAAAACACTTGGAGAAAAATAATGGCAACAACAACAATAAAGCCTAAATTGAAGTCATAAAGCAAAAAGGCAAAGTTAATCTCAAACATTTTTCTTTGGCTGAAACCGGTTTGGCTCAATGGATAGAGCGTCGGCCTGCGGACTGAAAAGTCCCAGGTTCGATTCCAGTCAAGGGCATGTACCTGGGTTGCGGGCACATCCCCAGTAGGAGATGTGCAGGAGGCAGCCGATCGATGTTTCTCTCTCATCCATGTTTCTAACTCTCTATCTCTCTCCCTTCCTCTCTGCAAAAAATCAATAAAAAATATTTAAAAAAATCATTTTAGTATGACAATAATTATACATTGTTTAAACTTAAAGTAAACCTTATTAGAGGGCAAATACTCTCAGATGAGTTCAAACAATAGTACTAACTAATAAATGCAAGTTTATATGCTATTCTATAATGCTTAGATATTAAAATAATGAGTGACAGGGTGGGGGAAAAGTAAGGTTACAGTTATTTGTATGGAAAATAACTCAATAATCTATATATATAAAAGCCTAAGCGACCAGCTGACTGGCCGATCATCCGACCGGTAGCAATGATGATGTGCACTGACCACCAGGGGGCAGACACTCAATGCAGGAGTGGAAACCACAGGGATGGAAACATGGAATAGACTGATGAATCTCAGAGGGAAGGGTGGAGAGGGGAGGGCAGGAAGAAATTAACCAAAGATCTTATATGCATACTAGAGGCCCGGTGCACGGATTTGTGCACCAGTGGGGGTCCCTTGGCCTAGCCTGTGCCCTCTTGCAATCTGGGACCACTCAGGGGATGTTGGAGAGCCAGTTTTGGCCCGATCCCTGCAGGACAGGCTGAGTGACCCCACCGGTGCATGAATCCATGCACCAGGCCTCTAGTTAATAAATAATAGTACAAGAATAAACTCTGTGTTTCACATACTCAAAATTGTAAACCTACTTTTTCCCAACACTGTATAATAATAATGTACAATAAAACTTTCAATTATATAAAATGAAATAAATTTATATATAAATAGACACACACACACACACACACACACACACACACACACACACACACATATATATATATAAATACTACTACCTGGACAAATAGTGGCTAAATGCAAACTGAGAGGTGAAACCTGCCCTCTCCTCTCGTCTGTTATCTGTCTCCCTGAGTAGTGTGATTTAAGCTATTTACTCTTTAGTTAGGGAAGAGAACTACAAATCATTCACTCTTAAGTGTCCTTGGTTTAAGGAAGATAGAATTTACTAGGTGGTCACAATTGCTGTTTAATTATCTTAGTTTCCCTATTCCCCTTGTCCTGGAATTTTCCTAGCTTCTTACTATTTTATGACAACAATATATTCTATCCAGAAAATAAAAACATGGTTTTACAAAAATAGGGAAATTATTAGAGAAGAGTAAAAGCTCTCCTGGGAGTTAAAAATACAAATAGTAAAAATAGAAAATTCAATAGAATGTTTAAAAGGCGAATCAATTTTTAAAAACTCTAGAAAAAGAGAGCAAAAAGAGAATGTCAAATAAATAAGAGAAGCAAAAGTCAATGAATTCATAACATCAGAAGTTCTGATATCAAATTAATATGAACTTCAGAGATAAATACATCATTAGAGAATGATAAAAGTAATGATTCGATGGAAGGGACTAGGTTTTTTAGATTAAAATTTTATGTGTGTGTGTTTGTGTGTGTGTTACACATAGAGAGAGACCCAGATAGACATACAGGGAGAGATAAAGAGAGAAACTGAATGGGACAAATAAACCAAACAACAATTAGGAAACCTATCTAACAGAGCCAACAGAGAGAAAAGAAAAAAAGGAAATCTTCAATGAAATAATTCCAGAACATTTTCTAGGGCTGAAGAACATGATTTTACATATTGCAGAGGCTGAATAAAGGCCCAGCAAAAGCAGGTTTTTAAAAGATCCACACCAAGGTGCATTTTAATGATTTTTCAAAACCTCGAGGAGAAAAAAAAAATAAATCCTAAAACCTTTCCAAGGACTGAGGGGGGAGGAGGGAGTCTACAAAGAAAATACACAGGCCATATGAAAGATAAATTTTCCCTCTACCCATTCGCTTTTGAGTAGCTTATCACATTGTACCTTTTCACTGATTCTAATTATTGTATATCCTCTTTCACATAAACAGCCCAATAAAGAGGCAAGGTCAGTGTGAGGAAGGGTGGGGTATGTAGATGAGGCACTATAGACATTTTTGCTTCACCTTAGCTTTTCTCTAAGACACTCTGAATAATGCTTTCTTCTTTAATCCTAAAATAAACTGATCATTTTAGGATTCAGTTCTCATTCTGGCTTTGAAGTTTCCTTTCCGATTTTAATTACCTTTGATGGTAGGGTAAGACTCTCTTTTTTTTTTCCACAGAAGAATTTATATACTTAGGTTTATATAGCATAAATTAAAAAGAAAAATAAAAAAGGCACTTTTGCTTAAAGCAGCATTTTAAATTGTAAGGACACACACATTGATATACACTCAATAATAACAGTTAGCAGCTTTTAACTGAGCGGCTAAGTGCTCTTCTTCCCCACCCCCTCTTGGAGACAGCTGCCCTTGCCAGTTCATGCACTGTTTTTTGCTGATAGACTGATGTCTTTATTTAGGGAGTTATAAAGAATTGCTTCTAGTCATCAGCAGTTTCAAAAACTAGCCATTGAAGGAGGGATAAAGCCTATTCAGAAGATGGATGACAGCTTTTCATTTGAGGATCATACAGAAGGATATTTCCTTCTATAAAAATAGATTCTGCAGTGTAGCTTGAGACTTACATTTTGCAAGGGATCGCCGCTCTAAAAAATGACACTGAACACTGAAGACTAGAAGACAGGGAGACATTCTTTCTCCTCATGTAAAAAAGGCCACACATGACAGAATTGTTTCAAGTTTTTTTCAACACACAATAGAGATGTCTGAAACGTGTGCTTACCATTATCATATTCTTCTGGAGCATTAAACTTCAGAAGAAAATGGCTAAGTTATCTTATTTAAATAATAATTTTCTTTCCTAGGAACAAATTCTGTCTAATGCCATTGCCTAAAAGAAATCGTTTGTAACCAGCTAAAAGCAAAGAGAAGCATGTCATATTTATGAATGCATAGAGTATTGCTTTATGTTATCCTCTACTATTTAAGATGACAGATTTTTAATCAATTAGTCAAACAGTAAATACATAAATGCCACCAAAAGTGATTAAAAATTGTGAAACTTCGGGTGATGATATTGTTTTTCATTTTTCTAGCAATGAGTACCCAAATTTATGGCCCCATTTTCTCTAACATGAAAATTTAAAGAGAAGACAAAGTTAATGAATAAATGTCACTGTAAAAGGAATGTTCTATAATGCATGCATAAGTTGATGTGTCTTTATATGGACACTTTGCTGGCCACTGATAATATTTCTATGCAGGATCTGGTAAACATCCTACTTTTTAAAAAAATGTCTGTGTTGTTCAATTCTGAATCTCCTCTGTGTTAAATTCTAAATAAATCTACACTAATTCAAGTCCAGTATTTGATTTGAATACTGAACACCACCATTTACCCTCCCAAAGTGTGTAGAAAAACATAATCTCAGTATTCCCACTCTTATGTTCTATAATCCAAAAGCTGGGGACATTGTTTTCATTCTTTTTTTCTTTCCTTTTTACCTATCACATCTACCAACTATTTTATGCCACAGGATATTGTTATACATCCCTTACCTTTTTAAAATAGAGGGTTGTTTCTTCCCTCTCAAATACTTTAGAATATTTGAATTCTAAGATTATATTTCCTGTATAGTGGCTACAAACTTTGTCCATCAAACTAAATTGGCAAAAAATATATGACAAAAAATTATTTTTTTAAAAGGCAACTGTGCTATTTCAAGTCTTCTTTCCATCAGGTGGCAACCAGCTTTGTGGATGGACACGGGATACCCCCATTCCTCACACTATCACCCGCTTTCATACAGCCTTGTCTGTATACCAACAGTCCTTGCTAACTCACACATTGGGTAAGATGTCTTTCCTTGAACTGCATCACCTCTATATACTGGCATTCATAAAAACATGCTTGTTCCCATCTAGTCTTCAGTGTTGCTGATGTGTTGCTCCTTGTTCCTAATAACAAAGCGTTTTCAGGAACCACTTCTGCACCACACTGAAAGTTGCCCAGAACTCTTTCAGGCTGCCTGAGGTTCTTTACCATCTTTGTCACAATGCCACACTCCAGCACACCGGGCATCAAGTTTGCAGATAAAACTCTGAGGCTCTCTGGTCATTGCCATTTCATGATATGGGGGAACTCAGCTGATACTGTATCTCAGGTTTTAGCTAAAAGTGGGGTATAAATCCCCTTTGCTATTAGGTAGAACTTCAAAACATTCTGGGATTACTTAGCCAGGAAAACCTAAAAACTATATTAATACTATATCCATACCTTAAATTTTGAACATCAAAAGTCACGGACTTAATTTATTTAATAGCATTTAACTGTAAGTACATTTTATTGAGAAGACAGAAGATTTATGATTAATCTGTTGGAATAGGGGAGGGCTATAGTTTGAGAGAAGTACAGATGGAGGAAAATCCACATCAGCAGACATGTCAAGGTATTGTCCTAACATATAACTCACATTTGTAGTTGATTACAACAATTATAATGGTTTTTTTTAGTAGTATTTATTTTTTTTATAAAATTCATTAGCTAGATATAGAACATAACAGCACACAGAGTTAAATTAGTTTTTATTGGTGGTTCATTACTTTAACTTTTAAGTAACCTAGAAAAGATACAAAAAGAAATACTTCACATTTCACATTTGAAAAGTAGGGATAATAACACCTATATATTGAATATCAGAAATGTTATATGTTAGAATACATATAAAGAATTTGAGCAACATTATCTGGCAGCTATGTAGGCTAGCATAGCATAGCACACTCATACAATTGTAGGAGGCTTTTGCAAAGAGGTGTTAACAGATTGAAACTGCTTGTTACACAGGGCATTTTAGTATAGGATATTTTAAAGACTAATTCCAGTAGAAGCTTACTCTGTATCTAATTACTAAGTGCCCTTAATTCTCTTATCCTGATTTATTGTTCTTTATAGCACTTATTGTGTATATATATTTTTTCATTTAACAATCATCCAACATAATGGAATCTCACCCAACATAATGGAATCTATATGAGCATAGGGACTTTGAAATTTCCTACTATGTCCCCAGCCCCAGATATAGAGGACATAATTAATACATATTTGTTGAACAATTAAATAATTAAAAAATAAGATAATTAATTTTATTTTGATTAAATGTATACACTTAAAATATATAAGACAAGAAATGCATGTGTATGTTTGTTAATTAAAATGATGAACATGTAACATTTAAACTTAAAAAACACACACACACAATCTGAGCCTGTCTCTAATCAGTTACCTGTGACCACTCAGAGCCCTTTGACTGATAGAGGCCGACTGGAGGCAGCTATAAACAAAATGACTGAATGCTACGGAGCAGAAGCAGCTACCTGATAGCACACACTAGAACTTATTTACCTGAGTACATTTCTTCCACTACATCAACACAGTGAACTTTACAAGAGGGTTTGGAAGGTTAGATGTAGTTTCATATTAAGCAAAGATCTGTTCAAATTTTAATTTCTACATTTTGCTTTAGCCTACTCATTTAGGTACTACCAAATAGAAACAAAAGAGTACAGTAGTGCCATTTATAAATTTGAACATTTTTATTGATGAATTTTGAGCAATCACAGAGGACTGATAACTCTTGGTGATCTAAGATGTGACAGATATAGATACAGATCAACTCTTGGTGATCTGTATGTGACAGATATAGATCAGCCACAAAGAAACAGGTGTCGAGAGAAGAGAATATGAGCCATAAAAACGACATTTAAGAAAAATCTTAGAAGGATGGACAGTGTAGCTGAGATTCAACAGGCAAATATAGAATAGAGGTGTTCCGGGATAGAACAGAATGCCATGGGCAGGTAATCAGTAGAGTGCAGAGTGTTTGAAGGATTGAACAGTGGTATGCTACTAAATATTTAACAAATGACTATTTGAAGAAAAAAATGTGATTTGTGTCATTTGACAATTTCTGTGCTACAACCCTCACTGTGGACTATGTAGAGCTAAAAATGTTTAATAACCAGATTGCAAAATTCTTGAAAATGTGTCATTTGGCTCAAAACACCAATTGTGGAAAGTAAGCATATTTAGATGCACATGGGGTATGAGATTAATATACAAGTGAGAAAACATTAAATTTCAGGCTAATGAATTCAGACTAATGGATTTGTTCTTTATTCTGGAGGAAATAATGAGCTGCGGTAGGCTTTGAAGGGTGGGATGTGTTCAAACCAACTATTCACAGGCTCTACAATGTTACAATGAGATTAATAAATTACAAACTAAAAGGAAAGTGAAGATATATATTTCAGATAGCCAGAGGAAGTACACAGTGAATATATAAATATATTCAATGGGAAATAAATTCCTTTCATCATTTGCCTTTTCCTTTTCCCTATAGTGATATCTCTTTGAAATAACAGCTTGTATTAAGAGATACTTGATTCTGTCTTACTCTTCATAACTGTTAAACTTGCTTTCATAAGAGACTACACTTGCCTTGTATAATACAACTTCCCTACATGAGAAAATGGAAGAAACATCAAAATGCTGTTATTTTGTTCAGCTCTATGTCTATCAATAAACCTCTTTTTAGTTAATAGTTCTGGTTAGTATTGTCATTCTTCCCAGAATGTATTTCCATAACCATCCTGAAATAATATGAAACCTCTCTGTGGTTGGGTGGGAAGGAAAAAAGAATTCAGAGGCAACGATAAAGAGAAAGGAAAAGGCAAGTAGAGAAGTACCTCTCGGGGAGTTGTGCATGTTTTCGTTAAGAAGGCTCATTTCTTAATCTCCAATATATGAAAATCCCCACAGACAAATGTTAGCTGTTTGACACTTATATTTATTTATGTCTTGGTTCTTATTTTGCCCAAATTAATGTAAACTCTTTATACACTTTGAGAGCTAATGTAAATTTTTTATACTTTCTAGGAATTTTCCTGGAATCTAGGTGCTATGACATATGTAAAATCTAAAATCTACCTTATTAATATCTCTAATGTTCTCTCTCAGAGTTTAAGCAATTTTCATTAAAATGTTCAACTCATCACATCATGATAAGTAATTTAAAAACTCTTTCACTTCTTTTCTTGATGAAAGACATACACGTAAAGCATAATTGGATGCTATTGTGGTAGAGAGCAGTTGGTATGATTATTTCTGACACTTTGCTTATCACAGTGCAATCTTCAGATAAATAAAATAACAACTCACTTCCTTTCACAACAAAGAATATACTCAGAGATAACAATGATTGGGGAATTTTGAAACTCTACTAAATTCATATGTTAATGAACAGCTGTGATATTTCCCAGACACATTACTAAAGAGAAGACAATTCCCATGTTTCCCTACAACCTAAAAACTTTTACAAAGATTGAAACTAAGAGCTGAAAGCAAAAATATCACTAGTTTCCACAATATGTCCATATACCTCTCTGGTTCTGAGTTGTCACTCTGCTTGGTTGAGAAGGTCTAAATGTCATTTAAGTATTTTTATTTATTTAATTCACACTTTTCTATCTTTTTTTATGTTTTCGTTGATTTTTTAGAGAGGAAGGGAGAAATAGAAACATCCAAGAGAGAGAAACATCAATAGGCTGTCTCCTGCATGCCCCAATTGGGGATTTAACCCACAACCCAAGCATGCATCCTGGCCTGAATCTAACCTGTGACCTCTGGTGAATGGGATGGCATTCAATCCAGTGAGCCACACCAGCCAGGCTACACTTTTCAATTTTATAAAAAAGTGAGTTTCCAAATACCAAATATTTAATCAGGTTGTGGTAATTGTTTTCTTTGCTCTAGGAAATATTAATATTAAAAAATGTTGGTGCATCAGGAAAATACAGTTTTTAATTAAAATCAGTTGTACCAATGTATTTATAAATTGGTTATTCCATTTGTTTATTCTCTTCCTCAATGCATCATGGAGGTCTAACTACAGATGAGCCAGTATAATAAGTAAACAGACACAAAGATGATGAAGAGTGCTTGAAGAGCTCTTTGTCAGATAGCTACTTCAAAACCTTTTCCCTGCCATCACAGATTTTAAAAGTTACTTGGGGAAGCAAGACATATGTACATGAAATGTAAAATAATCAGAAAATTTTGAAGTTAGACACATTCTTATATTTCTTCTGTGACTAAGTCTTAGAAATAACACTGAGTATTTATGATTCTCCACCTTTTATTGTAAATTAACATTTAAAAAAGTGATTCAGACCAAATATGACTGATTTTATATCAGGCTAGGGTGCCACTTAATTTAGTTTACTTCTAGCTGATCTAACTGCTAATATTGTGGGTAAATATTCATTCACTCTGACATTCACACTGATGGGAGGTTTTCAAAGAAAAGCAATTCAAATACTTCTCATTGTCTGTTCACTCTGCAGTGCCATGAATATATGAATGCATCCAAATGATATTATGTTAATCAAGTCTACCAAATGGCAGGTGCCATGAGAAATAGAATTCTTTCTCAAAAACTATATAAAAATATTCAATAGTATTTTATTTGAAAAAAATAAGACATTTCAAAAAGAGGTATACTAGTATATTTATATTCACTGTAGTTTGTATCCAAATCCAAATTCTAGAGACCTGAGTCATTTCTCAACAAACCACATCTATCTAAAATCTTGTCAAGGCATAACTTTATCACTTAACTTAGTCATCAGGTTATATAAATCTGAGGGGACAGAAAAAAGCTAGGTAGATGGGGCAGAACCACGGGAAGAGAAGGTAAAACCCAAGAACCCAACTAAGAAGAGTTACTAAGACACCCAACCGGGTGGGGAAGGAAGGGTATGCATGAGAAGCATGAACTTTAAAATGTATGGATATTGCTAAGACAGACAGCAAGCAGATAACAAATCACAAGGCAGTAAGACATATAAATCAATCCTAAGGATGTTCCTAAGGCACAATGCTTTGAACAGACTAATCCGGAGCTAGCAAGGCGTCTCCATCCCCTAAATTAAAAGATGTGAGCTTCCTTTCGATCTCTCTTCTCCCTGGCACACAATGGGTTCCTGATATTCCTTCCTATGGCGGGGTGCACATTCCTGCGCCCATGTGGCTTATGGCCATATGGGCCTCCACACATGGACTAATAGACTTTAACACCCAACTGTAACATGGAAAGGAAGCTCCAGACACTAGCCTGCTCTTGGAACCCCAGCTACACCTTTTCCAGGACTGGATCCTCTCAATAAACTTTGGTTCCAGTACCATTTTTTTAAATTCTTTATTGTTGAAAATATTACATGTCCCCTTTCCCAGCATTGCCCTCTCACACTGCCCCAGCCCCTGCCTTCATCCCCCCCAACTCCCCACCCCCCATGCTCCGCATTGTCTGTGTCCATTGGTTATGCTTATAATGCATACAAGTCCTTTGGTTAATCTCTTATCTCACCTCCACCCCCCAGCCCACCCTCCCCTGCCTTCCCTGTGAGGTTTGATGGTCTATTCAATGATTCTGGATGTATTTTTGTTCATCAGTTTATGTTGTTCATTATATTCCACAAATGAGTGAGATCCTGTGATATTTATCTTTCTCTGACTGGCTTATTTCACTTAGCATAACTAACCAATTTTGTCTGTGACTTCATTCTTGGATTTCAAGAGACAATGAACTTGGACTCAAACATCCACATTTTTGGTTTCAAATCCTTTATTTTATTTTTGGTCCAAATCTATGTTAGCTACCTCACACTGCATAAAAGGCAAGAATGACATATAACAGATATGGGGTGGGGGGCATAATACCTTCAACAGAGTCAAATACAAATATTTTCAGTGAATAGAGCGTCTTAACCATTTCCCTTACATTTATTTTGCTAACTCTTACTGTATCATTTGGATTTATTCTCTTTTATTTTCAACTTCTCAACCTCTATATATATGCTGAAGACTGTTCCATATTAAACAATTCTCCCTTTATCCAAGTCCCCTTGTCCCTGTCTCCTCCCTCCCTATAACCTGTACATTCCTCATTCTTCCTAAGACAAGCAATTCTAAGAAATATTTGACCCCCTCTGAACAATTACTTCATGGAATCTGAACTGAAAAAATCCCTAGTGAATTTCTAATTGCCCAATTTAATAATATTCTTTTAATTCTTTAATTTGATCTCTGTAGCATTTGAATATGTTCATAATTTCTTGAAATAAGCAAATATGAGTTTTTATTCTAATAATCTTTTCACTTTTAAATCTTCCTTCCTTTCTTCACTACTCCCATTTATTTGCCTGTATCTTATTCTGATATTCCCCAAATGCACTCCTTGGTCTTCCTCTTGGCAGTATTCTCCACTCTGGTGACTTCAATCACCACCCATATGAAATGATCTAAATATAAAGTGCATAACAAAACATAGGGACAAGTTTTCAAATATTGATCTGGCTTCCGTCTTCCTCAAATCTAAGTCCACAGATTTCAACTGTAGCCATGGTCTCTGCAGATGGGGAAAATAAAGAATAAAAAAGAAAGCTAAATAATTCTGATACATAGGTTTGTTTGAGAAGCCCTGATGAATATGGTATTATATATTTGCCTTCTGGGCACATTCACTCTAAGGACCTACAGAGAGTTCCACCTAGTCTTAGTCTAAAGCAAAAATCACAACCTCCATGATATAAAGCTATTGGAACTTCTATATCCCTTCAGTTTGGCATTATCCTATCTAATAAAAGAGAAACATGGTAATTAGCGTACAACCGCTACCCTTCCCATTGGCTAATCAGGGTGATATGCAAATTAACTGCCAGCCAAGATGGCGGCCGGCAGCCAGGCAGCTGGAAGCTAACATGAGGCTTGCTTGCTTCAGTGACGGAGGAAACCAACATTCCCTGCCTGCCGCTGCAGGCTCTTAGCTGCAACTCTAAGCAACTATGTTACAAATATAGAAGCTAAACAAAACCCCAGAAACCTGCTTTAGTTGCCAGGCTTCAGCCAGCAGGATCGCAACATTGTTTCAAATACAGAAGGTAAACAAAGGCCAGAAACCTGCTTTCAGCAGCGGAGGCCTAAGAGCTGGAGCCTCAGAGCTAAAGCTGGCCCAGAATAAAAAAGAAAAAAGAAAAATAGGATCGGTTGGAAGCTTCAGTTATCTGCCAGCCTGAAAACAGCCCTCAGCCCCTCGCCCAGACTAGCCAGGCACCCCAGTGGGGACTCCCACCCTGAAGGGTGTGTGACCAGCTGCAAACAGCCATCATCCCCTCACCCAGGCTGGCCAGGCACCCCAGTGGGGACCCCCACCCTGATCCAGGACACCCTTCAGGGCAAACCAGCCGGACCCCACCCGTGCACCAGGCCTCTATCCTATATAGTAAAAGGGTAATATGCCTCCCAGCACTGGGATCAGCGGAGCCGCAAGGCCTCCCGGCACTGGGATCAGCGTGACAGGGGGCAGCACCCAAACCCCCTGATCACCCTGCGGCTCTGTGTGTGACAGGCTGCGGTGCCCCAACCCCCTGATCGGTCCCGCTCTGTGTGTGACAGGGTGCAGCGCCCCAACCCCCTGATCGGCCCTGCTCTGTGTGTGACAGGGTGCGGCGCCCCAACCCCCCACCCCCCCCACGGGCTCTGCTCTGTGTGTGACGGGGTAAAGCCATAAACTCCCCATCGGTCCTGCCCTGAGTGTGACAGGGTGCGGCACCCCAACCCCCTGATCTGCCCTGCTCTGTGTGTGACGGGGGCGGTGCCCCAACTCCCCTATTGGCCCTACTCTGTGAGTGACAGGGGGTGGCGCCGCAACCTCCCCATCGACCCTGCCTTGAGTGTGACGAGGGCGGTACCCCAACCCCCCAATCAGCCCTACCCTGAGCGTGACTGAGGGTGGCATCGCAACCTCCCGATCCGCCCTGCTCTGTGCATGACAGGGGCGGTGCCCCAACTCCCCAGTCGACCCTGCTCTCAGCCCAACCAGGGGCTGCACCTAGGGATTGGGCCTTCCTTCTGCCACCCGGGAGCAGGCCTAAGCCAGCAGGTCATTATCTCCCAAGGGGTCCCAGACTACGAGAGGGCACAGGCCAGGCTGAGGGACCCCCCCTTCCCCCCGAGTGCACAAATTTTTGTGCACCGGGTCTCTAGTTATTCATATAATAACCTACGTCAGAAACTTGGAAATATAATTTACTCATCCTTATATCTCATTAGGTCATGTAATTTCTATATCTTAACCAATGTCATATATAGGCCTTCTCTCAATTCCTAATGTTACCTTTGTTCAAAATTTTCCTATCAATGCCATTCCTTCTCATATATAACTTTCATAATTCAGTTCAAACTTAATTTTCTAATGCCTATCTTGATTACTCCTTATACATCAGATACTTTCTTCTTTTCCCTAAAATGGTATTCTAATTTGTGGCCATCATTGTTCTCTACAGAGGTTTGATTTCTATTGATTAGCAGAATATGTGATCCACTGAAGAGCCTTAGAAACAAATGGTTGGTATGTTTATGTGCATATGTGTATGTACATTTAACATTCACTGGATGTGACTAAAGACCTAATTTTTCTTTTATGATACATAATTTTATATATTACTTATAGTTTTCTACATTTCTTTAAAAGACGTTGGTTTTGAAACAGAATATATATATATATATATATATATATATATATATATATATATATATATATATATATTCTCTGAGAGTGAAACAGAAAAAAGTACATATAAATATATACTTTTTAGTTAATATATGACTCACTAAAGTGTAAAAAAGATTTACAAAATATTGAATTTGACATGATACATCATTAATAAAGTGATATAGCTATCCAGAAGACACCTTATCTAGTGCTATTTGAAATAGAAGAATAAAGTCACAAATGTCAGGAATACTAAGATATTTGACACTGGCTTAAATGTAAGATTTGGGAGAATTTTCAATAGGCTTCAATAAGGTTGTGTGTCTCCATTTAAATTCTGCTAGAGTTTTTAAAACCATTTAAAACCACCTGTTTGTGCATTCAATTTCTCATGTTACACACAAAAATGTGAGTTTTTGCAAGCAAAAACAGATGCACTCCTAAAATGTGTCAGCACATTTTCAAAAGCCTACTGAAAATGTGTCCTCATATGTCTCCAGACTTTGTTATAACTTACATCAGTGAGCTGTATAAATTGGTTTCTTGAATATCCATTAATGCAAATTACAAGGCCAAGAAAACACCACACAAGGACTAGCAAAATCTCACACAATATAACTTCTTTCCTAGGAAGGAGCTAAAGAGAACAAAGTTATGCTGGCACTTTTATCCTATGGTGATCTTGTAAGTAAAGATGTATTATAAGAAGAAAAATTATGCAGTTTTATAGATAGTACTGCCCTTCTTCCCTCACATATACCAGCTCATGTTGGGTGTAGTGAAGAAAGTGCAACTATATATAGTTTTATTGTAAAAATAGAAAATGTATTTCCCACATATATATATATATATATATATATATATATATATATATATATATATATATATATATATGCTGAAATGCAAGAAAAAAGACTAGAACAATGGGCTCTTAGAGGGATGATTAGTTACTTGTTGGACAATATATTGTGTAATTTACTATCATGATAAAAAAATGAAAGCAAGGATAGGCAATCTGTAAAATACAATTCATCTTTTCTCAGTTGGTAGTTCTTAAATATGATTCATTGGTCTGTCCCTGCCCAAACTGTGATGAGAAGGGAAAAAGTGGTACTCAAGTTCAACAACATTAACTAATAGAAAACCAAGATGGTTCTGGATATGCCTCTCAATATTAAGTGGCAAGTTGGAACATACTACTTGCTTCATACCCTTCCCTGAATCCCTGTTCTACCACTGTACAGTTGACATACAATATTATATTAGTTTCAGGTATACAGCATAGTTATTCAACATTTATATGCCTTACAATGTGACCACCACAATAAATCTGCTAAACATCTATCAACGTACAAAGTTATTACAATATTATTGATTATATTCCCTTTGCTGTGCAGTATCAACCTGAGGCAAAGGAGTAGGATTTATGTTACTCCTAACTCACAATACTTCTAGAGTGAAGGCATAGCCCTCAGGTATTTCTGCATCAGGTGGCTCTAGTAGACCCAAGGCAATTCTCAGAATGGTGCTGCTGTGAGCCTTTGGCCTACAATACTCTTAGCACTTTGGGTGATGTGCTGTCCAAGGATAGGAGTGGAGCACAAAACTATTTTATACCACCTGAATTTTTTTCTCTGATAGACAGACGGAGAGCGGGAGAAAGAGAGCATGTATTTAGGTTGTTATGCATACTTTTCTTGAAAAACAATAAAAGAGCATTTCGTTCACAGATGAAAAAATTCAAAGATAAAAGCTTCCCGTGCCTACACGATAATTTTAATTAGTCGTTCAATTGGGTGCATAATTTTCAGTCTTTCTCAACATTTTCTTTAATTCTTGCCAATCCATTTTATCCTCAGTCGTAAAACCAAAAGGCTTTTAATTTTTTAATTTAAAATACTTCTATGAAATGACCTCTTGACCACATAATGAATCTATCCTCTTATCTATTAATTCCTTTGAATCCTGAATATTTTAAATTGCTCAAGCCCTATTTTGTCTAGACAATTATGCTGTTACTTGTGATTTTACTCCTAAAAGGTGATAGTATGTTCATTTCAGCATCATGAGTTAAGCCATAATCCTAAATAAATTGCTCAATAATAATTTAAGCTTTTTGAAGGTTTGATTAAGAATGCTAAGGGATTATTTTTTTAAGTGCTGATTACCAAGTATATGGGGACAAAAGGCAATGACTTAAAAACATTTTTTAAATACCCATACTTAGAAATTATTAATATTAATAGTTTTACACATTTTCTTTTTTAGAAAGAAAATTCAGATACTAAAGTTGATTCTAAATAACTGTTTATAGATGAAATAATTTTATAAATAAGCATAGGCTTTTTTATGGTTAATGGAAATCTTATCCTTTGCAACAGCATGGATGGATCTGCAGGTATTATGCTATGTGAAATAAGCCAGTCAAAGAAAGACATATACCCTGCGATTTCACTCTTATGTGAAATCTAATGAACAAATAAACTGATATTCCTCTTTTTTAAATAAAGTCTACCCCATTTTTTTCTATTCCTCCCTCACTCCCTGTAAGATTCCTTGTTTCCCTGAGTAAAGTGACATTCCTGATTGGTTAATGCCATGCACCCTGGTATGAGAAAACTGGCTTCCAATGTGAGCTTCAAGTTGTGAAACTTGGAGCTGGTTAGTGAAGTTCTCTATTCCCTACCTCTGAGCTTTCCCATCAGTAAATTGGGGGTCGGTAATGATCAACCTGTAGTAAATGCTGTTTCTGCCCCACTCAGATTCCCCTTCAATGGCCCACAGCTGTCCCTTTTCTCTGAAGAATACCTCTTTGCTGATGGGAGCCCCTTATTCCAGGAAGTTACCACCCCACACACTTACACTTTTTCTGGGAGTAGCCGAAAAGCAATGACAGATCCATGTGTACTAAAGACTGACCACTCACCTCCAGGGGATATAACTCTGATAAAGACCTGTGCTCTAGAGATTTCTACTCATCCCATAGGTGAGGCCAAGAATAGATTTATTTGAGGCCTATTTCATTCTCCTTTTCTATCCTGCTTTCCTGACACCCTATAGGTTTTGCTGCACAGCACTCCTTCAATTTATATGCACACCCATATACTTGTGATAAGTGGAGTATTGATAGACCTTGGAAGTGCAATTATTATTGTTTTATTTAACCTATGGTTAAAAAGGATGAGATAGAGGTACACAATGCAAATAGGACACAATATCTCTGGCCTAATAGAAGTTCTATTAAAAATAGTAATTATAAGGACTGGGAATTTTGGTGGTGGCTGATACATATCATGAATGCTTAAAGAAGAAAAATGACAGGGAAATCAATCATTCGTTTAAAACAAAGTATGATAGAGTATTTCCTTGTCAGCCTTTAAAAAGACTCTTACCTTGTACAGACAGAGCTGAAAGCACTGAGTCATCAGTGAAATCAATCTAGTACAATAAATATTGTATTAGTAAAGGAACCATCAAACATAGGTTAAATCATGGTTTCTTTTCTGTGTTTAAAGATTCAGTGCAGAATGTAGTATAAACTGATTTCAATTCAAAATTTAAGTGTTCAGGCTGAAGAAGATTTAAAAAGTATTTATTAAGTATTATAAAAAACTGAGTTTTATACTGCAATGTCTTCATTTTGCAGAAATGAAAGGAATATTGCACATATCCAATAGCTATGTGTCAAACATAATCTCATTTAATTCTCACAGCTATTTCCAAGAGGCAGGTACAGTTGTAGTTACCATTGCATATATGAGGAATTCAAGGCAAGGAATGGTTTAAACTTCTAAAGGTCAAGCTCAGTGGCAAGTGGGAGAGCTAGAACTCAAAACCAAGTCTTGATTCCATAAAATGCTATGTTGTTTGTCTAATTGGTTCCTTTCTTTTCTAAACATCTTTTTTAGGTTTATAATGCTTTATTTTTTATTTTTCTTTGGTGGACATAGGGAAAACATGTAGTCTGCATACTTTAAAACATAAATTTTAGTGTATAAAATAGTTTCCCAAATTGCCTGAAAAATTCACCTAGTGAAATCAGATATGAGCAACATAATTCTTATGGCAGTTGTCTAGACCTGTAGGTAGAGGTGGGCTCTTAAACACATAGAAGGGTTCATTTGCATTATAACTTAGAGGTCTCCAGAAAAATACATCACCTAAGGGGGGGGGGGAAGAAATATGAGATGTTTAATGATAATGAGAAGATGAGTATATGAAGGAAGGAAGGAAATCTAATTGTGGTTTCCATGCTGGTAAGCATTTTTGGGTTCAGAATCTGAAAACTCACTCAGATGTTATTAAGGAAAGGAAAATTTTACTAAAAGGATCCACATGGTCCGGAAGCAGAGTCATTCAGAATCTGAGCCAGTGCAAAGCTTATACTACTGTTTCAAATCCTATAAGTTACCTTTTATGCATTTTTCTCCATCTGTTCTTTTCTCACCAATTCCGTTCATAATCTCTTGTCCATATTGATTGGCTTATTTCATTTGGTTAGAACCCTAATGGGTAGAGACCTTTTTGGGTGACTGACGAGTCTCTATGATCTTCATGTGAATCAGATGTTCAAACTGGTCTTAAGAATGGCTATCTTTGTGCTCAGTGAATTTCTTTGTCTGATTCTTTTTAGTAGAGGCCTTTAGATAGGCAGTTTCAGGCAGGGGTTTTATTTTGGGAAGCAATATGATTGAAACATCCTGTGAACAGATTATATTACCCTAATATTTTGGTGATTACATACTTTATCATCAAAACTATGTTACTTTTGAGAGTAAAATGGGTGCTCTTAATAATTACATCAGAACAATAGGGGTAATTAAGACTCTCAGGAGCTGGAATGTATATCTACTCTTCTTATGTCTCCGATTTTTATTCTATTTTTCTCTTCTTTGGAAGTTGGGAGGCAAAGAAAGACCATATCCACCCGCTGAGAGTTCTATACAACATGATGGCATCAATGTTAATATCTTAGCCTAGGTCAGTGGCTTCAGGACTATGGATCAACTTCATGACTTAAGTTTAGACCCATAGAGACTTATAGCTTTTGTATCACTAACATAAATCCCTGTGGGTTGACAAACAGCAAAATCTTGGACAATAAGAATTATTGAAGGAGTTATGAAACAGAAAAGGGAAAATTATTAGAATAAATTTCCTAGTATCTCCAAAGGGTGATTGTTCTTGTTTGCCTATTCCTGGCCAGAAGGTGTCCTGGTAACAGCTTTTTAACATGTAGTTCATTGGAACTCTTGGTTTGTCTCCTGGGAAGCATGTGTATTGCTTAGGGCTAAGAGCTCCCATTCTACAGAGCCCAAAGACAAGAGGACAGAAGCACAAAATCCGCCAGTGATTCGTTAGGAATGATGGTAAAGGGGCAACTCCAGCCTCCATCTTTTGATTTCTGAGACTATGTATTCTTCCTATTGGGATTATAGCAGAAAATGGTTCTCTGATATAATAAACACATTGTGTCCTGAAGGAAGGCGATGCATCCTTTTAAATGTTGTAGTTGCAACTTTACTTCCAGAAGGTCATTCTAGTCGTTTTAGGAGCATGGTGTGGCATGTGATAGAAGCAACAAATCTAACATCACGGGCCAACCCTCCCACCTCCTTCACATAAAGTGTGTTCTGTCTCTATACCATCACGTCAAGCATCCTGTAAGCCCCTGGATGTTTGTGCTGGTCAAGGATTTGCAGGCAGATAAGGAAAACTCATACTTAGAATAGGTACCTATTCCTGTCAGAATGAATGGCTAGCACTTCCAGGATGCAATGGAATCAATACAGACAGCTTGCCAAAAAGTGACTGATTGGTCATCTAAAGAAATAATGTCTTATTAGAGACAGAGTGTTGGTGTCTACTGCTAAGATGGACACTTGCAATATTATCATCTCATGGAATATAATCTACTGGCGTCATTTTACCTTTTTATAATATAACTATCCCATTATGCTTGTTTCTATCAGCCTCTTTATTCCTTTCTCTACTGTCTGTAGGGTAACATATGCATTTCTAAACTTGTAAGGGTTATCGGAGGTCCTTGTCAGGAGGTTACATCCCATGATTTGAGAAAGTGTCTCTATATCAATAAATTGTTGTTTATCTGTCAAAATATTTGGCTCAGTCAATCAAGCATCATTAAACCCAATCCATGAGTACTACTCTCACTCATGCCAGTATATGCCACTTGTTCTTGCAATCATTTAGAAGTATGGTCTTTTTCTTCCTTTATCAGTCAAGCAAGTTTCCAGACAGGTTATGCTAGAATTTTCTTTAGTTGTTAGCCTGACAGCCAGGAGAGCCCATGAGGGCAATTCCTGAAGGGGCTTCTGTTGCCCAATATTGGAGTGGTTCCTGCAATCTCTTCCACCAAAGAAAAAGTGCTAACTGTTATAGAAAGTGGCTCCTTGGGCAAGTTCAGCAAGTCCAGATTAAGCTGAAAAGTCAACATCTTCAGAGGAATCCTTATATATCACCTGCCCCATGATCTCTGGTTATCCACACCAGAACCTGACTTTAAATAACCCGACCTTGGCTCAGCATTCAAATGTCTCTGAAATTTGTGACTCTAACAATTAGGAAACAGTCATGCACTTCAGGAGATGCACTTCATGCATCTTAAAAGGCCTCTTTATAAGATATCACATAAGCACTTTATCTCTCACACTTAGCCATGAACTGCATGTTACCTTCCCACAGTCTATAAGCATCCTTCTGTAAGACATCATCAATAGTAACTAGCCAGCTCTGTTATATACATAATTCTCTTCATTTTTTTCAAATTCTTCTATCATTGTTCATATCACAAGAAGTAGATCTCTTCACCAGGGTATTTTCCTAGGTTACTTCCCATAAAACCTTTGATATTAAATCCTCACTTTTTTTCCAGAGACCATCCATGCCCACCTAAGAACCAAACCTCCAACTCACTGCCTATATTCTGTGACTACATGTGCGCACATACACATGCACATGTAGTGCCAACGCAGTTAGTACATATACATATTATTTGCATAACATGTGAGTTAATCTTGAAGGAAGACAGAAAGAAGGTTATGTGGAAAATCTTTTGACCATTGTACATTCATGCAGTCTAAGGAAAGGTAAGGTTGCCATGACAGCCTCAAGCCAAAATCAACTACCAGAGGAGTTTCAATTCTCCCAGTAATAGGTCTGCTATTCATTTTGAAAATGAGGCTGCTGGGAGAAAATGCAACTATAAAGAAAAGCATCTCTTCTAATATACAGGATTTTTCAACATATATGGTTTATTTATGGAAAATAAGAAATTTGAAAGACTGCATGATGGGTGGTAGTATCTGGTGTTCTTTCAAGCAATAAATAGGATTATATTTATAGTATGCTTTGGAAATTTAAGAAAGGAAAAAACTAATTATGGGAAGACTTTTAAAAAAAGAATAAAAAGAAGCAATAAAATGTCATTATTGGTACCCTTTGCATTTTAACATCTCATGTGGCATGAAACATCAGGAACTCATCAAGGAAAAAAGGTATATTCCTATTCTGATCACATACAGTTTAACAGACAAATATATGTGTTTTTAATCTCTTAAATCATATATTTGTATATCATAAATACACGTTTCTTGTTAAACTGTATGTGATCAAAACACAGACTTGAATTTTTCATATATATATACATACATACATAACATAGAAGATGTGTACATATATATTTTTCTATATATATACATTCTGATATATGAACATATATATACAATATACACATATATATGCATATATACACACATAAATTCTAACTATATACATATCCATTACTGCAGTTGTCATTAATAAATATTTAAAAATTATAATGTTTCACTTATACTTATTAGATGATCCATGTTATATGCTTATCATGAAAGAAAATATCATATTTTATTTGGGATCTCATTGTTCTGGGCCATTGACTACACATGTTGGAATGCAGTAAAGAGCAGTGGTCTACATCTTTTCATAAAATCCCTGGATGATGAAAGAAGCTAAGCCATCTGCAAAGGTTAAACAAAATGGATATCCTATTGTAAATAAGACCTTGGAAATAAATAGCAGTCCTATAAATTTACTATGTATTTTTTTTTAGCTAGGCTTCTGTAGGGAAAGCTATGAAAAGTAGAAATTTACATGTGTATAAGTGTGTGAATGCCGGGAGCCGGTCCATCCTTGCTGTTTCAAGGGACCTGGCATATATGGCATATGGTTCTTAATATGTTTGCTCACCTTCTTGGCACTGTGTTTTAACCGAGGTCACCTCTCCGAGAAAGGTTGAATCCCCAGGTAGGGATTTTCCCCTGAAGTTAGGGAGGGAATAAAACCCCTCAACTAAGTGCCAGGCGGGTAATTAATCCCTTTAACTACGAACAATCATGCTTAAACTACATAATCTTTTCTCCCTGGAATGGAGATAAGAAACGCCCTAACCTTTGTAATAGAGATTGATAGGATTGAATCAACTGGTATAAATACAGTTGTAACAAGACAGAAACACTCAGAACTCGGAACACAGAACTCATGAGACAGAATTCAGAACACAGAACTTAGAACACAGGGCTTGGAAGACAGGACCAAGAGAGACAGAGCCTAGGCACAGAACCTACACAGAGCATTCTCTAGAGACAGAAGGACTTCACTGGCGAGAGCATGCCGGAGGATCCTGGACAGGGACTGGCCTCGGAGCCTGGAGGCGGAGCCTGGCGAGAGAGCATGGCAGGGGATCCTGGACTGAACCTGACTGCGGAGATTGGCAGGAGAGCCTGACTAGAACCTGGTGACTGGACCTGCCTGGAGAACCTGCACTGAACCTGACTGGAGTACCTGTACAGAACCTGGCTGGAGACCCTGACAAGCGAACCCGGCTATGATGATCAACTGAACGCTATCTCTGTATCGTTCCTTCTTCGCCGACTCCGTCCACACCTTAGGGGACCCCTGGACCCGCTGGGGTTGGACCCCGGCATCTGGCGCCCGAACAGGGACCCTTAGGTAAGCCCCCCATTCCCCCAGGCAAGCGCCCGCACTCGGGACGGATAGGACTCCACCATAGGTAAAGGGTGGATAGTCTTCGCCGACTCCGTCCACACCTTTGGGAACACCTGGAAAAGGATTCCCCTAGGTAAGCCCCCCCCCATTGAGAACCCCCACACTCGGGACGGATAGGACTCCACCAGGGTGCTACAGACCCCCCTATAGAGGATAAGTAGGGTAAGAAGGTGGATAGTACAGAACTTAGATTGAGAAGATGTGCCATACTGAGTCCAAAGAAAGAAGACTCTGTATTGATCTTTAGATTAAGAAGATGTGCCATACTGAGTCTAAAGAAAAAAGACTCTGTATTGATCTTTTAACATATGTGCTTGCTAGCAGAGGAATTAAGGTTACTCCCAGTCAGATAGAACGTTTTATACAAGAAGTATGTCCATGCTTTTCTGAGGAAGGAAAGGTAAATGTAATGGCATGGGAGAAGGTAGGCCCAAGGAGCCTTATCCTTAACCCCACTGCAGCCTTTCTACCCTGGGAAAGTGCAGGATTGGCAAGCTCTCCCTGGGATGATAGATCAGGACTCAGGTAATAGCGGAAAGCGCCAATCCTACTCTTAAAATGGATATAAGAGAGCATTTGAGGTTTTTCTTTTTAATGCTTGCTTTTAAAAAATAAAAAAGGGGGAATTTGCCGGGAGCCGGTCCATCCTTGCTGTTTCAAGGGACCTGGCATATATGGCATATGGTTCTTAATATGTTTGCTCACCTTCTTGGCACTGTGTTTTAACCGAGGTCACCTCTCCGAGAAAGGTTGAATCCCCAGGTAGGGATTTTCCCCTGAAGTTAGGGAGGGAATAAAACCCCTCAACTAAGTGCCAGGCGGGTAATTAATCCCTTTAACTACGAACAATCATGCTTAAACTACATAATCTTTTCTCCCTGGAATGGAGATAAGAAACGCCCTAACCTTTGTAATAGAGATTGATAGGATTGAATCAACTGGTATAAATACAGTTGTAACAAGACAGAAACACTCAGAACTCAGAACACAGAACTCATGAGACAGAATTCAGAAGACAGAACCTACAGGGAGCCTGGAGACAGAAGAACTTCGCTGGAGAGAACATGGCAATAGATCCTGGACTGAACCTGACTACAGAAATTGGCAAGAGAACCTGACTAGAACATGGCGACCAAACCTGGCTGGAGAAGTCCCTGTGTCATTCCTTCTTCGCCGACTCCATCCACACTTTGGGGACCCCTGGACCTGCTGGGGTTGGACCCCGGCATGTGAATGTATTTTTATGTGTAAATTACACACATCTTCATTATGAAGTATTTTCTTCAAAAGCAAGAGTGTACATATTTTGTAGTTATAAGTAAATACTATTTAAGATAGTTGCTGTCCTGTAGTTTAGTTTATTTCTTTATTGCATAACTAGAGGCCCGGGGCATGAAATTCGTGCACTGGAAGGGGGTCCCCCAGCCTGGCCTGTGCCCTCTCACAGTGAGGAAGCCCCACAATCGATCACCCCAAAGAGGTAGGCCCCGCCCACCCTCTGGGGCTCCTGGATGAATTGCCCCAAAGAGTTAAGCTGGAGGAGCCGCAGGACCTGCCTCCCTACCGCGCACAGCGTCAAGCCCTCACCCACCCACAGGCACACACAGCCAGCCCACCACACGTGCCCACTGCGCTTGCAGCCTCCTGGTGACTGCTCATTACGGTGTGAGGCCATCACAGCATGAGGGTGCCCCAACCACATAGGCTTTTATTAATAGGATATATGGCTCACCACAGGAGAAATAAGTGCATGGCTGAGGACATGAGGACTGCCTAGAAATCCATGGAAGAATTGCTACAGGATCTTAATGAGGAAGTTAGTCACCTTGCTCCTCAGATACCTTATTTTTAAATTTAAAGGAATGATAAACTACATCATGTTCAGTGTTAATAAAATAATATAAACAGAAAGTAAACAGAGCTACAGGACAGAATATAACATAAACAAAACAGCATTTTCTCCAATAGTATTAGAAGTGTAAACTATTTTTCCATGGCAAAACCACAATTTCTTTTTTTTAATTACAAAATTTATTTTGTAAATTGACATATGGGGATATTGACTTTGTTTTTGCTATGCAGTTCCATGAATTTTAATACATGTATAGATTCTGTAACTACCACTGCCATCAGGACACTGAACCATTTCATCACCCCCCAAATCTCCTTCATGTTATTTATACCCTTTCTCCACCTAACCCATGCCAACCACTGATCCATTCTCTATCCCGGTAATATATTTTTTTGAGACTGTCATATAGAAAGAGTCACATAGAGTGTAAATATTTGAGGTTGGCCTCTTTTATCTGAGAACAGTGCCTTTGAAATTCACCCATGTTGTTGCATATATCAATAATGCATTCTTTTTCATTTTTGAATAATATTCCATTATATAAGTGTACAACAATGTATTTATCCATTCCCATGTTCAAGGACAAACATTCTTTCTAATTGCTGGCAATTATGCCTAAAGCTGCTATAAACATTTAAGTACAGATTTTTATGTGAACAAAAGTTTCCTTTTTAAATTTATCTTTATTGTTCAAAGTATTAAAGATGTTCCCTTTTGAGCTCTTCTAGCCCACACCTGCACCTCATCCCAGTCCTTAACCATAGTATTGTCTGTGTCCATAGGTTATGAATATATGCATATAAATTCTTCAGTTAATCTCTTCCCACCCACCCCCACCTTCCCTCTGAGATTCAATAATCTGTTCCATGATTCTATGTCTCTGGATTTACTTTGTTCATCAGTTTATTTTATTCTTTAGATTTCACTTCTAGATTTGTTTTCTATATCATTGTTTTCTCTAATTCCTTCTATTTTTTAATATGTTCATATCACAGTCTACAAAAATTCTCTGAATCATTCCTCTATTTGATTAATTTCATCTGAAGCATTGGTCATTTTTCTCTTCTGCCTATTACTTAAAATAATCTTAATTTACCTTTGCATGGTTTTTTGGGCACTATATCAGAAATCTAATTGTCTCTTTTTAGATGAGATCAGGCGCATTCAGGGTAGTATGGCCGTAGACTAATTGTCTCTTTTTAATGAAAATATTATCCTAACCACTCTGGTGAAATTATATATCTTATATAATAAAAGGCTAATATGCAAATTGACAGAACCACAGAATGACCGGTCGCTATGACGTGCACTGACCACCAGGGGGCAGATGCTCCATGTAGGAGCTGCCCCCTGGTGGTCAGTGTGTTCCCACAGGGGAAGCGTTGCTCAGTCAGAAGCCGTGCTCATGGCTGGCGAGCGCAGTGGCGGTGGCTGGAGCCTCTCCCACCTCAGCCACAATGCTAAAGTCCCCTTGGGGGATGTCCTACTGCCGGCATGGTCCCGCGAGAGGGCACAGGCTGGGCTGTGCATCCCCCACCCACCAGCGCATGAATGTCGTGCACCGGGCCTCTAGTATTTCATAAAAGGTTTGCCTTTCTTATTTATTTTATCACCTCATTTGTTACTTAGTTTGTTCATTTTGGGGCACAATTACTGTTCTTTCCTCGATTTTTGCTAAATCTTATTTTGTACATATTTTTAAATTTAAAAAAGACATTATTTTGCTTGAGGATATGCTCCCAGCAACTAGTCACACTGTTGGGTGCTCCTCTATGTATATTAGAGGGGTGGAAATAAGATTTCTTAGAGTTCTTTACCATCTGGTTTCTTGTGGGCTCTATTAATGGTTGAAGGAGGAGAATTGATATTTGCATTAGTCCTGCAGCACTATTCTGGAACGAGCCTCTTTCCTACAGCCTACAGTCTGAGAAACAGGCCCTGGCCCTTCCTGGCACCTTTTGTGGGTTCACACTCTGACATAGGTAGTTCCTCCTCTGTGTTGGTGGGGCCTCTTGTCAAGGTCCTGGCCCAGCCATATAGCCTCTCCTCTTCACTCTGAATTGTAGGAAAGTCAGTCTTGTCCCTTTGTGCATCCCTACAAGGACATAGGTCTTTCTGCAATTACTACTGCCCAAGCTATTTGCTCTCGTAAGCCTTCTAACACCCATTTAACCAATTCTCTGTATTAAATCATCTCTGTTTGAGATACATAAAGTTGTTTCGGATTTCCTTACTGGACTTAGAATAAACTCTTATAATCTGTCTTTGGAAGACTATTATATAGAGTTGCCAGGTATAATACAGGATGCGATATTGGGTATATGCTTATACTAAAAAGACTAAGCATGGTTAACTAAAATTTAAATTGAACTGGGAGGCCTGTACTTTTATTTGTTAAATCTGACCACTCTATGGTTACATTCACTATAAACCTGCTCTTCTGATTCTGGGAGAGGGGTGGGATGTGTTGCTGAAAAGGATGCACCATTGCTTGTTTGTTGTATGATGAATCTCACCTAATTCTTGAAGCAACTCTCTACCTGATGTATGTTCTACCTATTCAATTCTACTGCCAACTCTCACTGCTTTAGACTGAAAGCGAGTACAGATGCTGCTGCAAAACATCATACTTTGGGTTTGGCGAGCCATGCTGTGTTAGAATTCATCATATACAATTACTAATGTTAAAGAACAGTTTTCTTAAAATAATCTATATGATTATTTTTTTAAAGTTTTAATTTTTATTGGGGTAGAATACACATAACACAACATCTACCATCTTAACCATTTAAGTTCAGTGAAAACAAGTTCATTCAACTGTTGTGCAACTATCACAACACTCCATCTCCAGAACCCTTTACATCTTGAAAATCTGAAACAATCATCATTAAACACTAACTCGTAATGCCCCCTCCTGCATACTGTATTTTATTCTCCCTCCTCCAGCCTCTGGCAACAACCACTGTACTTTTCTGTTTCTATGAACTTGACTATTCTACATGCCCTATATAAGTGGAATTATGCAGCATTTATCTTTTGTAACTAACCTGTTTCAATATTTCAATAGTTATAGTTGACTCTTCTTCTTTTCAATTGAGCTGAATGTGTACAACTGTTTATTGGATAATTCATTTGTGAATACATTAAAACATTTAATTTACCAATCTCTAAATAAATTAAGCTGTGTGTACATGTTACCTTGTCCCAGAACACTGTAGAAGATGACTATAATTTTCCATTTTTCTTTTAAATTAAGAGAAACAAATGAAAGTTAAACACCCAGCTTGTGATTAATATGGGACTTTCAATTTAATCAGCCATGCAGGGAATTTTTGGACTTTGTGTACAAAGCCTAATGTATATAAGAGCATTTTTACTCAGAATCAGGATACTGATTTAATTAGACAATTAGTATTTTCTATCTCAGTTCACTTTTTGATTGTCTTTCCCATTATTTTGAATTTCAACAGATTTTATGTATAGTACACCAAACTCAGGTAAAAATCCTTTCCTTATTCCTCACACTGAATTTACTTGGAAGGGGTTTAAACTAAATAGCGGATTCTGATAAAACAAGCTAACACTTTATTACATTTTTCTAACATGTTTACATTTGTTTTATACATGTGACAAGATATAAGAATAGTCAGGATAATTCAACAAAGTTGATAATATGGGAATAGTTGAGTACAATACAGAGAAGGAAAGATAAAAAATACCTTTATAAATATGAGATCAAGTCTTTTAAAATATTTTAAATGAATAAATGAAAATACTTTAAATCAAGTATCTGATTTTTATTAATGATTTTTTTGTTTATAGAGAAATTATGCAAAAATTCATCTAGTGTCATATTTGTGTCCACACTCAAAGGAAGGTATTACCCAATTTAACTTACTGAGAAGAACAGGAACTAATAATTATAAAAGAATGAATGATAAATAATTAACATTAAAAATTGTATTGGAAATACATATGCCTAATTCCTATACTCTAAAATATATTACAGATAGAGCATGCTATATTTATATTGATTATTTCCAGCAAATAAATCCATTCTCTTTCTTGTTTACATGAATATGGATGACTAAGACCATATATGTATAAAATCAAAAACTGTCCAAAGATAATAAATAATTTTGATACCTGTTCATGTTGACTCCCAGGGCATTGACTCTGTAATGAGGCTAATGTGCAGAATCAACACCTGAGGGAGGGAAGAAAGATTAAATGGGCATGGGGAAGTTGGGCTACAGTTCACTTTTATTCATTCATTCATTCATTCATTCATTCATTCATTCATTCATTATTTAATTTCCAATTAAAGCCATTTTATTTATTATTTTATACAGTTGGGTTATTTTTCATTATTTTATTTTTCCATCATCATTTATCCCCTCTATACTCTCTTCTACCTCCATCCACCCAACACCCCACCCCCAGCAATCACCACACTGTTGTCCATTTCAGTCTTAAAATCGTAAGCTGAACCCACATGGAAAAAGAGTTTTCACAATTATATTTTGGGCTACTGATCAACAAAGTAAGAGCAATGATATCCTCTGCATTGATATTTCTCCTTCAATTTTTAAGCACAATTGTTTTGCTCTTTGGTGATAATAGTTATGGATAGCATGCAAATAATAAAACCTATGTTAATTATCTTCATATAGTACCTTTATAGTATATGTAACATTGCAATCAGTCCCTAGAAAAATCTGTAGGGGAAAATTTCAGATATATATAATATCTCTAAAGTGTTTTCTTTCCTTTGGAACAATATCTAATTTCTTATAAACTAGTGTATACTATCTAATAAAAGAGAAACATGGTAATTAGCATACGACCGCTACCCTTCCCATTGGCTAATCAGGGCGATATGCAAATTAACTGCCAGCCAAGATGGCAGCCGGCAGCCAGGCAGCTTGAAACTAACATGAGGCTTTCTTGCTTCAGTGACGGAGGAAACCAAAGTTCCCTGCCTGCCTTGCCGGCCTCTGAGCCTGCAGTTTAAAACACTGTAACAAATATAGAAGCTAAACAAAACCCCAGAAACTTGCTTTCAGCGAGCCGGGATCTCAGAGCTGGAGTTATACATTGTTTCGATTATAGAACCCAAACAAACCAGATACCTGCTTTCAGCAGCAGAGGACTCAGAGCTGGAGCCAGAGCTAAAGCTGGCGCAGAATTTAAAAAAAAAGAAAAAAAGGAGCAGTTGGGATCTTCAGTCACCCGCCAGCCTGAAAACAGCCCTCAGCCCCTCACCCAGACTGGCCAGGCACCCCAGTGGTGACCCCCCACCCTGATCCAGGACACCCTTCAGGGCAAACCAGCCAGCCCCACCCATGCACCAGGCCTCTATCCTATATAGTAAAAGGGTAATATGCCTCCCAGCACCGGGATCAGTGGAGCCGCGAGGCCTCCCAGCACCGGGATCAGCAGAGCCGAGAGGCCTCCCGGCACCGGGATCAGCATGACAGGGGGCAGCGCCCAAACCCCCGATCGCCCTGCGGCTCTGTGTGTGACAGGGGGCGGGGCCACAACCTCCCTATCTGCCCTGCTCTGTTCATGACAGGGGAAGGCGCCCCAACCTCCTGATCAGCCCTGCTCTGTGCCTGATACGGGGGAGCTCCCCAACCCCCTGATCTGCCCTGCTCTGTGTGTGACAGGGGGCGGTGCCCCAACTCCCCTATTGACCCTACTCTGTGAGTGACAGGGGGGAGCTCCCCAACACCCTGATGGGCCCTGCTCTGTGCGTGACATGGGGGAGCTCCCCAACCCCTTGATCGACCCTGCTCTGTGCGTGACAGGGTAAGGAGCCCCAAACCCCCGGATTGGCCCTGCTCTGTGCGTGATAGGGGGTGGCGCCGCAACCACCCCATCGACCCTGCCTTGAGTGTGACAGGGGGCGGTGCCCCAACCCCCCAATCGGCCCTACCCTGATCGTGACTGGGGGTGGCATCGCAACCTCCCGATCCGCCCTGCTCTGTGCATGACAGGGGGTGGCGCCCCAACTCCCCAATTGGCCCTGCTCTGAGCCCGACCAGGGGCTGCACCTAGGGGTTGGGCCTGCCCTCTGCCACCCGGGAGCAGGCCTAAGTCAGCAGGTCGTTATCTCCCGAGAGGTCCCAGACTGCGAGAGGGCAGAGGCCAGGCTGAGAGACCCCCCCTTTCCCCGAGTGCACAAATTTTTGTGCACCGGGCCTCTAGTAATATAATAAATACATGAAATAATTTGATGTTTCTTAAATATCCTAATAAAAAACTATGGAAATGTAATACTTTCTGACAAAGAACAAGTGTAAATAAATTAATAAAAGCAGAAGGGTCATTATACTTCTATGAATACATTTAAGATGTATTTATTATGATATCATTTATAGTATGTTAATAATATGCAAGTATCTAGGTTTGAAAAAATATGATTATTTACTTTTCTTAGAGTATCACTGTAAGAGAGAATAAACATTAAACACACGTTGCTAGAATTACAGAGGGATTCTCACTTTTTACTTTACAGGATGGGAATACTAAAATTCTAAATTATGGAATAAATTTTCTTTATTATCATTTTTTACTGAAGAATAAGTTAACATATATTTCCTGAGTTTGTTTATAGAGGCTCTGTATGTCTATTGATAAACTTACTTTGCAAACACTAGAACCTACCAATTTAACTTTCTTCACTTTATAGGCTCCTGTGCAAGACCATTTATTCAGTAAGGTTTTTTTCCCTTCCTCAAATTAGTAGTTGAATCGAAATCCAGAGTGATTTTTGTTGTTGTTATGTGAGATAGAGACAAAAATAATTTCTCTATACATTTTGGTCTTATTAGTTGATAATAAATTTTAATTCCCAAAGATCTTTGATGGTCTATCTAATTTTTAAAAAAAGAAAATAGCTCTGCTAAAGTTATGTTTAAGGAAGCACCAAAGCAAGTCTTTGAGTTAAACCAGTGGGATCTGACTGTCCATGAACTGTCCATGGATAGTAAAAAAATCTTATCATAATATGATTCTGTATGAATTTATGAACAAGTTCATTTAAGATACTTAACCTTGTATTTGATAACTGGTAGGCATTTGAACATGTTTTTTGTCCTTTTGTTGTCATTGCTACCATTTTGATAACTTTATTGGGTATTCCTGGTGGTAGCTAACTCCACTCATAAAAAAAAGTAAGTAATCAAGAAACACTTTTGAAGACATATCTTGAAAGAAGAAGCAATACACTGATCCAATGTGTATTGATCTAATAAAATGTATTTTTCACTTGACAAAATGGGAATGCAAGTATTCCAATTAAAGAGACTAGTGTACCCTCTAACAATTTGAGAAATAATTATAGACAAGTCCATAATTAGCTTATAATTATTTAAAATAAAACTTTGGATCTTTAGCCCTTCTCAATGTCTGTTACAGACTGTTTTGAGGATTGGCTGAAGCCAAGAGACTAAACAAATTATATAAAATCTATATTAATACACAAATTCCTACGGCAAAATCTGAGTGATCATCAAAATGAAACAAAAACACTGTTTAGACAATTTTCCTCAATTATCATTGGGCACAAACATGTGTTGACTTTACCAGAATGTTTTTAGGTGGGAAATTATCATTATTTTCTAGTGACCTACTTGTAGAGAAAAAACACAAAATGCAAGCAAAAGCCTTGAGTATGGGCATTATTCCAAAAGGTCTCTTGAATTCCCTGCTTCCTGTTTCATTCTTTAAATGCAAAAAAAAACATAAACAATACATAATGACTTAAAGGATAACATTACAAGACAATAAATTAATAGATATTCATATTGATTTCATATTTCTTTTGGTGAAAGGCATGTCTTCGACTTTTCCTAACATACGCGCGCACACACACACACACACACACACACACACACACACACACACATCCCTCAGAAAAGCCAAGATAAACTTTCTGTCTAAATTAAATTCTGTAAGAACAGGATCCTAAGATCAGTATATCTGAAGTTGCATGGCTAAGTTCCTTATTTTTTCTTGAGAAATTTATTATATATCATCAAAGGTTTGAGTCTTAGATCAGAAAACTGCCTGGTAAATGTGAGAACCACTAATAATTTACGTGAAAATATAACATGAGCAAGCTTATGTTAATCATCAGCAAGCAGCATCAGCTATACTTTGAATAATAATTATCTCTCTCTACAGACTTAATATGTAGCAAAACCTAACTTCATTCTTAACTATATTTCTATTTCCTATCAATACTAAAAAGTGCTGTTTTCTGCTTTGCAATGTTTGGTCATATTGGTTCCAATCACTATGCAATTTATTCCACAATATTCACTCTGAATCTTTAATTCTATTTGAAATTAAATTCAGATTCAATGAAAATACCATAGTATGCATTTTCCTCTTCATAGCACTTGGGCACACACATGCACATACATGTATGCAGGTGTGGTTCTATTTCTGTGTTTGCTATAGGATATCTGTTAAAAGCATGTTTTTTTTGAAATAATGCACATGCATATAGCTTAGACTAAAAATAGGGAAGGAGAAAAATATGGTTCATTGATTAATGGTCTAAAGTCTTAAAAACATGGCAATATCACTCACAGAAGCATGGAGGCACAGAGTCAATTTTTAAATGAAGTTGAGGTGTTTACGTCTATGACTACTGAGGTTGAATTGACTAGAATATTGGCAACTGAATGGTGTTATCCCTTTGGTTCCCTTTATTTCTATGATTTGTGAACTTAGTATTCTTTTCTATGCATCTACAAAATTTATATTCTACACTTAATAACTAAATAAGTACTCTTTAATAACCAATTCCCATTTGACTGGATAATTTCTATAAGCTCTGAGTACAAACAATGACATCCTCCTCCTACATAATGGTAAACATCTGACTGCTATAGACAGTTATTAGAGTTTTCTATTTAATAAAGAAGGCACCTCTTTTCTGTAAATTAATTTAAAAATCCAATCATTAATATATAATGAAAAACCACCTTTTTGGATAATTTTATAAAATGGGGACAAACCACTTTTCCTTCTCAGGGGAGAAGCATGATTTCTTATGGTGTGTTATATTCTTGAGTACACTATGGAAATGTGTCATTTAGCTGGTGACCTCAATTCTTTGTACATTTTAGTTTGTTAGTTGTACTGGATATTCTTTGCTTACTCCTCCAGATCTCCTATCCACTCTTCCACTTGCTCTGTGTCCCAGAAGGCTGATTTTTATTCAGTTTAATTCCCTTGCTCTCTGGCTTCCAGTTGGTTTGACCAGTGGGAACTAATAACAGTGTGTTAGTGGTTAATAAGAAAGACATGTTACGATGTTTATAAGGCTAGATCCCTCGTGGGCTGGCTGTGAGCTGAGCCCAGTGGAGACCTCTCCTTGTGTCAGGCAGCCCTCTAAGATAGCTGCAGGTGTTACACTTCTAGCATCAACTCTTCTCCTTGTCTCTTCACACAAAGAGGGGGCAATAGTTTTCTACAAAAACAATAGTGTGCTTCATCATTCCTTGTGGGTTTCTTTAACACTGAAAACACCTTTGTAAAAAATAAATCCAATAAAATCTACTGTGAACCATCCCTTATGAATGTGCCATGTATTTCCTTCCAGGAGCCTAAATGATCACTAGGTTGGATTATTCTTCTCTCTAAAATTTTTTGCTCAAAATCGCTTTTCTACAAAAACTTGATGGCTGATTTTATAGCACCTAGTTTTGTATTTTAGATTCTCAGGTGTGGGCTTCCTATTGGTGATGTCAAAAATGAAATCTTTTCTATATTATGATTTCAGGTTATTGCAAAGACAGAGGATCAATAGATACCAAATAGCAGTTTAAGCTAGATAAGTGAGTTTAGACATAAAGTAGGTTTTGATTATTTCCTCATAATTTTAAAGACAGAAACATTTAATGCTAGCATACCTGTTGTTATCAAATGTGGCTTTAAACAGAAGTTTATAAAGGCCTGTGACACTTATATCATGATTCTTGTGAACTTAGTTTTCCATGTTCAATGATAACTTCCCAGTGTTTCTTCCCATAGCCCCCTAATATTTTGCCATTCTAATAAGTAAAATCTGAATTATAGAGTAATTTCACAAATGTGGATCATTTTCTTGTCTAAATACATTTAAAACCCCTGAGTGAAATCCTTAATTAATTAAGAGTAAAGCAAATATATAAGTGAGATGGGAAAAATATAAGTTAGAAATTGTGGAAAATATTTGATTTTATCTTAAAGTTCAGGAAAACAATTGTAAAATATATTTCAGCTAAAAATAAAAAATAAAAGAGAGATGAAGGAAGGACTTAAAACTAGAATAATTATTTTAAAATAAAGTGTATTATTATGAGCCTCTTGTTTATTACACATAAGGCTAAAATCAAGTTATTTTGTTCACAACTAAGTCTAATAATCACATAATAAATAGCATTTTGCATTTTTCTTTTAGTTTAACCATTTACAGAGTTCTGCTATAAGAAAATCAACTAACAAATCAAACTGAACTGGATACAACCAGTAATTTCATCTAGAAAAACATAAAAGAGTGCTGAAGTGAAATACTCAGGTGCGGAGTGCGCGCAGAGCGGGCTGGCGGCGGAGGGTGCAGTTGTTGTTTTCAATTGGGAGGGAGTTTCAGACTCTGAGCTCCAGATCCGGGCGAGTCTCTGGGGACCCAGACTCAAACGGGAGAAGCGGGACTGGCTGGCCTCAGTCGGAACTCGAAGGCAGCTTTCTCTCCAAGGTTTGCAGCGGTTGCTGGGACTCTGAGAGGCAGAGCCCTAGGGACGGAACTGAGAGCAGCCATAACTGCTTGCTCCGCCCACCCTGTAGATCCCCGGGGACCTGCCCCGCCCAAGCCCTGCACAGAACCATTTGCCGGATAGCCTCAGGCAAAGGCTAGATTAGCACCGCCCTAGAGATCCAGCACAGAAGCTCTCCCACTGCAGACACAGCTGACTTTCATAGCCAGTTAGCCTGGAGGTCAAATCACCCCTGGTATTACTGACAACAATCAAGGCTTAACTACAACAAGACTCCCCACAAAGACCACTAGGGGGTGCACCAAGAAAAGATAAAAAAATGCGGAGACAAAGAAACAGGACGCAAATGTCAGAAATGGAAGATATAGAGCTCAAAACCACACTTTTAAGGTCTCTCAAGAACTGTCTAGAAGCTGCCGATAAACTTAGTAAGGCCCTCGAAAAGACTGGTGAGACCGCCGATAAATGTAGTGAGATCCTCAAGAAATCTAATGAGACCCTCGATGTTGTGATAAAGAACCAACTAGAAATTAAGCATACACTGACTGAAATACAGAATATTATACAGACTCCCAACAGCAGACCAGAGGAGCACAAGAATCAAGTCAAAGAATTGAAATGTGAAGAAGCAAAAAACACCCAACTGGAAAAGCAAAATGAAGAAAGAATCCGAAAATACGAAGATAGTGTAAGGAGCCTCTGGGACAGCTTCAAGTGTACCAACATCAGAATTATAGGGGTGCCAGAAGATGAGAGAGAGCAAGATATTGAAAACCTATTTGAAGAAATAATGACAGAAAACTTCCCCCACCTGGTGAAAGAAATAGACTTACAGGTCCAGGAAGCGCAGAGAACCCCAAACAAAAGGAATCCAAATAGGACCACACCAAGACACATCATAATTAAAATGCCAAGAGCAAAAACAAAGAGAGAATCTTAAAAGCAGCAAGAGAAAGAAACTCAGTTACCTACAAGGGAATACCCATACGACTGTCAGCTGATTTCTCAACAGAAACTTTGCAGGCCAGAAGGGAATGGCAAGAAATATTCAAAGTGATGAATACCAAGAACCTACAACCAAGTTTACTTTTTTTTTTTAATATATTTTATTGATTTTTCACAGAGAGGAAGGGAGAGAGATAGAAAGTTAGAAACATCAATGAGAGAGAAACATCGATCAGCTGCCTCCTGCACATCTCCTACTGGGGATGTGCCCGCAACCCAGGTACATGCCCTTGACCGGAATCGAACCTGGGACCTTTCAGTCCGCAGGCGGACGCTCTATCCACTGAGCCAAACCGGTTTCGGCCAACCAAGATTACTTTATCCAGCAAAGCTATCATTCAGAATTGAAGGTCAAATAAAGAGCTTCACAGATAAGGAAAAGCTAAAGGAGTTCATCACCACCAAACCAGTATTATATGAAATGCTGAAAGGTATCCTTTAAGAAGAGGAAGAAGAAGAAAAAGGTAAAGATACAAATTATGAACAACAAACATGCATCTATCAAGTGAATCTAAGAATCAAGTGAATAAATAATCTGGTGATCATAATAGAATCAGGGACATAGAAAGGGAATGGACTGACTATTCTTGGGGGGGAAAGGGGTGTGGGAGATGCGGAAAGAGACTGGACAAAAATCGTGCCCCTATGGAAGAGGACAGTGGGTGGGGAGTGAGGGCGGAGGGTGGGGCGGGAACTGGGAGGAGGGGAGTTATGGGGGGAAAAAGAGGAACAAATGTAATAATCTGAACAATAAAGATTTAATTTAAAAAAAGAAGAAAAAAATAGAAAAACATAAAAATCAAGGACATGTAGTGATGTAATGATAGTATCCTGAAGAGTCTAATAGATATAAGTTGACTTCAGCCAATACTGTATATTTTTCATTCATCAGCTACATTAGTGAGTTAAGTGCTACCTAAACCCCATTTATTTTTATGTTGAGGTTACAGTAATCACTTAAAGAAAATGTCCAGAATAAATACTCGTAGGCATTAGAAGTTTTGTTTAGCTGCTTTGACTCATCTTTGTAACCCTCAGATAGCTGTTAGTGTTTGAACAGGAGTTGAAGCGTTAAGGAGTAGATGTCTGAATTAGAGTTTAGACATGAAGAATGAAATGAGATTAAAGAAAGTCTATATTACTTTTTGTAACCTTAATCTCTATACAAAAGCTAACATCTGCACAGTAAATCTATGGTGTATTATTTTGCCAAACATTAATATAAAATGGCAAACTATGTGAAACATTTGCAGGTTTCATGAGAAGTAAATATATGCCTTCATGAGTGAAGAACATTAACATCTTATGGTTTGGTTTTGTTTTTAAATACTATATGTCAATCAAACACTTATGCATAAAAGTGAGGGGCAGGGGGGAGAAAAAGCATGCCCTGCCAAGCAGATTAGACACAGCCAGCTAAGAAATGGAAGATGGATAGAATTGTTCACAGGGCAGATACTTTTCCCCCCGTCTCTCTAAGAATAAGCAGGGCTGCATTTGTGGAAACTTAACTAAGCAGAAACCTGCAGTGTCTGCTCAGTGCTGCTGACCTGCCAGCTGGAAAGAGTACTGAGTTTAAAGAGTTTAAGCTCTTAAAGAAGCCAAGACTTGGCTGATTATCTTGGGCTCAACATATTGTGAGGCATATGAACTCTCTTCAAAACTGGCAGGGGAAAAGGAAGGAAAATTGAAAATCTAAACACAGTAGCCAGTTAAAATTCAAACAATCCTAAGGATTGTGCTTTCTCTGAAGTAATTAGTTTTACTCTCTGCTATCGAATAATGAAGTAAAGGGATTTACTGTCTGGGGAAAGAAGAGCAGTACACCTCTGTATTGCTGCACTACTTTGTAGTGCACTGCAAGTCGAAAAGGCAAAACAGACCACGTGTGCATATTCTACAATGAAGTAAAGAACTTTGTGTCACTTTCTTAATGTGGACGAGTTTTATATGCTGTCCTTAGAAATTAATTTATATTATTTATTAACTTGTTTTATTATTACTTTTTACAAAAATGAATATGTTTAGACTTATTTGAGTAGGATAATCTCCATTCTAGTGAATAAACTTGAAAAGCATGGTTTTCAAAATGAATATGTGAAATAACACAAAAGTAACAATAGCACATTTATTAGTCTGACTTTATGAGGAAGAAAACATTTGGTTTGACTGCAATATAAATAATGAAAATATTAACTTCTATCCTAGTTTGTTTTCTACTTTAACTTCCTGCTTATTCTAAGAGATAACACAATGTTCCTCACTCCTGGGAATGTAAAACATGTTGCCAACATCTAAAACTAACATAGTTTGGATTTGTTGCATCGATAAAACAAAACACTATGAAAGATAGTCGAAGTGCACCACTCTGGGTCCTTCACAGTGTGAGGCCTACAGGGCAGATGCTGCCCACATAGCTGCCATCAGCATTTCTCAGGATGCCGCCCAGAACTGATGAGCTACAAGTCAGAGCTGTCTGCTTATTGGTCGCATTACTGACACGTTTTTGAGAGGTATGTGAATAAAGCATTCACTGAAGTTATAGTAAACAGTCTTTTGCCTTATATTTAGATTCACATTTCTAGGCTGCAGACTAAGGCCTGTTGCAATGCAGAAAAAGTCTTTTCTACAACGGAATGAGAAAAACATGAAAATAAAATACATATACCACCCTGAACTCTGAATGCTTTCAAAACATGCATTTGAATAGTAAGAAACTTTTAGTGAAGTTTTAATCGCTAAACTTTTAAATATTTATTTTATTTATTTGTAGATAGGCCTTCTCAGCTAATCTGTTTAAACTACTTTCAGTTTTGGATTAAATCTAATTAATGTTTAAAATTATAATTATTGTTCTAGAAATCAAAGCAGAATACAATATTCTATGACATTTCTACCATATGTGGTGACATTAACTACAACAGTAAGGCAGAAAAAAATGAATTATTTAAGGGTAATTTAGATATTCTTTACTGTTAACATGAATTCAAAACAAAGGAAGAATTTTTTGACTACCTCTAACTAGTAAATCACATGCTATTTTAAATGGCTCCTCTGTTTAAGAAGTATAATATCATTTTCTATGAAACGTGCTTTCTCCCCAATAGCTGTTATTCAAGGCCTTTTCAATTGAGCAGCTTTCATTTCAAACTAATGTTTTATAAATTGTTAATGTGTATCAAAGTTCCTTAGTAGTTTAGTTGGCTTATTTACTCTCTGAGCAATAGTTAATAGGCAACAACATTTCAATCAGTGCAAAAGTTGATCTGCCAAGTTTTAATGGTGTGGCTCAGGCAGGAGAGGCAGTATGGTGGGAAAGCAAGCTGTCCTGTACTTGATGAGATTTGAGATTTGGTTGGTCAACGGTATGGATGAAGGTGTTTGACATATTCCTTTTTCCATCAGACTTCCCGCCTGAGGTCTCCATGTATATTCTCACCTGGAGTCAATCTGCTGAATTCCTTTTACCGTTTAACTGGCAAAGGAAAACTGTGCTTCAGGAATAACAGCAAAGGATATGAAAGAGAGTTTTATACACTGCTTTTCAGTGAAACCGTGACTGGAGATAATAATGAATGCTAGTTGCTTCTTCACTCTCAGCAGTAAATTCCCTCATCCAGTCATAAGGAGGAAAAAAAAATCAAAAAAAAATCCGTGTCTTAAAAAAAAAAAAGTTATGCGGTATAAAATCTACTTTCCCAAACTAAGAGGAAAAATCCAGACGCTGTGCACTGAAGGGATTTCTCTGCAATCTGAAAAGGCTGTCTTACTTGGCTGTAAATCTCCCTCGCACAATGCCTGGGGTCTTGCTTGCAGGGATGTAATGAAGTTACACTGCCTGAATGAAAATTTAAAAAACAAATTAGGGCAGAGGACCTTGCCAGCTATCAATGATTTGTGGTGGTGCTTATCGGTAGCCAGCGCGGGGTGATTCATCATGAGAACACCGAAGCTTTTTGTCCCAGGCCGCCGTGTCTCACTCCAGTGTCAATATATCAGGGGAAATGACTGCTAAGCTCTAACAGTCATAGTCAGTGTCAGGCATGTTAGTAACACATGCATAGAAAAATTTACAGCTGGGGAAAACTGCGACGCATCCCCTAGTGATTTACTTGATAGATTTTCTGCCTTCTGACTGATTCAGTAGCAACGACACACCTTTACATGTGGTTGACCTCACTGAATTGGAGAGGGTGTCCTACAAGGCTGTATGTATTATGTTACTCTACCATGGGAACCAGGGGATGGAATAACCCTTCTGGTATCTGTTGAAAATGAAGTGCCTCAGAATTCAAATTGTATCTTTTAAAAAATTACTTAGTAAGAACTCAGGAACTAAAACTTTATTAATTTGAACTTTGTGACAACTCAGACCAATATTGATACTCTTTCCCATTTTCTCTAAACCAATACAATGATTTAGGCCACCTATATGGTATATTATATTAGTATCATAAATTGTTAGAAGATGTATTTTATACAATTTCATGGGAACAAAAGCCTTTTCTTGCTACTTGAAGCAATTTAAAGATAGTTTCATAAATTGACTGCTAATTTAAAATCATTTTTATCAACATATTTAAATTATTTGCTAACTTGGCTAAATTTAATTAATATAAAGCTAATTTTCCCATTTTGGAGAAAAAGTGTCAGAGTTACAAGATGAAATATTTCAGCCATCCACTCATCTGTCCTATGTTCACAAGCCACATTTTTACATATGTATAATCTTTGCACATCCATGGATGTTGAAAGAGGAAATAGCAGGATTTTTAAAATATGATTAGAAATGTGTTATAACTGATGAAGAAAAAGAATGATGTGAAGTACAAGTAATGAAATCAATGTTAATGCCAAACAGAAGCCTCATGTGTGTAGAACAAAGTACTCCTAAGCACTCAGAAAATAGAATCTGTATCTATACTAATAAATGGGTAATATGCTAATTAGACTGGATCAACCGGCCATCGTCCAGATGTCCAACTTCCTTCTGGATAAAGCCATGGTGGGGGCTGAGGCAGAGGCAGTTAGGGGCGAGATCAGGCTGGTAGAGGAGAGCAGTTAGGCGTGGGATCAGGATGACTGGGGGTTAGGGGCGATCAGGCCAGCAGGGGAGTGGAGTTGGGGGCAACCAGGCTGGCAAGGGAGAGCAGTTGGGGGAGACCAGGCCACCAGGGGAGGGCAGTTGGGGGCGACCAGGCCTGCAGGGGAGAGCTGTTGGAGGCAACCAGGCCTGCAGAAGACGGCTGTTGGGGTCAACCAGACTGGCAGAGAAGGGCCATTGGAGGCAACCAGGCCATCAGGGTAGGGCCATTGGGGGCGACCAGGCCAGCAGGGGAGGGCAATTGGGAGCAACCAGGTCTGCAGGGGAGGGAAGATGGGGGAGACCAATCTGGCAGGGGAAGGCAGTTGGGGGCATTAGGGAGGCAGGCAGGTGAGTGGTTAGGAACCAGTGGTCCTGGATTGCGAGAAGGATGTCCGCAGGGATGGGGCCTAAACTGGCAGTCAGACATTCCCCGAGGGGTCCCAGATTAGAGAGGGTGCAGGCCAGGCTGAAGGACACGCCTTCCCCTGTGCACAAATTTCGTGCACCAGGCCTTTAGTATATATATATATATAAAAGCCTAATATGCAAAGTGTCCCCTCGGGAGTTCAATCACTTGCTATGACGTGTGCTGATCACCAGGAAGTGGCGCAGAACAAAGGAAGGCCCTGACCAGCAGCCAGTAGCAGGGAAGGGTGGTCCTGGAAAGCAGCCAGCAGCTGCTAGGGACCCTACCCATGCACAAATTTTGTGCACTGGTCCTCTAATATTCAATAAAAGGGACAACTGACCTTTCTTCTATCTTCTTCTTTTTCTACCCTTATTTTCAAAAGTGGCAAAACTTGATCTTTGATTCTTCTCAGAAGCATCATGCACATAATAGGCCTAGACTATCCTTTCCCAGGTTGTCTACTCATATAATCTTCAGATACTTTTCCCAGTACAGTGCCAGAGTCCTGTAGGTATTAATGTCTGAGGAGATGACAACATCACTCACTGGCCTCAAATAGGAGCTGAGGAGAAATCAAATTAGAAGACTTTTCCTTGAACAGTTCCTGTGGCCTATGTATCTTTAAAACCTCGCTGAAATTTTCCACTTAACCTTTTGAATTCCATTTTACAAGTAGGCAAGGAACTCTGAATGTGATTCTAAGTTAAGAATTACCTCTATCAATTGTCATAACCAGTTTGATTCTGATTCAGCATTTCTGATATTTGTGTACACTGCACATTTTAACCTTCTAGTGGCTTGAGGATAGATGATTTACACATGGTCAGTCAGTGTACATTGTAGATTTTCCTCTTTGTGGAAAAAGACCAAGCCATTAAAAAAACACAAATTTTTTTGATTTCCATACTTTGCTAATCTATTACTAGACATATTTGATTCACAAATTTGTTCATATTTATGTTGTAATGGCAAAAATATAATCTCATATCCATGAATCTTAGACAAAAGCAACTAATGTTTGTCTAGCTAAACTCATTTTTCTGCCTCCTTATTTGTCTTGAATGTCACTGCCACTCAGGAACAGAGTAATAATGCTACCTTTCACTCCTCCTTCTCCTTCATCATCACCCAAGTAATAGATACTTTACAGTCAGCAATTCTTTACTAAATATCTTTGTATCCCCTTCCCCTATTTCCACCCCTCACTATGATTATCCTATCTAATAAAGAGGGAATATGCTAATTGACCCTCAGGCTGTCGCAAAGATGGCGGCATCCATAGCCAATAAGGAGGGAATATGCTAATTGACTGCCACAACCTCAAAGATAGCGGCACCCACAGCCACAAGATGGCCAGCAAGGGAGGGCAGTTGTGGGAGACCAGATCAGCAGGGGAGGGGTGTTAGGGGTAACCAGGCCAGCAGGGGAGGGCAGTTGGGGGCAACCGGGCCAAAAGGGGAGCAGTTAGGCATCAACCAGGCTGATAGGGGAGTGGTTCAGGGATGATCAGGCTGACAGGCAGAAGCAGTTAGGGGCAATCAGGCAGGCAGGCAGGCAGGCGAGCGGTTGGGAGCCAGCAGTCCTGGATTGTGAGAGGGCTATCTGATTACTGGTTGTATATATATATTTACACTTGGATGTTTTTCTGTTCTGGGTTATACTTCTTTTTTGTTTGTTTGTTTGTTTTAAGTTCTCTAGAAAAGCAAATTAAGTGCTAAGAAATAGAAAAGCTTTCTCAACTTAGGTTGCTGAGGGGTGGGAATGTAAAGTGTGGTTCCAGGCAACCATCATGTTACACAAAGCACATAACTTCCTAGAATGGATCCAACTAATGGTTAGTAGAGTTGGAAAGTATAGAGAATAAGGAAACATTGATGTAGACCTATAGACTGTTATTTTAACTTTAGAGTACAAAGTACAGGATTGTATGCTATCCTATATAATAAAAGGATAATATGCAAATTAACCCTAACAGCAGAATAACCAGGAATGACCAGTCGTTATTATGCACACTGACCATCAGGTGGCAGATGCTCAACGCAGGACTGCCCCCTGGTGGTCAGTGTGCTCCCATAGGGAGAGCTCCACTCAGCCACAAGCCTGGCTATCAGCTACGAGCGCAACGGTGGCAGGAGCCTCTCCTGCCTCCTCGGCAGAGCTAAGGATGTCCGACTGACAGCTTAGGCCCACTCAGAGCAGACCTAAGCTGTCAGTTGGACATCCCCCAAGGGCTCCCGGGCTCCCCAGGGGTTTGAGCCTAAGCCGGAAGGTGGACATCCCCAGAGAGGCCCTGACTGTGTAAGGGCACAGGCTGGGCTGAGGGAACCCTCTGAGTGCACGAATTTTTGTGCTCCAGGCCTCTAGTAAGGTAATAAAATGACAAATGTAAAAATCTAACATATGCCAAACAATGTATGAAACATTTAATAAACATTTTTGTATGTAATATTAGCTACTCATAAGTATATCTTAATTTTCAAATATATTATTTTTGTTATTGATTCCTAGCTTATTTCCACTGTGATCAGAGAATATAGTATGCATATTATCAATTCCTAAAAGCTTATTGAGATGTACTTGCTTTGTGGAGCACTGTATGTTTACTTTTTATAAATGCACCAGGAACGATTGAAACAAATGTGTACACTGCAGTTTTGTGCAGTGTTCAATCCACAAGCTAATTAAGTACCAAAATTAGGTAATTGTGCTGTTCAAATCTTCTATATATTTCTTGATGTTATTTTTCTGTATGTCAATCTACTTTTTAAGAGTTTTATTAGTTTTTGGTTCTAGAATCCCTTTGACTATTTTATACAGCACCTAGGTTTCTGTCAACATTTATTTGCCATTAAAACTCTTGAAATATTCACTGCTCTTTTAAAATCAGGAACACGTAATAAATTCCTCCAAATTTTCCTCCTACATCTCAAGTTAATGAAAATCACCTTAAGACGGGGTTTGGACAAGATAATTCTTTGTTTTGCAAAGCTGTCCTGTGCACTCTAGGATGCTTAGCAGCATCGCTTGCCTCTACCCACTAGATTCTCTCAAGTTTTGGAAATCAAACTTCTTATATGGCCAAATGTCCTCTGGAAGTTGATAGTGGCAATAAAGATTACTGCTTTAACAAATTAAGAGCTGAGTTAATTTAAAACTTGTTTTGTCTTTGTGAGAGCCATTCTTTTCTCACATGACCTATTCCAAGGCCAAATTGAAACCCCAGAGCCCTCCTACTTTGAGCCCCTACCCCATGGTCGGCAAACTGCAGCTCGCGAGCCACATGCGGCTCCTTGGCCCCTTGAGTGTGGCTATTCCTAAGCCTTAGGAGTACCCTAATTAAGTTAATAACAATGTACCTACCTATATAGTTTAAGTTTAAAAAATTTGGCTCTCAAAAGTAATTTTAATCGTTGTACTGTTGATATTTGGCTCTGTTGACTAATGAGTTTGCCGACCGCTGCTAGCCTTATGAAATTTATATCTCAGTCTCTCAACTACCTCTTTCTGCTTAGTTTCTCATCTTCCCATTATCTTCTTGTACTTGGCAAATATGTAGAAGAAAGTGATGCCAAATGTCAGACTTACCTTCTGGAGTTTTTGGCTAACTCCCCAAACTCTTTAAATAGATGCCTTAAATTAGCTTCCAGCTATTTTAGTTGTTTTCGAGTGGTTGGATGGTGTGAAATAAGCTACTCAACCATTTAAACATAAGTGCCAGGATTGCATTTCCTTGCACTTATTCGCCTTGCATGTTTCACATACTTATCCCTGAATAAGTCACTGAATCCATATAGAACGGATGATGCATAAATTCAGAAAGATAATCAAATGCTTGTTACCTAAAGGAGCAGGGGAGGTGAGACACAGGGGGAAGGACAGGATCAACAGGTGGCTGTTGACAGGCGAGAACAATTGTTTTCTACCAAACAGTAAAAACTGAAATATAATCTGTGCTCTATAAATGTTCAATTTCCTTTTATAAAAATAGTTTACTGATTCATGAAACATTTTCTTAAAAATAAATATCTAAATATTGTTTAAAACTCTATATTGTAAATTTCTGACATACTAATTGCACTCACTGTACAAGAATGTCACTCAACGGAAAGAGAATTCAAGTTTACTCAGAAAAGAACCAAATTTAAGTACTTAAATATATATACACTTTCTCACAAATGTGGTTGAATCACTTCAAAATATTACATATTTGTGGTTAAAAATGTTTCACTTCCCATGCATTGGTTAAGCTAATAGACTTGAACTAATGGATTCATTTCAGATATCTGAGGTGGGAAAAGGGAAGAAAAGATTAATGAATAGCAAATATAAGCAATCAACCAATGTACCCACGTTTTTAAGAGCTGAAAACAAATTTTGTATTGAAATATAGAGTATATAACAGTTTTTATACTGAAATATACATAAAGTTAAATGGGTGGAAAACATTGTTTAGCTATCTGGTTAGGCAGACGTTTTTAGTGAAACTACATTTAGTCAAGTCAATATTAAATATTCTGAAACTATTTTTTTCTGAATTTTCAATGAATACACTTACGATTATTAGTTGTGTTGAATGGTAATTAATGTTTACCTTATTAATGAACCTATTACTCTCACCATTTGAAATGCATGATTCATTTTTGTGTACAGATACATCCATTTATGCAAACATGCAGAAAAAGTAAATTATTTGGTGTTTCTCTTTTCACTACTAAACAGCATGTACAGAAGAATCATTGATCAATGATTAAATTGCTCACTCCTGGTATTCATGCAGTTATGTATGAATTCTCTACCACTTCTATACACATTATTGCTAATAATGCCAAAGTGAATTAAGTGAATTTCTTCCTAGAATTATCTAAGTTAGTTTAGTTCATGAGAATAGACTGCCTGCCAAGTGCTAGTTAGCCACCTCTCACCAATGTGCCTTTGGCAGGAAACTTTACTGGAAGAACTTACTTCGAAGGGTCACTACAAATTCATCTCAACTATTGCTCAGAAAGTAATTAAAACTGTATTTTGTATCTGTAGACCAAGCATGTCGAACATGTGGCTCACATCAAATATTTTTGCAGCCCAGCCAATATAACAGTATGTAAGAAATATTTTAATAAAAATTTCATAACTCAATTTTAATAATATCCTGTTATACATAATACATATATACATAATAACTACAACTTTTGCTAATGACTGATTACTATAATTGTGCTGTATTCATTTCCCTTACGCGCCTTATGCACAGGTGCACCATTTCTCTCCACTAATACTCGCAGTGAATATTTCAGCAGTTGATTGCCACGTCATTAGTCTTGGACTGATTTGTTTGGTGTGCGCACCGGAAATATTTCGCTTTTGGAGAACAAGAAAAGTAGGTTTATTTGCGTTACACTTATTAATTTGTGCAGTTATTCAGTGTCTGGTAAGTTAATTGTATGTCACCTTGTATACTTTTTTCTTAATTGAATCTTAGGTAGATAGAACTGAATAAATTACAATCCTTGGCTTATGGCACAATATGGGCAGAAATAACAAACTCAAACTAATTTCTATCTTATTTCTTACTTTTTCACCACCATGACTAGCCCATTTCTAATACAAAGTTTATGGGTTCTTCCAAAGGAATTTATATATTTGATCTATTTTGAGTCCAATTGCATATATTTTGTGAAGTATGGGTCTATATTCATTTTTTTTTATTATGGATATCCTGTTGTCCCAGCACTATTTGTTTAAAAGATTACTCTTTCCTTATTAAATCATCTTGGTATCCCTGTTGAAAATCAATTGTCTATTTCTGAATTTTTTTTTTAAAAAAAGCCATCTGGAATTTTAATTGGCTTTGAATCTCTACATAAATTTGGAGAACATAGCTTCTTAACAAAATGAAGTCTTACCATACATGAATAGGGCTGTCTTGCCATTCATTTAGGTATTCAATTCTTTAAGTGATTTGGTGGTCAGTGTACGTGTCTTATACATGTTATGTTGACTTAATTCCTAAGTAGTTCATTATTTTTCATACTATTAGAAGTGGAACTGGTAATAATTTTATTTTTTGAACTGCTGATTTCTAGTGTATAGAAACATCTTTATTTCCATGATTACCTCTCTTTCATTAGAAATTTTAGTACAATGAATTATTTTTCTTTTTTTCTTGGTCACTCTACCTAATGATTTGTCAATTACTTTTAGTGGTGTTAATTTTTTCTATCGATTTTCTATTCTCTATTTCACTTATTTCATTCTCATTTTAACTCTTTTGGGCTTCAATTTTTGTATACCTTATGTCTTTTTTTATTTCTCCATTTTACTAGTACTTCTTTTGTGTTAAATAAATACTTTCTATTGTTCTAATCAAATTCCCTTGTCATCATTTTAATAATTTTTTGTTATTCTTTTGGGTTTCTTGTGAATGCCAAAATATTAACTTATTACAAACTAGTCTATAATAACACTATCTTAAATAAAATAGCATACAAAAATCTTTGCTCTTATGTAGCTCCAAACCATTGTATTGTTTTTCTAATCCAAATTTTATCTTTATTCATTTTATACACATCAAAACAAATCATTGTTTATTCTGTTGTCTTTTAAATCATATTGGAGAAAAAAGAGTATTAAAAATATTCCATTTATACTTTTATTTTTTTCTATCTAATTTAGATTATTCTTTATTTCTTCATGTAGAAGTTGCCTATTTCAGGTTGAAGTACGCTCTTTAGTATTTCTGGTAGGGCAAGTCAGTTTTTTATTATCAGTGAGTATTTGATTCCTTCAATTTTGAAGAATAGGTTTGTTGAATATAGAATTCTTGGCTAGCAATCTTTTTCTTTCACCATTTTGAATATCTTATCCCACTGCCTTCTACTCTCCATGGTTTCTGATGAGAAGGCAGCTGTTAGATGAATGCATTTCTCTTTGTGTTTTATCCATTTGCTTATGATGTGTCTAGGTGGGAGCCTCTTTGCATTTAGACTATTTGGAGTATTTTCCTTATTACTACATGATTTGTAGTGGATAGAAACACCTTTATTTCCATAATTTTGATAGTAATTACCTCTCTTTCATTAGCAATTTTAGTAGAATGAATTATCTCTTTTTTTTTTCTTGGTCACTCTATCTAATGATTTGTCAATTTTGTTAATCTTTTAAAAGAACCAACTTTTGGTAGTGTTAATTTTTTCTATTTATTTTTTATTCTCTATTTCATTTATTTAATTTTCATTTTAACTCTTTTGGGCTTCAATTTTTGTATACCTTATGTCTTTTTTATTTCTCTATTTAGATTAGTTTGTTTTATTAAATCATGCAAGTTTATAGCCTTCATTTCTTCAAATATTTTTTTCTTCTGGTTTTTGCCTCCTCTCATTGTGGAACTCCAATTGTATTTTTTGCTATACTTAATGGTATCTCATGGATTTCTGAGGCTGCTGCTTTTTTTCTTCATCCTTTTTCCCTCTATTTATCCTTGGACCATAAAAATCTCAATTGAACTATACTCAAGTTTTCTGAATCTTTCTCCTGCCAGCTCAAGTCTGCAGTTCAATAATTTATCTATATATTAATATTCTCTATTTGATGAAACACTATTTTCATATTTCCCTTTTATTCATTAGATGTACCTTCCTTCAGTTCTTTGAGCATATTTAAGGTACATGATTTAAGTTTTCATTAGTAATTCCAGCATCTGATATTCCTCAGAAACAGTGCCTATTGAGTGACTTTTTTTCTGTATGGGAAACACTGTTTTCTCTATGCAGCCCATAATTTTGTGTGAAAAATTATGTATATTATGTAATACAACATGGCAACTTCCACCATGAGATTCTCTCTCCTTGGTTTGTTATTGTTATTTGCTTATTTTTTGTTTTTGTCAAAGTTATATTAGAGTAATTTGTTTTTTGTATAAAATATTAATGATGTTCTTAAAATATTAATATTTCATTTATTTCCTTATCTCATTTCATTCAATAGATTTCTCATTTTAAAATTAATCCAGGAAAGTATATCCTTTCTAGTTTTTTATTTATATGGTGCTAGCTACATTAGGATAAAAAACCTATTAGTATGTGCAATAGATTATCAGATATCTTCATGTACATTGCACCTCTAGAAGATAGGTATAAATTTAAATAAGCAGGTTTATTAATATTAGGTGATAAAAATAAACATTTAAAACAAAAATATACCATCAGTTTTAACCATCCAATGCTCATTATGATGTAACAAACTGACAAAGCTTAACAAATGCCACATAGTCTAAATTGAATGAATGCCTATAGGGATATATATAGAATAGTTAGCAAAGTTCTTATGTTCAAATATTCCATTATAATTGGCATGCAAATGTCAAACTATATAAAAATTAGTCCTCCCATTCATAAACATTGGTTACTTTTGATATTCCACAGATATTCCCATATTGAAAATTAAAAATTATATTATTTTAGTCTGTAGTTATTTCCTTACTAATTATGATATATTTTTCAAACTGAAAAATGTTTTAAGTATTTGTAATTTATTTTGAGGACAGTGCTTTTCTTAATATGACCACCTAAATATATCTATAAGGGAAAAAAATAAAAATCTTTTCCTCTCTTTTCTTCCAAATTAAATAACCTAAGACCAGTAAGGAAATGGTTTTTTAATGCTGTCTTTTCTGCCAAAGCTCAAAAATGACTTTTATTGGAAATGCTATACACAGTTTTTCTTTGATTTATACACAGAATTTTTATGATTCTTCTTTATACATCTTAATTGCTGTATATGACATTCTGCCTTAAAAAAAGATAACTTTGTTCATAGGTTGTACTTTTACTTTTTACAAATGGCAAGAAGAAAATTATGGTGAATAAAAGCTTGAAATAAAATAATTTTTAAATAACAACATATGATGAAATGACATAAATAAAAATTTCCCCCTGTCTTCTTGAGGAGGAGGATCCTGGTTTAGTACTCCTTCCTTCCTTCCTTCCTTCCTTCCTTCCTTCCTTCCTTCCTTCCTTCCTTCCTTCCTTCCTTCCTTCCTTCCTTTCTCTCTTCATTCCTTCCTTCCTTCCTTTCTTCCTTCCTTCCTTCCTTCTTTCTTTCTTTTTTTTTCCCTCAGCATATAGCACAGTGTTTGGCACATTATGAAGGCTCAATAAATACTTGGTCAATGAAAGAATGTGTGATTTAAAAAAGAATAATTACCTACACAATTAACTACACTCCAAGTGATTTCTTGTATGTGCCACTACCATTCTTATAGTGAAGTGACTACTGAAAATGCTTTTAGAAATTTCACCCAGAATGACTCACATCTGATTCAAATCAGAAGAACAATCAATTTGGCACCATCATAAGAGCTCTCAGATGTTAAAGGTGACAAAATGGGCAGAACTCCTCCTAACAGATTATGGATACCATGTGTGACAGAATTAAGTGGAAAAATGTTTGTATAAATGCCGAAGTGGAAGGCATGTCATGCCCATGTGACTTGGCTGCAGGATACAATGCATTCACTGACATGATGGCAAAGTTGGGTGGCAAAGCATGTATGGCATATGGCAGGCTTCTGCTTCAGCAAATGCACACCACATGCCAAAAAGTGGTGTAGTTTTTTACTGATTACTCCTTTTCTTTTTCTTTAAAATGTTCATAATCATTATTAAAGTTTTTTAGCTACTCCAAAGGAACACATTCTTCCCAAAACATACTTTATCTTATTCAATAGTGAACTACCATATTATTTGTGCACCTTAAAAATTGCATACGCACACTTATTTCTCAAAATATAAATTAAGAAATTTAAAAGGAAAAAAAATCTCATATTTAGTCAAAACAAAAAGAATCACTGTCAAAATTTTAAGTGTACATATGCTTGCATATTCTCCTTTTTTATATTCATGTGTTCACTTATTCAACAAACCTTCATTGAGTGTATATGCTAGGAGTGTTTTAAAAAGCAGAGAAATATGGTGGTTTTCAGGTGCTGGAAGTAATTTAGTATTGACAAAGCATATTGTACAGAAATATGGCACTATCCAGAGTGCACGGGCCAGAAATCCAATATATGTTATGTTGAGATTAGATTTTATACTGAAGGGAATACAAAACCATCAAAGTGGTTTAAGAAGAGAGTGATGATCAGATACGTGTATGAAATACATCAATCTGGAGAAGTCTCAATATGGGAAGGGAGCGTATGAGGATGATGACATTCAAGGAAGTTTAAATGGCAATAAGGAGAGCCTTGCTAAGTTAATATCAATGGAGATGGAAAAGAGAGGGCTGAACCATGTGGACAGGAGAACGGGCAGGATGCAGTAATGCATTGGAAGCCTCTGGGCAAGGAACGGAAGCATTTTATGATGACTTAAACGGTCGTTGCTTGGTGAACTGGTTGATTTAAGGAAAAGAGGGTATTAGAAAGTTTTATTAAATAAATGATAAATGGAGTTTTGAAGATTTTGGAGAATTTGGTGGACCTATGGGTTAATCTAATTAATGTCTGTATAGGAGTTGCATGTGTGGAATTTTAGTAAGGAAAATAAATAAATGGGAGATAAGAATTTTGATCTTAAACACATGTGTTTTTTATTTATTTTGAGGATATTATGCTTTATATATGTCCATTAGATCATGCCTTTGATTTTATATGAAGGTAAATATTTATATCTGCTTTACCAATATTTTGTTTAGGATTTTGCAACTATGTTCTTAAGAAAGATTTTTAGTTTCTCTTATTTTTTTTCAGTATTATGCTTATCCTAATTTTGCTATTAAATTTATGTTTGCCTCATGAAGATTAAGAGATTATTATTTCTTTTCTAAATCTCTATAAGGATTAGGTTAACGTTTAAATTGAATTATTTATTCTTTGGGTGTTACTATCCCAGTCAGATGTTTTCTTGGTGGAAATATATGAACTACATTCAATTTCTCTGATAATTTCAGGACTACAGAGTATACACACACAGAGTTGTAAATTTTAATAGATTGCTTTTAAATTAGTATATATATATATATATATATATATATATATATATATATATATATATATTTCATCTAAATGCTCTAATACACTAGTATGCAATTATTTATAATATCCTTTTTATCTTTTTGATCTCTGAAACATCTGTAGTTATCTCTTTCTTTTCATCCTTCATATTGTTTATTTCAATTAGGTCAACAATATGTTTTATAAGCCAAGCCAAGATACTTTTTCAAATGAAAGAAGATGCCATTACTTGAATCATAACAATAGGTGAAACCTTGGAATATCACAGCAAGATGGGACATGTGGCCTCTGGGTGAATATCTAGTTAGCGTCATATTCTTTCATTTGACACTGATATTCCTTTTTCTTATTATTCTTTTAATTTAGCCATTGAGATTTTACCATGCAAAATATCTATATATATAAAAGGCTAAGTGACAGGCTGTACGTCTGTCCCATTGACCAACTGGCTGGTACATATGATGCACACTGGCAATTAAAAAAAAAACACGTTGACTCGCATATGCGTGATACATATAAAACTTTTGCTGGTGCCAATTGCTAGCGTGTGTTGCTTTCTCTCAAGTTCAAAGAGTGTGTGACAAAGTTAAAGTTGTAAATATTTCATCTCAAGGGAAATTAGTCAAGCACTCTGAAAGTGTTTTTATCCTTAATGTGGTATATGGGGAGTTATTACAATAAGTTTAATCAATTTATTAGTCATTGTTTTTATCAATATTACTTTTATATCATGTTTTTGTTGGTTTAAATCATGTCTTGTTGTTGGAGCATGTTGTTATTGTTTATTTATTAATCAATTTATATATTATTTTAATATTCATTTTACTAATTTTCTTTCATCTCTGACATTTCTATTATAGAGAAATGGCGAATAGCAATATTAAAATATTTCTTCTAATTAATTTCCTTTCATTGTACATGAATATGTGCACCAGGCCACTAGTATTTTAATAAAACATTAAATTAGACATATGTATTAAAAATAAAAAATTAATAAGAATATAATGCTATCCAGATTTTATAGACAGCCAGTGCTAAATACTGATTGCTTACTGAGAGTATATGTTTCTATGAGGTAATAAGTGAGTGAAATCTGTCTATATTACGTTGATGAGAAATAAATAGGTAATAAATAGGTAGATAACATTCACTAGGTATTTATTATGTGTGGATCGCATGTAATCATCATTAAAATCTGTGTGTCCAATATTATTGTTACTTCGAAGATGTAAAGTCTGATTCATTGTTCAAAGTCAAATAGTTGAGAAGTGGTGGAACTAGGAACAAACTTGGTCCCCCTAAAGTTGTCCATCTCATAGTTCCTATAGTGCATATTGAAAATTCCCACTAAGGCCTTGGCCAGTGTAGCTCATTTATTTGAGTGTCACCCCATGCAACAAAGGGTCACTGGTTCAATTCCTGGACAGGGCACATGACCAAATTATGGTTTCGGGTTTGGTCCCTGGTCAAGGTGTGCATGGGGTGTTTCTCTCTCTCTCTTTCCCTCTTCCTTCCATCCTCTCTAAAATCAATAAAAACATTCTTTAAAAGAGAAAATTCCCAACTAATTAAATAATCATTCTTTATTCAAAAGACTTCTCAAAATATAATTTAGCTGTGAACCTTATCTTTCATATATGGCTAATATGCAAAATATCCCCTCAGGAGTTCAGGAGTTCAACCAGGAGACTGGGAGTTCAATTGCTTGCTATGATGTGCACTGACCACCAGGGGGCGGCATGGAATAAAGGGAGCCCCAGGTCAGCAGCCAGCAGCCAGGGAAGGAAGGCCTCGGCCAGCAGCCGGAAGGACCAGATTGGCCCTGATCGTTGGCCAGGCCTAGGGTCCCTAGGCCGGCGATCAGGGCCATCTGTGGGGCAACCAGCAGGGTGATTGGGGGGCCCCGCTGGCACCTGCCTTGGCTGGCCAGGGGCTTGCGGGCTTGGGACAGCTCCTGCATTAAGCATCTGCCCCCTGGTGGTCAGTGTGCATCATAGCGACTGGTTGTTCCACTGGTTGTTCCGCCGTTTAGTCAATTTGTATACTAGGCTTTTATTATATAGGATATATATATATATATATATATATATATATATATATATATATATATATGTGTGTGTGTGTGTGTGTGTGTGTGTGTGTGTGTGTGTGTGTGTGTATACACACACACACACATGCTAGATACACTAGAGATCTGGTGCATGAAATTTCATGCACTGGGGGGTCCCTCAGTCTGGCCTGTGCTCTCTTGCAGTCTGGGAGCCCTCGCGGGATGTCCAACTGCCATGGAGGCAGGAGAGGCTCCCACCACCACTGCTACACTCACCAACCGTGAGCCCGGCTTCTGGCTGAGTGGTGCTCCCCCTGTGGGAGTGCACTGACCACTAGGGGGAAGCTCCTGCATTGAGCATCTGCCCCTGGTGGACAGGGTGCATCATAGCAACCAGTTGTTCTGCTATATGGTCGATTTGTATATTAGCCTTTTATTATATAGGAGATATATTATATGAAACCTGGCTTGGTTATCTTATGAGCATTAGTAAAATATTTATTCATTGAAAAATTTGAAGTTATCTATTCAAACTAAGACATTTAAAGTCCTAGGAATTTTCCCATTAATGTTTGAGAACTTTCAATCACTTATTCATTCAAGTTAAACCTCTGAATGATTCACAATTTACTGGCAGTGTTGGGTACTGTTGCTAGACATATAATGTTGAATAAAAGAGAGACAGTTCCTGCTTTCAAGGAACTATAATTCCAATGGGAAAGCATTAAGTAATGAAGGCAACAAACATTTAATGATATTTAAGGTAGTAATTAGTTCTAGGAATAAAAATAAAATGGTATGAAGACATAAAAAGTAACCAGCATGGATGTGATTATAGACCGTATCTGATAATAGAGAAAGTCCTGTGAAATTCTGCAGATGGCATTCCAGGCCAGGGGATAAGAATGGCAAAACTCTCCCCACCAGTTTGGCAGCAATAAGGTCAGTGATCAAGAACAGTGGCAAGGAGATAAATTTAGAGAAGATATAGGGTCCTACTCATAATGAAATGCTAAACATGTTCTGTATTGTTTATTATTGAAAACTAAGCACGGTATAGTTTAGCCTTGAACCACATGGATTTAACTGGCTGGGTTCACTTATACACTAATTATTTTTAAATAAATACAGCAAATACACTTTCTGTTTCTTATGAATTTGTTAATAACATTTTGTTTTGCCTAGCTTACTTTATTGTAAAAATACAGTATATAATACATACAAAAATATATGTTAATACTCTTATCTGTAAGGCTTCTGGTCAATAGTAGACTATTGTTATTTTGGGGGAGTCAAAAGTTATACACAGATTTTCAAAGGCACAGGGGGGTCAGCATCCTTAGCTCCTACATTATCCAAGGGTTACCTGAACTTCACACCATCTCTGACACCCTGTTATCTTTGAGATTCAAAATATCCTTGGTATCTCTGGTACTCTGGAGGGAGCAAAATATACTTGGTAGTAAGAAGCTGTATTCTCTTAGGAATAGAGCCTAAAGGAGATTGAAAGTAGTAGGGTAGATAGCAGGGTCAATTGAGGGTCAGTAATGACTTTGTGGTATGTCAATTTCTCTAGGCTAAGTTACACCCCAAGAATTCCCTTCTAGCATGTGTCCCGGGGGGAAGAAAAGACATTTCAAAACATACTCTCTTGCATCTCTAAATGGTGGATGATGCTGATGCCGCTTGGAAAGGACATAAAGATCAGGAGCCTGGAGGAGATCTATCTTTCCTCCCAGTCCATCAAGGAATCTGAGCTCAATGATTTTTTTCGGGGGGCATCCCTCAAGGACCAGGATTTGAAGAATACGCTGGTGCAAAAGCAGACAGAGGACAGGATTCAAGGCATCTGTCACCACTGGGAGTTACAATGAACATGTCGGTCAGGTGTTCAGCACTGGAAGAGAATAGCCACTACTACCCAGGGGCCATCCTCCTGGCCAAGCTCAATATTGTCCCTGTGTGACAAAGCTGCTGGGGCAACAAGATCTGCAAGCCACACACCAGTCCCTGAGAGGTGAACAGCCTCTGCAGCTCAGTGCTGATGGGCTTCATCTCTGCCCCCAGGGGCACTGGTATCGTCTCAGCCCCTGTGCCCAAGATGCTGTTGCTGATGACCAGTATCCACAACCATTACACCTCAGCCAGGGGCTGTACCACCACCCTGGGCAACTTCGCCAAGGCCACATTTGGTGCCATCTCTAAGAGCTACAGCTATCTCACCCCTGACCTCTGGAAATAGATCCTGTTCACCAAGTCTTCCTATGAGGAATTCACTGACCATCTTGTAAAGACCCACACTAGGATTTCGGTGCAGAGGACACAGGCTCCAGCTCTACCTTCATATAATTCTATACAAGAAAAATAAAGTGAATTAACCCTGTTAAATATATATATATATATATTTTTTTTCTTACAACAGTTTGGAAAAGAAAGCAACTGTCATTTTAATTGCACACACACACACACACACACACACACACACACACACACACACACACACACCCCTCTTCTCAGTTACTTAATCCAAGACAAATCTGGGTGCTGCTCTGCAAGGATTTTTCAGATGTAATAAAGGTTTATAATCAGTTTACTTTAACATATTATTTTGGATAGTCCTGAATTAATCAATTTTTTTTGTTCTGTAAAATACTAGTGGGACATAAGCCTTCCATGAGAAAGAGAAAAGGACAATAGTGGGCAACAGGCATCAGAACTTGTTCATAGGGTTTCAATCTGCTTGTGACTCTTTCTGCCTGATTGTTCTGTGGACTTCAGTTTTTGGCCAGCCCCCACAATTGGATAGGCCAATTACTTGTAATAATCCATGTATCCATATATCTCCTTCTGGTTCTTTTAACTGGATGAACGTTGACAGATACAAGGAGTGCCCTTCAGAAGTATTCAGCAGGGCAGATACCCAAGAACACGTGGAAATATCTATTAATCAGTTTTAAACACCAGATCCAGAGAGCCTGAGGTCAAGTCACAGAATAGGCAGTGAAATAAATACTTTCCTATTCTCTTCAACTATTCTCCCTTTCTAACACTTACTGAGGTTAGGCATTTTTAATGGAAATCTGTTGGAGACGTTTTACGGTTTGTTATTTGTTTCATTTTAAAGGGATACACCCAAAATCCAAATATTGTGACGTATTAGCTTTGTATGGCTGCTGTAACAAATTAATGCAAACTTACTGACTTGAAAGAATACAAATTTATTATCTTACAAATCTGTAGATGGGATGTACAGCACAGCTCTCAATGGGCTGAAATCATCAGGTTATCAGGAGAAATCAGTTCCTTTCAGGAGGCTCTTGTGAAGAATTTGTTTCCTCACATTTTCCTAGCAGCCAATGCATTTCTTGATTCAGTGATGCCTTCCTTCATCTTTAAAGGCAGCAATACTCTGACTTTCTCATGGGCTTCCTCTTCCACTTTTAAGGCTACTTTTATTACATTGACTCACTCAGATAATCCAAGATAATCTCCTACTTGAATGGACAGCCAGTTAGTAAATTTCATTCCACCTGCAAACTTAATTTCCTTTGTTTTGTAACATAACACAGTCACCGGTGGTGAGGATTTGGACTTTGACAACTTTGGCAGTGGACGGAAGTTGGACAATTATTTTGCCTACCACACATGAGTTCTTTGCTTAATCGGATCTGGAATAACTAAACATTTGGAACTTCCTTTCATCCCTTGATAAGATATAACTTTACTGAGATAAATGAATCTCAACTGACAGGAAACTGCCCCTATAATAAATTATAGACATGTAAAAACTTGAATTTGTCAACTAACTGGGAGTTGGATCTACATCCAAAGAGGGAATTTTTATATTTCATTGTTATAAGTCTTAACAAAAAAATTGTCCTTTTCATCTGGCATTCATTTTTTACATATAAAGCATTAACATTAGAGTTTATTATAAGTAGAGGCCCGGTACATGAAATTCGTGCACATGAGGGGGGGTGGGCCTCAGCCCAGCCTGCACCCTCTCCAATCCAGGACCCCTCAGGGGATGTCTGACTTCCAGTTTAGACCTGATCCCAGATCAAGCCTAAACTGGCATCCTTCTCACAATCCTGGACCACTAGCTCCTAATCGCTCACCTGCCTGCCTGCCTGATCGCCCCTCACTGCCCCCTCCCTGCCGGCCTGGTCGCTCCTAACTGCTCCCCCCGCCAGCCTGGTCACCCCTTACCACCCCCCATGCTGGCCTGGTCGCCCCTAATTGCCCCCCTGCCAGCCTGGTTGCCCCCAACTGCCCCCCTGCCAGCCTAGTCACCCCTCACTGCCCCCCCTGCAAGCCTAATCCCCCCAACTGCCCCCCATTCTGGCCTGGTTGCCCATAACTGCAACACCCACCAGCCTGGTTGCCTCTAACTGCCCCCCTTGCTGTCCTGGTGACTCCTTACTGCCCCCCCACCCAATTGGCCTGATCACCCCCAACTGCCCCCCCGCCAATCTGGTTTCCCCTCACAGCCCTGTCCCCCCCCTCCCCCCCCGCCGGCCTGGTTGCCCCACACGGCCTGCTTGTTCAGTCATCTGGTAGTCCCTCACTAACCCCCCTGCTGGCCTGATCATAGGCAGCTATCTTGTGAGGGCATGAGGGTTATTTTGCATATTACCTCTTTATTATATACTACTAGTGGCCTGGTGCACGAAATTAGTGCATGGGGCGGGGGGTCCCCTCAGCCCTGCCTGCACCCTCTCCAATCAGGGACCCCTAGAGGGATGTCCAACTGCCGGTTTAGGCCCGATCCCCCAAGGGCTCCTGGGCTGCCACAGGGATGTCGGACATCCCTCTTGCAATCTGGGATGCTGGCTCCTAACTGCTCACCTGCCTGCCTGCCTGATTGCTCCTAAATGCCTCTGCCTGATCGCCCGTAACTTCCCTCCCTTGCCGGTCTGATCACCCCTAACTGCCTCTGCCTTGGCACCCACCACCATGGCTTTGTCCAGAAGGAAGTCAGACATCCAGAAGATCACCAGTTGACCTAGTCTAATTAGCATATTACCCTTTTATTAGTATAGATTATAGTCAGTGTGTATATATGCATGTATATGTATATATATTTTATATATTATATATACTTAAAGTTATTAAAAGGTCATCCTATCTTTGAGACATTACAAATTATTTGTTACTAGAGGCCCGGTGCACAAAAATTTTTGCGCTCGGGAGGAGGGTCTCTCAGCCCGGCCTGTGCCCTCTCGCAGTTGGGACCCCTTGGGGGATGACCACCTGCTGTCTTAGGCCTGCTCCGTGGGGGATTGGGCCTAAGCTGGCAGTCAGACATCCCTCTGGCAGCCCAGGAGCCCTCGGGGGATGTCCACTTGCCAGCGGGGAGCAGGCCTAAGCTGCAGGCAGACATCCTTAGCGCTGCTGAGGAGGTGGGCAAGGCTCCCACCACCACCGCTGTACTGGCAGCCGTCAGCCTGGCTTGAGGCTGAGCAGAGCTCCCACTGTGGGAGTGCACTGACCACCAGGGGGAAGCTTCTGCATTGAGCATCTTCCCCCTGGTGGTCAGTGTGTGTCATAGTGACCAGTCATTCCAAGTCATTCTGCTGTTAGGTTCAATTTGTTTATTACCCTTTTATTATATAGGAGTGCCTGGCCAGCCTGGGTGAGGGGCTGATGGCTGTTTGCAGGCTGGCCACAGCCCCTTCAGTGTGGGGTCACCACTGGGGTGCTTGGACGGCCTGGATTTGAAGCTGATGGCATTTTGCAGGCTTGCCAATCCCCCCAGCAGGGACCCTAACCCCATGAGGATGTGGCCAGCCTAGGTGAGTTGCTGATGGCTGTTTGCAGGCAGGCCACAGCCCCTTCAGGGCAGGGTTCCCCCCTGGGGTGCCTGGCCACCCTGGGTGAGGGGCTGATGGCTGTTTGCAGGCTGGCCGCACCTTCAGTGTGGGGGACCCCACTGGGTTGCATGGCCAGCCTGGGTGAGGGGCTGAGGGCCATTTTCAGACTGGCCACACCCCCTTCAGGGTAGGGATCCCTGCTGGGGTGCCTGGCCAGCCTGGGTGAGGGGCTGATGGCTGTTTGCAGGCTGGCCAAGCTTCCCAGCAAGGACCCTCACCCCATGAGGGTGTGGACATCTTGTGTGAGGGGCTGATTAGTGTTTGCAGGCTGGCCACGGCCACCACTACCCAAGGTTCCAGTGGAGGCTGGCTGGAAGCAGGTATCTGGGATTTATTTGTCTTCTATAATTAAAACTTTGTTGCCATGAGCGGATCCCACAGCCGACTCAGGGCAGGGGGGAAGCTTAGCTTCCTCCATCGCCTGGGAAGCCAAGCCTCCTGCTTGCTCCAGCTCTGTGGCTGCCGGCCGCCATCTTGGTTGGGTTAATTTGCATATAGTCACTGTGAATGGCTAGTGGGAATGGCTTGGGACATAGTGAAGGTACAGTCAACTAGCATCTTTGTCTTTTATTACTGTAGATTTTTTTTAATTAAATCTTTATTGTTCAGATTATTACATTTGTTCCTCTTTTTTCCCCCCATAACTCCCCTCCTCCCAGTTCCCACCCCACCCTCCGCCCTCACTCCCCACCCACTGTCCTCATCCATAGGTGCACAATTTTTGTCCAGTCTCTTCCCGCATCTCCCACACCCCTTTCCCCCGCAAGAATAGTCAGTCCATTCCCTTTCTATGTCCCTGATTCTATTATAATCACCCGTTCATTCTGTTCATCAGATTATTTATTCACTTGATTCATAGATTCACTTGTTGATAGATGCATACTTGTTGTTCATAATTTGTATCTTTACCTTTTTCTTCCTCTTCCTCTTCCTCTTCTTAAAGGATACCTTTCAGCATTTCATATAATACTGGTTTGGTGGTGATGAACTCCTTTAGCTTTTCCTTATCTGTGAAGCTCTTTATCTGACCTTCAATTCTGAATGACAGCTTTGCTGTATAAAGTAATCTTGGTTGTAGATTCTTGGCATTCATCACTTTGAATATTTCTTGCCACTCCCTTCTGGCCTGCAAAGTTTCTGTTGAGAAATCAGCTGACAGTCATATGGGTATTCCCTTGTAGGTAACTGAGTTTCTTTCTCTTGCTGCTTTTAAGATTCTCTCTTTGTCTTTTGCTCTTGGCATTTTAATTATGATGTCTCTTGGTGTGGTCCTCTTTGGATTCCTTTTGTTTGGGGTTCTCTGCGTTTCTTGGACCTGTAAGTCTATTTCTTTCACTAGGTGGGGGAAGTTTTCTGTCATTATTTCTTCAAATAGGTTTTCAATATCTTGCTCTCTCTCATCTTCTGGAACCCCTATAATTCTGATGTTGGTACGCTTGAAGCTGTCCCAGAGGCTCCTTACACTATCTTTGTATTTTCGGATTCTTTTTTCATTTTGCCTTTCTGGTTGGGTGTTTTTTGCTTCTTCACATTTCAAATCATTGACTTGATTATTGCGCTCCTCTGGTCTGCTGTTGGGAGTCTGTATAATATTCTGTATTTCAGTCAGTGTATGCTTAATTTCTAGTTGGGTCTTTATCACAACATCGAGGGTCTCATTAGATTTCTTGAGGATCTCACTACATTTATCGGCAGTTTTTAGAAAATTATTGAAAGACCTTAAAAGTGTGGTTTTGAGCTCTATATCTTCCATTTCTGACATCTGCGTCCTGTTTCTTTGTCTCCGCATTTTTTATGCTGTCTTGGTGCAACCCCTAGTGGTCTTTATGCGCAGTCTTGTTGTAGTTAAGCCTAGATTGTTGTAGGTAATACTGGCGCGGATTTGACCTCCAGGCCAACTAATTATTACTGTAGATTTTTATCTATGGCTCTAAGTTGTACCCAGTGAGTATTTCTGAAAAAATGGGCTTTCCAATATATTGTTAAAAGGTAGTTTTTTAATGTTAAGAAATAATAGACACATGGTCTGACATTCAAAGCTATTTTAAAAAAAAGCATTTGCTTAAAAAACATTCAAAATGGAGGTCATTGTACAAAATGGGGGTCATTGACTCCAAATGGTTTCCTAGCTAAAGAGAGATAATTAGGTGGTTCTAAGGAGAAAGTAGTATATTAGAAAATCAGTATCCATGGGACTGGTACCCTTTCTGAATTTCAGTGATTTTTATTTGTGTTTCAATAAAACTTTATTTACAAAAACTAGCAACAGCGGGAATTTGGCCTGCAAGCCATGGCTTGCTGAACTCATCTAGAACTTTCAGCGATTTTTTTTTTTAGTTCTTATATTTGATTACACAATCTGGAAACTTCCAACTATATCAGCAAACCCACAGGTCCTACTGACAGCTGCTTGAACAGACAAGCAGAGGAAGGAAAAATAAAGATAAAAAAATCACAAAACACCTCAAACTTGATTTTACTATAGGATTTCAAGGCAGTTTTGAAAGCTTGAGAATGTTCACAATTCAGCAGTACTAGTCAAAAACTATAATTAAAAGGGGGTGACCTGGAGTAGGAACAGGTAGGGATGAAGAAGGAAATGTGAGGACAGTCGGTGCATTAATGTCACATATGAAATGTTAGCTCATAAAAGAAAGGGCTCAAATAGTTCAAAAGTTTTGAAACAATTTTGGCATCATTTTAAAGACAAAAGGAAACTCATCCTGCAGAAATACAGTGCATCACTGTGAGGAGATGAGCAATAACAATGACTTCCATCACCTTTGTAGGTAACATTCCTTCTTCTTCATACAGGACTATCCATTATTAATGAGCACTATTTCTGAGTGTGAAGGAACTGTTTGAAAAACATTTACATAGTCTACTGGATGTGATTGACACTGTCATTCCTTTCATTTTGCTGTTGGCAAGAGGCATCCCTGTAGGCGTATGTGCACCTGGACATTACTAATATTCTCCTTGTTATGCACTCTGGGCAGCTGTGATATGGAAATTCTTAGCCTTGTATTTTATGGTTTATTTTTCAGCTTTTACACAGTGTTACATTGCAAAATGCACAAGTCAAGTCTTTTTGTATGCAATGATCAATCAGAAAAATTGTCTTTTCTAATCTGACTCTTTTCCAAATTTTAAGAATTTATCTGAATTTTGGAGATGTGCAATGAGTGTCTCCTAATAATGCAGTTATTTAGATCTATGTCTATTCGTGGTATCTATTTTTTACCCTCCAGTTTTCAAAGCTGATTACATTTTTAATTATCCTGCTGCAAAAAAGAACTGTAGCCACTATCTACTGTTCAATAACAGCACATCACTGACTAACCACCCACACAACAGTAAAATTTAAGGTTACAATGCCAAGGATTAGAGGAATAATGAATCAAAGAAAAAAAAGGAAGGAAGGAAGGAAGGAAGGAAGGAAGGAAGGAAGGAAGGAAGGAAGGAAAGCAGCACTACATCCTCTTGACTTTTAAATATACTAGAGGCCCGGTGCACAAAATTCGTGCACTGGGGGGTGGGAGTCCCTTAGCCCAGCCTTCCCGCTCTCACAGTCTGGGAGCCCTCAGTGGATGTCCTACTGATGGCTTAGGCCTGCTCCCCATTGGAGCCATAGTCTGGCAGCAGAGGCTCAGAGCAGGCGCCCCATGTGTGTGTGTGTGTTTGTGTGTGTGTGTGTGGGGGGGGGGGTCTGCTGGGGCCTGCCACCAGCCACACCATGTAGGCTCAGAGCAGTAGCCCCGTGTGTGTGTGTGTGTGTGTGTGTGTGTATGTGTGTCCGCTGTTGGCCTGCCCCCAGCCATGTCAGAGGCTTGGAACAGGCACCCCGTGTGTGTGTGTGTCCACTGGTGGCTGCCCCAAACCGCACTACAGAGGCTCAGAACAGGTGCCCCGTGTGTGTGTGTGTGTGTGTGTGTGTGTGTGTCCCCGCTGGGGGCCTGCGCCCAGCCACACTGCGGAGGCTTGGAGCAGGCACCCTGTGTGTTTATCTCTCAGGATCCTGGCCGCGCCTGCATGTTGTTCTCTCCCTTGAGCAGCAGCCAGGGTGGTAGGTGTAGCGGAGTGACACCAATTTGCATGTTTCTCTTTTATTAGTGTAGATACGTAACTTAAGCTCCTTTTGTCTCTCAGCTGTCCTGCTTTTCCCTCTTATAGCCCATTGGGCACCCACACAGAGATCTGTGTTTCTAAGTTGCTGACTTACTTCAGGTGAGCATACCACATGTTGATCTATTTCTCTGTACACTAACAGCCTATCAGTGCATTGGGGACTAAAACATTTCATTCAGCTAATTCTGACAGTCATTAATAGATGTAGGTGCAACACACTGCTCCCCATTCTCTTTTTTATATATATTCTAGTGTCAATTCCCCCAAATATTTTGAGTGTCCTAAGAATTCATCTTAAAAAGGTCTTCCATGCCTGGCCAGTGTGGCTCAGTGGTTGAGTGTTGGAGGTCCCAGTTAAATTCATTGTCAGGGCACATGCCTGGGTTGTGGGCTCGATCCCCAATGGGGGGCATGCAGAAGGCAGAGGATTGATGATTCTCTCTTATCATTGCTGTTTCCATATCTCTCTCCCTCTCCCTTCCTCTCTCTGAAATCAATAAAAACAATTTAAAAAAAAGAACTTCCAAGAGTATGTTTTGTGTCCTGGGATATCAATAAGTGTAACACACACACACACACACACACACACGGAGGTGGGAGGAGTTCCTCTGCAAAAGTATCGGGGTACTGTTCTACTGCAGTATTTTGTGGTGCCTCAAAGGCAGATGAGCTCCTCTAGGGCTAACATGAAACAATATTTCCTAAGACAGGCACTATAATTATATAATATTCTTAAAATAATATTACTTTAGGATTTTTTCACATCACAGACTATCTAGAGTTATTAGTGTTTTATGGAACACATTTTGGGAAATTCTGATTTAATTGCATCTCTCTATTAAACATACTATTATACTAATGGGACCTACTTTAGGTAAAAAGAAAAAAAACACACCTTTTACTTCTTATTATTTCCATGCACAGTGTACTTATAGTGGGCTGGCTCTGGAGTTTCACTTCTTGGTGCAAATACCAGCTCTGAAAATTACTAGTTGTATAAACTTGTCTTTGACTCAATTTTCTCTACAAAAAGTAATGAAAACTAATAGTATCTTAACATGAAATAATGTGCATAACGTTGTAGGCTATAACAATTATTACTTTCTGAAAACCTGGCATCTAAAGTACATAATATCTCTCTATCAGGATGACATGGTATAGTTATGTTATATGGTATTATTTACTTTATCCAGGATGACCTAGATATTAGAGAACTTCTAGGAAATATTGTTAAAATGAGTCCTAAAACTGACCTTCAAATTTCATATACTCTTGATTTTAGTAATTAAGTAGGTAGTTTTATGGATTAGCACAGCAAGGCTGCCTGCTATAACACTTAATACATTTTTACTGCTGTCTCCAGGAGATAGTGCTCTTCCTCCACTATTAGATAAGGCATGAGTTGGTCTAATGTTAGCAAGTTCAAGCCTATCTGCTAACCCACCCACATAAGACCTTTTAATCAGTAAAATTAAAGGTAACAAAGTCAAGGATTAAAGGAATAATTAATTTTTTAAAAAAAATCTATTCAAACCCTATCATGGTGGTATCAATTTATTCAATACTTTTTAATTGCATACCTATCATGTATCAGTCATGGTTGTAACTAAAATCATAACACCAATATATAAACACATACATGACCAAAAGAATTATTGAGAGCAGTGGTTGAAAAAATGGAAACTAAATAGGTGATCTATAGAGGTATGAAGAACTTCAGCTTCGGAAGTCAGGAGAAGAAACTCTATAAAAGTAATACTATAAGTGAAAAAAGAGCCAAGCATGCAAAGCGGTACCATCAAGAATGAAGGTACTATAGCAGGAATGTACCTGGTGTCTGAGGAAAAGAGTAAAAGCCATGGTAGCTGGACCATAAGAAGGCTGGGAGATGAGATTGGAAATGACTGCATCCCCATTTAAGAAGACAAACAAACAAACAAATATCCTCTGTAGAGAACAGACCGAAGAAGATGCAGGAGTAGAACATGGAAACAGTGAAACCAGTCTGGCAGCTATACCAGTGATGTATGCCGGAGATTAAAATGAGCTAGACTAAGATGAAAGCAAGAGAAAAACAATGATGAATCAGATTTGGCATATATTTTAGTAGTAGAGTTGACAGGATTTATGGATGTATTGATATTAGATGAAATGGAAGGGAAGGACCAGCAATGAGGCCCATGTTTTAGCATGAAAAGCTGTTGAATGGTAACACAATTCTGTGGCTTTGATAAGACTTGAGGAGTAATGGACATAAGTTCAGCATTTCACTTTGGTAATAATAAATGATTAGTAGGCATCCAAACTGAGAAGTGAGGTTGGCAGGTGGGTATACCATACAATTTTGAGCTCAGTAAAGACATCTGAGTAAAATATCTGTACTAAGAACCTATTATGTCAAGCACTGTGCTGGTTGCTGGAAATAAAATGGTGAGGAACATTATATAGTAGTAGGAAGAATTCTAAAGTGGCCACCAAGATCCCTACTACTGGTGTGCAGATCCTGTATGATCTCCCCTGAGTATGGGTTGTACCTGTGAATATGATAGATGCTGCCTCATGTTTAGATTATGATATATGGCATAGTGTACTTTTAAAAAGGGAGATTATCCTAGGTGAACATGACCTAATCAGAGGGGCTCTAAAGGGGAGTTGGCCTTTCCTGAAAAGAGTGAACATGCGAGTTTAATTAACACGAGACTGGGTTTGTGAAAGGGCCAATAGAGAGAAACACATCTCAAAAGACTTGAGAGTAGCCTCAAAGATCCGAGAGCCGTGCCTTGCTAAAGCCAGAAAAAAACAGGGACCTCAGTCATGCAATCATTAAGAAATAAATTAGACCAACAATCTGAGAGAGTTTGGAAATGGCCTTGGTTGAGTCTCCAGATGAGAACATATCCAGCTGACAGCTTGATTTCAACCTGGTGAGAACCCAACCATGTTGTGCCTGACTTCTGACCCATGAAATCTGTGAGATAATACATTTGTGTGTGTGTGTGTTTAAGCCACTAAATGTGTAGTAATTTCTCACACATCTGTAGAAAACTAATACAATGTATTTTATCTGTTTCATGGAACCTACAGTTCTCTAGAAGAGAAGATGAAGAGGTAAAGCAGGTAAATACCATCATATTTTTATTTTAAATGAAGGCTCTATATTATTATGAAGGTGGGAGTGATGGCATGGGACTGGGAATCATTTATTCCAGACTATATAGATGTAATGTGTAGTTGGCTATTAAAGTCCAAATAAGAGGTCTCAGATTACTGTGATGGTAGTGGAGATTGAACAAAAGAGACATATTTAAGAGGCAATATTGAGAAACTGGAACTATAGATATGAAAGGGGTAGATGAGCATACATATTGGGCCAGCCCTTTTCCATATTGTTGGATAATCCCTAAATTCAAGTCACTCTGGGCATAAACTTCTAGCTATAATAGGGAAATTGGGAAGAAGACCACTTGTAAATTGCCCACTTTTGTTCATTTATTTGCATTATTTATGCCACACATGAATTACATATTGTCACCATTATTTTATATTAGAGGCCTGGTGCACAGATTTGTGCACTGGTTGGGGGGCATGGCCTGCAGAGATTGGCCTGCTGTGGGAGCTCCACTCATCCCGGTCAGCCAAGCCGCACTCCTACTGTGGGAACACACTGACCTCCAGGAAGCAGCTCCTGTGTTGAGCATCTTCCCCCTGGTGGTCAGTGCATGTCATAGCGACTGGTCAACTGGTTGTTCTGGTCATTCCGCCATTCAGTAGCTGGGCTTTTATATATAGAGACTTTTGTTTAATATTATATGGCACATATTAAGCCATTAATATAATAGTACCAAGCCCCAAGCACTTCTGTGAGTAATCCAAATATATTTCTATGTTATTGACAGATTCTAATTAAGCCCGGCTAGATAAATGACCCAAACTGTAATACAATGGATAATTTGTGGAATTTATTTTCTCAATAATCATATTATAGATGATCAATTTTGAATATGTGACTTTTTTAATCTGTTGATGCACTAAGATTATGCATCAGGCAATTAAACAAAGATTATATAATTGTTTGTGATTTATTTGTTTTATGAAATTTTCTTTCTTGACCCTCAAATATGAAAGTAAATTTAGCTGTCTACAAATGTGGCATAAATAGTCACAGGGATGTAAATATAGCATGGGGAATATAGTCAATAATAATTTAATAACTATGTATAGTATGTGTCAGATGGGTATCAAGGTGATGACTTAATAAGTTATAGAAATGTCTCCTCACTATGTTGTGCACTTGAATCTAATGTAATATTGTATGTCAACTGTAATAAAAAATTTAAAAAAACACACAAAAATGCTGCATATTTTTCTTTTAAGATCTATATGCTACTACTATCTATTTTCTTCTGGCAGTTAGTATTGCAGAGACACCTAAAGCCAGGCTCATTTTAGTTTCACTGCAAATAATATGATTTTGTTTTGTTTTGACTTAGAGTTTTATTTGACGTTTTTGTTCTAAATGGAAGAAAAATATTTTTTTAATTTAGATTCATTTCCATGTTTCTAAAGTTTGGTTGATGCTTTTAGTTTATTATTTGGGCTGATTTTTACCATATTATGAAAATCTTTTAATCTGTATATTCAAGACTTTCTCAGCTCTGGAAAGCTGTTTTCCTTTCTGTCCTTCTTGTTCTCATTAAAATCATTATACCAGATAACTGTTCAATCTTTCCTCTATTTTCATTCTTCAAGAGATTTATTTTAGGATTTTTTAAAATCAAAATTACTGAGTTAATTTTCCTTAGGTCCAATTCTGCTCTTTATTGTTATCCAAAAATGTTTATAATTTTTTTTTTGCTTACTTACCTTTATTTTGTTTCCTTTACACATCAAGTTTTCTATTTCTTCTATTTCCACAGAAACTTGTTATAAGTTTCTATTTCATCTAAGAAATCCTTTTGACACCAAGGAAGTGTTATAATTGTCTTTGATTCTTGAAACAAATTTTTCATGTGTTCATTCTTTAAATATCAAAACAATACTGCCTTCCAGTTGGTGTATTTTTTTAGTGCTCATCAATGAGAAAAGTGGTTGTAACAAAAAGGAAGAATATGTGCAGAGGAAGTGACATTAGCAAAAATACATTAAAGAAACTCAGAAATATTTTATGATTTTGAAAGTGCAACCTATAAATGTTGGCAACTAAGCCAAACTTAGAGAATATTATGGCAATTTTTCAAAGCATAGAAAATATTTTTACTCCATACTGTAAGATATTTGTTGAAATAAATAAGGCAAGAATTGTTAAAAAAAATATTTGACTTTTCTAAAAGAAATAAATCACTTTAATGTTCAATATTTGTTTTAATTACAATGTACTAAATATCAGTTTTACTATTTTTTCGTTTCCCTATACATTTTTAGCTGTCGACAAAATAATTTTTTTGAAGATATATTTTATTGATTTTTACAGAGAGAAAGGAAGAGGGATAGAGAGTTAGAAACATCGATTCAGTTGCCTCCTGCACACTCCCTACTGGGGATGTGCCCACAACCACGGTACATGCCCTTGACCGGAATCGAACCTGGGACCCTTCAGTCTGCAGGCCGATGCTTTATCCACTGAGCCAAACAGGTTAGAGACAAAATAAATTTTAATATTTTGACAAAATAATTTAAAAGTCACAAACAGTTAAAATTTTTCCCATTGATTAAGATTTCTCTGTATAGTTTCGGCTTGTATGGTCATTATTACCGCCCTATATTATCCCACAAAGTGAAGACTCTCTATATTCTGCATAATGATATTTATACAAGCCCTATATAACCTCATCCATATTCACTCAGTATGTTAACTTTTGTATATGGAGAAAAGATTAACAAGAAGATGATAATAATAATTATCAAATAAGAAAATAATTTCTCATTGAATTAGTAATTTCTTATGTTCTGAATTTTCTAAGTAAATAAAAATATTATGCTATCTACACTTGAAATCATATGTGTTGGAAGAGAGTGGGCATTGTTTTTTAGGTTATATAATATATCAACCATTTTATTTTTTAAGGCTTAATAAAGCTAAAATACAACAAACCCAGCCAGCTTAGTGACCTATAGTTATGTATCCACTGACCCATGTCTTAAAAAGCTATTACACTTTCACTCTTTATATTGGTCAGTTGTGGACATACAAAAAAATGTCCCACTTAACAAAAACAAAAAAACACACAAAGCAAACACTGACTTATTTCTTTTAACTGATAAAAAAGAAATAAGTACTAACCAAATCAAGGTTTAATCTCTCCTTTTCATTCACAGAAATATGGCTGTTGCATTCAATGTGGATACACCTGAAGGAGGGAATTGGACCTTCCCCCTTGCTCACTTTCTGTTCTGAGCTTAACACTCACCTTTTTACCTTCACTCATTAGATACCTAACTCCCACTTTAGGATATAAGGTGAAGTATATTACTTAACTGTCAAAGAAATGACAGTTTAAAAAGAAATGTTTATGTTGATTTATCAGTATCATGTTAAAAATACATGAAATAAATATGCATGCTGCGTACCATCTTAAAAGGGATGCAAATATATGTATATATCTAAGTGAGGCTCATAACCATGGAAGTTTTCCTCAGAGCCTTCACGTGACAGTAACACATTTTTCTTTTCAGACTCTTCCACTAATAATTCAATACGCATTCTTGTTTCAGGAACAACTGTCATCAAGGAAATTTCCTTAAATAACACTAACAACAAAGACTGTCATTTATTTTATTATTCCATACCTGGCCTAGCTAGATAAGAGCAGAGAGGTAATTAAGCCAGTGATAAGTTGCAGGTGCAATGACATTTCAGCTATTAAGAAATATACAGAGGATTATAGTAGGGAGACATGGTGGCAGACCTGTGGTCACTTTCACTTCTTTTCATGCTCTATATGTCCTCAATGATAAATATACATTCTTCAGTACTGCAGTCCAGGCAATTAAATGTTAGACAGATAGTGTTAAAAACAAGACCATAGGTCCGAAATGGAGTCACTTATGCTAAGCCTCACACTAGCAAACCCAGACTTAGTACTTAATTATAGTTTTTGCTCTCCCATAAATGAAATCTTAAGCCAGTCAATTAAGAATTACCTGGTCAGCACTAGTGAAGTAATCTATCTGATAGATTCCTGCAATCCCCTTTTATGAAACTGGCCTTGTTATAAGAAATCCATTTTTTTGCTAATATAACTAAAATTCTTGCTCCCACTCCTTTATGTCTACTTGTAGACATTCATTTTGTACAGCTCCTTGGAGCTTCATTATATCTGCTAAAAGGCACACTGCCTGCTGCCATGACCACCTGAGGAGCAGCTGCTTCCCAAGGAGCCACTGCCACACGAGGAACAGCCCCTGCATGAGTCGACACCTACACCCTTCAGTGAGAGCAAAAAAATGGGGAAACAAAGGAACCCCCAAAGGAAAGACAAGGAGGAAGCACCAGAAAAGCAGCTAAGTGAAATGGAGTCATGCAATATGTCAGAAAAATAATTCAGAATAACGGCCATACAATTCATAAACCAGATGGATGGAAAAATCAATAACTCATGAAAGAATCAAGAAGAAACAAAGAGTGATATAGCTGCAATAAAAAATACCATGGAAAGTTTCAAAAATAGACTAGGAGAAGTGGAGGACCAAATTAGTGAATTAGAAGACAGGGAAGCAAAAACACACCCAAACTGAACAGCAATTGCAGAAAAAAAATTTAGACAGGAGGAATGCCTAAGGGAGCTTTGGGACAACATTAAATGAAGCAATATATGAATAATAGGGGTGCCAGAATAAGAGGTACATGGTGTAGAAAACCTATTTGAAGAAATAATGTCAGAAAACTTCCCTGATGAAAAAAGTCACACAAGCACAGAGTCCAAAACAAGATAAACCCCAAAAGACCCACACTAAGGAACATCGTAATTATGATGCCAAAAGTTCAGGACAAAGAATCTTAAAGTCTGCAAGAGAGAGTCATAAAGTTACATACAAGGGTTCTCCCATTATATTATCAAATAATTTCTCAACAGAAACACATCAGGCAAAAAAGGAATGGAAGGAAATTTACAAAGTGATGCAAAGCAAGGGGCTGAATTCAGGAATACTCTAACCAGCAAGGCTATCATTCAAAATTGAAGGGGAAATAAGGAGCTTTACAGACAAAAAAAAGGCTAAGGAAGTTTATCACTACTTAGCCAGCAATACAAGAAATGCTAAATGCAGTGTTGTAACAAGAAGAAATAAAAGGGGAAGAAGGAACCCAGGCACAAAAATTAAAAATGGCTATAAACAAGTACCTACCAATAATAACTTTAAACATAAATGGACTAAATGCTCCAATCAAAAGACATTGAGTGGCTGAATGGATAAAAAAAAACATGACCCATATACACTGAGCGGACAGATTATTATGACCACCTGACATTTGTAGGCAAATTAGCCGTACACTGCATCATATGGTATTTGGAAGCCAAAGGCCTGTTAGAACACCTTTGCTGTCTGCAGTTACCAAGATAAAACATCTCCAATTCACACAGGAACACAAGGACTGGACAGTTGAGCATTGGAAAAAAGTCATGTGGTCTGATGAATCATGTTTCCAGTTGCATCATGCAGATGGCAGAGTGAGAATTTGGTGGAAACAGCATGAAAACGTGCACCCCACATACATGAGTACAACCCTTCAAGCTGGTGGGGGCAGTGTTATGGTTTGGGGCATGTTTTCCTGGCATGATTTGGGCCCTTTTATCCATGTGGAACAACGTCTGAGTAGCACAACATACCTAAGTATTGTTGCTGATCAAGTTCATCCTATCATGTTGATGGTGTATCCCAATGGAGATGGCTTCTTCCAACATGACAATGTGCCATGCCACAGTGCTTGTATTGTGCAGGAGTGGTTTCAAAAACATGAGGGAGCCCTAACCGGTTTGGCTCAGTGGATAGAGCGTCAGCCTGCAGACTCAAGGGTCTCAGGTTCTATTCCAGTCAAGGGCAAGTACCTTGGTTGTGGGCACATCCCCAGTAGGGAATGTGCAGGAGGCAGCTGAATTGATGTTTCTCTCTCATCGATGTTTCTAACTCTCTATCCCTCTCCCTTCCTCTCTGTAAAAAATCAATAAATTATATTTTAAAAAAAAGAACATGAGGGAGACTTTACCTTGTTTAGGTGGCCCCCACAATCACCAGATCTCAATCCAATTGAGCATTTGTGGGACAAAGTTAAAAGAGCCATCAGGCCGCTGGTTCCACAACCGTCAAATCTCACAGAACTAGACAGTGCTATTCATCTGGCATGGTGTCAGATTCCTCGCATCACCTTTCAACATTTCGTGGAGTCAATGCCAAGAAGAATCGCTGCAGTACTGAAGGCAAAAGGTGGCTCAGTGAAGTACTGATGGGTGGTCATAATTATCTGGCCACTCACGTTCAAATATATCCCACGTTCAAAGGCTGTTAAATCACATTGTTTACCCATATCTTCAGAAAAAAGATCACTTCTACTGTCATGGTAAACAACCTGCTTCCCTATTTATAACAGTCTGGCCCTCTAGCAGACTTCAGCGTGAAATTATAGCTACTTTGTCTACAAACGTCAGGTGGTCATAATAATCTGGCCACTCAGTATATGTGATGTCTACAAGAAATCCACACTCAGAACCAGGGACTCACACAGACTGAAAATGAAGGGATGGAAACATATCTTTCAGGCAAATGGAAATGAAAAAAAAAAAGTTGGGGTAGCAATACTTATATCTGACAAAATAGATCTCAAAGTGAAGGCCATAACAAGAGATAAGGAAGGCCACTTCATAATACTAAAGGGATTGATACCACAAGAGGATATAATCCTGGTAGTAATCATATATGCACCCAATGCAGGAGCACCCAAATACATAGAATAACTACTGGAAGATATCAAGGGAGAGATCGACAACAATACAATCATAGTAGGGGACTTTAATACCCCACTGTCATCACTGGATAAATCCTCTAGACCAGCGGTTCTCAACCTATGTGTTGCGACCCCTTTGGGGGTCAGACTAAGACCATCGGAAAACACATATATAATTACATATTGTTTTTGTGATTAACCACTATTCTTTAATTATGTTCAATTTGTAACAATGAAATTGAGGGTCACCACAACATGAGGAACTGTAATAAAGGGTCGCAGCATTAGGAAGGTTGAGAATCACTGCTCTAGACAGAAAATCAGTAAAGAAACAGCAATCCTAAATGACTCACTAAATCAGATGGACTTAATTGAAATCTTCAAAACATTTCACCCCAAACCAATGGAATATACATTCTTCTCAAGTGTTCATGGGACACTTTTAACAACAGACCACTTATTGGGTCACAGATAAAGTCTCTCCAAATTCAAGAAGATTAAAATTATATCAAGCATCTTCTCAGACCACAATGGCATAATATTAGAAATAAACTACAATAAAAAATCAAATAAATTCAAACACTTGGAAATTGAATAGTATGCTATTAAACAATGATTGGGTTACCAAGTGATCAAAGAAGAAATTAAAAACATCCTGGAAACTAATGACAATGAAACACAACAATCCAAAATCTATGGGACATATTAAAAGCAGTCCTAAGAGGAAGGTTTATAGCTCTGCAGGCCTACCTCAAAAAACAAGAAAAAATGCTAATAAATCATCTAACTCTACAAGTTAAAGAATTAGAAAGAGAGCAACAAGAAAAGCCCAGGGTGAGCAGAAGGAAGGAGATAATAAAGATTAGAGCAGAAATAAATGACATAGAAACAAAAAAAAAAATACAAAAGATCAATGAAACCAAGAGATGGTTCTTCAAAAGGATAAACAAGATTGATGAACCTCTAGCCAGGCACACCAAGAAGTAAAGAGAGAGAGGGCCCAAGTAAACAAATTCAGAAATAAAAGAGGTGTAATAACAACAGAACCCACAGAAAGACAAAGGATTGTTTAAAAATACTATGAAAAACTCTATTGCAACAAACTAGACAACCTACAGGAAAGGGACACATTCCCAGAAAAATACAAAACTCAATCAGGAAGAATCTAAAAATCTACATAACACAATAACTATGGAGGAAATTGAAACAGTCATCAAAAACCTTCCAGCAAACTAAAGCCCAGGGCCAGATGGCTTCACAGGAGAGTTTTACCAAACATGCAAGAAAGAACTAAAGGAACTAACTAATCCTCCTCAGACTATTCCAAAAAATTCAAGAGGAAGGAACACTTCCAAGCTCATTCTATGAAGCCAGCATTACCCTAATACCAAAACCAGATAAAGACAACACAATGAAAGAGAATTACAGGCCAATATCTCTCATGAAAATAGATGCTAAAATCCTGAACAAAATTTTGCAAATCGGATCCAGCATTACATCAGAAAGGTCATACACCATAACCAAGTAGGATTTATCCCAGGGATGCAAGGATGGTACAATATCTGCAAATCAATAAATGTGATATATCACATAAACAAATTGAGAGATAAAAATCACAGTCATATCAATTGATGCATTAAAAGCATTTGACAAATGCTTTCTTGATAAAATCCCTCAGCAAAATGGGAATAGAGGGATTATACTTCAACATAATAAAAGCCTTGTATGACAAACCTACAGCCAACATCATATTCAAATTGCAAAAACTAAAACCATTTCACCTAAGAACAGGAATGAGACGGGGATGCCCACTTTCACCACTCCTATTCAACATAGTTCTGGAAGTGCTAGCCATAGCAATTAGACAAGAAGAAAAAAAAGGTATCCAAATTGGAAAAGATGTGAAACTGTCATTAATTGCAGATGATATAATGCTGTACATAGAAAACCCTAAAGACTCCATCAAAAAATTATTAGACTTAATAAATGAATTTGGCAATGTAGCAGGATACAAAATTAACCCCAAGAAATCTATGGCATTTTTATACACCAATAGTGAATTTACAGAAAGAGAGACAAAAAAAGCAATCCCATTTATGATCGCACCAAAAAAATTAAGATACCTAGGAATAAACTTAACTAAGGAGGTAAAAGGCCTGTACTCAGAAAACTACAGGACACTGAAAAAAGAGATAGAGGAAGACATAAACAGATGGAAGAACATACCATGTTCATGGATTGGTAGAATCAACATCATTAAAATGTCCATACTACCCAAAGCAATCTATAGATTCAATGCACTCCCCATTAAAATACCAATGGTATATTTCACAGGCCTAGAACAAACTCTCCAAAAATTCATCTGGAATAAAAAAAGATCCCGAATAGCTGCAGCAATAGTGAGAAAGAAGAACAAAGTAGGAGGGATCTCAATACCAGATATCAAGCTATATTATAAAACCACTGTTCTCAAAAGTGTCTAGTACTGGCACAGGAACAGACATATAGATCAATGGAATAGAATAGAGGACCCAGAAATTGACCCAAACCACTATGCTCAATTAATATTTGACAAAGGAGGCAAGAACATATATTGGAGTCAAGACAGTTTCTTGCAATAAATGGTGCTAGGAAAATTGGACAGATACATGCAAAAAAAAAAAAATGAAACTAGACCACTAACTTAAACCATACACAAAGATAAACTCAAAATGGGTAAAGGACTTAAACATAGGATGGGAAACCATAAAAATATTAGAGGTATCCACAGGCAGCAAAATCTCAGACATATGCTGATGCAATATCTTCACCTATACAGATCCTAGGGCAATGGAAACTAAAGAAAAAAAAACAACAACAAATGGGCCTACTTCAAAATAAAAAGCTTCTGTACAGCAAAGAATCCAATCACAAAACAACAAGGAAGCCCACTGCATGGGAGAACATATTTGCCAATGTTATCACCCATAAGGGTTTAATCACCAACATTTACAGGGAACTCATACAACTTAATAAAAGGAAGATAAACAACCCAATCAAAAAAATGGGGAATGGACCTAAATAGATACTTTTCGAAAGAGGACCAAGAAACATATGAAAATGTGCTCAAAGTCACTAATCATCCGAGAGATGCAAATCAAAATGACAATGCGGTACCATCTCAAACCGGTCAGAAAGGCTTTCATCAACAAATCAATAAATGACAAGAGCTGGTGAGGTTGTGGAGAAAAAGGAACCCTCATGCACTGCTAGGGGGAATGCAGACTGGTGCAGCCACTGTGGAAAATAGAATGGAGTTTCCTCAAAAAACTAAAAATGGAACTCCCATTTGACCCAGTGATCCCACTTCTAGGAATATATCCCAAGAAACCAGAAACACCAATCAGAAAGGATATATGCACCCCTATGTTCATAGCAGCACAATTTACCATAGCTAAGATTTGGAAACATCCTAAGTGCCCATCAGCAGATGAGTGGATTAGAAAACTGTGGTAAATCTACACAATGGTAAAAAAGAAGGAATTCTTACCATTTGCAATAGCAGGGATGGAACTGGAGAGCATTATGATAAGCGAAATAAGCCAGTCAGAGAAAGATAAATATTACATGATCTCACTCATTTGTGGAATATAATGAACGACATTAACCAATGAACAAAAACAGATCCAGAGACAGAGAAGCATCGATCAGACCGTCAAACCTCAGAGGGAAGGTAGGGGAGGGTGGGGAGAAGGTGGAGAGATCAACCAAAGGACCTGTATGCATGCATATAAGCAAAACCAATGTACACAGACACCAGGGGGTGAGGGCTTGAGTGGACGGGTCGGGGGGGGGGAGCGATGGGGGGATAAGGGCACATATGTAATACCTTAATCAATAAAGAAAATAATAAATAAATAATTAATTAAAAATTAAAAAAATAAAAGGCATGCTGCCTGATTTATGAATTATTGAATAAAGTCAAAGGTTTATAGCAACCAATTTATTTTATTTTACTTTAAATATGCTTTTATTTCTTAGAGAGAGAGAGAGAGAAACATCAATGAGAGTGATACATGGATTTTCTACCTCCTTCATGCTCCCACTGGGGATGGAGCCCAAAAAAGGGCATGTGCCCTGACTGGGAATCTAACCAGAGACTCTCAGTGCATGGGACAATGCTCAACCAACTGAACAACACTGGCCAGTGAAGCAATCAAATTATTTCCAAACATGAACAACTCTAGTGAATAAACCTGAATAGATATCATCATGAAAATTTCTGGGTATTTTCTGCAAATAATCGCCTACCAGTGATGGCGAACCTATGACACGCGTGTCAGAGGTGACATGCAAACTCATTTTTTTGGTTGATTTTTCTTTGTTAAATGGCATTTAAATATATAAAATAAATATCAAAAATATAAGTCTTTGTTTTACTATGGTTGCAAATATCAAAAAATTTCTATATGTGACATGGCACCAGAGTTAAGTTAGGGTTTTTCAAAATGCTGACACGCTGAGCTCAAAAGGTTCGCCATCACTAGCCTAGACTACTACTACATTAAAAGGCATAAACAGTTTAAGAATATATATTTTTGACTTTCAGTGAAGACAGAATAATTTGTGTTTAACTATAAAAATAAACAAATTATATAAAGCAACTGTTCCCAGGCATTAAATAACAGAAGAAATATGCAAAATCCTGGAGAAAAGGGCAACACATTGGGTGTGAACCCTGATTCTCACAGATTTTCACTTGTAAGCATCTTCCTGATTATGCGTCTGGGAACTGGTGCCCAAATGGAAAGCAGCATTCTGTGGACTAAGAGGAAGAGCTAAGTAAATGTCGTGGCTGGAATTTTTAGAGAAGGACACTGGATATGGGAAGACTTATCGTAGTTGGGTGGCATTCCCCAGAAACCTCTATAGAGAATCTCCTGAGAGCTTGGCCAAAGATGGGACCCTGAATGTGTACTCTGTAAAGGCTTACAAGCAAGGAATACTTAAAAGCAAACAAATGAACAGGAATTCCAGAAGTTGACCAAGAGCAGGAGTGGAGAGCACTCAAGCATTTCCAACATTTGGTGGAACCTCTAGAGAGGCCACGCCTTAGGAATAACCGTGCTTTTCAACCTTCTTCACCTCACGTTACACATAAACTAATTATACAATTCTTTGGCACAACAAAAACTGTTATAATTTTGGCCAGTTTGACCAAAAAAAAATGTAAATTTGACTCTTTCACACTGGATGGCTATTGTTGTGTTGGCTGCTGTCATTTTTTTTTTTAATTTGACAGTTTAAGGCAGTTATTTTCAACTGGTGTGGCACTGCACACTAGTGTACCACAAGAGTTTTTAAAACATGCAATACCTGACTATTAAGTCAAGGGTACTGACTTTATTTCCCATAGATTGTCATGTAAAAAATAACAATAGCCAACAATGCAATGATAGCTATTTGAGTGAATCAAAATTATACATATATTTTTCATCAGAATGGTAAAAATATTTTTATGGTATAAGATAATTACTTTACGTGTGCCATGAGATGAAAAAGGTTGAAAATTGCTGGAGAAAATGGATCAGTGCCCCTGACTAAATAGTCAAGAATTACATTTTAAAAATCCTTAAGCAAACAGGTTGAAAATTGCTGCTTTAGGGTATCTATATATATAAAAGCCAAGCGACTGGAATGACTGGTCACTATGACATGTGCTGCGGCACTCAACTGGCCCAATCGGGGCCCCAATAACCCCCCCAACCTCCTGCGGTCCCTCTCCCCCACCCAGCCCAGTCCTGATGGCCCCCATTGAGGTGGGCCAGTCGGACCCCACCTGTGCACGAATTCATGCACTGGGCCTCTAGTATTACCTAAAACTAGAAAAAATCACAATAAACTCATCACAAAATATAAAACTAAAGCAAACAAAAGCTGAAAAGAAAATCAAGAGAATTTTCCACTAATACAGGGTCGGGGTAAGTGAAAATTTACAGTTTTTCACATGGAAAATAACACAATATTTAATAAATAACAATACAAGAATAAACTCTGTTTTGCATATTCACAAATGTAAACCTACTTTTGCTTCACCCTGTATAACCTCCTGCCAGAACAAATCACAATGTAATGGCTCAACCATGTTTAATATACAATTTAATATGTACTGGAAAAACAAAGAAGTAGAATGTAGTGTGAAAATGGTGGAGTAGGCAGCTCTAAGCCGCTCATTATTCTTCCACAGAAACTTTAAAGAAATACTAATAAAGCAAAAACTGACAGAATCAACATTGTTGGAACTCTGAAAAACAGTCAAAGGTTTACAGCAACCGAGCAAATGTTGATTCAAGGAAAAGCAACTTAAAGAGGGGAAGAACTTTTTAGGATGTTTTTATTTGCTCTTGCCCCACCCCCTCCCAAATGCTGCAGCAATTTTAAAGGAAGCAGGGCAGAACGTATTTGCAAAGCAGTATGTTTGTCATTTCTGGGAGTTACTGAGGGACTGGTGCAAAGTGCTTTGTTTTACCTAACTGGGAACATACTCAGGGTGAGTCAACTTCATTCCTCGAAAACACTGCAAGGTGAACGAACAGTCCACTGTAGCCTGAGTCAAAGATTACATCCTTCAGGCCTACCAAAGCATACTAAAAGACTGGGAGGAAAAACTGGGAGAGACTTTCTTGGAAAATTAGAGCACTGATAAGTACCCAGGTATACTGGGGAGTTAAGAAAGACACAGGCATGCCCCTGGCACTTATTCAGAAAAAAACAAAAAATCTAAGACCCTAAGCATTCAATCTACTGGGTGATCTCTAGGCACAGTGAGTGCAAGCAAGAAGTGAAGGCCAGGGCTGAAGGAGAGCCTCAGCAAGGAGCCAGTGTGCAAGAAAGGGGAGAGGGTGTTTTTTGTTTGTTTGTTTGTTTTTATCTTCTCTTAAATATTTGACAATTCAGTAAGAATAGATATAACATCTCTTGTTCAAAAGTGACTGTTTTTGTTTCGAATGCAGTTGAATATCTATTTTACATTTTTCAATTTAAGTTGACATTATTTTGTATTAGTTTCAGATGTACAGCATAGTCTACACTAGCTGTGGGCAAACTACGGCCCGCGGGCGGATCTGGCCCGTTTGAAATGAATAAAACTAAAAAAAAAAAAAGACCGTACCCTTTTATGTAATGATGTTTACTTTGAATTTATAATAGTTTACACAAACACTCCATCCATCCTTTTGTTCCAGCCCTCCGGTCCAGTTTAAGAACCCATTGTGGCCCTCGAGTCAAAGTTTGCCCACCCCTGGTCTACACTAATAAATGAGAAAGTGCAAATTGGCCATACCTTCATGATGCCCACCAGCCAATCAGGAGCGAGTATGCAAATTAACCCAACAAAGATGGTGGGTTAGTTTGCATACACAGGCTCCGAGTGCGGGGAGGGGCGGGATGCTTGCATCGTTGCCATTCGACGCAGGCATTCTGCACCACCCCAGCCGCTCCGGGCTTCTGTGTTGCATGGCAAGGAGGAAAGGCGGCTCTGGGCCGGAACAAAGGCAGTAAGGCGGCTCCGGGCTGAAGCGAAGGCGGTGCCGGCAGCCAGTGGAAGGAAGGCCCATTCTTCCACAAATCTTTGTGCATCAGGCCTCTAGTGGTTAGATAATCATATTCTTTACAAAGTGTTCACCCTGATATTTCCAGTACCCACCTGGCACCTGACTATCTTCCCTAAGCTGTAAGTGAAGTCCCTGTGACTATTTTGTAACTGTCAATTTGTACTTCTTAATTCCTTCACTTTTTTCACCCAGCCCCCAAATCTCCATCCCCTCTGGCAACCATCAGTCTGTTCTCTGTATCTATGATTCTGTATCTGTTTTGCTTGTTCCTTTATTTTGTTCTTTTGAGTCCACATATAAGTGCAATTGATTATCTTCTGTGAATTTTCACTCATATATTTTTCTCTGGGAACTACTCTTTGTACCATAAAGAGAAATTATTTAGTATATTTTGAGGATATAGGTAAAATACTAATGAATTTAATGAAAATGTAGCTGTCTTGAATAATTGTAGTTTTGAAAAGTATAGATATAAAAACAACTGCATAAATTAAATCCAATTTGGAAATAACTACATGAACGACAGAATATTTAAAATGTTATAGAAAAACAGAAACCAATAAATTCTGCATGTTTAAAAATGGCCTTTATTATACCTACTAGAGGCCAGTGCATGAAATTCTGCACTCGGGGGTGGGGGGCATCCCTCAGCCCAGCCTGCCGCCTCTCATAGTCCAGGAGCCCTCAGAGGATGTCTGCCTGACAGCTTAGGGAAGCAGGCCTAAACCAGCAGTTAGACATATTTAGTGCTGCTGTGGAGGCGGGAGGTGAGTGCACCCTGCTGCACTCACCAGCCCTGAGCCCAGCTCAGGGCTTTTGGCTGAGCGGCGCTCCTCCTATGGGAGCACACTGACCACCAGGAGGCAGCTCCTACGTTGAGCGTGCACTTTGGAAGGAATTGTAGGCCGTGAGGCTGCACTAGGCACAGGGGCGGGTCTCGGCCCATCCTCCATGCCCCCACCCAGCCCCTTCTGCCGCAGCCCCCAGTCCTCTGTCTGCCAGAAGCCCTGCTCCCATGGCCGTGGTTCCCACACACTGACAGTGCAGGTCCAGCTTGCACCTGCTGACAGCAAGGAGCAATTGGGCTGGCACAAGCATTAGGTGGGAGTGGGGCCATCGCTGTCAGCAGGTGTGAGTGGTAGCTGCTGTCCTAATCACCCCCCAGGAGCAGGGGGAGGTGGAGAATCCCTCATGGGCGATCAGGGCCAGCAGCCGCTGCTTGCACTCACTGCTGGTGCGCGACGCCAGTCGCCAGTCCGGATCACTCGGCGCCATCAGCAGGTGTGAGCGGGGCCGGTGCTGGTAGTGAGTATGAGCAGCAGCTCCAGCACCATCAGCGGGTGAGAGTGGGGTTGGCGCTGGCAGCGGGTGCGAGCGCTGGGTGGGACTGCGGCATGGGGGAGCAAAGAATTTTCAATAACCACCAGGGGCTCGCCCCGATGACAGCAACCGGTGCCCACGCTCACCTGCTCCACCATCCCGCCACAGCCAACACCTGACATGTTCTGTACACGCCTCCTGGTGGTGAGGCACATCATAGCGACTGGTTGTTTGGTTATTCACTTGTTCTGGTTATTCCAACTTTAGGTATATTTGCATATTAGCCTTTTATTATATAAGATACTTTTTGCTTTTATGGAAATGTTTTGTTTATAGGAGAACTTCAATGGCATCTGTTCTAGGCAGAAGTTAAATACCTCAACTTAGTCTGGAAAAGAGAGGGGAAAAAGAAATAGATGCGAGGGGAAAGTGTTGAGCCTTATGAGGTCAAAGGGCTGTTACAAACAGTGCAGTCTAAGGAAAAAATGAGAATGGTTGCAAAGCTCTTGTAACTGCATCCCTATTGCTACCATATTAACGTATTTCTAAAGAAGGTTCCATCCTTTTAAGTATAATATGCTAACATTTTATAGATTATTCAGTAAAAATGACAGACAAGATAAAGCACTGGCTTAAGAAATTAGGTCAAACTAAGAAACGGATGATTAAAATTTTCTTTTAATCGTCTCTAGATGTGATTAAACTATGCTGAATCTAAATTGTTGCATTTAATTTGACAGCCTTCTGAGGTAAATGCAAATGTATGAGATCCAATTGGAAGCAACAGGAAAAGGAGGCATGTTGTTTAGTATATTAAATTTCCATAGCAGGTGTATGCAGTGAGGACAGTGGCAGAATCAGACATGATTGGCTTACTAAGAGAAAGCTGCTGCTGCTGCTGCTGGAATTCACTTCCTGGTAATGACAGGAGAAGACTCACATTGCAGCTAAGAAGCTATAGATCCCTCTGTCCACTGGATCTGAAATAATTAGGAGATGAACTAATCTCATTTCCTGGCTTATTCAAATTTACTATATTTAATTTCATTTTTAATTACTGATAATGTGCTAATTCCAAATTGCTTTGAACACTGCATTCTCTGTCACCATAACAGAGAATTTCCTATTTAATACTCATATGAATTGCCATAAAAGACCATTAATAAATAAACTACAGATAAATCTGAACAATCTGTTAACTATTCATGTATAAAAAACCCTTCTGTTGGGTCATTTAGAAACTCATAGGCACACAAACAATTTTTACTTTTTCTATACTATTCTTTGTCCACTACTCAGTTTCTCCCATTCAGCTAAAAGTGATCTTGCAGCTCCTGGGACAGAGTTTTGAGAAAAATCTGTGTACTCAATAACAAAAGGAGGGAAAAAACCCTAAGTTTTGTAGAGTTATGGAAGCCATTCCTAAGATAGGAATTTTATGCTGTGCTAGTTTAGCTACAGGGGGAGCCTCTCCCACAAATGTTATTTCCTTTCATTGTCTAGAAAATAGTCTTTAATTTTATATCCCTCCTTATATTTTTACAAAGAAAGCAAATTTTGAATTAGAAAGTCACTTTTGAATAAACTAATCAATCCTCTAATAATCCTCATGGTCAAGGGGCCATAATTGCATGTTTGCATACATTAGCACGATGAAATTGCTATACTCCTAATGCCTAAATAGCTCAGTTGAAATTACAGTTGACTGGAAATAAAACAAATAAATAAGAAAAAACTATAACAGAAATGAATTTAATGACATTTCTGAATGCGTGTGTACTTTTAAAACTTAATAGTAATTTTAGAAATATACAGATTGCCAATAGACATAAGAAAAAATGTTCAATGTCACTAATCATCAGAAAGATTCAAATGTGCAAATTAAAACTACAATGAGAGCCCTAGCTAGTTTGGCTCAGTGGATTGAGTGTAGGCCTGTGGACTGAAAGGTCCCGGGTTCTATTTTGGTCAAGAGCACATGCTAGGATTGGGGGCTCAATTCTCAGTGGGGGGCATGCAGGAGGCAACCAATCAATGCTTGTCTCTCATCATTGATGTTTCTCTCTCTTTCTCCCTCTCCCTTCCCCTCTGAAATCAATAAAAATATATTTAAAAAGAAAAAAATAAAACTATAATGAGATATCACCTCACACCTTCCCGAATGGCTACCATCAATATATCAACAAACAAGTGCTGGAGAGGATGTGGAGAACAGGTAACCCTCATGCACTGCTGGTGAGAATGCAGACTCATTCAGCCATTATGGAAAACAGCCTGGAGTTTCCTCCAAAAATTAAAGATGGAACTGCTTTTTGACCCAGTGATACAACTTCTGGGAATGTATCCTAAGAATCCCAAAACAGCAATCAGAAAGAATATATGCACCCCTTTGCTCATAGCAATGGAAATAGCATAAAACACAAGTAGTAAGCAAACAAAGAAAAAACAAAGGAAAGTTAGCTATTGAACAACACATTGCATACGGTTACCTAGTTTTTCAGTAGAGCTGAGTGGTTCACATAAGACAAAAATTAGAATTAGACCTAGTAACCAAAGATATTTTGTGAAAATGTAAGAAACGACTGGCTGAAATTAATGAAAAAAATGAAGCCATGTTTGTACTTTAGAGAGACATCTCTGGAGGAACTATAGAAGATGGACTGGAATAAAAGAAAGCTAGAGGTGGAGATAAGACAGAAATGAGGCAGCGATGACTATTGTCATTGTCCCATAGGACACTATGAACACCTGAACTAAGGTCCTAGCAGTTGATGTGAAGAAGAGAAGAAAGAAGGTAAGGCATCCTATCCTCCCCATGGAGAACGAATAGGACTTGATAAGCAACTGCACATGATGGTTAAGGAGGAGAGATATCAAGAATGTCCACTTGTCTCAGGCAAATGAGTGGGTAGTGACACCATTCACTGATATACACAAAAAATTTATAAAGAATTTTGCTTCTTAAGTCTTTTGTAAGAATACCGGAATTTTTCGGAGTGGTACCACCGTAAGCCCTTATCATTTTGTACCTTGCATATAATTGGTTCCACAGATATTAAGCATAAAACCCTGCCCTGGACCCAAAACAAGAGCCAATTTCAGAATTTTGCCTGGGGATAGCCCTGGGTACTAATAACTTGTGTAATTTCCATAATTGGATTTTAATGGGTAAAACTCTTGGATTTTTTTTTCCTTTCAGAGGAGTGCCAATATCTCATGTAATTCCAAAATACCAGCGTTAACCGGATGTATTAGGAGAACAGCCTGAGGCTGTTTTTACACATGCAGTATCAGGGTTGATTACAATATCATTTCTCACATAACTTAGCTGGATATAGCTCTTCTCCGTAGGGCTATATAGATGTCATGTAGCAAGTTACAGCTGACCTATTTGAGCAAATTAGTGAGTAAACATCCTGTGACTATTTCTAACAGAGTGAATATTAGTGTCAGTCTAAATTTTTTTTGTGTGTGTGTGTGTGTGTACCAACGAAGATTTTTAAAGTAACCCATCCTAGTCCTGTTTCTGTTTGCTTATGGGCATGATTGCATAATTACTAATGATGATTGCCTTATACATGCATGAAAAAAAATTGCTTTTAAGAAATAATGTTGATAGTTTAATGTTTAGTCACAGGGAGACAGAAATACTCTTGAAAATATAGCTTGATATAACTGTAGGTCAACTCAGAGGGGAAAAAATTCATGCTTAGCTATAATACAGAATGCAAACAAGCAGCACTACAAAGTTATGATTTAAAATTTTACTTTGAAACTTTTCAATCAGCAACAATACATGAATGTTTACATATTACTAGAGGCCAGGTGCATGAAATTTGTGCACAGGTGAGTCCCTCCACCTGGGGCCATCTTGCTCAGTCCTGATCGGGGCTGATTGGGGCCAGTGGCTGGGGAGGGACCATGGGAGGAACCGTGGGAGGGCTCCAGGGCATGTCTGGCTCATCTCACCCAGTCCTGACCAGCCGGACACCAGCAGCAAGCTAACCTACCGGTTGGAACATCTGTCCCTTGGTAGTCAGTGCATGTCATAGCGACCAGTTGGTCCACTGTTTGGTCAGACAGTTAGCATATTAGGCTTATATATATAGACTGCTTTAAATACCAATTGACACAAGGATCTGTATATAATAGCTATATCTTTAGATCTTATAGTAAGCAAACAGAAAACAAAGGAAAACAAACTGAACATTAAATTCAATAGAAAAGGAAATATAAGTAAATACTGAACTTGTAGAATAAATAAATTTTATACAAGTTTAGGGTTCCATTTACATTTTATAAAAATATTTTATTAGCTAATATTCCTAATTGAAGCCTCAACTTTTAGGTAAATTCTTGCTCATGAACCTAAATGTTACCAAACACTAAGAAATAGATTCTAAATTATAACTAGAAATAGCACCTACTAGAGTATATTTTTGAAGTTTCTGACACCAAATGTATTTAAAAGGTTTTATTATTTCCTTTGATATTCAACCTTGATCAATTTTCATTTGAAGAGTTAACTGTAAAATCCCCAGAGTCCCTAAAACAACACAATTAGATACTCAACCACAAATTCAAACAAAATGAACTCCCATTTATCAAAGAATGTGATGTGAACATCCTGCCTTTTGTCTAAAAACATTGATCATTTTAATTACAAATTAAGGGAAAAGTGAAGAGAATGATAGTATTCTGTATATAGCATATATTGTATGTGCATATGTGTTTTTATGCCTTAAAATGATGTTGGCAACAAGCAAAAATATCATAATAAAACTAGAGGCCCGGTGCACAAAAATTTGTGCACTCAGGAGGGAGGGGGGGTCCCTCAGCCCGGCCTGTGCCCTCTCGCAGTCTGGGACCCCCTCAGGAGATAACGACCTGCTGGCTCAGGCCTGCTCCTGGGTGGCAGAGGGCTGGCCCAATCCCTAGGTGCAGCCCCTGGTCGGGCTCAGAGCAGGGCTGACTGGGGAGTTGGGGCGCCACCCCTTGTCACTCACAGAGCAGGGCCTATCAGGGGGGTTGGGGCTCCCGTACCCTGTCACGCACAGAGCAGGGCCGATCAGGGGGTTGAGGAGCTCCCCTGTGTCACTCACAGAGTAGGGCCGATAGGGGAGTTGGGGCACCGCCCCCTGACACACACAGAGCAGGGCGGATCAGGGCTTTGGAGTGCCACACCCTGTCACACTCAGGGAAGGGATGATGGGGAGGTTATGGCTCTACCCCATCACACACAGAGCAGAGCCCGTGGGGGGCGGTTGGGGCGCCACACCCTGTCACACACAGAGCAGGGCCGATCAGGGGTTGGGGCGCCACCACTGTCACACTCAGGGCAGGCCCGATGGGGAGGTTATGGCTCTACCCCGTCACACACAGAGCAGGGCCCGTGGGGGGTGGGGGGGTTGGGGCGCTGCACCCTGTCACACACAGAGTCGCAGGTTGATCAGGGGGTTGGGGAGCTCCCCCCTATCAGGCACAGAGCAGGGCTGATCAGGGGGTTGGGGTGCCTTCCCCTGTCACGAACAGAGCACGGTGGATAGGGAGGTTATGGCCCTGCCCCCTGTCACACACAGAGCCGCAGGGCAATCAGGGGGTTTGGGCGCTGCCCCCTGTCACACTGATCCCGGTGCCGGGAGGCCTCACTGCTCCGCTGATCCTGGTGCTGGGAGGCATATTACCCTTTTACTATATAGGATAGAGGCCTGGTGCATGGGTGGGGGCCGGCTGGTTTGCCCTGAAGGGTGTCCAACATCAGGGTCGGGGTCCCCACTGGGTGCCTGGCCAGTCTGGGTGAGGGGTTGAGGGCTGTTTTCAGGCTGGTGGGTGACTGACACTCCCAACTGCTCCTTTTTTTCTTTTTTTTTAATTCTGGGCCAGCTTTAGCTCTGAGGCTTGGCTCCAGCTCTTAGGCCTCAGCTGCTGAAAGCAGGTATCTGGTTTGTTTGGGTTCTATAATCGAAACACTGTTTCAACTCCAGCTCTGAGATCCCGGCTGGCTGAAAGCAGGTTTCTGGGGTTTTGTTTAGTTTCTATATTTGTAACAATGTTTCAAACTGCAAGCTCAGAGGCTGGCAACGGCAGGCGGGGAACGTTAGAGTCCTCTGTCACTGAAGCAAGCAAGCCTCATGTTTGCTTCAAGCTGCCTGGCTGCCGGCTGCCATCTTGGCTGGCAGTTAATTTGCATATCTCCCTGATTAGCCAATGGGAAGGGTAGCGGAGGTATGGATAATTACCATGTTTCTCTTTTATTAGATAGGATATGAATGGAAAATGCTGAGTATACATTGGCAATGCATTATTTTTATATATACTTAACAATTGTCTTCTGTATATAGAGGGGATGTTTATTGTAGGAAAAGAACTATGGCACTCTTCCTATTGTGAGAGTGAGATCTAAATTAGTTGACTATGGGATTGCCTTGTGGAAATCATAAAAAGTCCTTATAAACTTAGATAAAATTTGTACTTGGAAATGTGTCCTTTGTCCCATTTCTGGGATGACATGTGGTTATGTGTGGGTGGGGGAGGTGGTGTCACATAGTTGTAATGCAAGGGCAACTCTCAGAGGCTCTATCAGTGAGTCACTCCAATGCAGGCACTTTAATCTAAAAATTAAATATTTGTCTATATTGGAGATATAGTTTAATCTTTATAAAGACTTTAATGCAAGTAACTTTTTAGTCTCCTCTGGCTGCAACAGTGGACCTTGAATAAAGATAAGTGGGGCCTTAGAATAAGCCCCTGTCTATTCTAAGAGCTAGAGATCTTGAGCAGCAAGATCTTTCAAAGTCCTGATAAGTCAAGGAGTCTGAAATAAGGCCAATATGGCCATACTGGAAAACTCATAAGGTTGTATTACCTTAGTTTTTTATTTTTTTCCCCTCCATTTCTTCACTACACTATAAAGATTTTATTTCGTTAAGATTCATGAAAATGTATTAGTTCTACTTTGTTCTGTTTAGAAAAAAATGAAACCAGTGAGACCTGCAGTAGCAGGGAAAAGTAGATGTGAAAGTATACCAGGTCACCCAAAGAGATGCCTGGGGCAGCAATCCACAAGAGGGGATAACAATCCATCAGAGTTTATAAGGATAGTTTGGGAATTTTCAGCAATGGAAAATGATATGGTCAAAGGAAGGAAGGAAAGAGGAAAGAATGGATCCGGATTGAAGGAGTAAAGGAAGAAAGCATGGATCCTGCTCTCAGGTAGGAAGAAGGCTTTGTGTGAGGACCAGCGTTGCCCCGGTATTGAAAGGAGAGGTTATAACCTGAAATCTGGGGAACTTGAGGTTTTATAATATAAAGTTGTATGTGCATTGCGACACCTACTTTTTAACATAGTCAAGGAAACGTCTCTTCTTAAAAAAAACACAACAACAACTGTGCTTCCAAATTATATTCAAAATATAAATGTGAATTCAATTAGTTTTATTCATATTGGGACCAATATTGTGTAGGGCCATTAACCATAAGAGGAAGAGTGATCTGTAGAATCATAGTATTAAGAGGTGTGCATGAGTGGGAGGAGGAGGGAAGGGGTAGGTGGACAAAAGCAGGCTGACATAAATGTCTTCGCATATTTCTCACATATTACCTAATTCTTAACCAGGCTTCTGCATGTATCTAAGGCAGTGGTTCTCAACCTGTGGGTCGCGACCCCTTTGGGGGTCAAACGACCTTTTCAGTTTCACAGGGGTCACCTAAGACCATCAAAAAACACATATATAATTACATATTGTTTTTGTGATTAATCACTATGCTTTAATTATGTTCAATTTGTAACAATGAAATTGGAGGTCACCACAACATGAGGAACTGTATTAAAGGGTCGCAGCATTAGGAAGGGTAAGAACCACTAACTAAGGGTTATGTAGATGGCATTCATCTATGTTTGATGTTTCTCTTCACATTGACAAATCAATGTCCCGACTGTTGGATAATTTGAGGAAATAAACCAACCTCAAATTATCCAATTATTTATTTATTTACTTCTTTATTTACTTATTTTTGGTAATCCTCACCCAAGGATATTTTTTCCATTGATTTTTAGGAATAGTGGAAGATAGAGGGAGAGACAGAGAGAAATATTGATGTTAAAGAAACACATCAAATGGTTGCCTCCTGCATGACCCCTGACTAGGGCCAGGACTGGGGGAGAACCTGCAACCCAGGTATCGACTACTTTTCAGGGATTTCCAATTATTCTACGTTATCACAGAATTTTAAAATGTGACATAATTTTCTTTTTAAAATTTCTTTCTTAGTGTCAACCTGGGACTCCTTTGCATATTGTTGGATATAGAGACATAAAATATCAAATTAAATAGTGTCTACCTCTACTCTATTCCTCTATCCTGACACTTATGCTAATAATCAACTCTTTCTTACTGTTTGATTACTAGGGGAAATGCAGGGACTGCAGATATACAGAAAGAGATTGATATTTAGGTAATACGATTTAGGAGAAATTGTGTCTACTACTGGCTGAAAAGAACTTTTTTCCCCAGTATTCTGCAGTGATACATGTAACTTTGTCTTTAATTTTATCATTAGAGTCACTACAAGTAATTGGCAAAAACCAGTATCTGTGTTACCTGGGAAAGATAAGATATTAATCACAATGTTTTATTTATATAAAATATCAATCATTCATTTTAAAAAAAGAAGAATTCCTACTATGATGTTTTAACCATATTTTCTTTCATGTTAATAAGCTATGAATATTGCTCTCAAAATACTCTTAGGCTTCTTGGGGGTTGGGGTCTGTAGATATGACAATGCAAGCTGCTAAGAGCACAGTGTTCCAAGAGGTAATAGAGAGGGCTTCACTAATAAATGGAGACCTGAAACTGTCCAGAAGTGGGATAGAAAATGATCAGGTCACACAGAAGATTAAGTACAAGAAGGATTGTACAAACTTCTACTTTTCTTTCTTACCTTCCCATTCTCTGCTAGAAGAAGAACCATTTCGGGGGGCGGGGGGGGGGGGCGCTAATATATATATATATTTAAGTTTTAAAATACACATGGCATTAAGTCTCCTATTTTGACTCACAGGATTCTCATATCTTTACTCAATGGAGTAAAATTAGTCTAATTTAACCAAGGTTAAAATTTTCATTGACCTCCCAAGAATAGTATTTTAAATGTACTTGATGAGAAATTCTGAGTAAATGAATTGTTGACACAATTACTTTTAAAATGCAAAGTACTTAATTTATTTATAAAGATAAGGGAGAAGTCTAGAGATAATGGAGTAGCTATATTTAAGTTAACTCCTCTTATCTTACATCCTATCAACTTCATGAAGTTGCATTTCTCTATCACTTTACTCAATAGAGCAAAGAACTTTCTAATAGCACACTAAGGTTTTCTTTTGGATTTTATTGTAGCACAAGAAGCCCGGTGCATGAATTCATACATGGGTGGGGTCTGCCCAGCCTGCCCCCATGGGAGCCCATCAGCTAGGCTGGCCAGGGGGAGGGGCCATGGGCCATTGGCCAGCCAGCACCCCTGATTGGGGTGTTGGGGGATGATCAGGGGCTAGGTCAGCCTTGCGGGAGGGGCACTGGTTGGAGCCTGGATCATGCTGGTTAGCTGCTGCAGTGAGGGTCATAGCCACCAGTCGTTCTGGTCATTCTGGTCATTCTGCTGTTCTGCTCGCTGGGCTTTTATATATATAGATATGTGGCTGTGTAAAATACAGGACTCACACTTTTGAGAAAACTGCATATATTAATATTTAGTTTTAGACAAATGCATTAATTAAAGATGTAGCTATATTAGGAATGGGAGGTAAGTTTTTATACAAAGTTGCATTTCATTTACTTAGACTCTGACCTTATTGTTCTACTTCTAGCACATCAATTCATATAAAAAGACGGTCATCCCATTATTAATTTAGGAATAAATCTGGAAGCCTTTGCGAAAATTATCTTCAAAAGCAAACCATGGGTGATTCTAATATATTTTACTTAAATTATTAAATTAAAAACATAGCACATTTTCAATCAATGTTAGTGATCATTTTTAAAAATGTATTTGTTTTATGTACACTAATTCAAAATTCAATTCCATTTTCTTTCATTCCTTCTTCAAATGAAAGATTTTTATCAATCACTAATTTAAGAAAATCATTTTAGAACTGCTTATAGTGTGAAATTAAGCTTTTCCCTTTCAGATTAAATAATGCAATCAGTAGTGTGAGTTCAAACCCTGATCCATAAGCAAAAGTATTATAAGGAACTCCTTCTCCTTTATTAACTAGAAATTAATTAGGGGTTGAGGAAAATGGTAACCAGGGGCTTTGAGGGCAAATGGAGAAAGGGGATTTTTCTTTTCATTTCATTATTATGAGAATGATCTTTGAACTGAAGAAACTATTAAGGATCTATTAATATGCCATTGAATTATGAAATATTAATAAAATCTCACAAAACATTTATTTTTAGCTAAGAAATTTTGCTCTGCTCTTCTAGCTGCAGAACTTGTTGGGCCTCTCTTCTGAAACAAGTCTGCAAGAAGGGCGGGAATGACATCAGTATTCTCTAAATTGTGTTGCAATACTACCTTCAGCTCTTCAGTCTTTCTCTTGATTTAAAAAAATCTGAAAAATGGACAACTGAAGTGCAATCAGAATCATTTTATGCCTTATACTACCAAAGCTGAGAGAACTCTCCAGGTTTATAGTACCAGCCTGCTTTTGCAGTCTTCTCTAACTATTCTTTCAGCGGTCAGCCAGATGTTTCAAGGTGGCCCATTAGTCAACATTTCCTGTCAGGCTTCTGATTCTGTCTCATTCTTCCCACACTATCTAAAGAGCTCCCTAAGCTGGTGCCTACAAAGATGAACAGATAGAGCAACAAAGTCTTATAGAAGCTTATAAACATGAATATTAATTCTTCTTTAGTCAGGCACAACAGTTACAGAGATAATGTTTCTTTTACTACTTTGTCATTTAATTATTAAAATTAAAAATAACTACATATTTAAAGAATTAGCTTTTGACAAAAAATATAGACCTTTCTTATGAATGATTCATTTTTAAGACAAATATAGTTTTCTAATGTCACTATAATGTCATATTTATAACTCAAAAATTCCAGCACCACAATATTGAAGTAATTATGTTCTTTCAGTGCTTTACCCTATTGTCATGTATAACAATGATAAAATCAAGTGGCCAGATATCTATCTTTATTCTTTGTTCATTATTTCTTTACATTAATATTCTTGATTACTCTTAGTTACTACCTGAGAAACTTTGAGCTTCAGTGATCATATTTTATCTTAATAACCTACAACATGTGGCCTTGATTAATAATTTCTCAACCCCTGACTAGTCTCTAATGCCTCACATATTTTTTTCTGATATGTTTATAAAATCCAATTGAGTTTAATTGAAAATAGGGGTACTTGCAAGAACTTTACTTATTCACATTATTTGCACTAATTAGTTATTTTTAATTCTTATTATGCAGTAAATAATTATTGGCAAATATAAATACACTTTTGCCTTTTCTCATTAATATGTACACTATGGTACAATTAAAAAGTAATACATAAAGAAGATAAGCGGTATAATAGAAATGAAATGGCAAAGCAGAGGAAGGAGCAACTAATTTTGCCTCTGTGAATAAGAGAAGTATTTAAGTTGAGTTTTGAAAGGAGAAAAATATATCACCAGGAAGGGAAAGTTTTGGGAAGGAGTGGGTAAAGACAAAGGTAAAAGTAATACACATTAGTGTAGGGATATTTACAATGATCTTATTACTGCTTAGAGGCCAACGATTCTGATTTCCTTGAGAAATATGTTCGGAACTGTTGAAATGGCCATGTGCCTGCACTTTACACGAAGATGAGAAGCAGAATTATGTATGCTTTATAGTACTGACCACTAGAATGAATAGATTGTGGAAATAAAATAATTTTCATTACCAGAAGGATATGATGACAAGCCAGTTTACTCAACATGGATTCTAGCTATGACTCAAATACTAATTTGCTCACACAAAGGAACTTGTCTTTGGTTATCAAAACACACCTTTATATCTAGTTTTAAATGTAAATTAACTGGCTTACCAAACTAGTTTTAAAGAACATTTGAAAACTATATATAATACAATATATTCTACTCCTATTAATATTCTCATATAAGAAAAAAGTAGTTTTACACAATGGATGTTTTGGCTTACATGTTGAGTACTTTTTTGCTGTTAGTAACAGCCTTTCTAAAAGTCAGTGCTCTCGGCCTTGCCAGTTTCAGCCCATTGCTCGTGCTGGTAAGGGAGACTATGGATATCGGGATGTATCCACTTTGTCTTTTGAGGTATCTTGTTCTCTGCTTTGTTGAATCACTTTAACTGCTTACTTTCTCCTAGGTTTCATGTTTTGTGGGCATAGTGTGAACAGTATTTATTCACTGGCTGTGACTAAAACACAGAGCTAGGTGCAAAGATTCCCTTTCATAACCATTCTCTGTAGCTATTTTTAATATTAGAGTGTTAGGAATGCATAATTTCCCTCTTTACCTGAGTAAGTTTCCAGCCACTGGTCCTTAAGTGACTTAAGGATGTGCCAAGCATGTATATTTTAAGGGAGAAAGAGCTGGCATTGAATATGATGCAATGTGCAACACTGCCACAAAATAAAGAATTTAAATTAAAAAAAAAATAAAGCCCATCTGGCAACTGCCAGTACCAACAGAAAGGAATAACAACAAGGAGAACAGGACAAACTCTTCAAAAGAAAAAAAAAAGCACACACACACACACACACGAAAAAATGGGGCAACTGAATTTTGGGGCTTGTGCTTTCATTCTCATTATATTTCGCTTTGAAGTGGGGGTAGCTCTAGGCAGAGATTTAAATGTTGGCTTGAGCAATGTTTTTCCCTGTGGAACGTCGCTAAGATCCAAATTCAAGCCCATTGTAATCTCCTTGCACAATCCAACATACGGAGTGGCAGATTTGTGCAGGGTGGTGTTATGCAGGTGTAGGACAGTGATGATGCTACACCCGGAGGCTGAAGATAGTACCTAGGGATGTTCGAAGCTACCAGTTTCACTCTGTTTGAAGTATTACAGAAATAAATTCAATTTGAGAAGTAATTGTGCGTGGGAGAAAATAGAACAAAACACTGAAATATTCAATGGTCAATGGATCCTGAAAACGAGTTAGGCTAACAAAGAACCAGACTAATAACAAAAGTCAGACTTGGTATGTATCAGAAAGAAGACAGGGCATTTGAAAATGTGACTCTTTGCAATATCTGATCTCACTGATAACTTATTCAGATTGTATATCTAAGTATAGGGAAAATGTTGATGAATTAGAAGACAGAAATAATAATAAAAACAATTAGGAAAGCACTGGCTTTTTGAAAACATGATGTTTTTAAGAACTTTAAGGAGAAGATAATACTTAAAATTCCAGAAATATGAGATAACTTGATGTAAAATCGTCTAAATATATATAATTAAGAATGAAGAGAAGCCTGTGTAAACAATAGGCAAAAATAGGCTATTAGGACGACCCCTTAATAGGGAGACTGTCTGATGGCTTTGTGAAAATTCTTAAGGGAAGGACTGAGATTTGTCATTTGAAACAATATTTAGAATATCTTCTATCTCAACAGTTATTTTCACCAAAATTGGGTTGAGGATGACATTTAGATTACTCACAAGGCAAAAGGCTGAAGATCTTATCTTTCAAATGCTTTATTCACTTATTCAAGGAATATTAATTTATAACTATGAACCAAATATCAACATAATAATAATGACTACTTTAATAAGTTCAATGTCAAGGTTACAGAGAAGGCACTGTAATTTTTGCACTATAATTAAGCATTAAAAATGCTATTTTTTCCCTTTGAGAATGTCAAATAATCTATAATAATAAGAGGGTAATAGGCTAATTAGACCAGACGTCCTTCCAGACAAAGCCGGGGCTGGAGGGAAGCCAGCCCGGGTCCCCAGTGCCTGCAGGAGGCTGGAGGGAAGCCAGCCCTGGTCCTGGGTGCCAGAGGCAAGCCCGTGCCGGCAGCCAGGGAAAGGAAGGCCTACTCTTGCACGAATTCCATGCATCGGGCCACTAGTCTATAATAATAAAAGCACAATATGCTAATTAGACCAGACATCCTTCCGGATTACCTTCCAGAAGAAGCCAGGCTGCAAGGGAAGCCCAGGTCCCGGGTGTCAGAGGGAAGCCAATGCCGGCAGCTGAGGGAAGGAAGGCCAAGTTCTGCATGAATTTCGTGCATCGGGCCTCTAGTAAGCTATGAATTCAAATGAAATTTTTTACTGGTAAAGCCAAAAGAATGCTTTGTGGGTTTTGTTTTAGTCTCAGTATGAGTTATTTTAAGGATGTTTTAGTATAAAAAGCCTGGCATAGAATTGGCCTCAAATTTGAGTGTTAGATATTATCTTTAATTAGATGTATTAAGCACATACATATTGAGGTAAAATTGCATAGAACCTAAGATACCAACACTTTGATACAAAAAATATGTTTGGGGAATGAAAAGCAATTCTTCTAAGAAAAAAAAACAACTGTTAAAACAATGAAGTAATTGTGCATGTTTTTAACCTTAAGATGAGAAAAAAACATATAAAGGATTAAGTTTTGTAAGTGTATTTTTTAACTTATAAAACCAATATAAACAAAAATACATATTACATGTCTGTACAGTATTGTCACATTTTATCCTTACCTAATTGTTTAGGTAAAAAGACCTCAATACTTAAAAGTCTATATAAATTAAGCCACATTATTATTAAATTTTAACATTGTGTACATTTCTTTACACAGTTAGTTATTAAGGTAACTATATACTCCAACTATTTTGCTTACAGTATTTTAAAAAATATCCAAGATATTTTTAAATGAATCCATTTTGATTTTTTACAATTATGACATACATAAATATGCTTTAATATTTAAATTTTCCTTTCAACCTCTATTGCACATGAATAAATTCATCAATTCTTCTACTCAGTAACAATTAATTTAATGCAATTGTGTGCTAGTCTTATTTTTAGATATTGATATTAAAGGCAGGAATAAGGAAAAATTTTGCCATTATAAAGCTTACATTTTACTGATAGAGAGAAAGCAAATACATAAACAAATGTATAATATAACATCAGGTATTGATAGATTTATGAAACTAATAAAATATCATTGATGTTTCTCTCTCTCTCTCTTCCTCTCCCTTCCTCTCTGAATTCTAAATTCTAATTCCTAAAATCTACTTAAAGGAATAGATTGTGGGGCCTCAAAAGGAATATGCATGTGTGATTAACAGTGTGTTGGCCAGTTTTGAAGAAAATATAAAAAGCCATTTGTTGATTCAACTTTCAAGAAAAGCTAAGAGTATGCCATTAAGACATTAAAAAAGAGTATAAGAGACAAGGTTTTAGGTGACCATGTATACGATCTCTTCAAACATCCCTGTAAAATTAATCTTAGAGCTTCAGTTTCACATGTGAAATGAGAACAGTGGTTTCTTTCTCACATTGTCAGAAGTAAAAAGTGATTACAAACTTAGCACACTGGATACACTCACTAAAATGTTGTCTTGTGAAGGTCATCATTATGGATTTTGTTGATTGATTATGATATATAAATTATTATTATCAATTAAATAACACTTATTCACCATCAAAATGTTCCAAGCAGTATTCTAGTCATGGACATTCATTAGTCAGGAGCACTAAAATCTCTGCTGTCTCAAAGCTTAACTTCTGCATTGGATGAAAAATAAAAGCTTGAAAGAAACTTGAAAACACTATTTATTTTACAAGAACAAGATCAAAGGCATTTCTGGTGAGAAATAATGATGGTCTTGACTTGATTGGAGTAGAAGAAATCTATTAGGATGCAACGGATAGGAAAAAGTGGGTTTGTGGTTGATTATTCACCAAGCCAACGGATTTAAACCCTAAGAGTTTTAAAGAATGACTTTTAGAGTTTTCTTGGGAGAGATTTAGGTAAGTGATTAACTTCTTGCCTTTATGGGATGCCAGGGTGGTGTGACCAACTCTCAGTATCTTGAAATCAGGTAATATTTTCACTTAGTTTATTTCCAGTTCTCAGAATACAGTTTCATGTTTCTTTGCTTCTTAAAAGAGAAACCCCTGTAGACATATCTATTCTCAGTGTAATAACCTATTTAAGTTTCCAAACTTAAAATACTAGAGGTCCCCTATATTTTGAAATAGGCAGTAATTTTATTCATCGACAGTCACCTATAACTTGTCCTCCAAATTAAATGTCTTTCTTTATTCATGTATATTATTTTAAGTGATTCAAGCATTAGGGTTTGAATAATTATAAAGTTGCATAATTTCAGTCATTTCACATAATAATCATAATAGTATTTTGACTTTATTATGCTTAAAAATGAATATTATATTAATTCAGAATAACACAGAAAAATCTGATAGCTCAATTTAAATGGCCTAGTAACAAGTCTTAGAACACTGAGTTTTTTTAGGTTTAATTATTGAAACCCCACACTTTGATCCATAAATAAATGAGGAAGAGAAAGTAAGTAAAATGAGGGAGAAATGTAGTATTGGGTACTGTAACAGATTGTTTTGTTGAACTTGAACAAAAAAGGTACTAATTACTCTATCAAATATTCTGATCTTTGTCACAAACGGTAACATTAGAAACCACTGCAATCCCTAGCCTCAGCCTTCCTCTGCACTTGACTTTCCAATCACTATAGTAGCATTTTTCACATTTATTTGATGAAAACTTTTGCATTTCTTTTCTCAAGCGACCTCTGCATTTTTTTCAATAAGGCAGAAATTATTATGAAAATTGAATTCCACTTGTCTCTTATGAACTGGACTTTTTATTTGCATCAGAGGGAAATTTTTGCATGTAGGATATTTGGGTTCCTTATTACTCTGTTTCTGTATTTTATCATAGGGATTGTATCAGCCTATTTCTTATTGCATCTTCATTTGAAATGTGTAACATCCAAGCTAAAATGTTCTCTTAGTTTAGATTTTCTATAATTCCCTGACACTCCATCGCTTCCAGCATGTAGGGGACACTGAGGATAAGGCACTAAGACCTGCAGGGTAGTAGAGCTACTAGATACATTGTCAGGTTTTCACATTGGATTCCATGTGAGTAGTCCCATTTATGGACCTCTAGACACTTATAAATAACTAGAGGCCCAGTGGACAAAATTCGTGCAATGAGGGGGTGGGTTCCTTCAGCCCAACCTGCACCCTCTCCAATCCAGGAGCTGCCAGGGGATGTCCTACTGATGGTTTAGGCCCACTCCCCTTGGTTCTCTGCTATCTGTGGGGCCTGGCGGCTTTGCTGTCGTGGCGGTGACGAAGCTGCCACACCCTGCTGTCCTCTCTCTGTCTGCTGGGCCTGGGGGCTTCACCGCCACCACGCAAATGAAGCTGCAATGTCCTGCTGTCTGCTCTCTCTCTCTGCAGGGCCTGGGGGCTTCGCTGCCAACATGGTGACGAAGCCCCTATACCCGCTGTCCACTCTCTGCGGGGCCTGGGGGCTTCAACGCCGCCACATGAACAAAGTCGCCATGCCCTGCTGTCTGCTGTCTGTTCAGCAGCAGGTGAGAGGCATAGCTGGAACCGCCTGAAGGCAGATACAGCCATGCCACTCACACCCGCCATAGCCCCTCCCCCGCCATGGGGCTGACAGGACTGGGGACTCTGGCAGGGCTGAGGGAACTGGGTGCCGCCATCTTGTGGCTATGGGCGCCACCATCTTTGTGATGGAGTGATGGTTAATTTGCATATTACCCTTTTATTAGATTGGATAACGGGACGCTTACTAGTTTTGTTCTTAAATACTCAGCAAATTACTGAGTACTGCTCTCATTTACATACAATTAATTATCAATTCTAGTGACTGACATTGCTTTGAATACTAGTAAGAAATATTTTATTTCACATGCACTGAATAAATGGACTACAGAATTTTTTAAAAATCAGTAAAATATATTAAATATAGTCATCTTATTTCAAATTTTAAAAATATATTCTGTGGTAGTGAGTAGAAATTAAACAGCTTTCTCCTCAACAGTAATCTAGATATTAATTTTATAGGAATTCATTTCTGTAATCCTTACACTGTCAAAAATTTCTAACAAGTAATGATTGTTACTTTTAAAATTCATAACAAAGAAATATTCTTTTTTCATAATATAATAAGTAAATAAAGTGCCCAAAAGATTGTCAACTACTTTCAATAAAAATTATATTGGAAAATAAATCCCAATTACTTCCTTTAGATGAACACCTGTATAGCACCTTAAAGTACAAGTAATAAAATTGTGCCATTTAACTGTTAAAGCATTTATTTACTTATCTTTTTGCTTAAATATTAATGTGATTTATTATAAGGAAATGCATGTCTCAACTCTGCCACGTAATCAACAAACAGAAAATCTATAAGTACAATTTCAAAAAAAGGTATATTTTGCTTAGCCAACATGGCTCAGTGGTTGAGCGTCAACCTTTGAACCAGGAATGTCATGATTCGATTCCTTGTCAGAGCACATTCCCAGGTTGCAGGCTCAATCCCCAATATGGGGAGCACAGGAGGCAGCTGATCAATGATTCCTTCTCATCATTGATGTTTCTATCTCTTTCTCCCTCTCCCTTTCTCTCTAAAAATCAATATTTTTTTTAAAAGAACGGTATATTTTTAGAGTTGTGGGACAGCATCCATAGCTATGTAAACTGCATTTTACTGACAATGACAAAACACCGTTTAAAATTTACAATACTGATGAAACCAAAAATTAAAATATTAGGTAGAAAGATAATTTGCCATCAAAATGAATATGATTCAAAAAAACCTTTAAGAATCTATTGTTGAACTGAGTGATTATTAAATTAGTTTGAGGAAATACTATAATTATTTGTAGCAAATTCTCCAGGATTTTATTCTCTTTGTTACTAGTACAGTTTGACAGAAGTTCAACATTAAAACTAAAAATACTGTGAAAAGACTCAGAAATAACCCATTTTTAAGATTTAGGAGAGATGTCAGAAATATTTTACACACTGAATTTTATAAAGATTGTTGATAAAAATTATAACTCCTAGTATTCCTATGATTGATTTTAATATTATGACCAAGCGAGGATATATGTATCTAATGTCATCCATTAAATAGCTTTTCCTTTTGTCAATGCAGGTAAATTACTAAAAATTATAATTGAAAAATCATTTTTCTGTAGAAGTTAAATTTTTTGGGGTTGTTATTTGGTCTCAATGTTCTGTATCCATACACACAAACTCACACACAAGTCACGTAAATAAGTACATTTTACTAAAGATAGAATATGTGTATATGTAAGTTTATGTGTGTGAAAATATATTCCACTCACATGTTGGTACATGATCAAAGAGGGTCCATAACTTATAAAGTAATTAGGCGTGAATTAACCCCAAACTTACATATATTGGTCATAATTACAACTGCAAAAAAAGAAGATATTAATACATTTTGTCCAGTATGTAATTATATAATGTCAGTATGTAAGATACTACTTTTATCTGTTATAAAACTTTCTTTCCTTCTTCTGCTACTTTTAAAGAAATGTATTGGTATATTTTGTAGCACTTTATACACAACTTTAAATGTGATGGTTATTCCTGCTATTTACACTCTTTATTCCTAAGAAGATCTCAGTACAAGTTAAAATTAACTCAATATTAGACACACACAAACACACACACACACACACACACACACTTACCATGGGAAAATGAATGCATGTGATGTATACGTGGCATGATTTCCCCAACCTCCTATTCATTGCCCTCCAAATCTAACATTGAATAGTCTTGGGCAGACAAATGATTTATTAGATAAGGGGGTTCAAAATAAAAAGAAATCCAGGTATGGTTTAATTTGAAGTCCTAAAGTTTATATATATAGATATATATATAAATATATATCCTATAGAATAAAGAGGTAATATGTAAATTGACCCTCACACCCACAAGATGGCCACCATCACGAAATGCCCGCCAAAAGATGGCTGTTCCCACATTGTCACAAGATGGCCACCCCGATATTGTCACAAGTTGGCTGGCAGGGGAGGGCAGTTGGGGGCGATTGGGCCGGCAGGGGAGCACTTAAGAGTGAATCAGGTCAGCAGGGGAGCAGTTAGGGGGTGATCAGGCTGGCAGGCTGAAGCGGTTAGGGGCAATCAGGCAGGCAGGCAGCCGAGTGGTTAGGAGCCAGAAGTCCCGGATTGTGAGAGGAATGTCCGACTGCCGGTTTAGGCCCGCTCCACAGGGATCAGGCCTCAATGGGCAGTCGGACATCCCCCGAGGGGTCCCAGATTGGAGAGGGTGCAGGCTGGGCTGAAGTACACCCCCCCCCCCGCACAAATTTCATGCACTGGGCCTCTAGTACATATATAACCAGAGATGTCCTCATTATGAAAAATAATTAAAAATTACTAATTCAAAATTATGAACAAGGTCTTGAAAAGAGCATGCATAATCAGGGGCTCTAAAGCTCAAGCTTGAGTAGATTCACCACAATCTACAAGTAACAGTGTTTCATGTTCTACTCAGCAACTGCCAGGCTATTATTTATCATGTACAGTATCGTTTTGTCTATAACTATTGTCTTTATAATGCATCACAATCACACAAATAATCAGAGATTATTCTAATCTTCCTGCATTTGCCTGCCTAAATTGGACACATGGCCACTGTGAAGACAGGGATGGGCTTGGGGTTATCAATAGCCATCTGATATTTAGAAGTTTCCAGACAGAACTTCTGTGCAGCATTGAGAGACTTGGAAAATTTGCACTTCTCTAAGATAATTGTGAACTGTGACCCAAATAATATTTCATACATGTAATTAAGTTAGGACACTAGCTTTTGGGTTTGTTTTGTTTTTAAACTCCAAGAATTATGTCAGAATGTCTCCTCAGGCAAACAGAATTGATGTTCTCATTAATTTGCACATGATTTTCACCACACTTCATATTTACTGATCTTAAAAATTTTACTAAAAATGTAACCCCTTACTGTTCTTTCTAATTGATTTTTTCAGACCAAAGATGGAAATGGTAATTTTTTTAGAAGGTAGCCATATCTTCACACAGTCCTTCACTAAATGACTCAAAGTTTGAAATATATTATCTGAAACAAATCCCTTCTGATATGTAAGGGTAGGCTGATGGGATATATTTATTAAAGTGTGAATGGAGATTAAACTCTGCAAAGTTAAATGACAAGGTTAAGTGTCTAATTTTTCAGCCCTTTCATACCTGGTGAGTGTTAAGGCTTCCCTAATGATAGGATTAAATACGGTTCTAGCCACAAACAGTTGCTTGTGTTTCCCAGTAGGTTAGCCTCGATATTCTGTGCTTATCACAAACAGAAAGGAAATAACTTTCCAGGCCTTTTGTGAGTATTTGAAAATGCACAGACTTTAGGGAAATCATATTTTCTTGAAGGAAATGAGGCATGACCAATCACACAAAACGTGAGAAAATCCCTTGATAGATGACCTTTGCCACATGTAAAAGAAACTGTTCAGGGGCTGAGGTTTCATGGATTTCATGCATGGAAATCAGATTTTCTGGCCACCAGTGCTGTTCAGTAAATAAATAATCCATCATTGTGTCAAACAGTTGAAACATGGAGATACTACCCTTGCTATCTGAATAGACATTTAGAGACAGTAACTTATGTAAACTGTTTGCATGTCAGCAGTTATATGAGGAGTGTTCTAGTTTTCACTGGGCAAAATAAAAACCACTTAGCTTTGGTGATGTTAACCTAATGGTGGGAATGTTCATTTGATTCTGCCTACACTTGTGAATTTACTGGTGTGTGGTGAAGACAACAGGGTAAGCGTTCCCTTAGTAGGCAGTTCCAATGATGATATTAGATAAGCCTATCTGTCATTTCATTAAAAGATGTAACAACTTCCTTAAGATCCTTGATATCTAAATATTATTTTAATTTTTATTGGGAAAGTCATATCTACTTGAGGCTATGTTTACCTTTTATTTTTGTTGATTTAACTAGCTTAAGTTTTTCTTATATTTTAATTCTACATTAATTTTGGTTTAAGCATTTATTAAACTGCATCAGCAAAATATCATTGTACACACACACACACACAATTAATTTAGCTCTCAGATCTATTTCAGGCATTGAATAAGTTTATTTTGCTCATCAACTAACTCCTACACTAACCTTTGTTGTGTAAAATACATTCTTGCTAAATCTCAAGTTACTTCGGCTACAAAGGAGTGTCTCTCTCCTGTCTTATCTCCTACATATTTTCAAATAATACCTCACTTACAATAGCTCTTTTATTCTTCCATAATAATACAGTGGACATACTTTACATTTAGTGCTCATTTCTTTCTGTTAAATCTGTCTAGCATTTTAAGAAAATCCTTATGAAATTAGCCTTCAAATGGCTGTACAATCAGATTTATGGAAAAGCTCCCTGAAAATGAGAAAATTTTGTAAGCCTCATATGTAAACTATGTTTTCATTTCAAATGATTTAGTCAAAATTTTTGTTTTACTAAAAAGAGATATATTGTAATTGTTTTCTAATTTGATTCTGTAAGAAATTAACTCTAGAAATATTTTCACAGATATCTGATTAGATTTTAGTCAAAAATTTAACTTAGTTTGCAATACACTATATTATGACAAATGTGTTGTTTTTAATTTGGCACCTGTCTAAATGCTTTAGTCCTTAGATGTTTTTTGGTTTAGGGGCTTATTTACTAAAAAAGAGGGGGGGGGCATTGAGATTATTATTTTATCTACCAAGTAAATAGAAAAAGTTGACTTTAGTAATATATAAACAAGAAAAAAAAGGCCTTTATATATGGTCTTGCTTCTATTCTAAAACAAATTAATCATTGGATACTTATTTTCAATGTCTTAAAATAGAATAAGTAATTTCAGTATTTCCAACAAAATATGTAGTCCATCACTCATCAATAATACTTCTTCTACATGTATCAGCATTTTAAAAAATCAAAGCATTTGTGTATCACTTAAATTATGATATATTTTTAATTTATGATTCATTTGCCACAGAAAAGACTTATGTCCAGGAAGCACAAAGTACATTGAAAATATGACAAGGGTTTGAGTCAATGGATATTTATTATTCCCAGGCTAATCAAGGCTGAATATTATACTTGAGAATGTTTCTGAGTTTACAGTTACTTATTTAAGTTAAAACAATTATATACAAATAGATATAGTACTACTACATATAATACTAAATTATGTCATAGTACATTCCTCTTTTTCTCAATTTTTATGGTACAACTAGTCCATGTTAATTTTTGAAAATTAGAAAAAATAAAACACTAGCATCATTAATAATGTGATCAATATTATCCATACACTTTTGGATGTTTTCAGTGGTTATAATTAAATAAAGACAAGAAGAAGCCAGTGCCATTTGATGCGTGCTATTCTGTGTCTTGTGTAATTTCCCACACTTATTAATACATGGTGAATATCTTGCCACATACACAGATATCACTGTATGCTGAAACCAGATGAAGCCTTCCAAGTGCAATCAGGAAAACAGAAGCCACTCTAGGAAACTGGGATAGAAAGAGGTATAAGGAATTACAGGCTTAACAGCTGAGCAATGGGACGGGAGAATGCAGACTAGAGGCCATACTCAGTCGATCTGGAAGTGAAAGGGCTGTAACGAATCTGCAGCCAGTGATTGCAGTCATAGCCCAATATCAAAAAGAGAGGTTCTGAGGAGGATGTCTAGAGCTACCCGCATGCTGCCAGAGGTCTTACTACTGCTTCAGCACTGAATGGGTGATCCTCAGGTAGGGCTTCCCAAGCCACAGGGTGCTTCTGTGCAACGGCCTCTAGAAAAGAAGGGTCTTCCTGTCCTGCCTCAAAATCTAACTTGAAACAGTTCTGGAAAGGGAAAATGGGAAATAAACTTCTAGCTTCTCCACTGAGATGGTGGAAGGAGCAGAGGTGAAGTTGAGTTGACAAAGGACATTGAAAAGAATTACCACTGGCCCTGGCTGATGTAGCTCAGTTGGTTGAGCGACGTCCTATGCACTGAAAAGTCTCCAATTCGATTCCAGGTCAGGGTACATACTCAGATTGTGGGTTCTCTCTCACATTGATGTTTTCCTTCTCTCTTTCCCTCTCCTGTCCTCTCTCTCTAAAATCAATAAAAAATAGAATAGGTATTGGTTACCTTTAAAATATTATTGTGCCACTGTTTTTAATGGCTGCATAGAATATTATTACAGGTTTACATAATTTTATTGATTAATCAATTTTTTGAAATATTGATTGCAATTTTTCTAATTTAACTGTTATATATATACATATATGTAATATTGAAAGGAACCCTAGGGACAAAATTGGCAGGTTTAGGGACTAAAAAGGGTCCATGGGAAAGGAATGCATAGGTGAAGGCTTGGAGCTGCCAGAAGTCATACATTCACAGAGGATAAAGATAAGTCACAGAATACCGGGGAAAAGGAAGCATAGTTTCACAGAAGATGAGAAATGTGGACAGATGCCAGAAAGAGGGAAACACTTTCACAGGAGATAGAGGAATGTTGCAAAATAAGGGTTGATAAAAAGGAGAGGCACCACTTGGGTTTTGGACTTTGAAACTGATATTCTACAAAAGAGTGACCAAATAGGAGAGTATGGGGTCATAAAATGGAGGAGGAGTCCAATTAGAAGGGAGCATGAAGAGACAAAGAACTAGAGCATATATAAACCTGAGACAGAGGGGCACTAGACAGATTTTTTGATTTAGATTTTTCCCATTTAGAGAGAGAGAGAGAGAGAGAGAGAGAGAGAGAGAGAGAGAGAGAGAGAGCGCGAGCAGGCTTTTCCCATTTGTGGACTCCTCCCCAGAGGGTTCCCTTTGGGGACACCCCTGCCCAGATGGAGTTCGTATATGCTTCCAATAAACTTCTACATTTTTTAAAGAACTCTATCAGTCCATGCATTTATTCTTCATCTTCATCAGACAAGAACCCACGAGAATAAAAATCTGCACCCTGAACCCGTTTCAATATAATTTAAAATCTAGAAAAAAATTAATACAGAGAGAACATAAATTACTTAAGGAAATAAAAATCTGACTTTTAAAAGAAATGCATGATTAACTTCAATTTCATTTTGGGTTTGGGGTCATGAATATCAATCTTTAAATAATTGTCAAAATTCAATGATTCATTATTTCACATATCCATTTATCCACAACTGGCTTAAGTTGATCTGTGCTGTGAAAAGCAGTGTATATGAAGGACTCAGAGAGATGAAAATATTACAGTATGAAATACTTCTTCTCTCTATGGCCTGCAGCTGATAGTTCCTGCTACAGATAGGCTGACTAACCGGAGAGACTCAGCCTGATGCTTGAGCAGGCCCTGTGCCAGCAAAGAGATGGGGAAATATGCACAAAGTAATGACCTCTTCAAGACTCACACGAGACTCCATAACTGGACTCAGATCTGGGAGTTAATGCACCAACCATCCAGAAACAAAGGGGTTCAGAAATCTCACACTCTTTGTAGGAACAATCCCTCTAGATGCCTATCTGTTTATGGCCAGCACTCACCCCTTGACTCACCATTCCTTCCTTCCCATAACCATACAAAATTGCCGGATTCCAGACTCTTTTAAGATGGATTTAAGAATTAGTTCTCCCATCTTCTTGAGACAGGCCTTCTCAATCAACAAACCTTTTCTTGTTCCAAACTCTGATCTTTTGAATATTAGCCTTTCTTTTGAAGCATTAGGCACAGGATCCTTGGGCCTGTAACAAAAGTGTGTTTTAACACATTAAGCGCCATGTCAGTCACCGGTGACTGAAATGGAAATGAAGACAAAACAGGCTTGGCACTTAATGTGTGAAGATAAAGCCATTGTGATCCAGATACTTATAATCAAGACATTGAGTTTGCCATTTAACATAATCTATCCTAATAATAAAAGTGTAATAAGCTAAGTGTCTGACCGTTTGGTCGACCACTTGACCAGTGACTATGATGTGCACTGACCACCAGGGGTCAGATACTCCAACAGGTAGGTTCGCTTGCTGCTGGGGTCTGGCCTATCAGGACTGGATGAGAGGGCCGGACATGCCCTGGAGCCCTCTCACGGTCCATCCCATCTGGCCGGCACTATCGGCCATGATTGGGACTGGGCGAGATGGCCCTGATCAGCCCCGATCACTGGCCAGGCGGAGGGACTCCACCTATGCACAAATTCATGCACTGGGCCTCTAGTCTGTATATATATATATATATATATCCTAATGTGCAAAGTGTCCCCTCAGGAATTCAACTGATAAGGGAGCTCGATTGCTTGCTATGATGTGTGCTGACCACCAGGGGGTGGCGTGGAACAAAGGAAGGCCCTAGACAGTAGCCGGCAGCCATTAGGGACCCTATCTGTGCACGAATTTCGTGCACTGGGTCTCTAGTCTATAATAATAAAGGTATAATATGCTAATTTGACTAGATGGACATTCTTACGGACAAAGCCAGGGCTGCGAGGGAATCCTGGGTCCCGGGTGCCTGCCAGTGGCCAGAGGGAAGCCTGGGTCCCGGGTGCCAGAGGGAAGCCGGTACTGGCAGCTGGGTAAGGGGAGGCTTACACTTGCACAATTTTAAACCATCGGGCCTCTAGACTATACTAATAAAAGACTAATTAGACCAGACGTCTTCCAGATATCCTTCCGGACAAAGCTGCAGCAGCTCAGTGGCTGTGAGGACCAGGACATAGGCAGTGAGGCGGCTGCGAGGGCCAGGGCTCAGGCTGCTGCCCCGGCTGTTAGGCCCAGGGCTCAGGCAGCTGTGACCCCCAGTGGCTGCAAGGCCTGGAGCTCAGGCGGCAGTGGGCTCCAGTAGCTATGAACCCCGGTGGCTGTGAGGCCCAGCGCTTAGGCAGCCATGAGCCCCGGCAGCTGCGAGGCCCAGGGTTCAGGGGGCCTTGCAGCTGTGGCCGCCAGCAGTGGCAGCAACAGCAGTGGGGTGATGGGGGCAGCACCTTCCCCTGATCTGCCCGGCTCCTCCCGCAGATCAAGGCTGGACTGCGGCTTAGGCCCGCTCCCTGTGGGGAGCGGGCCTAAGCCATCAGTAGGACATCCCCTGTGGGCTCCTGGACTGTGAGAGGGGGCAGGCCGGGCTGAGGGAACCCCCCACCCCAGTGCACGAATTTTTGTGCACTGGGCTTTCTATATCTATATCTATATCTATATCTATATTAACTATATCTATATCTATATCATCTATATCTATATATAAAATATGCTAAGTGCCTGACAGGTCGCTATGACTTTTACTGACCACCAGGGGGCAGACGCTCAACATGGGAGCTGCCACGATGCGCACAGAGAAACAGCACCGCAGACCTGGCTCCCACAAAACAACACTCGACTTCCCCCAAGTGGGACACAGGCCCCGCCACTACCCTGGATAGACCCCCACCATCACAGCCGACCCTGCCGAGACCCCATGGTGCTAAATGCGGCCCACAGCCCAGCCCAGCCTGGAAACAGTTGCTGTGGGTGCCGGGTAATGACATCACGTAGCAATGCCTAGCTTCCTCTCCCTGGCGACTAGCCTCCTTGCAGTTTCTTCAGCCCAGGAACACGACTTGCTTTATAGCCAGGTGCAAACATTTCACATTTTAATCAAATGTCTGTGAAGTGTTTTCCCATGCCTCATCTCATCTGATCCTCACAGAAGTCCTGGAACAGGTAAATAGGATACTTGGTGGAAGCGTATTTTCATTAGCTGGAAAAATGGAAATTTAGAAAGTTTAGAAACTTGACCCAATTGAAAAGAAGACATGGTGGACCTTGAAAATGAATGAAGGTTTTCTCACTGTGCAGAATATAGTCAAACACTGCAGCAGTAAAATATTTTACCCTTTGTTCTCCCTGCATGATCTATAATAATAATCTGCTTCATGTTGATATTTACTGCTGTGTTGCCGACAATTACCTGAAAGAGAAGTTGGAGTGCTTCACTGAGCTGGAAAAAGTTTAGCTACATCAGAAAGCAGGTCTAATTAAGCATGTTTATTCTATATATATAAAAGATTAAGTGGACTCGCACACGCATGGTACATATAAAGCTCTCACTGGTGCCAATCGCACAAATATTTTTCAATCTGTCATTGTTGATCATGAATTTGGTTGACACTTCTATTATAGAGAAAGGGCGAAAAGCAATATTAAAATATTTCTTCTAATTAATTTCCTTTCAATGTGCATGAATTTGTGCACTGGGCCACTAGTAAAAATAATAAAAAAATCAATTCAGGTTCTGTTGCTAAACTATATTGATTTTTTTTTAAATTTCAAAAATATTTCAAGTACAAAAATATTCCCAAATGCAGGGACAGTAGCTACACACACTACCAAGCGAGTATACAGACTTGAGTAAGTATTGTTAAAAATAAGACAACAAGCTCCAAAATGAAGTGGCTTATGCTAACTAAGCCCCATATCACCAAACCCAGACTTCACTTAATTACAGTTTGGCTGCCCCAGAAATGGATTTTTAAACCAATCAATCATCAATCACCTAATTAGTGTTAGTTGGAAAATCTGCATGATAGAACTCTGACATTCTTAGGAAAACAATGCAATAACTAACGTGCTTTATTGCCAGTATACATTCCCTGTTTTCAATCTCGCATGCTTATAAAAGTATTTTATTTGGTACAGCACCTTAGAGCTCCTGTCTGCTAGATTGGATACTGCCCCATTAGAATAGATTTTTGCTCAAATAACTAAAAGAAAGTTTAATAACCTTAGTTTATCTTTTAACAGTAGTAATTATATTTTGATGAAAAACTCTCCTTACTTTATGTAGAAAAAGAAAACAACAGAGTAGAACTTTGATATCGCATATCAAAGGGGAAATGTCTTCATATTTAAAGGAAAAAAAATTGAATTTTTTTCCTAAAACATTTAATTATCATTTTTTTTGTTATTCAGTGTCCTTTTCTATGTATTGGCAATTAATCCATAAGTTGCCTTACATTTTAAAATGAACTTTGAAAGAATTACATAGAAAGAAGCTTAGTCAATGATAGAAAAATATTCATCTCCTACATCTTAGAAAACTGGATGTTAGTTTCAAAAGTTGTTTAAATGAGAGAGAAAGAGCTATGAATGTGCACTTAGAATTTTATATTTCAAATGTCATACTGATGCAGCCCTTAACAGTCACAAATGTCAGTTTTACTCCAAAGTTCACTTCTATTTGTAGGAGTGTTCTGCCTAAAAAATGTAGTTTCCCCCTTGTTTTGGGTATATAGATATTTTTTAGAAAAAAAGCCCTTTTTTTGCTCTTTTAATATAAACAACACAGATATCTCTAAATACTGACTACATAATCCCCAGCTTGAGAAGCAATCCCTTCATTAAAAGTAAGTAAATAAATAAGGAAGAGGCTGTATCCTACACCCTGGAGAAATCCTGAGTCTGGTCTGATACCCAAGAAGAAAAGCCTTTGAAATGAATCTAATGTTGCATTATTGAAAATGTAGCTGCTCAGATTCACTTTTTTTCACTCTGCAATGGCTTACAAAGCTTCAAATGCCCAGAAACCGCCTAAACCAGACCATTTAGGGAATCTAAATAAGCTTGCATGGTTTTAAGCTTTCTGACTTTGAATGTTACCTTTGAAGTTTTGCCAGAACCTGACTGCAGAAGAGTTGAATTTAAACTGAATTCATGACACTGGAATTAGTGTTGGATATTCAATATGCCTAATAATGATTTTGACTGTGCTAACCATAGACAGTCATCACATATGGTACCTCTGAATTAATAACACTCCAAAGATAAGATATGTAACATCCTGGCTCCAATATCTATTTATTTTTCATTTTTACACACTGGTGTTTGGCTAGTGTCCAGTCTAAAGAGCCAATTGCTTTAATGGCATATGGCTGTGGTCCATGGGTAACAGAGCATGAAAGAAGAAGAAAAGATAGAAATATATAAATGGTTGCATTATAAATATTATATTTCTTTCTCCTTCTTCTTCTCTGCCTCCTCCTCCTCCTTCTCCTTCTTCTTCTTTTTGGTTAGCTGATAAACCTACTATAAAATTTTAAGCAAACTCCACTGCAAAGTGTGATTTGTTTGTTTGTTTTGCCAAGTTCTAACTAATATAAATTCTAGTTTCAAAAATTTATCTGGACATATACTTTAAGTAAATTTCTCCACATAGCATGTGGTTAATTTCAGACTTTTTAATTAAATATAGAGAGATATAGATATAGATAGATATAGATATAGATATAGATATAGATATAGATATAGATATAGATAGATAGATAGCTATATATATAGCTAATATGCAAAGTGTCCCCTCCGGAGTTCTACCAGGAGATTGGGAGTTCAATCGCTCACTATGACATACGCTGACCACCAGGGGGTGGCACGGAATGAAGGAAGGCCCTGTCAGTAGCTGGCAACCAGGGAAGGCAGGGCCCAGCTGGCAGCTGGAAAGAAGGCCCCAGCCAGCAGCCAGAAGGCCCCCATCAGCCATGATCACCAGCCAGGCCTAGGGACCCTACCCATGCACGAATTTCATGCACCAGGCCTCTAGTATCAACATATACACTTCATTTAACCTCTAGAGTGCCAGGGAGTGCAATCGCGCTCCTCCTGTCTTTCCCCAAAAGTGCCGGGAGCGCTATCGTGCTCCTTCTGCAGTGTCACTATTAGATGCTAGTAGTTCACTCTTTATTGATAGATGGCACATAAGTGCAGATTACTTATGATGCTGAATGTTTGTAGTTCTAAAATTGACCACTGGCATTTATCTGCCTAATTTTCATAAATTTTCCTAAACTGCTGTAAAATCAACAAAAATGCCTTGGCAATTCTAGCATAGTTCCTATGATATTGGTTGGCACTCAAAGGGTTAAATTTGAAGAGTTGAATTTTGTCACTCATATTGGTCTCCCCTCTCATCAAAAATTTGGCCTGGTCGGGTGGGTCAGTGGTTAAGCATTGACATATGAACCAGGAGGTCACAGTTCGATTCCCAGTCAAAGCACATGCCCAGGTTGTGGGCTTGATCCCCAGTGTGGGACATGCAAGAGGTGACCAATCAATGATTCTCTTTCATCATTGATGTTTCTACCTCTCTCTCCCTTTCTCTTCCTCTCTGAAATCAATAAAAATAGATTTTAAAAAATGTTTGATGTAAATTTTCTACCCAAGCTAAAAAAAATCCAACTCTCTAACATTAGAAAGCAAAGTCACATATGGAGAAACTTGTTACTGTTCTCAGTTCCCAGATTTTCCAAGAAAACATTAATGCAATTTCTAGTACATAGGTTAGACACCTGTAAGAAAATTTGGGGGTAAAAATGTTGCCCCATAAAGTTTATGATACTGTCAATTAAAATATTTTATCAGTAATTTTACAAGATTATGAAGCACTATTAAAAGAGATTGAAAAAGATACAATTAAATGGAAAGACATTCCATGTTCATAAACTGGAAGAATCAACATAGATAAAGTGGTGAAATTATCCAAAGCTATATACAGATTTAATGTCACCCCTATCAAAATCCAATGTAATTTTTTTAAGAAATAGAACAAAAACTCATCACATTTGTAGAGAACCACAAAATACCGGAAATCGCCAAAGCAATACTGAGAAAAAAAGAATGAAGCCATGGGTATCACACAACTTGACTTCAAATTTTAATGCAGAACTACAATAATCAAAACAGAATGGGGAGGAGCCTGCAGCCATAATATGTGCTCTTAACCAGAATTGAACCCAGGACCCTTTGGTCCCCAGGCCGACACTCTCCAATGAGCCAAACTGGCTTGAGCTAAATTGGCTACATTAACTTTAGAAAAGTAGGTATCAGACCAAATAATTTTACCGAGATCAAAAATGATCTTTTCATGTGGTTAAAGGGGTTAATGTATCTGAGGGACATGATAATGCTAACTGTTCATGCTCCTCATAATAGAATTTCAACATGCATGAAGCAAAAATTGTTAGAATGAAAGAGATAAATGCACCATTTGTAGTCAGAGATTTCACTACCCATTCCTCATTATATGATAAAACAAGGAGACTGAAAATAAGTAAGGATAGAGAATACTTGAACCAACTTGAAATGAGGGATATTTATAGAACATTCAAACCAGGAAGATCAGAATATATACTCATTACAAGTACACCAAAATGGACATAATTATTTGCCATAAAAACTCTTTAAGATGTGCAAATGTAATTAAAGTATGCCAATAAAAGAAATATCTTTGCGAATCCTCAGATATTTGAAAATCAAATATTTCTAAGCAACCCATGTAATAAAAAAATATTATTTGAGGGAGCTATGAAATCTACCCCATCTTTGGTTAAAGGAGGGAGAGAGGACTGAAACCCTTTCCACATGGGGCAGCATATATTGTCTTTAGAAGGCTGGCGTTAACCTAAAATATAATTGACATTTATTTTATTTATTTTTTCTTCTTTATTGATTAATGCATAACATATGTGTCCTTATCAACCCATTGCCCCCACTCATGCCCTCACCCTTTTGGTGTCTGTGTACATTGGTTAGGCTTATATGCATGCATACAAGTCCTTTGGTTGATCTCCCCCCTTCTCCCCACCCTCCCCTACCTTCCCTCTGAGTTTGACCATTTGATTGATGCTTTTCTGTTTCTTTCTGTTTCTGGATCTGTTTTTGTTCATCAGTTTATGTTGTACATTATATTCCACAAATGAGTGAGATCACATGATATTTATCTTTCTCTGGCTGTCCTATTCCACTTAGCATAATGCTCCTTGACATTTATTTTTAACAAAAATGTAACTACTTAATATGACCCTTCATATCCTCACACATAAATTATCCATTTATAACAGCTACTAGAAGGCCCAGTGCACGAATTTGTGAACTGGTGGGGTCCCTCAGCCTGGCTGGTGATCAGGGCTGATTGGGGTCATCTCCCTCCCTGATCGTGGCTGATCAGGGCAGCTGGCTGGGGGGTGGGGGGGTGGGGGGGATGGGGATGGACTGCAGGAGGTTGGCCGGGCAGGGCATGAGGGCCTGTGGAAGACTGGCTGGCAGGGGAGGAGAGGGGAGGGGCTGTGGGAGGCCTGCCTGGAGGTGGGGGAGGGACTGCAGGAGGTTGGCAGGCTGTGGGAGGGGGGGGTAGGACCATGGGCAGGCAGCCTGGGGGGAGAGAGTGTGGGAGGTGGGCTGGCCAGGGGCAGGGGTGGGATCACGGGAGGTTGGCTGGCCGGGGAGAGAGGGAACGTGGGAGGTTCACCGGCCGCTGGAGGTTGCCCAGCCACAGGAGCTTGGCTGCAGCAGTGCACTGACCACTAGGGAGCAGCTCCTGTGTTGAGTGTCTCCCCCCTGTTGGTCAGTGTGCATCATAGTGATTGGTCGACCAGTTGTTTGGTCATTTGGTCACTTAGGCTTTTATAAATATAGAGTCCCAGTGCACAAAAATTTGTGCACTCGGGGGAAGGGGGGTCCCTCAGCCCGGCCTGTGCCCTCTCGCAGTCTGGGAACCCTCGGGAGATAACGACCTGCTGGCTTAGGCCTGCTCCCGGGTGGCAGAGGGCAGGCCCAATCCCTAGGTGCAGCCCCTGGTCGGGCTCAGAGCAGGGCCAATTGGGGAGTTGGGGCGCCTTCCCCTGTCATGCACAGAGCAGGGCAGATTGGGAGGTTGCGATGCCACCCTCAGTCATGCTCAGGGTAGGGCCGATTGGGGGGTTGGGGCACCGCCCCCTGTCACACTCAAGGCAGGGTCGATGGGGTGGTTGCGGCACCACCCCCTGTCCCGCACAGAGTAGGGCCGATAGGGGAGTTGGGGCACGGCCCCCTGTCACACTCAGGGCAGGGCGGATCAGGGGGTTGGGGCACCGCCCTCTATCACCCACAGAGCAGGGCCGATCAGGGGGTTGGGGCGCCGCCACTCTCATACTCAGGGCAGGGCCAATGGGGAGGTTATGGCTCTATCCTGTCACACACAGAGCAGGGCCCGTGGGGGGCGGAGGGGTTGGGGCCCCGCCCCCTGTCACACACAGAGCTGCAGGGTGATCAGGGGGTTTGGGCACTGCCCCCTGTCACGCTGATCCCGTTGCAGGAGGCCTCGCGGCTCCGCTGATCCCGGTGCTGGAAGGCATATTACCCTTTTACTATATAGGATAGAGGCCTGGTGCATGGCTGGGGCTGGCTGGTTTGCCCTGAAGGGTGTCCTGGATCAGGGTGGGGGTCCCCACTGGGGTGCCTGGCCAGCCTGGATGAGGGGATGATGGCTGTTTGCAGCTGGTCACACACCCTTCAGGGTGGTGGTCCCACTGGGGTGCCTGGCCAGTCTGGCTGAGGGGCTGAGGGCTGTTTTCAGGCTGGGACTGAAGCTCCCAACCGCTCCTTTTTTTCTTTTTTTATTCTGGGCCAGCTTTAGCTCTGAGGCCTCGGCTGCTGAAAACAGGTTTCTGGCCTTTGTTTACCATCTGTATTTGATACAATGTTGCGGTCCGGCTGGCTGAAGCCTCGCTGAGTAAAGCAGGTTTCTGGGGTTTTTTTAGCTTCTTTATTCACAACATAGTTGCTTAGAGTTGCAGCTGAGAGGCCGGCAAGTCAGGCGGGGAACGTTGGAGTCCACCGTCACTGAAGCAAGCAAGCCTCCCTGTTCGTATCAGCTGCCTGGCTGCCGGCTGCCATCTTGGCTGCCAGTTAATTTGCATATCTTGGCCCTACTCTGTGAGTGACAGGGGGGTTAGCCAATGGGAAGGGTAGCAGTCGTACACCAATTACCATGTTTCTCTTTCATTAGTGTAGATTACTCTGACATTTAAAAAAAACTGAAAAATAGGATAGCCTATTGTCAAGCTGAAATGGAAGATAGTGAGTTTTTATTTCTAGAGTTCAATATTTTAAAAACTTTTATCAGCTACATGTATGTAAACAAATCCAGAATTATAAAAGCTATAACGATAGGAAATGTCAATACTCCATAAAAAGGATGAAAAGCACTATCTGACCAGTTAAATACTATCCCTCTGGGTGATCTTGTTTAATTCTATAAAGAGGCAAAAAATATCTGGCAGCCACCAACAGAGAAAGAGAGTTAGAAGAACCCATATACTCCATAAAATCTATTCACCTGTCAATTTTTTTAAAATTTATTGACTTTTAGAGAAAAAGAGGAAGGGGAGGGGGAAACAGAGAGAGAAAGAGAGAGAGAGAAAAAAACTGCTGTTCCACGTATGCATGTATTCATTGGATGATTTTTGAATGTGCCCTGACCAAGGATTAAATCCACAGCTTCTGAGTTTCAGGATGAAGCTTGAAAAATCTGAGCTATAAGGCCAGGGCCTGATCTTCCCATCTTAAATTTGCTTCCCATTACTCTCTCTTGATTAACATTGGAATGAGAAAAAGACTGAAATTATATATTTTTCTAACATCTCCACTACTAATTGCTTTCTCTAAAATTTTCTAGATATAAGAAAGAAACACAAAGCCAATTCTTGCAATATTTCTTCTCAGAGTACAACATTTAACTTCAGGAGTCACTAATATATATGGTTTTAAGGAAGTAAATATTTGAAAACAAGCAACCTCAGTTTCCAGTCACCAACAATATAAATATTTAACATCTTAACTTACCTTTAACATAATTATGTAGTGATGTGGAGTATGAGAAATACTTGAAACAAATAAATACAAAAAATAAACAAGTAAATACCAAGAATAATAGAGATTTTATACACACCTCTTCTTCACACACAACACATCACATCCATTCACTGAAAGCTTCCATTTTCTGCTGCTCTACTTTAATTAAACCCATGACCACAGTAATGCATTTCAGCCTTGCCACATACATACACACAAATTAACCCCCTTAGTTATCTCTGGGCGTAGCTTTTAAAAAGGAAATGTTAAAACCTTTTAATTCTTAGAATATTTTCAAGTCTAGTATTATTATTAAGATTAATTTATAAGTGGAAATTTGAAACCCAAGTTTGGGGTTAAGCAGTTAAATTAATAATCTTTCAAATATCATCATTCTACATTTAAATCAAAAAAGAATAATTTTACCAGGGAAAAGATAGTGCCTTTGAAGTGCCTTATGTTTCTTGAAACCTTCTAATATAAAAGTGTATCTCAATATTTCTCCTATATGTCTCCTTAATTTTGGGGTGTTTTATGTTACATTTTGCTCTGCTGGACACAAAATTCAAAACCACTTCTAATTTTAAAAATAACCGTAAGTGTTTAAGATGATTTAACTAAACTTTCTCTATGGTCCTTCAAGAAGTTTTACCTCATACATACAACACAGTAAACAATCCTAAAGAGAACAGTAACAACAAAACACCTCACTTTACCAGTGGTTCTCAACCTTCCTAATGCCGTGACCCTTTAATACAGTTCCTCATGTTGTGGTGACCCCCAACCATAAAATTATTTCCGTTGCTACTTCATAACTGTAATTTTGCTACTGCTATGAATCGTAATGTAAATATCTGATATGCAGGATGTATTTTCATTGTTACAAATTGAACATAATTAAAGCATAGTGATTAATCACAAAAACAATATGTAATTATATATTTGTTTTCCGATGGTCTTAGGCGACCCCTGTGAAAGGGTCTTTCGACCCCCAAAGGGGTCACGACCCACAGGTTGAGTACCACTACTTTAGACGCTGTTGGTTTTTCAAGTCTTATCTTGCCTTTGCCATGACTGGAACTTCCTGTGCCATTACGTATTCAATGCTTCTATCTCAACCTCTTAGAAGCTTAGCATTCGTCATCCCTCTCTTATTTAGTTTGTTCTCTTATGCAAATCTGTGTGCTGTTTATTAATATAATATACAATTTGTGCTGGACATTGAATTTCCCAGCAAAGTGGTTATATTTGCTTAATTAGGTTATTTAATTCCCAAGAACCCTGCTCATGTCCTCAATGCTGTGGTTATGAAATTTGACATGAGGTTGATTTTTAGGTATCTCCATATATTTGTTCCTGAGTACCTATGGGAAGTTGATACAAAACACAGGTAATGATATCATTGTCCCCACATGCCAGGAGGCTCCATTGCTGTAATTTTGGACTCACCTGCTGAGTTAGAAATATTTATGCTTTGACAGATGTCTTTCCTGCCATCCAAATGGTCACAGCTGCTACAGTTCAAGTGCAATCCACACTCAATACTCAATAACTTCTCTAAACATCCAGAGTAATACATGAACAAAGAATAAAAGATGTAAAATAACATCAAGCCTGATTAATTCTTATAATGAGTTCTATTGGTTATAACTTAAAAGTTCACAATAGAATAGGAAAAAATCAAAAGTAGTCCTTAATATAATTTTTCTCTATATGAGCATTATTGTATTTAATTTCTGAGATTTACATCTAAGGTGTAGTAGGGCATTCTGAACCAAAATAATTTAATTTGGCTTTGAGAAGTGCCACTAACATCTATTAAGCAAACTACAAGTTTAGCAAATTTGATATCTGGCCTGTGATTTATTAGGTAACCTTGACATTCTTTAATATCACTTCCATTTTTTCTTTTTGCAATTTGACCTCTCAATTGCATTGTCGTATGTATTTCCTGCCTCTCAAAGGGAGGTGATCTAGATTAATGAGTTTGAACTCCACAGATTAAAGCTTTATAAGTAGCAATCATTTTTCCAATTGGTATTATTTCACTATTTCAATTTTCTGAAATCACTCGGGACTCATACTAACCTAGAGGGATGACAAACAACAAGATTAAGCTAGAACAGCCATGATGTAAATTCTCACACAACCTTCAGAAATATGTGAGTACCAATTTTGTTAGGATTAAACCAAAGATGAGCTGACTGCTGCCAAGGCAGAAAGACAATTTGTTCTTTGAAGAATCTTTCAAAGTTTTGTCCCTAAGGCTTGCCCTCTAACTAAAATCATGCCCAGGAGATAAATGGAAGCCAGAGATACATTCCACAGAAGCACATAATGTTTGCTAAAATTTAATAAAAGAAAATCAGAGCAATGGTGATGCGCAGGGGTCTCTGAGGGTGGTGTTATAATGACTGTAACAGTCATCCACGGAATATGGACTTGTTAAAATTGAACATGTGCCCCTCAAATGTGGGCAGAATTTTCTGGAAATAAAATTTAAAAATTCAATAGTTAAATACTCTCTAAAAATATTACAATTACTGGAAGTATGTAAATATTATTTATATGAATATATATATATATATACATATATATATATATATATATATATATATATATATATATATATATATATACTTTAGAGGAAAAACTAAAAACTGAGGTTTTTATAATCTGTATTCAAAGTTTCCAGAGGCTGAAACCCTGTTCTAGAAAATAATAATAATAATAATAATAATAATAACAATACTGATAATAATAATAATAAGTAGTAGTAGTAGTAGTAGTAGTAGTAGTAACTGGTAATATTCTTCCAAGTAATTGCAATAATTTGTACAATGTAATTGCAAGTGGAAAAAGATATGTATCTTTAAAGATATACCATTAATAACTAGCAATATTTATCACATGCTTACTACACTATAAGCACATACTAAGTGTTTTACATACATCATCTCATTTCAACCACACAACAAAGTTTTTATTTCATCCTCACTGTGGTGAAGTGCAGAAACATACATTTATTGAATTTATTTTTATATTTACTGACATTCAACAAAAGGGAAATTTGACTACTTTATTACCATAATATTAAACAATACATTTGTTCTCTTTACAGTAAAATAATTTCACTATCTTCCTTATAAGTATACTAGAGGCCTGGTGCATGAAATTCATGCACTTGGGGGGCGGGTGTCCCTCAGCCTTCCCTGCCCCCTCTCGCAGTCTGGGAGCCTTTGGGAGATATCCAACTGATGGTTTAGGTCCCCTTCCCCTGGGAAGCAGGCCTAAGCCTGCAGTCAGGCTTCCTTAGTGCTGCTGTGGAGGTGGGAGAGGCTCCTGCCACCACCACTGCGCTTGCCAGCCATGAGCCTGCCTTCTGGCTGAGCAGTGCTTCCCCTGTGGGAGCACACTGACCACCAGGGGCCAGCTCCTGTGTAGAGTGTCTGCCCCTTAGTGGTCAGTGCATATCACAGTGACCTGTCGTTTCACTGTCGGGCCGAAACTGGCTCTCTGACATCCTTCAAGGGGTGTCTGATTGCAAGAGCGTGCAAGCCAGGCCGAGGGACCCCACTGGTGCATGATCAGGGCCAGGGAAAGACGTGGGAGGGTGGCCAACCAGGGCGGGACTGCAGGAGGGTTTCCAGGATGTGTCTAGCCCAGGGGTGGGCAAACTTTTTGACTCGAGGGCCACAATGGGTTCTTAAACTGGACCGGAGGGCCGGAACAAAAGCATGGATGGAGTGTTTGTGTGAACTAATATAAATTCAAAGTAAACATCATTACATAAAAGGGTACGGTCTTTTTTTTCAATAGTTTTATTCATTTCAAACGGGCCGGATCCGGCCTGCGGGCCATAGTCTGCCCATGGCTGGTCTAGCCTGTCTTGCTCAGTCCCAATCGGCTGGACCCCAGCAGCAAGTTAACCTATTGGTTGGACCATCTGCCCCCTGGTGGTCAATGTATGTCATAGCAACTGGTCAACTGTCTGCCCTCTGGTGGTCAGTGCCTGTCATAGCGAGCAGTTAAGTGGCCTTAGCATATCATTAGCATATTATGCTTTGATTGGTTGAATGGCCAACTGGACGACTGGGCACTTAGCATATTAGGCTTTTATTATATAGGATATTAGAAAGGTTAAAAAATTAACACAGTCACAGGGGTAATAAGAATGATGTAGAAAATATTTGAATGGAGACCATCCAACCAGAGATATAAGCTTTTATTTTTTTAAATTATTTTTATTGATTCTTCAGAGAGAGAAGAGAAGGAAGAGGGAGGAAGAGAGAGAGAGAAGCATCAATCTTGCACACCCCCTATTAGGGATGGAACCTGCAAACCAGGCATGTGCCCTGATGGGAATTGAACCAGGGACCTCACATTGGACAATGTTCAACCAACTGAGCAACACCGGCCAGGACTAGATATAAGCTCTTAACCAGCATATGATCTGACCATGTGAATAAATTCATTACATTATAAACTAGAGGCCCGGTGCATGAAATTTGTACACTGGAGGGGGAGAGGTCCCTCAGCCTGGCCTGTGCCCTCTCACAGTCCGGGAGCCCTTGGAGGATGTCCGACTGAGAGCTTAGGCCCACTCCCCAGCAATCAGGCATCCCTACTGCTGCCACGGAGGTTGGAGAGGCTCCCACCATCACCACTGCGCTCACCAGCCATGAGCCCGGCTCAGGGTTTCTGGCTGAGTGGCGCTCCCCCTGTGGGAGCACACTGACCAACAGGGGGAAGCTCCTACATTGAGCATCTGCCCCATGGTGGTCAGTGTGCATCATAGTGACCAGTCATTTCACAGTTCAGTCAATTTGCATATTAGCCTTTTATTATATAGGATGCTCTGAACAATTATTTAGCCAATTGAAGAGAGACGCTGCTAAAGGCTTTTAAAGCACCGCCTCTGAGTCACAATTGACGATTTACTGTGACCTTGGGGTATAAATATTGTTCAAATCAAATCATAAACATTAATTTTATAATATACTACATACTGCAGATTTCTAGGAATCTACAGCAGAGGAAGACCAAGTATACAAAAATAAATGAAATAAAATACATATTCAATACTTAACTAATGGTAAAATTTCAATAAAAACACTTTAAAGAGAATCTGTAAACTTAATTCCCCATTAAATGATACAACAAATTGAATATTATCCATAAACTGAAGAAAATTAATCAGTTAATTTTGATAAGAAAATAGTTTACATAAGAAATGAAATGCACAATATTTGAAAAGTGAGAATATTATTAATGGCAAGAAAAGTTGCATATGACAATATGTAACACAATAAAAAATAAAATAGAGCACATTTATTTATGTATGGTCCATGGGTTGTTTTGAACTGGTGGGGAAAAAAACATAAATGGCTAACATAGCTTTACAAAGGTACTTTTGACTTGACAAAAGTATGGTGAAAAATACAGGGGTCTGCAAAAATATAGGTTTACTGTGCCATTGTGACATTCTTTTGAGTTAATAAAGCTATTGTAATAATCATAACCTGCATACATTTTTCTATATGAACAACTGTAGAACTACTTTTGTCCACCCCCTGTAAACTTTAGAGTGTGTTGTAATCCCAGGCTTCACACAGATAACAGGAAAAGAAAAAAAATACAATGAATTTGATCCCCAGTGGTCTGTTGTAAAGATCTGAACTGCTAAATCAAATTCAAAAATATAAGTCCCTTGGCAGTATAATGATGAACAATTCCTCTCAAAGCCTACAACACAAACAAAACAAAATAAGTTTTGATGCTTGCATGGAGTTAACCTTCAGACAAATAGAGGCATTTGCTAAACTACCAAAAGTAATACATGTAAGTATATCATCATGGAGGAAAGATGTATGAAGCAAATTTTAAAAGGTTGGAATTATTTCAAGTAGTGAATAATGCATTGAAAAATAAATTTTGAGAGTGTAGTATAATCTGCTAAAGTTAATAATACTAATGCAATTCAGTAAGCACGTATCTATTGAACATCTTTTCTTGCACACCAACAAGCTAGATTTCAGGAGCATATGCATTGATAAAAGATCTCTTTCCTGAAGTTGTTTATAAATGAGTGATATAGATAGTCATACATTGCCTAAAATAACAGAGGTTTATTAGAACAATCAAGATACTCTGTGTAATAGCATTATGATGGATATGTGTCAATCAACATCAACAGGAAACCATAATGTAAATTATGGACTTTTGGTGATTATTATGTGTCAAGTCAAATTTGAACACTGTTCTAATAGTCTCAATAATAGAAATTGATTGGTGTGAAGGTGACTTATGAACTTCATTTAAAATCAATATATAGTTTTTGTAGCTATAGACAATATTACCCGAAAGCTTGTATGAAAAGGCAAAGAAACTAGAATAACTGAAGAAATTTTGAAAAAGAAAAACAAAGTGTGACCTTGGGCAAATAGTTCAGTTCGTTTGAGTGTCATTCCAATGTGCTAAGGTTGTGGGTTTGTTCCCCAGTCAGGACACATACAAGAATCAACCAATGAATAGATAAATAAGTGGAACAAGAAATCAATATTTCTCTTTCCTTTCTCCTCTCCCTCAAATCAGTCAATTAAGAACAAACAAACAACCAAAGGACTTGCATGCATGTATATAAGCCTAACCAATGCACACAGACACCAGGGGGGTGAGGGCATGAGTCAGGTGCAGGGCAATGAGAGGATAAGGACACATATGTAATACCTTAATCAATAAAGAAAAACAAAAAACAAAACAAAAATGAAGTGGGAGGAATCAGTGCACTTGAATAAAGACTCTGTGGTGTTGGTGCTGTGCATTTATTTTTGCACTGAAGTTTGTTCAGTTCATCAATACAAACATTGTTTCTTTAACCTTTTAGATGAATACATGCCATTAACTAAATTATAAGAGCCAGTTATTTTCTATGAAGTACCTTTTAATTAGTCACTGCCAATGTCTTCCTAGACATAAGAGCAACTCATATTTTTTAAAAAATCTGAAGATAAGAAAAATCTGAAGATAAGTGTTTAAATCAACTATTTATGAGACTGGAATAAGAGGTCATAGGTGAAATGTTTTGATAGACCCTTCAACTGTAATAAAATGGATTAAAATAAAACATTATAGCAAAATACATTTGAGTTTACAATAGTTGAAAAAAAAATAAAACAGGAAAAGGCTCTTTATAAAAGCATGAACACAGCTTTAAAAAACCTTCACACTTTCTTCTGCAGAAAACATAAATTATATACTTTGCCACCAGCTGTAATGGTAGGCATAGGCAGCTGGTCCAATTTACTGTATAGTACTATTGTACATATTGTTTGATGCACAAATTACTTATAATTTCTAGGAGTGCATCTTTGCAGTTTGATATTTTTAAGCAGCACTCCAACGACTTGAAAAGTTGTAGACTGTTAGAGAGCCTATTCTAAAAAGGCTTACCATTGCTGAGTGAGGTTTTTTCACATCATGGTTTACAATAGTCTATTTCATTCGTTCAAAAAAATAAATGGAAATGCATAGACTTCAAAAAAGGATTTGAGAAATTTTGATGATGTTATTCTGATTCTTGAAATTAAATCTTTTAGCAGTGTCCATTACAAAAATATATCTGCCGATCAAAAATCTGCCAATTACCATAATTAGGAAAAGGAATCAAAACTTCAGAAAGCATTGACTTTGGGTCAAGTATATTGGAAAAAATTATGATTTTTAGTATAGAGTTATTAAAAGAAAACTTTTGAGTTTCTCAAACCAAAGGGGAAAAGCAAGCACCTAGATAAAAATCAAAAGGTCACTTTACCCACTGTGAACTTGTTACAAGACTGAAAGCAGCATTTTTTCTGAGTATCTGAATTTGTCTTTTTATATGTGTCAATGTGTTTAATCAAGAGGAGGGAAGGGTAAAAATCCCTTTCCCTTGTCTAGGCAAGGCACGTGCCCCAGAATGACTTTCTCTGTCTGTGTAAATCCTGTGTGTCCTGACTTTTACAGGCCCTTAACCAGCTTGCATATTGCTGTTTCCACAAACCCTACCCGGGCTTATTTCCTTCTAAAAGTGTGGGTTCCACTTTGCTGACACACTAGATTATCTACTACAGTCACATGTCACTTAATAATGGGGATACATTCTATAAATGCACGGTTGGGTGATTTTGTTGTTATGTGAACATCATAGAGTCACACAAAACTTGATAGCATAGCCTACTATACACGTAGGCTATACAGCATAGTTTATTGCGCCTAGGCTGTAAACCCATATAGCATATTACTGCACTGAATAATATAGGCAAGTGTAACACAATGGTAACTATTTGTGTATCTAAACATAGAAAAGGTACAGTAAAAACATGTTAGATTTTTTTTTAAAAAAGTACACATGTATAGGGCACTTACCATGAATGAAGCTTGCAGGACTGGAAGTGGTTTTGGGGGAGTTAGTGAGTGAGTAGTTAGTGAATGTGCAGGCCTGGGAACTTACTATTGTAAGCTTTATAAACACTTAATACTTACACCAAATGTATAAAAATTATTTTTCATTCTTTAATTATAAATTAACAGCTTAATGTAAACTTTTTACTTTGTGAGCTTTAATTTTTTAAACTTTTGAATCTTTTATAATAACATTTAGCTTAAAACACACATTGTACAGCTGTACAAAAATAGTTTTATTCTTATGTATGCATTTTTTTACTTTTAATTTTTTTCATTTCATTTCTTAAACTTTTGAAACCTTTATGTTAAAAACTAGACACAGATACACACATTAGGGCCCACCCAGGGTGAGTATTATCAAAATCACTGTCTCCCACCTCCACACCATGTCCTGTGGGAAGGTTTTCAGGAACAATTAGGCACATGGAACTTTCATTTCCTATGATAACAATGTCTTCTTCTGAACTTGCCCTGAGGTTCTTGAGAGGTGTCACTCTTTTCAGAAATATGTTCATGGTGGTTTCCTGTTTGTTTGTTTTTAATCATATATTTGCAGGTAATCCACCATGAACATTCCTCTGTTAATGAAAACCTTCCAGTATTGGGGTCTATACTTTCAAACATTTTAAGGGCTTGTTGAGGTCTGCTAAAACTTCTGCAAACCCCTCCAATGTGAATTTTCTTGTGTGAGGGGGGTCTTCTTTATCCTCCCCTGAAAAGTTTTTTCCCCCTACCTCCTCTTCAGCTCTGCATTCTTATTCCAGTCCCAACAATTCCTCTTTAATCAATTCCTCAGGAACCACTTCTAAGAGTACCTCAATGGCATCCTCATCCTCACTGAAGTTAAAGTTGCTTGTCTTCATATTGGCAACCTCTTCAACCTTGGCAAATTCTTTGAAGTTATAGGTTATGATGTTACTAGGCCAGGGGTGGGCAAACTTTTTGACCCGAGGGCCACAATGGGTTCTTAAACTGGACCGGAGGGCCGGGAAAAAAGCGTGGATGGAGTGTTTGTGTGAACTAGTATAAATTCAAAGTAAACATCATTACATAAAAGGGTACGGTCTTTTTTTTTTTTTAGTTTTATTCATTTCAAACGGGCCGGATTCGGCCTGCGGGCCATAGTTTGCCCACGGCTGTACTAGGCAATAGGCATTTTTAGTTCCATTATAATTTTATGGAACCACCATCGTACTAAATTAATTAATTAATTAATTAATTAATTAAAATAAATGAGGTCCATTTTTTACCGAAATGCTGTAATGCAGTGCATGACTGTATGTCCTCAAATATTTGTGTCCTTGTTGTTCTCCTATGATGATAGTTACTGATGGTATGTCAAAAATCAAATTGTAAAAGTTCTGTAAACTGATAATGAATGGGTTCTAAGTGATTATAAATGGTTTCTTCTCTCAATGTTTGCCTCACTGAACTTTCCTTTGAAAATCTGGGTAGGCTTAAATAAGGATCATAACACTGTAGACCTCCTCCACTAACCCTGGCCTCCTGTTCGAATCACTTTATCCTTTTTCTTATATTTTGCGCATTTAAAAGACCCTTTCTTTAGGTACTGCCATCAGCTTTATCTGTACTTCTTTGTAAGAGGGTCTTAATACCACTGTATAGGAACAGGAATATAGAATAAGTCTACATCCACGTATATACATGTTGTGACTGATTTAACCTTTTGCATTAGATTTCATTTATATTTTGCATACGACTTCATGACCCATGGATTGCTATTTCTAGTACAGATATTTCTCTAAGCCTCATATCCACCTCAGACTGAGATGTATGCATGGCTTCTCAATTTGAATGAATGATGACATTTTTAAACTAAATTGAATCTATAAACTCTGACTCTCATTTCCCAGATGACTCACTCTCCTAACTTTAATATAACAGAGAGCACAACTACCAAACACCTAGTCTCCTAAGTCAAAAAATTAGACATTACCCTGTATTAGTTTGCTTGGGTTGGCAAAATAAAGTACCACAGACTAGGTAGCTTAAACAAAGGTTTACTTTCTCACAATTCTGGAAGATATAAGTCAAAAATCAGTTTTGGCAGGGTTTGTTTTGTCTGAGGTCCCTTTCTGTGGCTTATGCATGACTTTTTTTTTCCTGGTATCTTCCCTCTGTACCTGTGTCCACATTTCCTCTTCTTAAAAAGACACCAGTCATACTGGATTAGGACCTATCCTAATGGCCTCAATTTAACTTAAATAACTCATTAAAGACCCACTCCCCAAACACACTCACATTCTGAGCTACCGGCTGTTAAGACTTCAACATTAATTTGACATAACTCATTCTTAATCTCTCCCTCATTCTTAATCCCCTATCTTCAATCAATCACCAGGCCATATTGTTTCTACTTATAACATGTCTCTAATATATCTACTTTTCTCCATCACACAGCATTAATCTAATATATGACAGCATTAGGTTTCACATAGATTCCTGCAGACTCTAGTTTCATCCTGCTCTGATCACTTGTCCATAAGATACCTCGAATGATCTTTCTGAAATCCAAATCTGATTTAATTACAATATCAACTGTATCAAATAGTGTCACAAACTCAGCTGAGCTTCCAGGTATCAGAAGAGCCCAGTGAAAAGTAGCCAAAATTAAAATGTTAAAATTAAAATGTTAAGACTTCAATCATTTATTGCCATGGTATGGGCAATAGACTAAAACGTTGACTTCCCTGTTCTATTTTCCCCCTTGGGAAGCATGCACCAGTTGAGTGTTAGGTATATCAGGGCACTTGAGAGACTTGACTAAAAAGGTCCAGCTGTTTTATAGGCACTAAGGCTGGGGGGAGGACAAAGAGAATGGCTAGGAGGAACGGAAAAGTGCTGGATACTGAGTCAGAGTGGGGGCAAGTGTCTTCATGGTTTCCCCTTCGTTTTCTTTCTTCTCTAAGGGGGTCTCAGCATAAGTGTCTAAAGAGGACCTCTGCTTGAGGCTTCCAGATAGAGAGGGAAGCATGAGATGCCTAGACCAGAAATGCAAATATTTCTAAAAGCATGACTGGCCAGGGGTGCCTGACTCTTTGACTGAACTCCCTTAAGAGCCATTGCAATGTCGTGGCTGTGCATCAAGTCTGGTGTGTGTGTGGGGGGGCTGAAAGGTAAAGCCTTTAATTATCTATTGTCAAGCCTAAAAAATACACGTTACTTCCCTCAATTAATTTGATATAATGATGGCATGTGCATTTTGTGGACATTATGTCTTAAATGCCCTAATAAAATATTCTTTTAGAGCATCATGTTGCATGTACTAAATGATCAATACATGTTAGCAATTGTTACACTCAAGGTTACTATTACTATGGCTTTCAAGTGGAACATAACTAAAAATATGCTTGTTAAAATTAATTTAATCACCTTATAGTTTTAACATATATTTGTATGATTCCAAGGACAATTTAGAATACTGTATAATCAAAAGAATAAATGGTCATAAGAGTAAAAATTATCCATAATTCTTTACTAAGGTGAAGCAACGTAAATACTACTATATGTAAATACTAAATAATAAACACTAAATTATGCTTAGACACATTTTTCAGTCTTAAAGGTGAAACATGTAAAGAATTTATCCTTTCTCTCAAAATATAAAGAGGGTCATCTAGCACCATTTTTGTCACTTGGATCAAAATATGTTAGTATACCAATATAAATCATAAAATTACCCTAACAATTATACTGCTTATTATTGGGTAAAATGTTTTGGACAATAAATGAAGCAACTATATGATGTATTTTATTCTTGGCAGTAAGATCAATTCAATACTTGACTGAATATTTAGATATATTTTTTTATCTCAGTTTTGATCATCCTTTTCTTATTTTAAAGCTATAGCTTCTTAACTACAGTGTGGCCTTTCCATTAAAGAGGAAAAAATTAATATTCATTTAGCAAAAATTCTGAGAAATTTTATTATGTGAGAGAAATACAGAATCTAATAAATGCATATTGTAATAATATGTCTCTTTGAAAGTATTTTTAAAAATATATTTTTATTGATATCAAGGAGGGAGAGGGAGAAAGAGATAGAAACATCAATGATGAGAGAGCATCACTGATCAGCTGCCTCCTGCTCGCTCCCTACTGGGGATCAAGCTCGCAGCGCTGCCATGTACCCTGACTGGTAATCAAGAACCATGACCTTCTGACCTCCTGGCTCATAGGTTGATGCTCAACCCCTGAGCCACTTCAGCCAGGGTGAAACTTCTTACCATGTACAATTTCAAAAAAAAAAAATTGGAAGAAATCATTATCACTAATAAAGGCCAATATTTATTTATCCTGATATATTAAAAAAAATCTGAGGTTGTTTCTAAATGCACATTGGCAGACTCCCTAGATTTATGATTAATCTAAGGTTTTTTGAAACCTAGGAACCCAGGATGGTATCTGCTTGTCAATGGTAATGACTGGGTTTTATTAACCTAACTAGAGGCCCGTTGCATGAATAGATTCATGCAATAGGCCTTCCCCTCCCCTGGCTGCTGCCACCAGTTTTCCTCCGGCACCCAGGACCCAGGCCTTCGCTCTGGCTGAAGCCTTCAGTCTTCGCTCCGCTGCTTCGCGCCTACTTATGCAATTAATCGCCATCTTTGTTGGGTTAATTTGCATACTCTCCTGATTGGCTGGTGAGTGTAGCAGAGGGACAGTCCATTTACATGTTTGTCTATTATTAGGAAAGATATTATGACTGAAAATGTATATAATGATTCTGCTCTTCTAACCCTTATATAGAAGTTGTTTTGTATGCTTTAAGAGTGGACATTAGATTTTTTGCTTTAAAGCAGGGGTGGGCAAACTTTTTGACTCAAGGGCCACAATGGGTTCTTAAACTGTACCAGAGGGCCGGAACAAAAGCATGGATGGAGTGTTTGTGTGAACTAATATAAATTTAAAGTAAACATCATTACATAAAAGGGCACGGTCTTTATTTTTTTAGTTTTATTCATTTCAAACGGGCCGGATCCGGCCCGCGGGCTGTAGTTTGCCCACGGCGGCCTTAAAGTCATAATTTGAATTAATAGAATTTTAACTTTATTCCTAAAAAATTTCAAAGAGCAAGCTGCATTTCACTACTGGCGATTTCCAAAATCAGGCAGTGTAATCACTGTCATGTAAGTATATCAGAAACCCTTACTCTACCAGCATGCATGTCTTCTCTATTGTCTAGTATCTATTATCACCATCAGTTAACAATCTCACCATCTTTTTCCCATTTCTTTTCATGTGAAAATTTGTGGGCAAAGACTCTCATGTTACACTCACTATTGTTTTGCCTGTGAAGTGGCCTTTCTGCTCAACTGCAAGGCTAAGTGGTCAAACAACCTGGTTAAAAGCATAAGCAGGTAATGACAGAATAGAAGATAAAATATTGAATCCTGAGACTCAATTTGTAATGAATCCATATCCCACATGCCAAAATCGTTTGGCTACCCATGGATCCAAGGGAACACTTCAAAGAAATAGATACAAGGAAGGATGAGTCTTTGAACTAGAGTTTCTTTTTGAGTGGAAACACCATTGCCAAAAAACCACAGATGTTCACCACATGAACAGGTGAAAAAATACTCCTCTTTCAAATATACTTATCAAAGTCTTTTCTGCCTTTCTGTAATTTCATTTTAAATAGGCCTTACTTTTCAGCTGTTCTCTGCTTAAAAATCCTAATAAGTAAAGACAGATTGTATGACTTCATTAACAAAGGGGAACCAGCATCTCAAGGGCTTTTCTGAGCCTCTTTTCTCAGCATATGTAATTTTCTAATTGTTGTTTTCTAAAGCAAGAACTGCAATTAGAAAAATGTTATCTGAGGACACAACTGAACATTATTTGGCATTTCAACTTGTTTTCTAGCATTGAATCATTGTATTGGAAATGCTACTTGAAAAATTTTTGTCATAATCACCTGCAATTGAGTTTATGGTTAATCCCACATGTATGGATTTCCTTTGTCAAATCTTCATTAGACCAGAAAGCATACTCATGAGTTCCTATGCAAAGTTTACTGGAAATGCCCTTAATAGCAATTATGCAAGAAGGAAGAACAGCAAAATACACTTTTTAATGTATTTACTTATTTGCTTATTAGTAGCATGGTGGACTTAATAAGATGGTCTGTGGTAGGTTAAAGATGACAACAAATTCTTTGCTACTTCTTCTGAGAGGTGGAGTCTATTCTCTTTCCTTGGAACAGTGCCTTGAATTGTTGGGACAATAGAATATTGCACAGATGTTCAGGGACTTCTAAGGCTAACACTCTTGGAACACCCACTGAATGAAATCAGTTGCCAGTTTTTGAAGAAGCACATGCACACGCGTGGAGAAGCTCATGTGATGAACTGAAGCACCCAGATGACACCCTCACTGAGCTCCCGGCTGACAGCCAACACCAACTGGCCAGCTATGTGAGTGAGCCACCATGGAGGTAAATCCTCCAACCTTATTTGATCCATACCAGCTGATGCTACATCAAGTAGAAAAACCATTGTCGAGTCCTGCAAAAACTGCAAACTTGTGAGCAAAAGTAAGATTGCTGTCATTTTAAGTTGCTAAATTTTGACATAATTCATAATGCAGCAATAGATAACCAGAGCAATGATCATGGGTTAAATAAAATTATGCAGAGGAAGGGAGGAAGAGACTTTAATTTTCCTTTTCCTAATTTAATGTATTGCTATTATTTTTATTATTCTCTGCATATTTTAGTTATTAATGGGTGTTCTTGTACTCTACCACTATGGATGGTCTGTTAAACCTGAAAAGTTCTCTATAGTGTTTGCACTGATTTTTATGCCTTGAGCACATGCTAATAGTTTCCTATCAGAAGTTTCTTCAGAAAACTTCCCCTATTCTGATAATTACTAGCACTGGGAACTAAGAACATGTATTAATCTTGTTAAAACAACACCACTCTACACAGGCAAATTTGCAGGATTAATGGAATTAATATTAATTAGAGGAATTTTGAGGAAAGTGATGATAAAGAATACTAGAATAGAACTGTAATAATCTGAACAATAAAGATTTAATAAACAAAACAAAACAACAAGAATACTAGTATTGCTACCATAGTGAGAGAACACTAGTTCACTAAAACTCTCCTTCCTCACATTAGTCACTGGCAATATCAACCACCCAATTACTCAGAATCAAAAGGCAGTAGCATCATATTTGAGTCCTCTACATCATCCAGACTTTGACATTCAGTTCTCCATGGATTCTATCCAAATTAGAGATCACATCTGGTCACTTATCTTCATCCTTTGCAACCTCCATGAGTTATCCTTTCTTACCTGCATAACTACAATGATGGAATTTCCAAATTCTCCTTTTCTCAATATAACACATTCACAAATAAGAAGCTACAGTGAGCATTTTATTTTGTTCTTTTTCTCTTTATTTTATGTTAGTGTTTTTTTGTGTGTGTTTTTTAAAGTATTTTATTTTTTAAATATATTTTATTGATTTTTTACAGATCGGAAGGGAGAGGGATAGAGAGTTAGAAACATCGATGAGAGGGAAACGTCAATCAGCTACCTCCTGCACACCCCTTACTGGGGATGTGCCCGAAACCAAGGTACATGCCTTTGACCGGAAACAGACCTGGGACCATTCAGTCCGCAAGCTGACGCTCTATCGACTGAGCCAAACCGGTGAGGGCTATTTTATGTTAGTTTTTTCTTTTAATGTGAGGTGGTGGTAGGGGGTGGGTGGAGGTGAAGGAGAGTATAAGAGGGATACATGGTGATACAGTGATCCTTTTGAAAGGAAAATTACACCTGTGTATATTGTTGAAAATTAACAATGAAAACCCTACAAGTCTTCACAGGACTTGATCTCCAGGTACTTTATACACGTATCTAGGTTTTGACCACATTATATTCTTTCTGTCAGTCAGAAGCCACAGTCATCTTTTCTCCCTTTTCTAGTACAGAGGCTCTTCCTGGATCCTCAAGTAGCAGGTTCCTCCTGTTTCTATCTCAGTTCTTAATCCTTGTACCCTGACCACACACAACCTAAGGCCATTTCCCCCTTCCAATCTTACTCAACATTAGTTTCTCCATAAAACTACCCGCAAGCTGAAATTGCTTGGATGATATATTTAGTTGTTACTTCTCACGTATCCTCTTACCTCACCCAGGACACAAGTGCTTTAAGAATGGGGGACATGATCTTTGCTGTCTCAGAGCTGAGAAATGTCCTGATTCAGGGAAAGTTCACATACATTTTTGTTACATGAACAAATAAATAATTCTTATATTACTATCTATAATATATTTATCAAAGAGCTTTGAACCACATAACAAACATAATGCCAAAAATCCTTAATCAAATCCTGAGGAAACATATTGTAAGAAATATTTACTTTTATAGATGACACTGATACATTAAGTGGCTTTTTTTGTTTTGTTTGTTTGTTGTTATTGTTGTTTTGCTAAGTTTATATAAGGCAAAGATAAGAACAGAAAATGAGCCAATCTCTTCACCTTAGACTGACTCTAATTTTCTGTTGCTTTTGATGTTGTTTTTCAAATTGAAAAAGTCTAAAATAGTCTTTTTTATAAAGTACCTCATAAAAAGTAAACAACATCACCAAGAAGAAAGGGAAAGGAATCTTATAAATGAGAAATGATGTCAGTTTATTTTTTATAGCAGCCATATGAATTAGAAAATTAAAATAATTTTGAAATGATTAGGAACTTTTAAATATAACCAAATCTGTTCCACAAAGAAAAATGAAATGTTTATCCAATCTTTTTTTCATTTAATTCAAGGTAAGAAATTGTGGAACATCAAATAAACATTTTGAGGGAGTTTAAAATATGAAAATTGAGTCCTGTTAGGATGAAAGACTAAATTCTTAAAGGCAGTGGTAAGAGTTTCAGTGCTGAAGGATGTTGAAAACCCCTACAACATTACTCATTAACAGACATTTTATATTAGTTGTGTAACTTTGCTCTAAACATTTATTTTTATTCCCAATATTGTTTGGAAAGTGTTAACTGAATTTGACTCTAAACTTTTTTTTTAAACTCCTCTGTGAGAATTATCTCTGCTAATAATATATACTTACCTTTTTTATACAGCTCTGAAGTAGATAATTCATTAAAATAGTGTCATTTCCATCTGGTATCTTTTTAATTTGTAGCAATAAAATAAGGAATTGGTAAAACATAAAGATTTAATAAGCCACTACACTATTTCATCCCTCTCCAAAGCATAAATAAGTACAGCAAGGAGCTTGAGAAAACAATCTGAGCAGTAGTTTATACTATTTGTAGTTATTATTAGAAAATTATTTCAGTAACTGTGTTTATTGAATTTGCTTTCTTTAGAACAAATCACAACATGATTTCATTTTTTAAAATAAAATTAAAATTTAATAATAAAACAACTATAAAGATAAAACAAAATCAGGGTTATAATGAACAATTATTAAGTACCATGACTCATGTACTACTAAATCTTTTTCATTAATTAATTTTAATAATTAGATTCATTAGTTTACTCCTCATAATAACCTGATAGAACATAAACTACTTTTATACCCAGACAGTAGTGCTAAGGCATTTTAAATAACTTTCCTTACCCAGCTCAAATAGGCAGCAAGTGCTGAAACTAGCATTCAGACCAAGGCAGGCAGTCTGACTCCAGAGCATATGGTCCTGATGATTATGCTGTGCTGCCTCCCGATGGAAGTCTGAGGTTCTCAGCACATACAGGTTTTCCCACTACAGCACATTAGAAAACCATGAACTTTGAAGTCAGACAACCATGTTCAAATACCACTTTTGCTCCAAACTATTTTCCATCATTTTGAAGTTCCCTGACTTTTCTGATCTCTATTTCTCCATCTTCAGTAAAAACAAACAAAAAACAAACAAACATCTTTCCCATCTATCAAGAATTGCTATAAGAATAAAATATTTTTGCATAATGAAAACTGTCCACCGTTGTGAATGATATGAGCTTGGTGATTAGTATGTATTAATTTCCATATCATACTATTCAAGATGACGAAGAATGTGTAAAAGTCAGAGTGTAGTCATCATATGTGATTTCAATATTAGGAAGGCCAATGAATATTATTAAAATATAGCTCATTTCCTAAAAAATCTGAATGTTCCTTTGACTGGGGTAAGAAACGGTCTCTAAAAGAAGGAATATGCCCAAGTTTGCCTCATAGATTTAACTATGAGATATTCATAGAGAGTTGAAAAATGTTTAATCTATATTTGGAAATGAGTTCAAGGTTATAATAAATTATGATGCATAGCATTTCTGGGTTAGTGATATTATATTTTCTGGTTTTTCTATGTGGGTTTGTAAAGTCTTTTTAATATTTTAATAGGATTAAGATGCACTGCAAATACTTTCTCCCATTTTGTGTTTCTTCATGGTTATACTGGTTCAACTTTGATTAACTAGTGATTTTGATGCTACATTGGACATTATGGATAATATATATTTTTGGATAGTATTTGCTTCATCCAGGATTTTCAATTTTATTTAAATAGTATTTAACAAATTGTCATTTTATAATTACTTTAATGTCCCTTTATTCAAATTATTTAGTCACTTGTATTTTTGAGAGTGTAAATTTATAATTAGTCACCTTTTTTCTTAAGATTGTTGTAGATTTACAATAAAAATTTTTATTATTTTGTATTCCTTAAATACTTTTATATAATACATTGATTTCTGTTTTATCTTTAATACTTTTTCCATATGTCCTTCCATTTATTTTGGCCACCTCTTCCTATCATTGTTAATTAAATGTGTAAGTCTTTCATTTTAAATATTTACTTACAAATTAAAGGTGGTTAGGGCATAGGTCTGAGAACTTTTTAAGTTGTGCTAATAGGCACTGTCAGTGTTTTCAATATATTTGTTTCTAGACAGTATAAAACTGAAGTTTTCAATCTGTTATCAGGATTCTTTTAAAAGAGAAGTTTGTGTGTTTTTGTACTTGCTTGAATTTTTGGTAAATTCAAGGTGGTTGGGATTTTATTGTTATTTTTAAAAAACAGACTTTAGTTTTTAGAGCAGTTTTAGTTTCACAGAAAAACTGAGAGGAAGGTACAAATTTCCTATGTGCCCCCTGTCTCACACATGCACAGCCCCTTTACCAACATCCTCCACCAGAATGAGACATTTCTTACAATCAATGAACCTACATTGATACATCACTATCATTCAAAGACCACAATTTACATTAAAGTTCACTTAAACCAAATTGTAATGCCATTGCATTATGGCCAGAGGATATGGTACATATTTTTATTTTTATAGGATTCCTGATAGTATGAAGAATTGTCAGGATCTGTTTTCATGGTTCGTTGACATGGGAAGTGAAAGTACACTGTTTATATTTAGGGCATAAAATGTATTTGAGTGTGTTTGCATAAAAAGATTGCAGATAAGATAAAGAGAATTTATTTCTCCTTCATTATAGTATTCTATAACCCAGCTTCACGTATATTCCACCAGGAGAAAATATTTGGAAATAAACTTACCAAGGAAGTGATGTACCGGTACACTGAAAACTACAAGACACTGCTGAAAGAAACAAGTCAGACTGACTCTACCTTTTAATTGACTCTGTAATTGTTACTGAAATACTTTCCTGTGCTTTGGCTGCCTTATTTGTGAAACTGAATATTGTTCCCATCAGTTTGTGTGGGTACTTTTTGAAATGCTTTTTTTAAAGTTTTATCCAAACAACTGCCATACTATTATTGGAATTAATGTAACTTCTGGGAAAACATTAGCAAGAAAATAAAAGTGAATATTCACTAACAAAATAAATTAAGCTTGTATTTCTTTAATGAGTAATACAGCAAAGGTTATAAAAATACCCATGGCATATAACTCAAGGGGGTGTGTTCCAGACACCGCACATAGTCACTCTTTACTTGCATTCTAATGACCTCACCTCCTCCCACGACTATGTCTTTTCAGTCCTCCCATTAAACTGCTGTGCAAATTCGTTCCTGGCTACTAATCAGTTAACCTATCTTTAGAGAAGATAAAACATTTTCAGTGATGACTAATCTTATGCCTCTGTAAATATTATCAAGGACATTTTGCTTGTTATTATTATTTTTTAAATTCTCATTTTAAGTGCATTATTAAACCTTCTTTTCTCCAGATGACAAAAGCAAAGCTGGATGATTATTTAACAACCAAGCACCACCAGCTGGGACTCCAGGCTGGTGGAAGTTGCCATGTGTTACCACTTTATCTTAACATGAATCCTTAAATATGAGAATGTGAAAAGCAAATTAAGTTTATAAATGCCTTTGGATATGAACCATGCAAAATAACAACATTCTAATTCTATAACTAACCATCAAGGAGATGGGGTGGGAAATGAAGGATATCAAGAAAAATTGATATACATTAATTAGTTTAGCTGACTTATGTGACTTTCATGGTAAGTGTCCTCTAAAAGTGTCCATGCCACACTTAGAATTTAAATGCAAACAGTCCATGCTTATTTCTTTCTTTAAATCCTCACAACAGAGCATGCTTAGAGACAGGAAAAGAGGGAGGGAGGAATGTAGGCAGGGAGAGATAGAGATAGAGATAGATAGATAGAGATAGAGATAGAGATAGAGATAGAGATAGAGATAGAGATAGAGATAGAGATAGAGATAGAGATAGAGATAGATAGAGATAGAGAGCTGAGAGAGAGAGAGAGAGAGAGAGAGAGAGAGAGAGAGAGAGAGAAGAGAGAGAGAGAGAGAGAGAGAGAGAGAGATATGAGAGAAACACTGATCCATTGCCTTCTGTATGTATGTGCACCAACCAGGATTCAAATCCATAACCCAGGTATGTGCCTTGACAGCGAATTGAACTGGCAACCTTTCAGTGCACAGGACGACACCTAACCAGCTGAGCCACTCCAGGCAGGCAAAGATGCATGCTTATTAACATGAAAAATACTAGTCCAATTATAAAGACATAGAAACAATACTAGTAAAAATATATACCACTGAGAATGAGCAGTAGGCATTAAAAAGCTTACTTTTGTCCTCTTTATGGTTATAGCACTGCTTTATTGCTTATCTCAGGACAATTCTGCTTTGTATGAACCAATGAGTAGTTTTGTTTTTTCGTTAATTAATTCTAAAGTGTGGGTTCCATTATTAACTCATAAATTAGTTCACCTACTCACCTCTTCTCTTTAGGTACTCAGGGAAAAGTTTGGTTAATTTTAGATTTGACACTTTAAATTACTAAGTGCTTCACTTATAGAATAAAAATATCCTATGGTATAAAACAAAAAACGATAAAATGTTTAAATAAGTTTTAGAAAGTAATACAACATAACAAAATGTTTTAGATAAGGATTAGAAAATAATAAAAACAGGCTTTTTGCATTATTTGGTGTATTTTATTGAATCAGAGAAAGAAGAGAGTTATTTTGTGTTACAGAGGATTTATAGCCATCATATTGCTGGGTAGATTAAATAAAATTGGGTCTGTGGAAATGTGAAGTGCTAGGCAGAGAGAAGTTAACTTTCTGATCATTTCTCCCTTCTACTCCCTCCCTTCAGTGACCTGGAACTGTCCTCTTAGCTCTGATTTGGGTGACCATTTCAGGTTTACGTGACCTCTACTGCTCTGAGAAGAAAGAAAAAGGGTCTAGCCACTCTGTGTGAGGCTAATCTCACTCTCATTTTCCCTCTCCTGCTTTGCTTCTTCAAGCCATCGAAATTTGGGTAGCAATAGCACAAGGCATAAACAGGTGTTCCCTTCACCCCTCCTGCCCTTCAGAGGGAGGTCAGCACGCTGCCTTTGAGAGTCCTCTGACAGGGTTGTGGGCAAACATGAAAAGACTGAACGCCAGCTGGCTCCTTGCACATACCTTTATAGTATATTTGATGGTCATAATTAGAAAGAAATGGGAAATAGCCTGGTGTGGTGTGATAGCCTATAACACAGAGAGAAGGTGAGAGGGCAAAAGATGATCTGGACTAGTGTCATAAAGGAACAGAAAACTGAAGGTTTCTTTGGCCCGCCTGACCTCATGGAGCTGCTCAGAGTGGTATGGAACATTGGCTACTATGAATGTATAATTTAAATTCTCAGTACTCTTTAGCAATTTTAATAGTTCTTTGGATATTTCAAATCTTCTGGAATTTGTTTCTGAAAGATGAAACCATATGTAGGTACTTTTATTGTGCTAAATAAGATAACTTTAAAATAAAATTATAGTTAATAATTTTACTTTATTGCTCTTTAGAGAGAGGGAGGGAGAGAGAGAGTGGGAGACAGAGACAGACAGACAGAGAGAGAGAGAGAGAGAGAGAGAGAGAGAGAGAGAGAGGAAGAGAGAGAGAGGCAGACATCAATGTGAGAGAGAAACATCCATTGGTTGCCTCCCTCACACGCTCACACATCCTGACCAGGGATCAAAGCTGAAACCTAGGTATGTGCCCTGATCAGGAATTGAACCACCACCTTTTGATGTATGGGCAATGCTCCAACCAACTGAGCCACACCAGCCATGGCAAGATGAAATTATTTTTAAACATTCACATATAAGTAGTTTGAAATTCAGAGCATTTTTCCCAAATAAATTAAGTTTATAAAGTCTGACTATATTTTCAAATCACCTCCAAAGGCCTTTCTAGAGCCCTGTCACTAAATCTTTCTATTCCTTATTGCAAGCCCCACCTGAAAATTTTCCATTCATGAGTGCCCTGTATGGAATCTCAATCCTATCCAGATTACATCCAACATTCACACCTAGGCTTTTTTTTTTCCTTGTACTTATTCAAATCAACTGACCTTGGAAATTTAGTCCTCATGATTGAGTCTTTGCTTTGCTCTTTTTGCTAAGCCACAGCTGTGATGACATTGCTCCACATCCTCTAAGACTTTTAATACTAGCTCTCTAAATGTTGCTTTACTACCCACCTTTTCCAATAATAACACTAACATTTATATAACACTGCCCTAAGCCATATATATGAAAATAAACATTGCTACAATGCTCTGAGGGTGGGCCAGTTTAAGAAAGTGAATCACAGAGTAATAAAATCACATTTCCAAGATCACAGAACTAAACATTAAGATCTATGGCCCTAACCAGTTTGGCTCAGTGGATAGAGTGTTGGCCTGTGGACTGAAGGATCCCAGGTTCAATTCCAGTCAAGGGCATGTACCTCAGTTGTGGGCACATCCCCAGTAGGGCGTGTACAGGAGGCAGCTGATCGATGTTTCTCTCTCATCGATGTTTCTAGCTCTCTATCTCTTTCCCTTCCTCTCTGTAAAAAAAAATCAATAAAATAAAAAAAAGATATATGATTTGCTCTAGCTGAGTAGCTCAGTTGGTTAGAGTTTCATCTGGATACATCAAGGTTGTCACTGTCAACAACAAAGAATAACAACTTCAAAAATTTTACGGTGCTACCTCTGGTTCTGACATATTTTGACAAATATTATGTTATTAACTATTTTCCAGAGAGTAAAAAATTAGACACTGCATTGGGGATTAAATATTGAAGATAATAAAAGAAATACAGAAGGAAATTAGCACTTTAAATGCTTTTAAATAGCATATATGTTCCTTCTTAAAGGGGAAAACCATTACATGACATATATACCCTTTAAGTTTTAAAGTATTAAAAACAACAAATACTATATAATATAAATTATACAAAAATGATTGTATATATATTATTCAGTCATAATGACATTAAAGAGGGAAATGGGATTAAGATGCATTGAGAAACTATGGGTTTTCAATAGCAATGCTAAAAGGTGAGACATAAGTTACAAAATATAAACTGTATTTGCAATATTTGGTCTATCTAATCAGACCAAGGGAATGTATACAAATCAGGGATATTTTTTATAGCTTAACATAATGAAAGAGAAAAGGAGAGAGGCAATGTGAGGCAAAATTAATCCTATATAGTGGTAGGTTAGGTTAGGCTAGGTCAGCCTATAGAGCAGTGGTTCTCAACCTTCCTAATGCTGCGACCCTTTAATACAGTTCCTCATGTTGTGGTGACCCCCAATTTCATTGTTACAAATTGAACATAATTAAATCATAGTGATTAATCACAAAAACAATATATAATTATATATGTGTTTTCCGATGGCCGTAGGCGACCCCTGTGAAAGAGTCATTCGACTCCCAAAGGCGTCGCGACCCACAGTTTGAGAACCGCTGCTATATAGTATGACTAGAGTAGCAATGACAGGTCAGACTAAGCAAAAATACATATGTCCCCAGTTTTAAAAGTTTATAATGTAAAATGACCAGCTTATGCACATTCTATTTGCAAGTTATCATCTAACTCTTGTCCATGAATAGGTAACAGGTTCAAATTGATTCCTCAAATTTAGATAGTTAACACCTTGAAGCCAAACCAAAAGAAATAAAATTTAGGAAATGACATTTCCTTGGAAAAAAATCCACTGAGGACATTGTAGACTGAAGGAGCTGAATAAGGTAGTTGGATGTGGAGCCCTGAAGGTTGTTTGTAATCAATGATATCAATAAAGATTGATTTCCCAAAGACTGGAGGAGACCATTAAAGGTGATGTTGCCCCCTGAAGCAAGTATAATTGGTCACAATCTTCATGAAAGCTGACCTGATCTTAAATTCTCTCTGTGAGCAGTTTCAGTGGTGCCTTTCAGGTGATTGTAAATGGTCCTCAAGAAATATATATGCTTGTATCTTAATTGACAAAATAGACTCTCCATGAAGATGACATATGTTTTTTAAGCTCAAATCTTATTGTAAGGAAACTACTAAACACATGATGAATGAGAAGACAGCCATAGGAAAAATATTTGAACAATTATGGTATTATTTTATTATTACATTTAAAATATTCTGTCAACATAAAGCAAGTTCAAATGATTCCAAGATCTTAACTGCAGACCTATTATATTCCCTGTGGAAACTAGGATATTTCAAAATGAACTTGAAACAAATATCTTTTCCTTTAGTTTTGAGCAGTATTAAGTGTTTCCCCTAAGGAATTTTAGTAACAGTGGAACATTATTTTTAAATTAACTTTTTCATTAAATGCTTGTTTCTCTTGAAAAGAGCAGCTGTTAGTGCTGGCAGACTTTCCCCCCTCTAATCTATGAGTGTAAATCAGAAACAATTTGTTTTGTGAATAATCTACAGTATGACAATTTGTCTACAAATATGTCACTGTCTGTTTACCTCAGTGTGTGTCGATTGGATTTAGCCCCTTATTTGCAGAGAGGAGAGAGTAAGGCGATCTTGACAGCATCCCTGCCTCCCTATCACTTCCTGTTCCACCAAGAGCCATAGGGAATGAGAAGCCACACACTGTGCAGTGTGGGCTTAGCAGGACCAGGCCAGCTACAAAATCAGAGGCCTGGGCTCTCACCGAGAGAGTAGAGAACTATTCACACGGAGGAAGATCTTTCTGTGTAGTACTTTGATTTAAGTCTAGGAAGAACCTTAGTAGACTGCCATTTACCAGACAGGAACCTTTTACACCAGTGTTTGGGGGATGGAGTTTGATATGTTTCTTCTGTCAGCTCCCTCTATACTGAGCAGCTGAGGTTTGCATTAAAGGAAGATCAAATAAAAGGCTTATTCAGCACTTACTAGATTTCCAGGAAGAAAAAAAAAGTCAGTTTTAACTATTTATACATAAGTATATCCTTCTATATGGCAGCTTATATCATGTGTGAAGTATGAATCACCTTGTGTACTTAGTATTATAATGAGCAAAGTTCCTTTCCTTTGTTGGACAAAGTTTGCTACTTTCACATAAGCACTTGAACTATATTCACAAGATTGACCTGAGCCACTGAATCTAAGAACCACACTGGTTTGTTTCTATGGTTTGTGGATTACTCAGATATATCCTAACCTTGTTATTTTGTGACACATGATAAATGTTCCCTTTCATAGCACTCAGCAGCAGCATTAGTGTTATGATAACTGAATTACTAATATCTATTCCTTTTCTAAATGTTTGTTCTTTTTATATATATATATATTTTTTTTCCAAACTGAGAAGTAGGAAGGAAATTGACAAACCCAATACACTAATGATTTAAAGTGGCAGGCATGCATCCATTTGCTATATGAATATATATTATAGATGCTTATTTATGAATGGCTCCAGATGTATTTTGAAAATAAATTTCAAGATCAAGGGCAGGCCAAAGATATTTATCTCAATTCTCAATTATGCAAGAAGGTAAAATTCTGAGCAAAAATGCAAATGTTATTTATTTTACACTGAGATGTTTTAAATAAATATTATGTAAATAGGGTCAGCGCTTGAGAAAGTCAATACTTTCTTCTTGCAAAATTACAAGTGTTACACTATACACACAATTTTTCTTTAGAGAGAAGTCCTACCTGGACTGGTTTATGTTCAGATCCCATTAGAAGGAGAAAAGAATAATGTAGAGAGCCCAATCTCAGGGGGGAAAAACGCTCTTTTCAGCTATTATGACTACCTTGAAACATCTTACAACAGAATATGTTATGTAGAGATAGTAAGAGCTCCTTTATTTTCTATATGTAGAAAAATCCTTATTGAAGGCATAAGACACTATTAGAGGATACTTAAAAATTAAATAAAGTTATGAGATAGGTTTTGAAAACATGATTTCCGCTTAATCCATCTATGAATAGGAAAAAAAGAAGTATATAAAATAACTAAAATGCATAGTAAACTTTTGAAAAAAATAAGCAAAATGTGAGGTAAAGGGAAACATAAAATTCCTCATATGAGAATGAGGCTAGGGACATATGAATAAAGATGATGGGTTGAATAAACCCATTGATTTTTGCTTTCCACTAAAAAGAAAGAGAGGATTTTCAAAGAGTCATAAACTCACAATGATAAAGAAAACAGGGAGAAACAGCAACAATTTTTTTTGAATCTGGAATGATGATAGATGTGACTGACATAGCATATCTGAGAGCTGAATCCTAAACTGGCAGTGGGGAGAGTGGAGTGACACAATTAAACAACAGAACCACAGAAAGATGTAGAGATTGGAAGCACTGATGCTTCTTGAAGTGAGAAAACAGGCAGAGAGAAAACAGGAGAATTATTGAAGAGTTAGTAGGAATACCCCGGTCTTCCCCCATTGCAGGTCTGTGGATGCCTGCACTGCTGGACACTAATGTGACCCTGATGTTCTGAGTGCTGCCACAGACAGACTTTAGCTGTCAGTTTCCTCAGGGGCTTCCTCAGTTTATAGAAGGCCATTTTATCCAAGGTATCACTGCTACTCTGGGTGGCCCATGCTAATGGCTAATCATGCAAGCTAATAAAGTTCTAACTATTGAAGCCAAAGTAGGGACAACTCTGAAGGGTTACTCTAGTTCCCAAGCTCTCTGTGGGTCAGTTGAATATGTCATTGGGACTACATCACAGCTTGACTTTTCCTTCTGCACAAGTACAATTTCTTCCCCTGGTGTCTACAGGTATCAAAACCAAGGAATTGCCTTAATGAACATCTTGCACACTAGTTAAATCTCAGAGCCTCTTTACAGAAATCTGACCTGCAACAATGGTTCTTCCTAATCTCCAAAGAAGACTGGGGACATATTCTTAGCAGTCTGTAAAGCAAAGGATATTTCCTAGAAAGGACAACAGTAGGGAGAATTCAGGAAATTCTATATATCATGCAAGTCATATAATGAATATTTATACACCAGGCAGAGATGCAAGCCATTTTCCATCAAATCTTGCCTTTAGGGTTCTTAGATAAAGCCTTCTCTGGAGAATCTGAATAGCCTAAGAGGAAAGACATGTGTACACCTATATTTAGAGAAAATGGTCTATCCAGATGACCTTACAGTGAAACCCATGGTGAGCCTCATGACAGCTAAGAGTTTATAGTTAGCTGCCTGTCACTTTAGAAGAAAATCAGAGACAGACAGATATACATAAAAACCCTCTAACATGAACAATAAATATCAGGATATATTTTTTAAAAACTTGGAGGAGTCATAGACTATTAAAAGACAAGGGAAATAATAACCATTAATATTTTCAAAATAAGAAGAGAAGGTATTATATACATAAAATATAAGAGGATGTCATAGAAAAAAAGAATAAAGAGTTCCTAGAAATAAAAATGATGCTAGCCTGAGAGGAAACTCATTAGAAATTTAAAAAGACTTGAGGACACCTCTCTGACAAAACATCAAAAAGGAAAAATATGGAAAGTAAGACAGATTATAAGAAATATGGTCAATTACACTAGACGGTCCAGCATACAAATTCATGAAGTTCCCCCCAAAATAGACCTGAGAAACAAACAGAGAGAATCATCAATAAAATATTCAAAAAAAACCCAAAAAACAGTTTCCGTATTAGAAGAGCCAATAGAGTGCCTAGCAAAATATGTGAAAATAGAAACAAGCCAAGCTATATAATTATAAAGGAACAAAAAAAAATTCTTCAATGTCCCTGGAATGGCAGGGAATAGAGTGTATAAAGAGTTCTTTGAATTTCTCAGATAAACCTTGGAAACTATGAGATAGTGGAGTGATAGAAACGTTAATGTCAGTAAGACACAACTGGCAAAATTCTGCTCAACAAAGACCAATTTCTTCAAAAAATCCATGCTAGGATGATGGGGACAACAAGAGAATTGTTAGATATTGAAATCTGATTCATGTCGGTCTTCTTTGCTTGCATCTTTATTCTGATCAGCCTCTTAAAAAAAGTAGAGGTAGTTGAGGAAGACTAAACATGACCTAGTTATTAAAAATATTTTAAAATATTTGACTTATTGATTGTGACACTGATATTGTGGTGGTTTTTTTTGTTTTGTTTTTTGTTTTTTTGTTTTGTTTTGTTTTGTTTTTAATAGCTCTTGTCCAGCCAATGTGTCTCAGCGGTTGAACATCAACCTATGAACCAGGCGGTCATGGCTCCATTCCGGTCAGGGCACATGCCCAAGCTGTGGGCTCAATCCCTGATAGGGGGCACACAGGAGGTAGCTGATCAATGATTCTTTCTCATCACTCATGTTCCCAGCTCTCTCTCCCTCTCCCTTCCCCTCTGAGGTCAATAAAAAATGTATTTTTAAAAATAGCTCTTATCTAGTATAGATACATACTGACATGCTTATAATAGCCATCATAATTATGGGAACTTGCTTTAAAATATCCCTGTCTTGCCATAACTGGTTTGGCTCAATGGATAGAGCATTGGCCTGTGGACTCAAGGGTCCCAGGTTTGATTCCGGTCAAGGGCATATACCTTGGTTGCGGGCACATCCCCGCAAGGGGATGTGCAATAGGCAACTGATCTATGTTACTCTCTCTTCGATGTTTCTAACTCTCTATCCCTCTTCCTTCCTCTCTGTAAAAAAATCAATAAAATATATTTTTAAAAAAATTTCCCTGTCTTGCTCTGGCCAAGTATCTCAGTTGGTTAGAGTGTCCACTCAAAATGCCAAGGTTGCAGCTTGATCCCTGGTCAGAACATATATAAAAAGAATGAAGGTAGCAACAAATCAATGATTCTCCCTCTCTCTCTCTCCCTTCCTTTCCCTCTCTCTAAAAATCAATAAATAAAAACATGTAAATCTTTGTTATTTCCCCCTCTCCTGCAAATACACACACACACACACACACACACACACACACACACACACACGTATGAATAGATGAAACAAGTATATCTGAAAGTTGATGGATTCTAAAGCTTCTAAAGCTGGGTGATGGGCACGGGGAGATCAGGGTATTATTTTTCTCTACTATGTCCTGGAAATGTCTACAACAAACAGTTTTCTTTTAATCTGAGGAGATACCCAGCTAAATAATTAAGTGAGAAAAGACAAAATACAGGCATTTTTAGAAATACAAGATCCTAAACACTTTACTTCACATATATAGCTTTCCTGAAAGTTACTGGAGACGCTGGCAATTCAAGATGAGAAAATAAAGCAAAAGAAAAAGAAAAGAATACATGGGATAGAGATTATAGAAACAACAACACAGACGGGACATAAAGAGAATCTCTTAGGAGGATTATATCATTTTGTGCTTCCTGTATCTCTTCATACCAACAGAAAAACACATATATCTATTTTTCCATTGACCTCACAATCATGAGCGTTCAGCTTTTACTTAACTTTTTGGCCCTTGCTAATTGCATAGAGGCAGAATTTTGGAATCGACTCAGCAACACTATTCAGTGGTCTCTGGAAAGCAGATTCTTAGAGAATCACAAAGCTCCATGGGTCTGGGAATGTTCTAGACACAGACCTCAATGTCTCATACACCCAAGCAGCAGGGTTCTGGAACCCTTTAAAATGTTGAGGAAAGGAGTCTCTGTTCTACCCCATGATGAGACTCATGAATATAGGAATTAGTATTGTTAGCTGTGTGTTGCCAACCCTCTTGCATTATTAAGGAGCAAACGATCAGCGTTAAATTAAGCCATGTTAATACATGGATGGCAAAGTCTTCCAGGACTTACAGTGATTTCCATCAAATAATTATTTTTCTAATTTCCAACTAAGTTGTGTTGTGCTAAATTTAAAACCACATTCTTCCTCTCTGCATTTTAAAGCAGTTTTTACTTGAGAACTTTTAACAATGCTTTAAATTCTTTATCATGCATTATGTTTGTCAAATTTCTAATTTGCAAGAAATGGGTATCACCTCGGTGATTTATTCGGAAAGTAAATTTATTGAAAGGAATTGTGGGGATGTCACTGAATTGCTACAAATCCAGAGTACCGAACTCAGGAAAGTGGGCAGGCACATAAGAAGGCTATTCATCTGGAACTGCAGTCGAAATCACACTCTAGATCTTTCCCAGAGAGGACGCTGCTCAGGTCCATTGGACAGTAGCATCTTCAGGTCTTCCCTAGCATGGCTGGCTCTGATCCTAGCTGTCCCTGCAAACTCTTCAGGGGGCAGCGCCCAAACACCCTGATCGCCCTGCGGCTCTGTGTGTGACAGGGGGCAGGGCCACAACCTCCCTATCCACCCTGCTCTGTTCATGACAGGGGAAGGCGCCCCAACCCCCTGATCAGCCCTGCTCTGTGCCTGATAGGGTGGAGCTCCCCAACCCCCTGATTGCCTTGCGGCTCTGTGTGTGACAGGGTATGGCGCCCCAACCCCCACCCCACGGGCCCTGCTCTGTGTGTGACAGGGGGCGGCACCCCAGCCCCCTGATTGGCCCTGCTCTGTGCCTGATAGGGGGGAGCTCCCCAACCCCCTGATCGCCCTGTAGCTCTGTGTGTGACAGGGGGCGGGGCCACAACCTCCCTATCTGCCCTGCTCTGTTCATGACAGGGGAAGGCGCCCCAACCCCCTGATCAGCCCTGCTCTGTGCCTGATAGGGGGAGCTCCCCAACCCCTTGATTGCCCTACGGCTCTGTGTGTGACAGCGTGCAGCGCCCCAAACTACCCCCCCAACGGGCCCTGCTCTGTGTGTGACGGGGTAGAGCCACAACCTCCCCATCTGTCCTGGCCTGAGTGTGAGTGGCAGTGCCACAACCCCTTGATCCGCCCTGCTCTGTCGGTGATAGAGGGCAGCGCCCCAACCCCCTGATACGCCTTGCTCTGTTTGTGACAGGGGGCGGTGCCCCAACTCCCCTATTGGCCCTATTCTGTGAGTGACAAGGGGAAGCTCCCCAACCCCCTGATTGTCCCTGCTCTGTTCGTGACAGGGGGTGGCGCCGCAACCTCCCCATCGACCCTGCCTTGAGTGTGACAGGGGGCGGTGCCCCAACCCCCCAGTCGGCCCTACCCTGAGCATGACTGAGGGTGTCATCACAACCTCCCGATCCGCCCTGCTCTGTGCATGACGGGGGGGGGGTGCCCCAACTCCCCAATCAGCCCTGCTCTGAGCCCAACCAGGGCCTGCACCTAGGGATTGGGCCTGCCCTCTGCCACCCGGGAGCAGGCCTAATCCAGCAGGTCGTTATCTCCTGATAGGTCCCAGACTGCGAGAGGGCACAGGCCGGGCTGAGGGACCCCCCTCCCCCTGAGTGCACAAATTTTTGTGCACTGGGCCTCTAGTATACTTATAAGAGTTGCTCATCGCTTCTCGGCCTTTTGGCTAAGATCAAGTGTAGTATCTGTTCTTATCAGTTTAATATAAGAGTTGCAGCTCTCAAAGGTCCTACATATCAGACATTTTTAAAAAGCTGTTAGAATAACTAAGAATTACAAGTCCATAAAGGTTAAACAATTAGATGAAGATTTTGCATTGTTGGGTACTAAAGCCACTGCTAAATATAACCCCCAATTTATCAATTCAACGCAACTGCACCTTGGTCCTTCGCTTGCAATAGGAGTCATGAAACAATTCTCAATTTTTCTTTCTCTTTCACACCATGGCTTATGTCACATCCAGTGGTCCCAATACCTAATATATGCATTGTTCTGCTTAAGCCTAAGTATACAATGTTACATTCACAATGTAAGCATTTATTAATATTCTATGTAGAAAAAAAGTTTTATCATGTAATGAATTACAGTGATATAAACAGTTTATCAAAGACAAAATATGGTTTTCTACTATTCTAAGAAAGTAGTAGAAAATATATTTGACATATTAGTTGACATAAAAATAAATTCAACACTTGCAATGAACAATTATTTTAGAAATTTTTAAAATAATAGCCAAATTATATTGAATTCTATAAAAGTCACTTTAAAACTTTTACTATTTCATTTGTATGTTGGTCCTGAATATATTTTAGGTCCAACTACAAGTTACAGTTCACTTTTTAGTTTCTGATTTTTATTAGTTTGTAAAAGGATTTTACATTTGCATTTAAATAGGAAGGAAATGTGATAAAGATTTCAATTAAAAGGCTGCCTGGGCTAATTCATTTTTAATAGGAACAGTAAATATTTTTCAGTTGATATAGCACTTACCACAGGAGCAGTTCATTGTTGTTTTTTATCTAGTTGTCAGGTGGTACTCAATAAAAAAAACCTATAATGTCAGCCCTGCTTTTTAAGAAACATTTCTCATTTCTTTATTGATTTTTGAGAAACCAAACCAAATTTCTGAATAGTACTTGAAAAAATTGATGACAGCAGTGCACTGCATTAGTACAAAAGAATCTTAACATATATGTGTGTGTGTCTAAAATATGAGTATTCAGATGTATGTTAATATGTGTTCAAATAAGTGTATACATAGACCTATATACATCTAGGATAGATTTTCGTCCTAAAGTCATTGATGCTAGATTTGATGATAAAAAAAAGAAAAAAAAGATCTAATCTTAAAAGTTTGGCTTAGTCTTCAGAGTCTCATCTCTTTTATAGGAATAGGTTGTGTTCTCTACAAACGAAATAATCATCCTTTAATTAGTCTTCAAATGTATTATATGCTTTTAAAGTGGAGGGAGGTTCTGTAATGACAATACCAAACTTAGTTTGATGTCCCTTACACTTTTTTATTCTGAAGCTAATTCTTTGAAATTCGGTCACTAACTGTTCTTTGATTTTATGTGTGTCCTTAGATTCTAAACAAATTCATTTTATTACATGGGACCTACTTAAAATAATTTCCCTTAAAAAATGCATGCATGTTTACCTTGTTCCAAGATGTATGCTTTTTATTTTATTTGAATGTAGTTATAATTATCTAACTTGTCCTATGCTTCTTCACTAACCTAGTTTCTAAGAAAATAGCTTACTTTCTCACTCCTCAAAACCCTAAAACTGCACTATACATCCTTTTTTTTTTTTTTTTTTTTTTGGAGGGAAGAAACAGAGAAATTTTAATAAAGAATTGAAGCATTTTATTAGTATATTCTGGCTTCCTGCTAGAAGAACATCACACTAGTGTGTAAATGGATTAAGTTTCCCATAGTGCCAGTCAGGGGACATCTTGACAGTTGTGCCTTTCACTCTCAGGTGTCTAGTTAAGGAAAACACAGGGGTCCGATTCAACCTTTAAAAATGTTATCTTCTGACTAGAAAGATTACTGCTTTGAGATGCAATGGGATTTTCCACAGCAAATTTAGCAGAGGATTATGCTTTCCATTACTCTTTGAATGAGGAATAGAGTGAATAGATGGTGTAAATAGAGGGTTTTTTTAGAGAAAATTTCTGTATAAAATTATTTCTCTTGTTCCTACAAAAAATATATAAGGAAAGAAGATAATTAGAGAAAGATGCACATTATGTTGAGAAATTGCTTCTTAAATCCCTAAAATATTTAGAGGTTTTCTAGTGTTAAACTAAGGTATATTTCAACCCAACTTATTTTCAGCTGTTTTATTCCTTTTTTTTTTGTTATCATTAGAATCTATTTTCCTCACAGTATGTTTGTATTTTTAGATAGTCTCTAAATTGACTCTTTCACGGCTGATTTTTTTTCCGGCTATATTTAACCACTGATCACAGCTGAATTGATTAGAGTGACTGTGGAGTAATTCAAATCAGATAAGATGGCTGAGCTCACCAAACAGACCATGCCATGGTCCAGTAATTGTGTTCATATAACTACAATCTAATCCACTGCAGTTAAGTTAGACCTGTTGGGAACACAAAATCTAAGAGCTAATAATTATACTGTTTAAAGTATTTACTAATAGTATTTAAAATGTATTACAAATAATCTAGATCACAAATAAATCTATCTTCACATTTTATCATAGACTTCATACAAAGTGCTGCTTTATTGGATTTAATGTATTTTCTCTCGGAATGTGTGAAAGGTCTGTAACAACATGCTTAGCATCAACATTTTAGTGGATGTTTCTAGATACTTCAGATAAATAGCCAATAAACCAACAAGCAATGCTCTGTTTTGGTAAAAAAACAAAAACAGCAAGTTATTTGAATAAATGTATTGAAATGATTATTTTGGTAACAGTTTAAAATGAGAAATTGTTAATTTAGGTTTATAGTTAACTGGAACACTTTCTGCTTACATTGTTTGACCTTATAATATTTTATTGATTTCAGAGAGGAAGAGAGAGGGAGAAAGGGGTAGAGACATCAATGATGAGAATCACTGATTGGCTGCCTCCTGCACGCCCCCTACCAGGGTCCTAGCCCTCAACCCCTGCAGGTACTCTTGACTGGAATCAAACACAGGACCCGTCAGTCCAAAGGCTAATACTCTATCCACTGAGGAAAACTGGGTGACCTTATAATTTTAAATTATTCAGATATTACCCATTTTCCCCAACAAAAAATCATAACTTTTCAAACTGTAATAAAATTACCTGGTTATTTCCTAGCAATCATTAGCTATTGAGTATGGCTGGGCCATTTTTAATCTATTTAAAATTTTAAAAAAAGAAAATGTATTCCTCTAGCTTAATGTTTAAATTTGCAACTAAAGAAGTGAATCTACTATTTGGAGATTCCATTGTGTTAATCACGAATATACCTTCCCCCCCACAATTAGCATTTACTGAAGCAGCCTATATATCACAAAAATTTTTGAAAAAGAACTACTGCGGTTATAAGGCTCAATAATAAATGACTTACAGACCTCTTCAAGTTTAGTTTAAAAATTCCATGTTCATTTTTTACATTATTAAGCAAATAAATATTCAATCCAAATCATATTACTTTTTATTTTCCTATCTTTATTCTCTGCTTATACAAAAATTTAAAGTGTTCTATGAAGAGAGTCAATAATTCTGTGGCAAATTTGAAACATCTTTAGGAACAGTATTTTAAAAGATACTTTCTTTTGGAACTCGTGTTTCTCTACTAAAAATTACTTCCTCTTTATATCTTCAATAGAGGCCATAGGTTTTGTTTACATTACTGTAAGAATATACATTTGAAGTAATGTATACATTATAAGAATATACATTTGAAAAAATGACTATTTTTGGAAGCAGATATTTCATTATGGCTTATAAATCTTATTTTTATGTTTTTATGAATTTTTACTAGCTTGAAATTTTTCAGGCAAGGATAGTTCATGTTAAGCATTGATTAATGGAAAGTAGAAAGAATGAAAAAAAAAAAAACTATTACTTTAGACTTTTTAAAAAAGTCTCTGAATGCTTAGATATTGAACAATACTTTTGTTACTTCATAGAAGACATAATGAAATAACTGTCACTTTGGTAGTTTGAGACATTGTTAAACCTTATTAGAATTTGGAGCATAGAGATAAAAAAGAAAGTATTGATAAAATTTTGTTCAAAATTTAAAAATAGAATTGCTAATGGTGTAGAGACACATATATATATATATATATATATGCACACATATACATACATACTAAGTTTAATTTGGCACTGAACCCAATGGGAAGACTTATTGACTTAATTCTTAAAAACTGCTCTACTTTGTGAAATTCTTTGTAAAAATCACAATTTTAGAGTTTTCTGGATTTCAAATCATCTATTTTATAATTCAGAAATTACTATTATTCCATAAAGTTGGTTTTGTCTCTTTTTATACATGATGAAAATTAAGTCCAGAAAGTTAATTGACATACATATCCAGAGTTATGCTACAAATTAGTGGTGAATTCAAACACAGGTTTTCCAACTTCCAAGTTGTTACTTTATCTATAAACTAGAGGCCCAGGGCACGAAATTCATGCACTGGTCGGGGTGAGTCCCTCAGCCCAGCCTGCACACTCTCCAATCTAGGAACCCTCAGGGGATGTCCCACTGCTGGCTCCCAACTGCTTGCCTGCCTGCATGCCTGATTGCCCCTAACCGCTTCTGCCTGCCAGCCTGATCACCCCCAACAACTCCCCTGCAGCCTGATCGATGGCTAACTGCTCCGCTGCCGGCCCGATTGCCCCTAACTGCCCTCCCATGCTGGCCCAATCGCCCCCAACTGTCCTCCCCTCTCCTGCCAGCCTGGTTGCATCCAACTGCCCTCCCCTGTAGGCCATCTTGTGGTGGCCATCTTGTGACCACATGGGGGCAACCATCTTGTGAGAGGGCATGATGGTCAATTTGCATATTACCTCTTTATTATATAGAACTAGAGGCCCGGTGCACAAAAATTTTTGCACTTGGGGGTCAGGGCGGGTCCCTCAGCCCGGCCTGTGCCCTCTCGCAGCCTGGGATCCCTAGGGAGATAACGATCTGCTGGCTTAGGCCTGCTCCCAGGTGGCAGAGGGCAGGCCCAATCCCTAGGTGCAGCCCCTGGTCGGGCTCAGAGCAGGGCGGATTGGGGAGTTGGAGCGCCGCCCCCTGTCATGCACAGAGCAGGGCCCATCAGGGGGGTTGGGGAGCACCCCCCTGTCACGCACAGAGCAGGGCTGATCAGGGGGTTGGGGCGCCTTCCCCTGTCAGGAACAGAGCAAGGCGGATAGGGAGGTTGTGGCCCCGCCCCCTGTCACACACAGAGCCGCAGGGCCAATCAGGGGTTTGGGCGCTGACCCCTGTCATGCTGATCCCGGTGCTGGGAGGCCTCTAGGCTCTGCTGATCCTGGTGCTGGGAGGCCTCGTGGCTCTGCTGATCCCGGTACTGAGAGGTATATTATCCTTTTACTATATAGAATAGAGGCCTGGTGCACGTGTGGGGGCCGGCTGGTTTGCCCTGAAGGGTGTCCTGGATCAGGGTGGGGGTCCCCACTGGGGTACCTGGCCAGCCTAGGTGAGGGGATGATGGCTGTTTGCAGCTGGTCACACACCCTTCAGGGTGGGGGTCCCCACTGGGGTGCCTGGCCAGTCTGGGTGAGGGGCTGAGGGCTGTTTTCAGGCTGGTGGGTGACTGACACTCCCAACTGCTCCTTTTTTTCTTTTTTATTCTGGGCCAGCTTTAGCTCTGGCTCCAGCTCTTAGGCCTCTGCTGCTGAAAGCAGGTATCTGGTTTGTTTGGGTTCTATAATCGAAACACTGTATCAACTCCAGCTCTGAGATCCCACTGGATGAAAGCAGGTTTCTGGGGTTTTGTTTAGCTTCTATATTTGTTACAATGTTTCAAACTGCAAGCTCAGAGGCCAGCAAGGCAGGCGGGGAACGTTGGAGTCCTCCATCACTGAAGCAAGCAAGCCTCATGTTAGCTTCAAGCTGCCTGGCTGCCGGCCCCCATCTTGGCTGGCATTTAATTTGCATATCTCCCTGATTAGCCAATGGGAAGGGTAGTGGACGTACGGCTAATTACCATGTTTCTCTTTTATTAGATAGGACTAGTAGCCTGGTGCAAGATATTCACGCACACTAAAAGGGAATTAATTGCCCTAGAGGGTTTGGCTCAGTGGATAGAGCATCTGCCTGTGGACTCAAGGGTCCCAGGTTCGATTCTGGTCAAGGGCTTGTACCTTTGTTGCGGGCACATCACCAGTGGGGAGTGTGCAGGAGGCAGCTGATTGATGTTTCTCTCTCATCGATGTTTCTAACTCTCTATCCCTCTCCCTTCCTCTGTGTAAAAAATCATTAAAATATATTTTTTTAAAAAAGGAAATTAATTAGTGGAGATATTTTAATATTGCTATTTGCCTTTTCTCTATAATAGAAGTGTGAGAGATGAAAGGAAATTAGTAAAATGTATATGAAAATAATATATAAATTTATTAATAAATAAACAGTAACAAAAGAATATAACAACAACAGAGGCATGATATAAAAATGACAAAACATAATAGAAAAGAAAAACATGATATAAAAACAGTGATGCAAACAATGGCTGATAAAGTGATTAAACTTATTCTAATATCTCCCTGTACACCACATTAAGAGTGAAAACACTTTCAGAGTGCTTGACTAATTTCCCTTGTGATGAAGTACTTAGAACTTTAACTGTAACATCACATGCTCCTCAAACTCGAGAGAAACCAACATATACCTGACCATGTGCAAAAACGGGTTCAGGTAGGAAATTGCCTACTTTGTCTAGAGTTTGTCCTTGTGATTTATCAGTAGTCATCACAAATGCTGGCATCACAGGAAACCATCCTCGAATACATTTAAATGGGAGGCCAGTGTCAGATGGGAACAAATTAATTCTTGGAATCAGAACAGCCTCTCCCTCTGCAGATCCTGTTAATACTTCAGCTTTGATAATGTTAGGTCATAATCTTTTGATAATAAACCTTGTACCACTACAAAGACCCCATTTACTATTGAGATTTCTCAATAGCATGATGATTGCAACCACTTTCAATTTTAATTTACAACATGGCATTCCGGAAGGAGTAATACTATTAAGAAATTTGATGGGAAAATTTTCCTTTTCAGCATCATCTGTGGAATCAATGGAATCATCACTCAAATATGTGTGAAAATCTCCATCAAGTATATCCAAATTTTCTTCATTTAATTTTTGAACATGCTCGTTTTTTGGACAAAGAATTGCATGTTTAGATGTATTTTTAATATTATCTATAGCAGTGGTTCTCAACCTTGGCTGCACATTAGAATCACCTGGGAATCTTTTTAAAATCCTGATTCCTGGGCCTCATACTCTGGAAATTGTTTCTTTGTTATGGGGTGGGGCCACAACATTAGTAACAAAGAAACAGAATTAAAACTTTATTGTGGAGAGCCGCTACAGTGTTTTGGACAAGTTCAAGCCTTGGACTGAGGAGAGGGCACAGTCCTCTCATTGCCACGTGCAAGTCCCAACTTGGAGGGCAGGGCCCTCCCAGCACAATTATAGCCAACAGCTGTAGTTATAAGCTTGAACCTATGGTCTGAACATGTGGCCCCATGTGCCTGAGTGATGTGGGCTTGACAGAGTTCAGATGCATGTAGTTGAGTAGGATTGAAACCCAGGAGAATGTTGTAAACATCTTGGTCACACCCTTACTTTGCCTCCTAGCATCTGCTATAAAATAAAGACATGGCTGTGGGCGTGGTCTCTGTCTCTCAGAGAAGAAGTGTCCCACCGAGACCCGGCTTTCATTCTCTTGTCTGTCTTTCTAAGCCTTTCAGCCGCCCCCACTCAGGTTCACCCTTGGCCGTGCTGGCGTAGCACATTCCCAGGGCGGGAAACAGCTCCGGAAAACAGCTCGGGGGAGGGTGCAGCTGTTTCTAAGACAACCCCTGCAGGACTGACTTCCTTCCGCTTGGTCGCCAGACCTGGTCGTGATGTTACACCACCCAGGGTTTTTATATAAGTAGATAATTAAGGATTACTTTATAAAATCCATTAAATTTATAGTGACTTATACTTATTTATTTTTATTGTTGAAAGTATTACAGATGTCCCCTTTTTTTCTCCTTCATTAAGCCTCTCCAATACACATCTATTCATTCTCTACCAGGCCTTCTCCACACTATTTTCTTTGTCCATGGGTTATGCAAATATACATATAAGTTCTTTCATTAATCTCTACCCACCCACAGTTGCCTTCCTTCTGAGATTCATCAGTCTGTTCCATGCTTCCATGCCTCTGGATCTATTTTTTTTGTCTGTTTATTTTTTTCACTAGATTCCACACATGAGTGAGATCATGTAATATTTGTCTTTCTCTGGCTGACTTATTTTGCTTAGCATAATACTCTCCAGATACTTCCATGCTGTCTCAAAAGGTAAGAGATCCTTCTTTTATAATGCTGCATAGTAATCCATGGTATAAATGTACCAACAGCTTTTTTATCCATTCATCTACTGATGGGCACTTGGGCTGTTTCCAGATCTTGGCTATTGTAAATTGTGCTGCTATAAACACAGGGGTGCATATGTTCTTTCTGATTAGTGTTTCAGGTTTCTTAGGATATATTTCTAAAAGTCGGATCATTGTGTCAAATGGTAGTTCCACATTTAATTTGTTGAGGAAACTCCATACTGTTTTCCGTAGTGGCTGTACCAATCTGCATTCTGCAGTGTTTTATTTCTATAACACTATATTTAAGAACATACCTACATAGGTACCTAAACATATATAGCCCTCCAATGGTCACACCCAGGCCCTGATCATGCATTGGTGGGGTCCCTCGGCCTGGCCTGAACCCTCTCGCAATCCGCGACCCCTCAGGGGTGTCAGAGAGCCGGTTTTGGCCTAATCCCTGCAGGCCAGGCCGAAGGACACCACCGGTGCATGAATCCATGCACCGGGCCTCTAGTAGTATAATAAAGTGTCAAAATTATGCCAACAGACAGTATTATCCTGATCTTTAGAGTTTCAGTGGGTACTTTGACTAAACTTTAAGTGTCATTAATTAGTCAAAGGTCATTCATATGTTTTAATTCTATTCAAACTATGGCAAAATATTTTTTAATTTCTGAAAATGTATTAATTTACTTTGAAACTACAGATGTCTTTACAAAATATGATTATGGTATATATAACCCACTGTTTTAAAAATAGAATTAAGTGTAGGAATGTGTCTCTGGGAATGATGTAGAGGCATCAAATAGAAATGTTGATAAACCTCATTCTTTCATGGCTATCTCAATATTGTAAGTGTGAAAAAGTTACCTTTAATGCTTATAAACACAGCCCAACAAGGATAAAGTCAGCTAAAATGGATGAGAGTCCTGTTTTATGACTGTCAGATTCTTCAAAGTATAATTTTTTTCACTTGAAAACATCTGTGTTTATTTCCATTAAATTCAAACATTAAAGATATAAAATCCTGCTAAATATTCAGAAGGTTTAACATTCAAAGCAGTTAGGGGAGTTGAGAATAAAAGTTTTTTTTTAAAGCTACCTAATTTATACCTAAAACTGACAGCTAGAATTGAATTATAAGAAAATAAATTGAAGACTACTATGGTGAGTTATTCTATAATAAAAAAAAATATAAGTATCTAGTGAGGATAATGGAAGCCAAAGTGAGATGAAATATGGCTTCTATGTGTGCTAAAATGACTACAATTTACACAGTTAAGATCTATATGTTGTCTTGGTGGCAACCAATATCACTTGCTTATAGAAATAATAGCCTTTTCACATTTTATAGTAAAAATTATGAATCCAGTTTCCTGTACCATATAACATCTTTGGCCCTCTATATGTTATATATTATAAAAAAGAATGCTCTCCTGAAATACAAATTTCTAAATGAAACAATAAAATACAAAATAATGATCAATTTTGTTAAGAAATGATATTTAAATTTATTCTCACATACATACTAGGTGTAGTGGTTAATAATGGGGATTTTTTTCAATAGATGGAGTTACACATATGTTGATATATATGCGATTTGATATGTACGCTATTTTGTTGTATTGACAAGCTTCAAAACTTCATGTTAAATTTTCTGAAGGTGCTAACATCATAGATATTTTTACGCTTAAAAATGTTAAATTTTGTGCAAAAAAAAGAGCATTTGCGGGAAGTTTTAATTCGTTAATTTATTTTGAAGAAAAGTGCTGCTGAATACTTTGGGAAGCTTATGGTGAACTTGCTCCATCTCAAGATACTTGTGAATGCTGGTGGATGCCCCCTGGTGGTCAGTGCACTTGCACAGGGAGAGCGCTGCTCAGCCAGAAGCTGGGCTCATGGCTAGCGAGCGCAGCTGCAGTGGTGGGAGCCTCTCCCACCTTCGCGGCAGCACTAAGAATGTCTATCAGCGGGGAGCAGGCCTAAAGTCCCTAGAGGTCTCCCAGACTGTGAGAGGGCTCAGGCCAGGCTGAGGGACAACCCCCCTACTCAGAGTGCACAAATTTCATGCACTGGGCCTCTAGTTATAAATAAAATTTTAGTATTGTCATCTGCTCCCTACAGATCACCCTGAACATCTATAGTGAACTTCACAACCATGTACTCTGGGGACCTCTGGTTTACAGTAAAAGCATGTGAATTTCCTAATGTTAAAGTATAACTCCATGCGAATCTGGGTTAGGACCAATGCAGTCCTTTCTGGGGAATGATGTCCTAAAGTATATCAAGGCTCTGAAAAGGAGTTGACTCTTCATCTTCAAAGAAGGAAGTGTTGTTAAATAGACTCTCAGGGTGAATACAGTGACTACTTTAGTGTTCTGTGAATGTAGCCTGCATCCTCCATTTCAGTCCTCTTATTCTATGGCAAACATTCCTCTTATTGGGCTGTGTGTACTTGTAGAACAGTCACATTTTAGTTGTTAGCATAAAAAAGTAATAAAAATTCCACTTGGGCCAACATACTATGTAATAAAAATAACTACATGAACATAATGATTCCTTCAATATGTATAAGAGATGTCAGTTGAAAAGTAAAAATTTTCTATTGTATACTTTGATTTCCTTGGCTAAAAAACACTTCCCCCATTTAGTTGGATTCATTTTGCAGTTTTAGACAAGTTTTAAGTCCCTACTTGTTAGAGCACCCTTGGGATAAATTCCTAATTAAAGTAAACAAGATTATAAAGTCATTTCAGATTCTCATTGAGTAGCTCAAACCATATTTTATGTGTGTGTCCTAAGCAGTGGTTTTTGAACTTTAATGCATTCTGATTCAGTATTCTGTTTTTCTAATAAGATCCCTGATGACATAAATGTGGTTTGTCCCTGAATTACAGTTTGAGTAGCAAGGTCCTAATCAGTGTTTAACAGCATATGTTGCATTTGTTCAGTGGAGCACTGTATATACAGGTAACAAGCTGTGGTGGCATCTATAATCTAGTAAAAAATGAAAATAGTAAAATTTGGCCCTAGCCAATTTGGCTCAGTGGATAGAGTGTCAGCCTATGGATTGAAAGGTCCCAGGTTTGATTCTGGTCAATGGCACATGCCCGGGTTGTGGGCTTGATCCCCAGTGTGGGGCCTGCAGGAGGCAACTGGTCAATGATTCTCCCTCATCACTGAAGTTTCTATCTCTTTCTCTCTCTCCGTTCCACTCTGAAATCAATAAAAATACATTTAAAAAAAAATAGTAAAATTTGCATAAGGATTGTTTTATCATAAAATTGAAAAAATGACAAAATGTGAATACAAGTCTCAGTGAAATCTTATTAGAAATTGATCAAATTAATAACTAGGGCAGGGATCAAGAGGAATGAGATGATTTTAATGAGCACCCATTTATATAATACTAGAGGCCCGGTGCATGAAATTCATGCACTGGGGGGGGGGGTGTCCCTCAGCCCAGCCTGCACTCTCTCCAATCTGGGACCCCTCGAGGGATGTCCGACTGCCTACGGAATCGGGCGTAAACGGGCAGTCGGACATCCCTCCTCTCACAATCCAGGACTGCTGGTTCCCAACTGCTCACCTGCCTGCCTGCCTGATTGCCCCTAACCACTTCTGCCTGCCAACCTGATCACCCCCTAACCACTGCCATGCCAGCCTGATCAATGCCTAACTGCTCCCTGCCAGCTTAATTGCCTCTAACTGCCCTCCACGGCTGACCTGATCACACCTAACTGCCCACCACAGCCGGCCTGATCGCCCCTAACTCTCCTCCTCTGCAGGCCTGGTTGCCCCCAATGGTGTTCCCCTGCTGGATCGGTCACCCCTAACTGCCCTCCCCTGCCAGCCTGGTCACCCCCAACTGTCCTCACCTGCAGGCCTGGCCGCCCCCAAATGCGCTCCCCTGCTGGCCTGGTCACCCCTAACTGCCCTCCCTTGCCAGCCTGGTGGCCCCTAACTGCCCTCCCCTTCTGGCCTGGTCACCCATAACTTCTCTCCCCTGCAGGCCTGGTCGCCCCCAACTGCCCTCCTTTGCAGGCCTGGTTGCCCCCAACTGTCCTCCCCTGCAGGCCTGATTGCCCACAACTGCCCTCCCCTGCTGGCCATCTTGTGATGCTCATCTTGTGTCCACATGGAGGTGGCCATTTTTGACCACATGGGGGCGGCCATCTAGTGTTAGAGTGATACTCAATTTGCATATTAACTTTTTATTATATAGGATAAAATACCTGTGACTTTTATTTGCTTATTTATTTTTTGCTAATTTGAATCATCAGAATAAAAAAAGATGGGTGAAAAATTCTTTTTCAAAACAGTGAGTAATTAAGTTACCAAAGAAAATAGATTTCAGCAACTTCTCCCATTAACTCTAGCTTCTCTATACTAGCCTAGCAACTCATCAAAATACTTTAAGCAGAATAAATTTAATCATTTTACTTCACTATTTGTATATATTTCATTATTATTATTATTATTATTATTATTTCAATTATATGAGGATCCCTGCAGCTGTTAGGGGTATATTAATATACTTATTCATCATTATAGCAATGTTCATAAATTAGGAATCACTGACTAACTATATTCCATAGCAGAAGTTGGCAATCACGGTCCATTTGCTCAATTCAGACTGTAGCCTGAAGCCTGCTTTTATACATAAAGTTTTATTGGGACACATCCAGCCCATTTGTTTACATTTTGTCTATGGTTGTTTTCCAATTACTAGTAAAATGGCAGAGTCTAAAAGCTGCAACCAAGACCGTCTGGCTTGCAAGCCTGAAAGATTTACTAGTACTCTCTGGCCCATTACAACAAAGGTTTGCTGATCTCTGCTTCTCTGCTCCAAACTCATAAAACATTTGTGAATAATAAAATACACTCTCCCTGTGAACTATTCTATATATATTGAGAGACTCTCCATGTATGAGAACACAATTCTAAAGGTAATAATATAACTGAAATTACAACATTTCATATGCAAGGTACCATTATAAGTGCCTATGCAAATTTATGGTCCTTGCTGTGTATTTTCTTTTGAGCAAACCATGTGTTTCTTTTTTCTTTTCCTGTTATGAGTTTGTTGAAAACTAACAGCCTCAATCACCTGTCACATTAAATAAGAGGTTAAGCACTTAAAATACGAAATACTTGATTCAATGGAACCACTATAGGTGTCATCCAAGAGAAAATATATTTTGTGGTGATTTCAGCAGCATGTTAGTATTTCACCTGACAAAATAAGCCCATTTATTATAGACTCAAGTGGAACTTATGGGCTGAAACATTGGTTCTGAAATAATTATAACTAGAACAGTTATTGGTAACTCAAAAATTTCTGGAAAGCTTTAAAATAGCATTGATGCCTTGGACCCAATGGCAACAAATTAAATCAGAAAGCTTGGTAAGTTTTAATATGAGATAGGATTTTAAATATTTAAGCTAAATTATAGTGTCCAATTTCTCACTGGTCATGCCAAACATGTATGTTTGGCATAACCAGTCCTCCAATTTCTTTCTGAGATGCTGAGGGCAGACAATGGCAGGAGTTAGGCAGTAAAAGAAGTCTCAGGGGTTGTCTACTGTCATTTGCCTGTGCTGGTAACATAAACAGACAAGAGAGGAACACACATTTATGGTTACAGGAAATAGAACATTAAGAAAGAGGTTATACGGACAATTCCACAGACATGTTTGTTCAGCAGAATCAGTGTGACTAGATGTGTTTTGTTTTGTTTTGTTTTGTTTTGTTTTGTTTTTGTCAACATTGAAACCAGTAGATTTTATTCAAAAAAAATCCAGATTTCAAATTTCTCTTGAAAAATCTGCTAACACCAGATCTTAATTTCCACATGACAAGAATTGTCAAGATCTGAGTAACAACTACTCTTTTTTGAAAGTACATAAAGTGTCCAAATAGAGTTTCCACCATTGTTTTTCATCCTCCTAACATCACATTGTAGTGTATTTTTTCCTCATTCTGATGCTCTTCTTATGGTACTGAAATATTATCTGTACATATGTCTCTGTCTAAAAAGGAAAGACAAAAGACAAACTAAGGAATGCAGATTTTTTAAAAATGGGAATAAACATTTAGTTGTGGTTCACCATATTCCTTTACAATCATTGCAGGTGTAGGACAGACATTTTAATTAGATGTATTTTTTCACCTTTATGCCTTACTGAAACATTTCCTAGTATTTCTTTGATCTGAGATTGTTTTCCCTAAAGATGATTCATAGTGGTTATGCCAGCCAAATATTTAGGAAGGCAAACTCCACGCTTTCTAAAGACAATACGTGAAAACACATTTACTTGTATATTAAACATCTAAAACCATCATTAGAAATTACTATGTCTTTACTGAGCCAGATCATCCTAATAATAGCATAGGTGCTGTCACGCCCTCACAAGATGGCCGCGCACACAGCAAAGGCAGGTCGTGACAGAGGAGGGCAGTTGTAGGTGATCAGGCCGGCAGGGGAGGGCAGATGGGGGCAATCAGGCCAGCAGGGGAGTGGTTGGGGGGCGATCAGGCTGGCAGGCAGAAGCGGTTAGGCGCAATCAGGCAGGCAGGCAGTCGAGCGGTTAGGAACCAGCGGTCCCAGATTGTGAGGGGTATGTCCGACTGCCAGTTTAGGCCCGATCCCACAAGGGTCCCAGATTGGAGAGGGTGCAGACTGGGCTGAGGGACACCCTCCGCCATGCACGTATTTCATGCACCAGGTCTCTAGTCTATAAAAATAAAAGTGCAAAATGCAAATTGACTGAATGGTCGAACAAAAGAAGGACCATCCTGACGATGATGCTATGATGCTCACTGGCGCCAGGCCAGTCAAAGTGGGTGTGATGCGATTGGTCAGGGATCCTCGCCATCACCCTACAATCACACTGCAGAGGGAGGCCCAGGCCACCGCTGGTGGGGTGATCAATTGGGGGTGGGGGGGCAGATGCGGGCAGTGCCAGGCCAAGCAGGTGTGGGCAAGGGGCGGGGCTGGCTGCTGGCAATTGGGGGAAGCCTGTGTGCTGGCAGCCATAGGGAAGCTCTGGTGCCAGCATCCAGGGGAAAGAAGGCCTACCATTGTACAAATTTTGTGCATGAGGCCTCTAGTCTATTGTAAAAGGGTAATATGCTAATTAGACCAGGAGTCTTAGGGATATCATTCCAGACGTCCTTCCTGACAAAGCCAGGGCCAGAAAGAAGCCAGCCCAGGTCCCAGGGGCCTGCTGGCAGCTGGAGGAGGGAAGCCCGGGTCATGGGTCATAGATGCCAGTGGGAAGCCAGTGCCAGCAGCCAGGGGAAGGAAGGCATACTCTTGCATGAGTTTTCATGCATCAGGCCTCCAGTTCAATCATAAGAATTAGTTACTATTGTGTCACCCTTTTAATGATGTGGAAACATAGGGCCCAAAAAAGGTAATTAGCACAAGGTCATATAGTTATTAAGTAAGGTAACTAGTAGTTGCATTGTGGTTGATGCCACTTTACATCCTCTTGAACTCTGGACCTTGTTGCCTCCAAAATTTATGAGACTAAGTTGTTTCAAGTTCAAACAGATGGAATATGTTCTCAAAAATGATGCACTATGGCTTGGTATCAACATGCTAAAATATGTTAAAATTCTTCCCTTTAAATTTAAGCACCCATATATATTTATTATTTTCCAAATCAGTAGTGTCCTTGTTATCTAGAGGAGGCCATGATCACTCCCGAAGACTTGAAACTGGGAGTCTGCCTTTGAACCTCAGTGGTGCTTTTCCCGTTGCTTTCAAGATACTTAATTTATGGCATTACACTATATTCATAATTACTTTGTCTTTCTTCACACACTTTTAAGAGTAAATTCCTTGAGAACTTATTTTTATGCCCACTGTGCCTTTCACAGTGTCTTTAAGAGGACTGAATTTAACAGAATATTGCATCTCTTTAATAGTAGTGGTTGATGTTGAGGGAATATGTGAACCCTCTGAAGGCTACTCCAGTAGAGTAAAAAACTGAAAGCACTACATATAAACTGGTGAGAGGACTCTCATTTGAAAGCTGGCAGGAATTGAAACCTACTTGTTGGTTTTTCTTTGTTTGATACACATCTTTCTTAATTAGAAATAAAATTGCCGAAACTCCTTCTTCTACTATAGGCAGAATGGCTTTGATAGAACTCTATAATCTTCTAGGACAGTGATGGCGAACCTTTTGAGCTCGGCATGTCAGCATTTTGAAAAACCCTAACTTAAGTCTGGTGCCGTGTCGCATATAGAAATTTTTTGATATTTGCAACCATAGTAAAACAAAGACTTATATTTTTGATATTTATTTTATATATGTAAATGCCATTTAACAAAGAAAAGTCAACCAAAAAAATGAGTTCACATGTCACCTCTGACACACGTGTCATAGGTTCGCCATCACTGTTCTAGGGATAAGATTCTAACTAAGAGTTGAGCTCAGCAGAGGAATGAGAAGGAATGTCTGGTTTTTCACATAGTTTCCAATGGAGCTCACTCATGTTTACTTTACAAGCAGACAGTGTGTGGGCAGAGTTCAAGAGATTTACCTCAGTGCTGCGGCCGAAGTGATGCTGTGAGCACACTCCAGCGAACAGGCTTCCTTGGCACACCAGGAAGTGGCAACGCCCACCTGACAAATCTCCAAGAGCCACCTACTCTTAGCCCCAACCCTCACGCCCATTGGATAACATAGCAAGCGTGTCCCTGTTGCATTGGCTGCTTACCCCTTTATATACGGCTGTACTTCCTCAATAAACTTAGATCTGTGTCTCTGAACCTGGTCTCCGGAGTCATGCATGCAAGCGCCCTAGAGCGTTGGGCTCCGTCGTCCTCACCCCCGAGGGACCCCCTGTTCCAAGAGTGAGCAACTGTGGATTTTAAAATTCAGTTACATATCATCCTTTGATAAGTGTGAGAATATACTCCTCAGCCTGCTGTATTATAAAGTGTTTTGTCAGAATATTAGTTGGCTTCAGTCTTCAAACAGCAAGGAAAAAAATGAAACTTTGTTAAAGTCTTAAACTCCCGAAATAAGAGCAAAAGACCTGGGACATGTATCTCCTTGTGAAACCTTTACATTGCCCTGAGGGTACAGAAACTGCATCTAAATGATGCTCAAACGATCTTTAGCAAAAGTAAAGTGAAACAATTATCCAATGGGGTTGAGGTGGGAGAAACCACTACTTGAATTAGCCTCTCATCTCTCGGTCATGACCAGTGTTATAATTTTGGCTGCAGAATGCGTGCACAGCATGGTTTTTTGCTATGATCTCGAGTGAGTTTTTGAACACTTGTAATCTGTCCATGGGAATCTTTTCCTGAGGCTCAGTATTAAGAACATATCATAAAGGGAAATAGTTGCAAGGTGGTGTCACTCTTATTTGACTCACTCCTAAACAGTTGGTATTGTAGCCCATAGGAGTCTACCTTCCAGAGAGCAGGCTTTCAGGTTTTGCTTTTGTATTCTGAGTTTAGATCCCTCAGGCACTCAGCGTGTTGGCAATCCCCTGTAAGAGGGTATCAGCGGGGGACAAAGTGAAGTAAAGCGGATTGTATCTGACAGAGCTCCTTAAATAAGTTGTTCAATTGATGGGAGAGGTAGGACGCCTTCCCAGGGTGATAAATTCGAATGAGCTAAGCTACTTGATGTGTACTTTTAAGTGATTCTTGTCTCTTATTATTTTCCTGAAGAGTACTCAAAAATGCATTCTAAAGAAAGAAGTATTTTGTAAAAGTTTAAACATTTGAAGTCCTACGTTATGGAATAATTTACCTAAAGGCAGTTCTCAGAATTAAGTGTACAGGAGAATATCCAGCCGTGCTTGTTGTTCTATCACGCCAGTTTCCCGGGTCCCACCATGGAAATTCTGATTCTGTCCTTTCTGGGCTAGAGCCTTGAAAATTAAATTTTTAACATGCACTTCAGGTATTCATGATGCAGGTAATTCAAGGTCGGTGGTAATGAAAAGAAACTTCAAGAAATGATGGAAATATGGTCTCCAATTGAGCCTTTCCCCTACTTACCTATATCGCTAACCTCCGGTTAGGAAGTTGGAGCAAATATTACTTTTAACTAGAGAACCAGAAGGATGTCAGATAAGGTTCTTAGTAGAAAATGAAAGAACTACAGCTCCCTGGTTGGAAGTTTCCCTAGAAAATAGCCTTCCAAGTACTAAGGGGAAAATTACCAAAGTATTTGCCTCTGTCTCTGTCCGTGACTTGTTCCAGACAATCTGTTCTCAAGCAAGTATAACATTTTTCCTATTCCCTTTAAGAAGTGATCTGTGAAAGTAATTTCTCAATCATAGCTGAGGAGTCATGTAAATTTATTTTAAGCAAAAATACTGATTTAAAAAAGTCTAAATCGTGTTTAGAATTAGATGTAGTAAAAAATCATAGATAAATGTTTAACTTAAGCTTCCTAAGTTTTACCTTTCTGATCCAATCTAAGATTCTTAGACATTTATGGTGTTCTCACAGAAAATCAATTATGAATAATGTGTAGTAAACTGAAGTTTACTTTAATAAGGAAATGGCTTTAAAATCCTAGTGTATATATCCTACAGAATTGCATGTTTTTTTTATTATTTAAAATATTGGACTTCAATGACTAATATTTGTCTACTGATAACACCATTGATAATGTCTCTGTGTCATTCCTTATTTACCTTTCCTTTGTCATACATTAACATTTTATCTGTATTAAACATGGGGTCTTTATTATTAAAACTAGCAACATCCCTTTGAGAAAATCCCTCCTTTCCATGTATCCATTCATTATAGCTCTAAGTTAAATGCTAAATGATATGAGGGGAATAAATATATACTCAAACAATTTTAAAATAAGAAAAAGTCAATGACTTTTTTGGAAAAACTCAAAATTTTTTTCCTTTTTGGCCAATTCTATAATTAAGGTTTAAAAAATGTAACATATGGGGAGGTTGAAAAATCAATTAAGTTAATGGTCATGATGGCTTTTCAGATGTGTCAATTTGGCTTAGGCAATAGTGTCTTTTTATTTAATCACACATTATTTGGTCTTACTGAAAACACATTTTCCAGATTCAATTAAGGTCTCTAATCAGTTTACTTTTCATGAAGAAAATTATTTTAGCCATACCCAGTTTTGCTCAGTGGATAGAGCCTCTGCCTGTGGACTGAAGGGCCTCATGTTCGATTCCCCTCAAGGGCACATGCCTGGGTTACAGGCTTGATCCCCAGTAGGGGGAGTGCAGGAGGTAGCCGGTCAATGATTCTTTCTCATCCTTGGTGTTTCTATCTCTCTCTTCCTGTCCCTTCCTCTCTGAAATCAATAACAAATAAATTTTAAAAAAAGAAAATTATTTTAGATATTCTTTTTGGGCCTGCCTTAATCATTTGATAGTCCTTAAAAAGCATGACTGTGGCTTTCTAAGAAAAAGAATACATTTCATGTGGATGATATCTATGATCTCTGCGGGTGGAGTGCTGTACAGTTCATGATATTCCTTCCTGATTACCTGCTCTATTGATTTTGGATTTGCTTAGCCAGTCCCCACAATCACATAAGGCAATACTTTGTAATAAATCTCAGAATATGCCCCGCCGGCACGGCTCAGTATTTGAGCATCGGCCTAAGAACTAGGAGGTCAGGGCATATACCCGGTAGCAGCCTGGATCTGCAGTGTGGGGCATGTAGGAGGCAGCCGATCAATGATTATCTCTCATCATTGATGTTTCTATCTCTCTTTCTTTCTCCCTTTATCTCTGAAATCAATAAGAGTAGACTTTATTTAAAAAAACACACTCAAAATGTAAACGTTAATATACATAAGTCAATAAATATTATTAATAAATATTTCTTTTTGTATGTGTGTGTGCATGTGTGTGGGCAGGAAAGTATTAATATGAAACTAGCAGAAAAAATGTTAACAAAATTTTCAGTACTATTAAACAATATAAAGTAGTTTTGCTTGGGAACAACAGGTCAAGATTAAGACTTATAAACAGGGCTACTTACATATATTTTAATTCATTTGTTAATTTACATTATTATTTTTCTAATCATGTTAATTATAGCATAATGTCTATATTGAGGTGGCACATTGTTTTTAATCAATAATGTTATAACTGAATAGAATATTTAATTAATTGTTAGAAGTATCTCTTTTCCCAGAGAAATCTGGGGAAGTCCCAGGGTATTTTATTAAAATGATGGCAGCAGCACTTACAGTAAGGCTCATCTATAAAGATTAATTCCTGTTTCTGATTGAATCACAGTTAATACACTACCTTTAAAAATATAGCTTTGGTTGTGATATTATTGAGGAATCAGTGTTTAGAAAAAACACACAAAACTATCATGGTTAATATTTTTAAAAGTGAATGCCATTACAATTATCCTTTTATATGTATATATATGATATAACTACCTCTGTTGTATAATCTTGCTGATGGTATCACATCCCAGAAAGTAACTGATAATAGTATCTAACCTATAGTAATTTATTAAGAAACATATTATAGCACTGCATAGATTAATATATAGACTAACTATATTTTCCCCTCTTATAACTCAAATATATTTTATGTTATATGGCTCCCACATAACTAAGAAATAGCATTTTATACCAAAAATGTTCCTGTTAAGATCTTCCTGATTTTTTTGTATTTACATAAAGGTACTATTACCATACAATGTGCACATTAAAAAAAGGAGGGATTTTGCTATTGAGAAATTGTTCTGTACCCTCTTTTGAAGATTTAAAACTCTATACTCCCTAGTAATATCTAAAATAGATGTATAATCATTTAATATGATGCGTCTATCAAAGTGCAGATATCACAGAAAAATCAGATATAATTCTTCCTACTGTGCTGTGACATACAAAGTATTTTTATTACTCTAACAATCACTGCAAATGAAAATATTGCCAGGAAAAGAACCTTAACATGCTGACTGCAATGTTTGCTATGCAATAAAACTACTTTATTTAATGGCATAATAATGTGGCATTTGCTTGGTAGCTAACATTGGATAATTGTTCATGACAGGTCAAAAACAGGCCAAATGCTTATAGTTCCATAAAATAAGGAAGTTATGAACAAATGCACACACATATACCAATAAAAAAAAGTATGGGGGCATGTACGAATGATACAGGAACCAAAAGGAACCAAAGAATCATCCTAGAGACCTCTCAATGGTCAAAGTCAGAATAATATGGGCAGCAAAATATATGACAGTATTAGATTATAACCCAAAAAGTCAAGAAAATGCTCGTGATTCCACACTGATATAAATATTTAAATAAATATAGATAAAAAAGAAAGTCATGGGTATATGCTATTAACGGGAGACCCAAAATGGAAAATAAAAGAGTGCCAAATGATATACCACACAAAAAACAAGCTTAAAAGAGTTGAAGTGCCTATATTAATATCAGAAAATATAGGTTTTAGACAAAACATATTAATAGGAAAACAAGAAAATGTCAAAATGACTAAAAGGTCTGTGCATCAGGTACATGTAAGAAGCATAAAAATATTCACTAATAAACAGGCCACAAACTACATAAAGGGAAATACATAATTCAACAATTGTTGATTTCATTTTTCACCTCAATGATTTAGAGAACAACTAGAAAGAAAATCAGTAAGGATATGGAAGTCTTGAACAGTGCTATCAGTCAGCTTGTCTTAAATTTTTTTTTAGAATACTTCACCCAACAACAGCAGGATATACATTCTTTTATAAAGCACACAGACTAGTCTCTAGGATAGCCCATATGCCAAGATACAAAATTAGTCTAAATGCATTTTAAGTGATTGAAAAAAATCAAGAGAATATCAATAAAATTAAATTTTGGTTCTTTTAAAATATGAACAAAATTTATAAACATTTAGCTAAACTATATAAGAAAAAATCTGTATATACAAATTAGCACAGAATAGAAATGTACAGGATACCATTACAGACACACATAAATCAAAACTGGTATGAGGGACTACTACAAATAACTTTATGACAAAAAATTAGAAAACTTAAATGAAATGGACAAGTATCTAGAGAACTGCAATCATTCTATTGACTCAAAAAAGTAAAATAATATGAATAGACTTATAATAAGTAAAAAACAATGGATTAGTAATAAAAATGTTAGCACACACACAAAAAAACCAGGCCATGATAATTCACTATTTTATCAAATATTCAAAAAAATAATAGCAATTCCCCCTAGCTATTTTTGCTCAGTGGACAGAGCATCAGCCTGTGGAAAAAAATTGTTCGATTCTGATCAAGGACAAGTACCTCAGTTGCAGGCTCCTCCCTGGCCTGGGCCCTGGTCAGGGCATGTGCAGGGGGCAACCAATGGACATTTCTCTCACATTTATATTTCTCCCTGTCTTTTGTTTTTCCATCTGTCTTCCACTCTCTCTAAAATCAATGGAAAAATATCTTCAGGTGAGGATTTAAAAAAATAAAATAAAATAGCAATTCTACATAAACTCCTTTAGCAAAATATAGGGAAAAATACTTCGAAAATCATTTTACAAAATCAGTATTATGCTGATAGCACAGCCACATAAACAAAGCTAGAGAATAAATATCCTTAATGAACAAATACATCAAAATACTTAATGAAATTTTTTTTGAACCTTTTTTTTTATTGCTTAAAGTATTACAAAAGTATTACATATGTCTCCTTTTTTATCCCCCCGCCCATGACAATCCCCTGGCCTCCCCTACCCCCCAGTGTCTTATGTCCATGGGTTATGCTTATATGCATGCATACTTAATGAAATTTAGCAAAATAAATCGAGACACAGAAAATCTACTATACATCATCACAATTCAGTTTATAAAATAAGTAAACAATTTGAGTAGACACTTTACAAAATAAGATATATGGATGGCTAAAAAGAACACGAAAGGGTGATCAAAATCATTAGGGAAATGCAAATTAAAATGACAGTATACTACTACTACACATCCCTTTAGAATGTTCATAGTCACATAGATTGTCAATGAACTAGAGAAAGGAGTGTCTTCATACATTGCTGGTGGCTTTGTAAAGTGGGACAGCCATTTTGGAATATTTTGACATATTTTAAGGATAACTATATAATAATTATTCAAACCAGATGTCAATTCTTACCTATTTATTTACCCAAGATAACTGAAATTATATATATACAAACAAAGACTAGTCTTTTTATCTTTATAGCAACATTATTCAAAAAGATGAAATTATAACCTATTCAAAGGACAATATAGATGAGCAAGTATAGTACATAATGGAATACTTTTTAGAAATAAAAAGTGACAATACCTAAAATATTCATAAGCCTCAAAAATTGTATGCTAAGTGAAAGAAGCAGATGAATGTATATATAATATGTGAGTCAATTTATATCAAATTTCTATACAAAGCATAATCATACAAGCATTAAGAAACCAGTGGGATTGGGGATGGGAACACTGGGGTGTGAGCAGCAGTTGACTGCCACTAGATATGAGGGAACTTTTGGGAGTAATAAACAAGTACTGGATCTCTTTCCTGATAATCACCGCACAATTTTTTATTGGACACTACAGTTAAAATAAGTGAATTTTATGTTAGTACATTATGCTTCAATAAATCTGTTAACAAAGGACAAAATTTAAACAAACACTTCAATAAAAAATGTACATATGGCAAATGCATAATTAGTATTTAGCATAACCATTTGAGTAAAGCAAATTAAAACCACAATGAGCAGCTTTACTTTAATTGCCAAAACTTGAAAGCAACCCAGCTGTCCTTCAGTAAGTGAATGAATAAACAAACTGTGGTACATCTAGATATTGAAATACTATTCAGTGCTAAAAAGAAATGAACCATCAACTCATGAAAAGACACAGGGTTACCTTAAATACATATTACTAAGTGAAAGAAGCCAAACTTAGACACTAGATATTGTATTAGTCCAACAATATGACATTCTGGTAAAACATATGTATATGTATCTCCAAAACTATGGAGACAGTAAAAAGATCAGTGATGGCTAGGGATTAGGGTTGGAGAAGAGGGATGAATGGATGGAACATAGAGAAATTTTAGGACAATGGAAAGATTTTGAGATACCATAATGATGACTACATGTCATTAAACATTTATCCACACCCATAGAAAGTACTATACAAGGCTGAATTGTAATGTAAATTATGGATTTGGGGTGATAATGATGTGATGTGTCAATGTATCAATTGTAATAAACATACTATGTTTTAAAAAATATATTTTTATTGATTTCAGAGAGGAAGGGAGAGGGAAAGAGAGATAGAAACATCAATGATGAGAGAGAATGATTGATAGGCTGCCTCCAGCACACCCCACACTGGGGAATGCCCCACACTGGGGGTCAAGCCCACAACCTAGGTATATGCCCAAACCAGGAATTGAACAGTGACCTCCTGGTTCATAGGTCAACACTTAACCACTGAGCCACAATAGCCAGGCACAAATGTACACTTTTTGGGGGGGCGGGGGGAGGGTGTTCTTAGTGAGGAAGGCTATGTATGATGGTTGAGGGAACATATAATAACTGTCTATACTGTCTGCTCAGTTTTGCTGTGAACTTTAAACTGCTCAAAGATAAAGTCTATTAAAAAACACAATGAGATACTACTACACACATATTACAGTGTCTAAAATTTAAAAGTTTTAGCATACAAATGTTGGTGCAGATATTGAGGCATTGTAACTCTCATAATTCTGTTTATGGGAATGTCCAATTAAGTAAGTACTTTGGGCCCAGCTGGTTTTGCTTAGTGGTTAGAACATTAGCCTGCAGACTGAAGGGTCTCAGGTTTGATTCAGATCAAGGGCACATACTTCAGTTGAGGCTCAATACCCATCCCCGTTAAGTGTGCATGCAGGAGGCAACCAATCGATGTGCCTCTCCACATGGATGTTTCTCTGTTTCTCCCCCTTCCTTCCACTTTAAAAATCAATGAATCCCTTACCCTTGGAGACACCATGGAAGGACCTAGAGCAGTGATGGCGAATCTATGACACGTGTGTCAGAGGTAACACACGAGCTCATTTTTTTGGTTGATTTTTCTTTGTTAAATGGCATTTAAATATATAAAATAAATATTAAAAATAGAAGTCTTTGTTTTACTATGGTTGCAAATATCAAAAAATTTCTATATGTGACACGGCACCAGAGTTAAGTCAGGGTTTTTCAAAATGCTGACGCGCCGAGCTCAAAAGGTTCGCCATCACTGACCTAGAGAGTATTATGCTAAGCGAAATAAGTCAGTCAGAGAAAGGCAAGTATCACATGACCTCACTCACATGTGGAATCTAACAAACAAAATTAACTGATGAACAAAATAGATCCAGAGACATAGAAAAATGGAACAGACTGTCGAATCTCAGAGGGAAGGTGGGTGTGGGTGAGTGTGTGGAAAGAGATCAACCAAAAAACTTGTATGCATAACCCATGGACACAGACAATAGGGTGGTGAAGGCCTGGGACAGGGAGTGGGGGGCAGGCTAGAAGGTGTAATTGGGGGAAGAAAGAGGACATATGTAATACTTTCAACAATAAAGATTAGATAGATGGATAAATTAGATAGATAGATAGATGATAGATAGATAGATAGATAGATAGATAGATAGATAGATAGATAGATAGAATCAATGGAAAAATTGCCTTGGGTGAGGATTAACAAAGCAACAAACCAAAAGGTAAATGTTTTGAAAAACAGTTTGACAATTTCTTAAAATTTAAACAAAAAAACACCACTTGACCCAGACATTCTATTCCTAGATAGTCACATAAGAGAAATGAAAACAAATGTCCATCCAAACACTTGATCACAAGTGGTCAAAATAGCCTTCATTTTCAGCCAAAAATAGGAAACAGCTCAAATGTTAATCATCATCAGGTCAATATATAAACAAACTGTTATATCCATACAATAGAATGCATTATTCAGCATAGAGAACAAAATATGAATGCACATAATAGCATGAATTACACTAAATAAACAAAACAGGAAAATAAAGTACACACTGTACTTGCATTTAGATAAAATTCTAGAAAAAGCAAACTATCGCAGAAAACTTCATAAAAAGTGCCATAATGCGACAAAGTAATCAGCAGTTGAATGGGCAGAGATGGGCATAGAAGGGTTGGAGAACGGTTTTACAAAAATACTCTTTTAGGGGGTGTTGGAATATTAGTTCTATTGATTGTAGCAATGGTTTTATGATTTGTATATATATAAAAACTTAAGAAATTGTACATAATAAGTGCAGTTTATTTTGAATCAATCATCCTCAAGCTCTTTAAAAGATACTAAATTAATTTATTTAAGAAATCAATCATTTATTGACTTCTGTGTCAACAGCTATGCAAAATTAACCTACTAATGAAGTCTAGAACACATTTTCTGACTTCCAGTTCAGCAAGTCAAACACTTGAGAAGATAATCATGTCATTTCAGGTAAAGTAAAGTATAATGGGGGAATGATGGACTCCTTAATTTCTGTCCAAAACATTGTCAGGAATGCTATCTAGTAAAAAATGCACAAAAAGTGCTTTGGGAACTTTTATTCTTAAATGTGTACTGAAATCATGATTTTATTCAATGTTCCCCCAAATTTGGCCTCAATTTTTTTTTAAAAAAGGGTACTTTTATATTTCATATACTCTTTATAGATAAACTGGTTTCTGTGGAGCTTATGACATGTAGAGGACTTCATGTTCAGAGAGAAATGGTATGATAATGATTCCATTCCAGGGAAATATTGTGGTAAAACACAAGCATAAGTTTTATAGGCTTTTGGCCTTAATAATAATAGCTAACATTTAGTGAAAGCTTAATGTGTGCAATATATTAACTAATTAAATCTTCCCTACAACCTCTTGAGGTCTGTACTATAAATACTCTCACTTTAAAAATGAGAACACACATGTTTAAAAAGGTTAAGGAGCATGCTTAAGGGAGTAAGAAGTGAAATTCCCAACTCAGATGTGTTTCAGCACAGAACTAAGCTCTGTCTTTCTGTGCTTTGTGTCTCCTTAATCACAGAAAAATATGCATTAAAGATAGATGTGAAAAATTAAATAATTATTTTAAAGTTATTATTTTAATTTATTATTATTTTAATGTGATGACCCTCTAATCACATGATTTATTTTATTCAATCACTATGTATCCCTATATATCTACTTTATAAGCAAGGTGTTATTTCAGAGGTTTATACTATCTGATTGAGTCCATACAATTTTGGAGATAATAAAGCTCTAGTCAAGGTCACTACAACCTATATAGTAATTTGTCTTAGTTCATTGCCTTCTCAGTTCCATGACTAAGGAACAATTTTATAATTTGAGTATAAAAAATAAAGAGCTGTGAACATCAGATACTATTTTTAAGGCAATAAGCCTAAGTGGCCCATTACCTATGAATGACAAGGGCAGCTTTCTCCAACTTATTATTCTATCCTTATGTATTTTTTCTATTTTTCCCTCTTTCATGTTCCAATCTATCACTGTGTATTTTTTTTTCTTTTCTTCCTATGTCTCTACTTATCTGGGTCAGAAATGAGGCACTGGTTATTAATACAGCTCTACTCATCCATTTCCAGTCAGAGATTTTGACTCAATGATCCTTGTTGATACAACTTAGGAAACTCTGACAGAGATAGAATTTGGAATTAAAATAATGAATTGAGAAAATCCTGAAGATAAGGTCCACAATACTTATTATAAAAGATTACAAGGAAAAAAGTAATCTCATCATTTTAAAGATGGGGTTACATGGAACAGGTACTAAATTAGGCATTAAAAAATTCTAAAATCTTACTTTGAAAGGTATTATAGTATTTGATGTAGACCAATGCTATTCTGGTAATGACAAATGAGAAGCAATACGGCAACAAAGACAGGACTAATTTAGAAATATCAAAGAAAGAAAGAAAATCAACGAAGTCATTACTAATAGAATCATATAAAATATAAATTATTAAACCTGACTTAGTTAAATGTGACCAAACAAATATGACAATAATTAGGAAATATGCCACAAATTAGTAATAGTTGATATAAATACAGATATTGGTAAAGATAAATTATTATGGAGAAATTACTGCAAAGAACAAAAAAAGTTTAAAGAAATAGAGATACCTAGAGAAATAAATTCTTTTATTTATAATTAGAGTCATGCATATTAATGAAAGATAAAACAACTTTAATGACTGACAATGTGGATTTCCAGGCAATGTGGATGCATACATGTTAAGACGTGTTTAGTGGGTTGTAAATCTGTTCAGTTATTCTGGAGACCAATCGGACAATAACTAGCAAAATTTATGAAATACTTACTTTTAAAAAGTATAAAATGCTTTCAGATCAATATTTTGAAAATATATCCCAATGAAAAAAAAAATCCTAAAATAAAAATGCTGGTCAAAGAAGTACATAATATTGAAAAGTAATCCTTAGAGGGTTCTACTTAGTAACATTTTGAAAATAACAGTGAAAAAAAAAGTTTACTAAAATGAATGAATGACGTTGATGGAATGCAATATAGATATTAGAAAAGTCAAACATATTTTTAAAATTCACAAAAAAGCATAATTGATATACTGATATAATATGTCCAAAAACAACTATTTTATATCTACAGCTACAAAATCTATGCTTTTTACACATAATATTTATAACACGTGGCAAAAACTGTTAAATGCTTTGGAATTATTCAATAAATTGTGTATAAAAATGTGTATGATATTTCAGAGAAATGAGCTCTACTTGTTAAACACTACTTTGGAATTATCAACTAAAAAGTAGTAATTAATGGACTCTGTTTCCTGGCCTTGCTCTTCCTTCCTGGGATTAAAGCTAGATTTAGGGCTACAGGGTTGATTGCTTTAAATGACTTATTAATTTGGGTATGAAGTTAGCTATTTGATTGTTTTTACTGAACCAATTAATTGTTAGAAAAATTAACCAAATTCATTTAGTTGATTGCTGACATAGTCTTAATCACCTTAACAGTCTTCCTCAGTTTTTGCCAAGTGGGAAATTGGATCTCAACCACAGAAATCACATAAGAAAAAGAAAAGTTGCCTTTAGTTCAGTTGATATTTGCTGACACATGCATTTAGATCATGAGATGTATGGGATTGAAATAGTATTAATTACAAACACTTAACAAAGTTGCTATGAAGAAAGTTTGGCATTTGATACTTGACTAAAAAGACAGCACAACTTCTGGGATAGGAGTAACTACATCTTAGGAAGAGACTCTTTTCCATTTATAATGTATAATGTGGTTTTATTCATGATAGCAAATAATAGTTTAGCAAGAAATCATCCAGTTATTGGTATCTGAGCATGCAAAATTATCCTATTTTGGTGCCATACATTTTACCATTTTAAAAAGTCTATATTGAATTAGTAGGAGTATCTCCAGAAAAAAATCTTCTTCAAGGCCATTAATTGATGAAGTTCTCCTACTACAATTGTAACATTGTTTCTTATTCTCAATATTAAAATATACGGTGAGAGAAACACAGGTTTCTAAGGCAAAGAAAATATCTATGATCATACCTTCTTTCTCTATATACATTTTACCTTTTAAGGATGGTGGGACTTTTCAAATAGTGTTGATTTAATCAGAATTAGATGGATGTTGATGTGCAAATTTGGAAACTAGAGCTATAGTAGAACATTTCCTAGAGCCATCTATGATATGATTCCCGTCACATGATCCCGATTTTACCAGCGATATCTAAAAAAGTCAAGAATATCTCTGATGCCATTTTACAAACAGCTCATATTTTCCTCTTCAGTTTTCAAAGGAGGATATTTTAAGCATCAGAAAGTAGGATTAAGAAGACCTGGAAATGGGAAGCCTTTTTGTCACAAGGTAGCATAACTTTTCCTTTGTACAGTGCAGGATTTGGGAGGAAAAACCTTATTAAGTATCTTTTGATTAAACTACTAAACCAGTTATCTGATTTTATGATATCTAAGGGCCCGAACAAACAAAAGAAAATGGTATCTTACCTATTACCCTAGTGATAATTGAGATCTTTGGATAGAATACATTTTCTGTATCCTCAGTAGTTTTATGATTGAGTCAAAGTGAGAATCAATATTTTAAAAAAAACAACTGTGGGCTTTTGTAGCTACAGAGAGAATATGAAAATAGTCAGTCTTGATCTGCTTTTTATACGGTATGTAAAAATACACACACACACACACACATAATATATAGTAGTGGTCCGGTGCACAGATTTGTGCACTGGTAGGGTCCCTCGGCCTGGCCTGCGGGGATTGGGCAAAAACCAATCTCTGGGTCCGGGATGCAGGTGAAGGAGATTCGGGGCCCACAGTGGCCCAGCAGCAACCTAACCCATGGCCGATTCCATGAGGAATCGAGCTCCCTCCTCTACTGGTTGGAGCATCTGCCCCCTGGTGATCATTGCATGTCATACCTCCAGGTGAATGGTCAAATGGTCGCTTAAGATTATATATATACTAGAGGCCCCATGCACGAAATTTGTGCAAGAGGCTCCAAGGGCCAAAGCAGCAGCTCGTGCTGCTTCTGTAAGGGCCTAGGTGGCAGCCGGGGCTGCTGCCTCAGACCTGGCAGCAGCAGACCTAGATGCCACCTCGGCCCTTGCAGCCCCGGCTTTGTCCAGAAGGTTGTCCAGAAGGTAATCCGGACTAATTAGCATATTACGCTTTTGTTATTATAGATAAGGTGAGGAAATCATCAAAGTCCTTTTATACTATTATTGATCACTGACACTTTTTGAAAAAGAGTTTCAGTTTCAACTAAAAATGAACTATATAGATCTGGGGTGGGGTGAGGTGATAGGGTTTAAGGCCATGTTAAATCCCTTTGAAAATGAAGTAAATGTTTGGAATTTCATTTGTACTTTATCTAGGTGTCTCCTGAATACATTTTAGATGAAAATGTTACAGATACCTTTCATGCGATATTTGTATTTTATTGGTTTAAATAAATATACACCTAGTGGCTACTGAAATTACTTTTTAATGGCATGCATTTTATTAACAGATATTTGGAAAATCATTCTACATACATGTTACAAACAAGTTAGTATGCATATGAAATTTGGAGCGCCTTGTAGTAATTCTGGTGCCCACAGGTGGGAAGTCTCTGCTAAAAAATTTTTAGCAAAGATTTTGCAAAATAAGGCAAATTCTAAGTGTCCATTCATCATAAATTGTCCTCCAAGGGGGCCTTTAATAAATGTGATTACTATGCACAAAAAATCATCATCAAATTAGAAGACCTTATTAAATAATGAATGGGAGATATTATTCAACTGAGGAGGTAGGAGTTTGGAGAGAGGTGTGGTGTCTGCATCATGAATGGATGGAAGAAAGAGAGTCTGGGGAATAACTGGAAAGTGGAAGCATGAATGTGGAAAGGCTATAAATACTACAGAGTACGTGCTGGGAGACCTTATGGATTTGAAGAACACAAGTAAAATTTTAGAAGGAATTCCTAAGGCAAGATTTTGAGCTTAACTACTATAGATAAGTTACAAATTCTCTATCAACATCCCTTTCAAATCTGTGTATTGTTGGTAGATTTCTTGAGTAGGAAAAAAATTCTACTATAAATATAAATAAGTAAATATTTTAATATAAATGTTCTGGTTTGGCAAAAGCAGGTAAAAAGATTTAGCTGGGGAAAATCCAAAAATGACACGAGATATGACTGAGTGGAGGCTTTTTTCATATTATTTTTAACTACTTGGTTCTGAGAGTAGAGACAGTGGTTAATATTCATAGATAGCACTCTAAGCTGTAATTTATAACTCTCATGGGTCCTTTTCTCTTTTATCAATGGGATGATTCAGGTGAGAGCAAATATTTCAAAGCCTTTGGGATTCCAAATGAATGTAAAAGGCTTCCTTTCTTGAAGGGTGTTGTGTGGAAATTCAATATTTTTATGTCAATGAGGATAAAAATAATAATGTAACATGGTCAATATTTATGAGTTTTAATTTCAGGTAAAAAGCCTCTGTTGCAATATATAATAATATGAGAAAATTATATCTAATATAAATAAAAAATATGCATGTATACATATAAATTATATAACTCTATTATCTAAATAAGAGTACATCATTTTGCAGACATACTTGACTATGGTGGGAATATATCTCTCCCGTTGTAATCTTATTTTTCAGGACAAAACATGTCATTGAAAAAGGAGAAAACAATTTTTATAGAAATAGTTCTATGTTAGATTGTTATGACATTCATTCAAGAAAAGATTTTTTGACATGCTGTCAAGTGAGGTTGTAATGATAAAGAAAAAGGCTTATATTTACCAGGAAATGTTTACCTCAATAAAAACATAGATGGATTCTAGAGGTAAATATAAAGAGTATCTTAGACTGAGAACCATTTACCAGTATGGACAGGGGAAATTATAAGAAGCCCTAAAGTTTTGTTGAAAAAATCCTGATGGAAATTATTTGCAAAAAGGATAGAATGTTTTTCTCATTTTGTGATGAACTGTCCTCACTTGGCCAGTGTTCTCAAGCAATAGTGCACATCATAAACTGACGAAGAAAATGGACCAGAGGCATGCATGCATGGAACAGACTGACAGACCTCAGAGGGGTAGGGGGAGAGGGGACAGTTTAACCAAAGAACACACACACACACACACACACACACATATATATATGCATAGCCAATGGACATAGGCAATATTATGGTGAACGCCCAGGGAAGGGACGAGGCTGAGTAGAGGGGGCAAAAGAATACCTAGGAGAGTTTTAAATGCAATGGCTAAACCGCCAACCAGAGGCTGATTCAAAGGGTATTTGGTCAGCAGGCAGACAGATAAGAAAACAATATTCATGCCCAGCTGGTGTAGCTCAGTGGTTCAGAATACACTCATGAACCAAGAGGTCACTGGTTCCATTCCTGGTCAGGGCACATGCCCAGGTTGCAGGCTCAATCTCCAGTAAGGGGCATGCCAGAGGAGTCAGCAGATCACTGATGTTTCTCTCTCATCCATATTTCTACCTCTCTATCTTCTCCCTTACTCTCTCTCTCTAAAATAAATAAAAACATATTTAGAAAACACTACTCTAGGCTTCTAAGGTGAATGCAACATGCTATTTTTTCTCCAGAAATATTGATTCTACCTCTGAGCCTTGAGCAATAGTCCCTTGAAGAGAACTAGCTGAGCAACTCTTTAATCAAAACTAAAAGACAGTAACTGATAAAAAACGAAGTCTTGCACCTATATGGTCAATTAATATATGACAAAAAGGCAAGAACATACAATGTGGTAAAGACATTTTACTCAATAAATGGTGTTGGAAAAAAATGAGCAAATACATGTAAAAAATGAAGCTACACTACCTTTTTAGACCACATACAGAATATACTAAAAATGAATTAAATACTTAAATGTAAGACTTAAAACCATAAAGCTCATAGAAAAAAAATATAGGCTGTAAAATCTCTGACATTTCTCCTAGCAATATTTTTTTCTGATATATCTCCTCAGGTAAGGAAAACAAAAGAAAAAAATAAACAAATGGGACCACATCAAACTAAAAAGTATTTGCACAGCAAAGAAAACCATCAACAAAACAAAAGAACACTTACTGAGTGGAAAAAGATATTCATCAATGATACATCCAATAACGGTTTAGTATCCAAACTTTATAAAGAACTCATACAACTGAGCTCCAAACAAACAAACACCCCATTAAAAAGTGAGCAGAGGACCTGATAGACATTCTCCAAAGAGAACATACAGATGACCCAAAGACATACGAAAAAAGGCTCAATATCACTGACTGTTAGAGAAATGCCAATTAAAACCACAATGAGATATCACCTTACAGCTGACAGAATGGCTACCATCAATAAATCAACAAACAGCAAGAGTTGAGGATGTGGAGAAAAGGGAACCCTCATGCACTGTTGGTGAAAATGCAGGTTGGTGCAGCCACTATGGAAAACAGGAGGGAGGTTCCTTAAACATTTTAAAAAAATGAAACTGCCTTATGACCCAGTGATTCCATTTCTGGGTTTATAATCAAATAACCCAAAAATACTAATTCAAAAGAATATATGCACACCTATTATCATTGTAGTGTTATTTACAACAGCCAAGATATGGAAGTGACCCAAATGCCCATCAACAGATGAGTGGATAAAAAGTGGTGGCACATATATAAAATAGTATATTACTTGGCCATAAAAAAGAATGAAATCTTATGATTTGTGACAGCATGGATGGACCTAGAGGGTATTATGCCAAATGAAATAAGTCAGAGAAAGACAAATACCATATGATTTCACTTATATGTACAATTAAAAGAACAAAATATATGAAAAAATAAAATAGTAACAGACTCATAGTTATAGAGGTCAGACTGATTGTTGCAGAGGGGAAGAGGATGTCAGTACTGGTGGAAAAGGTGAAGGGATTAAGAAATACAAATCAGTAGATACAAAACAATCTTAGGGATGTACATTACAGCATAGGCAATAGAATCAAAATACTGTAGTAACTATGTGTGGTGTCAGGTGGGCACTTGAAATACTGGGGAATCACTTTGTAAAATATATGATTATCTAACCCTTATACTGTACACCTGAAGATAACAGAGAATAATATTGAATGCAAATTGTAATTAAAAACTTAAGACCCATAACCACATAGAATACTGAACTTAAGATACTTTTTTTGGAGTAATACATCATTCAGATCATGCTTTGGGGTCTAGAAATATAAGATACTTCCTCCCCTACTTCCCCATTCTTTATCTAAATGAGAATATTAAATATCTGACATTCTGAAAGCTACCTGTTCTCCAGTGTTTTTGCTGGAAATCACATACATCAACTTAGAGAGCAAGACAAAAGCAAATGTTTCCCAAAAATATACATTTCAATGACTGCCTATGTTATATCAACCTTCACATGTCTCAGTTCCAAGGGTGGTATTCAGTAAAAATAATGAGACTTCTATTTCTCTCTAGAGCACCAGGTCCATTGTATCATCTGATCTCAATATGCAAGGATTGTTATCTTTTCATAGCAGAAGCAATGGATTGTACAAAAAAGATCATAGGATATAAAAACAAAAGGTCAAGTATTTAGTCTCATACATGGGTCTTTTTTTTATAAGCCTCATAAATGTACTCCCCACCATTTAGTGGAATTATAAAAACATTATTATATAAAATGAGCAAATACATATACTACTTTTAGGTTTATAAAACATATTGATACAACTTATGAAAATAAATCTGTTGGCTTGTAAGTATTGAATACTGTTTTCACATCATTTTTCTTATTTTTAATTTAAGAATTACTAATATTGCTTCCATATTTCTTTACCAGAAAAAGGAAATCATCTAATTGTTACTTCTATTAATGGTTGGTTAAATTCGACCTTTCATCAGTGTTCTCTGCTTCCATAGCATTGTAGTGGCCCAAGGACCTATCTGTAGATGCTTCCTAGCCCAGAATTTGCTTACGGCTTTATTCTTCATGATTTATTATTTACATCACTGCACTGATTTTCCATAGTGATATATGAAGTGAGTACAACCCATGATTTATCCATTTTGCACATGGAGAATCTGAGGTCTAGAAAGGTTGAGTGAGCACATGAATAGTGAAAATAAAGTTTAAGTAGATAGTTGCAGGACCCTAATCAAGTGATTTTTTTCTCCCTAAAGTACATTTAAAACAAATATTAAACTCTTTAATTTTGGCGCTGATAATGCCCCTATTTACACTTTATCTTTTCAGCAATAATAGTCTTTGAAATCTCTGTAAATTCCCAAAAGTAAATAAGATTTACACAATGCTTTTCAGTTTCCATAATCTTTTACATGCATATGAGTTTGTGTTCACCTTCATGCAATTATACTCAAATTTTAGACCAAGTTATTTTATAAAGATTCTTCCATACACTCTAAATGTGTATATATCACATATGAGGATTTGTATTTTGAAATATATGCTGGAATTTCATTTGGAAAACCTAAGTACTTCTAGATAATATTATTATTTAATCCGTCATTAATACCAATTTCCTTATAATGAGGCTAGATTGGCCCAACAAACAGCACCCAACTGTCATGGGAGGTTTGGCCTCACTCCATCAAGCACGCATTCATATAGAACAGTAGTCCCTCTTTATCTGTAGGTGATACAATCCAAGATGCCCTGGGATGCCTGAAATGGTGGATAGTACTGGACCCTGTATATACTATGTGTTGTTGTTTTTTTCTATACATATATACCTATGATAAAGTTTAACTTCTAAAATAGGGTCAGTAAGAGATTAACAAGAATAACTAATAAAAATAGAGAAATTATAATATACTGTAATGAAAGTTTTGTGAATGTGGTCTCTCTCTCAAAATATCTTGTACTTGTGCACAGAGGGTGGATTGTACACACAGGGATGATTCATGTCCCAGGTTGGGTGCAGTAGGACAGCACAAGATTTTATCATGCTACTCAGAACAGTGTGCAAATTAAAACATATGAGTTTTTTATTTCTGGAATTTTCCACTTAATATTTTTGGACTGTGTTTGACCATGTGTAATGAACTGTGGAAAAGAAAAACTGAGAATAAGGAGAGGACTACTGTACCTATTATATGCCAGCTACAAGGCTAACTACTTGGGATGAAGTAACAAGGAAGACACAGTTCATATTCAAATAAACTTACATAATAGAGAAGTAAAGGGACAATTCAATACAATGCGAAGACATAAGTGCTCTGATATAGGTAAGTAGAGGGTACTTAAGGGAACACACAGAAAGACTGCTAAGGCAGTCTTGAGGGGCAGGGAAATCTTTCCCCACCTGCAAAAGAAAGATGTGAGCTGACATCTAAAGAATGAATAGGATAAAGCAGAAAAGAGAAAAACATTTCCAGCAGGACAGAAAGGAGGTGGACTTGTCTGAAGGAAAGAGAGAAGGCATGACTTGTTCCTGGAAACTGCAACTTGTTCATATGAGACTACAAGGTAAGAATGCTAGAAAGTCCACTGTTGAGGTGGGAAGGTACCAGGTCGTTAGAAGATTGGTAGGTTAAGTGAGGAGGAGTTTGGAATGCATTCTAAAAAAATAAAAATGAGGTATCTTTGAAGGATTCTATTACAGACTGATCTGTGTCTGCTCCCCCAAATTCCCATGTCAAAGCCCTAGTCCACAGTATTAATGTTAAAATGTCAACACATAAAGTCAGGTGGGGGCACAATTCAACCAGAACATGGTCACCCAGAACCTTCTCTACTGAAAGGTTCTTTTTGCTCAGATGCCAGTTTTACATCTCTGAGCAAACGAAGCACAGCAAGCCTCCTGTGCACCTTTGTGATCTATAAAATTCATCACATGACATTATAGATTTCTTTCACTGGAGGTATTTGCTTTTACTTGATCATTTGTTTTGCCTTCTGTCCTTTAATTTTCTCTGCAAAAGTCTGCATAATTCTTTCAATTATTAAATATATTATGTACTTTCATTAAGGGACTTTAATATAGATAATGGTAAATGTCTGATATAGGTAAAGATTTCCCTAATGTTCAATGTTTATAATAACCCTTTATTCAAATTTTCAACTGCCCTTTTCATATCACTGAAGAATAGGTACTTGGTTCATCATCAACAGATTTTGATGACAGAGAACCAGGAAACCAATGAGTGAGACCCTGACAGGACCCTGCCAGTGGAGTACAAACTGCACTTCAGGTCTTCCTACCTGGCACAAGTTACAGGTGTTTGTGCTCACAGTCTCTGCCCTGGTACACTGGGACTCTGTATTCACCTGACTCTCCATTCTTGGGGGCATTGGTTTGTCCTATGTCCTTCTTGTTGTAGGGCCAAAATTTGTTGATTTATAAGTCTTTACAACTTTTTCTTTGATAGTATGGAGTGACAGCTTCCAAATGTGGAATTGGAAACCAGAAGCCCCTTAATAAATGTGTTATTCTGGAATAGTTGCTAATTTTTCCAGAGTTCTAAAGTGTTTATAAACTTTCACATCTAGGAATCTATCATCAATTTTGATATAAAATGTAGGAAAAAACATACAAAAGCTATTAATTTACTAATTCATCCTTTCATACAATCCAGATACAGGTCTAAATTCTTAGATGCAAAGATAATTGAATTGACACCTCTATTCATCTTGAACTCACCAAGTCAGGAACACAGACATGCTCTCTATTCTACCTCCTTTAAGGAAAAACAATCATCCTTCACAAAATCGAGCTGCAGTGGCTCATCTCAATCACCTGGAACCCTCCCTCACATTTTCTATACCTTGTTTCATTCTGGCTTCCTATCCACCTGATTCCAAACTCTTGACTGTGTATCAAAAGGCAGTATGTACCCCTACATTCATAGGAGTACAATTTCCAATAGCTAAGACTTGGAGACAGCCTAAGTGCCCACCAATAAAAAAGAAACAACGCTTACAATTTGCAACAACATGGAGGGACCTGGAGAGTATTATGCTGAGCAAAATAAGCCAGTTGGAAAAAGATAAGTATCAAATGATCTCACTCATATGTGTAATCTAATGAACCAAATAAACTGATGATAAAAAAATGGACCCAGAAGCATGAACAGACTGTTGAATCTCAGAGGGAAGGCACAGGAAGGTGGGTGGGAAGAGATCAACCAATGAACTTGCATATGCATTACCCGTGGACAAAGACAATGGGGTGGTAAGGGCCTGAGGGGGGAGGTGGATGGAAGCAGTCTGGAAGAGGTTAATGGGATAAAATGAGGACCTATGTAATACTTTCAACAACAAAGATTTTTTTCAAAAAGAATCAATGCCCCATCCCCCCAAAGGCTATTGGGTTGGGGATGGAGGTCTTACTAGTATTTCTTTAGGATCTTGCAGGATATATCAGTCTGCATTTTTTTGCATTGTACAAAGTAATGAAAATGTAATAAACCTAATCTTTCATTGCACAAATGCCATAAATGATTACAGAAAAAGTAGTATATGAAGTATGTTAATGAACACTTATGAATGAATTAAAAGGAATTAACCCTCACTATAAATATAAATATGTACAGTATTACAAAAATCAGTCTCATTATCCTTAAAATTATTTTGGTCTGTGGACCATAACTTTATATTGTTTTACTAGATAGGTTTAAGCAAAGTTAAACCTTTTTGCACTACCCTTGGTCTGAGGACCATAATTTTATATTTTTTTACTAGATAGCTTTTTTTAAAGTTAAATCTTTTTGCACTACCCTCTGTACCTTTTCACCTACTTGCCCCTCTTCCGTATATAACACAGCTGCATTATCTTGCATGGTTAAAGTGTGACCAAATGTAATTTAGTAAGGAGAGAGGTGAAGTGACATGAAGCATGAAATTTAAAAATGAATGTCACACTGCTTTTCATATTGAATACATAACATTAATTCACATCGCAAACAACTTGATGCAAATATTTTGTTGCAAAATAGAGGAAAGGTACTTTCTTATATTCACTGCAATTTTGTGGAAGTTTGAAAAATTACTATTCCAAAAAATCAAACACAAGCACTCAACTATGTACTGCGACTTAACTTTTGGACATTTGCATATATCCCTCAATCAATTAGACTCATTCTATCAACCTAGGTCACTGACAGATAACTAGTACCACCTAGATGCAACTATGCGACTCAGGCTGATTTTTAATGGGATCTCCTAAGGCTACAGTTTGGCCCCTTAATTCTTCCTCTATTTTGCAGACCAGGAAAATGTCTGCTATTTTTTTTTTTCAGCTCCATCCCCACCATTTTTTTTTTTAACTTAAGGAGAAAAGAAGTCAATTTAACTGACTGAAGGTACAAAAATGGGTGAAGTAACAGGAAAGAAATGCCAATGGATATTAGAATACCTTGATCTGACTAGCAAGATATTTATATAGATAATTTCAAAAGAGATATTTACGAATCTGTTTTTCAACAATGAACATATGTGTTTATATGAGTTTAGCAGGTCAAAGTATAGGCTCACTGTTCCAATCTCAGTTGTGAGTTTATTTCCAAGCTAGCTACCTGGTTCACTCAATGAAATCCTATCTTCCATTCTCCATATTTCCAAAATAAATTTGCTTCTTATAAAAGTGACATGGTATTTATACATTATCTTCATCCTAAGCAGGGCATTTCAGATGCCCAATCACAATTTTTGGAGTTATATGAATTATAACTTCAATCTACCCTATAGATTATAAAATGGCTCTGTGATATATTATATAAATGATAGATCATAGAACAATTCTGCTGAAGCTATATCGATGAAAAACCTAGACTGGGAAGGATTCTCCTCATTTGTCATATAATCTAGGCATAACCACTTAATCAAACAGTTCAACAAGTACATCAGGTACCAAGGATATGTCTTTGAAGGAACATATGCGATGAGATGTTTAAATTCTTCTTTGTTTGTTAACATCCAGATTCACTTCCTCATAGTCATAAATCAAGTCCTCAAAAGCCCTTCAAAATGTTAGATGAAAGGAATAAAAGCAATACTTCAGGAACTTCCCATTGCAATCCACAGTTAGATGGTAAAATGTAGACTCTGTGTCCAGGGAAACATTCGATATTGTGGATTTCAGATCAAACTCACTGCTTTCTGCTTTATTTTGGGGCACCATTCAACCAAAGCTTTGAAGCTTTTAGACAAGAAAGAGCATTTGGTAAAGTATGAAATGATTAAAAAAAATCAGTGCAAATCAGATTGGTATTTTATTTTAAAAGCATGTACACCTACATAATATGAGGGCATAATGTGAAGCTGCTTGTTGCTGACTCATGAAAACAGAATTATTTTCATTAATATGTGCTTGCTGAGATCTATGGTTAGTACAAAGGAATTTATAATGAGATAAAGTTGACTTGTGTCTATAAAAAGCAAAGTGACTAACTGATGAAATTTTTTCTTTTCCAAATTTTATGTATCTAATGAATATTTTTCTTAAATTTAAAACAATTTAAAATTAATAGTAAATATTACATTTTAAATTGCAGACATTGCAACTAAGGCTTTGTTTAGATTTGTTCATTATCATGGTCCATGCACTATAGAAATGTAAAATTTTGAATGAAATTATGCTAAAACAAGGGCCCGTGCATGAAATTTATGCACGGGTCCCCTCAGCCCAGCCTATATCCACTCCAATCTGGGACCCCCTTAGGGATTTCCAACTGCCGGTTTAGGCCTGATCCTTAAGATCAGGCCTAGGGATCAGGCCTAAACCGTCAGTCGGACATCCCTATCACAATCCTGGACCGCTGACTCCTAATCACTCATCTGCCCGCCTGCCTGTTTGCCCCTAACTGTCCCCCTCCCCCCGCCGGCCTGATCGCCCCTCACTGCCTCTGCATGCCAGCCTAATCGCCACTAACTGTCGGCCCTGTTGGCCTGGTTGCCTCTTACTGCCCCCCTGCCAACCTGAACACCCCCAACTGCCCCCCCTGCCAGCCTGGTCACCTTCAACTGCCACTCCTGCTGGCCTGGTCGCCCCCAACTGCCCCCCTTGCCAACCTGGTCGCCCCTCACAGCACCTCTGCCAGCCTGGTCGCCCCTCACAGCCCCTCTGCCAGCCTGGTCACCCAACACAGCCTGCTTGTTCAATCGTTTGGTCGTCCCTCACTAACCCCCCTGCCAGCCTGGTCATAAGCAGCCATCTTGTGAGGGTTAATTTACATATTACCTCTTTATTATATAGGATACTATACTTAGGGCTCTTTGAAATTGTTATTTTATTGTTTCAATAGGTAAAAATTCAATGTATTTTATTTCCAAATAAACCACCTTCACTAGAAATTATCTATATATATAAAAGGCTAAGTGATCGGCCAAAAGGCCCATAGGTATGACACACACTGACCACCAGGGGGCAAATGCTCAATGCAGTAGCTTCTGAGCAACAGCAACTTTGCAGAATGCCCTCTTGCACTCCAGGACCCCTCCGGGGATGTCAGACTGCTGGTTTCAGCCCGATCCTCACAGGTCAGGCCAAGGGACTCCACCTGCCAGAGGGATCCCATTCACTCCACAGACGCCCTTTGAGCCATGGCGCCTCCTCAAGTGTTGACTCCAGGGCATGTCCAGCTTGTCTCGCCCAGTCCCGCCCTGCTGGCCACCTTCTAATTAATTTCCTTTTAATGTTCACAAATCCATGCACATATAAGTATAAGCTTTGATTTACTTTTCTATGAGACAGCAACATATTTGAATGTCATCTTTCTATGTACAGTATTTATTATAATTTCATTAATTCTAATTTCAGTTAACTCTATCATATACCAGCTCTAAGACAAACTAAATGTTCAGATAAAAGTAGTTAAAAAATCAAATAATATTCAGTGCAGAAGATATGAATTTTGCAAATGAGTTCCAGAGTTTGGGGAAAATAATTGACATAAACAGAAACAGAATTTTTTACAATAAAATAATTAATAACATTCAATTATATAACTTTGTTATATATTTGCCTCAAGATAGTATCTATCAAACTCTTTTTTAAACAGGAGCATATAATATGTATTTAGCATCCCCTTTGTGTCAAGATTATTCAGAGGCATATTATGTATACTATTTGCCTTAGTAGATGTTGGACCTACAGAGACAAAATAAAAAGCTAGGCTATTACCATACTCTAGATAGTGGAAGAAGACACCATGTAAACTTCTGGGTCACAGGCAATATATTTTGTCACTTAGAGCAAAAGGAGTAGCAAAAATGTTGTAAGCGTCATGTTCACTATGCTTCCCCATGTCCCACAAGTTCCAAGAGGATAGTGCAGTGCTTGTGGTGGATGCCTGCATATACACTGGGTTTTATTACTGGAGAGCTTGCTAAATTCACCACTCTTATAGTGAACAAAAGGATCCTGTTTTCTGTCTGGAGGGAGATGTCCCCTCATCCCTCATGGTTGCTCACTACAAATACAATCTAAGAAATGGCTCCATTAAGAACATTCAGAGACTTCTGTTTGTGGAATACACAGCAAGAATTTTAAGGGTCCATGGTAGATCACCATTCCAGCAGACTGTTTAAGAAAAAGTACGTATGTTTGAAATTTGCGGAGGAAACAAAAAACTTTAAAAATGATTTACATACAAACCAAATAAAATTCATAGAAATGAATAAGACCATAAAGATGAATTCAATGTCTAAACAGCAGAACTGCTGAATAGAGAAGTATTAAATTAGCAGATAATAAGAACCTATTCAGAATAAAGCAATAAGAAAAGGCACTTTCTCTTTTTCTGTTTGTTTATGTGATATCACTGTTTTGTTTTCCTGCTACTTTCCTGGTTGTAAAATAAGATATTGAAACATAAAGGCATGATGTCAAGTTGGTGTTACCTCAGTACCACCATGTAAAGGCTGGATGATTTTGAAAATATTATGTAAGCAGAGCCCAAGCCTTCTCATTTTTGAAATAGTGATAACGGTCTCAGAGGCTCTTTGAGACCTAAATGTTTTAGCATATAAACAGTTGAGGTTGTGGTATTTATTTATTAAAGTTAGGTCATCTCAGGTACCTTCCTTTAATTTACATTGTCTCAAATGCACCTGACAGCTTCACTAATTGATTCACCTCTTCAAACCTCCCAGTCCAAAACTGAATCTTGGACTTGACCACAGCAATTTTTTTGTCTTCTCATTGAATAATTTCATCCACACAAAACTACTAGCCACCTTACAGTGAATATACTTTACATTCATATCCAGCTTTGGCATCTTTTTATCTTGTGAACTACAGATCATTTGGAAAATTTGTCTCTTGTAAAACAAAGGCAGATTCATGGCCTCCTCATTTCATCAAGCCTGGTCTTCTTCCTGATTCATTCTCTCTCTCTCTCTCTCTCTCTCTCTCTCTCTCTCTCTCTCTCTCTCTCTCTCTCATTGATTAGAGAGAGAGAGTCAAAGAGAGAGAAGCAGCAATTTGTTGTTCCACTTATTTACGCATTCATTAGTTGATACATGTATGTGCCCTAATCAGGGATCGAACCCCAAACCTTGGTATATTAGGACTATGTTCCAACCAACTGAGAACCCAGCCAGGACAATTCTTCTTGATTTCTTATTGCAGTAAACGCCATCATTCCAAAGCCACTTATTTTAAAGTGAGGAACTAAAAGAGTTTTACCTAATTCCTTCCTTTCCATTTGCAATGAACAAGGTATAATTAATTCCACCTTCTAAATATTTCTCAAGTATTCCCTTTTACACTATTCTACCAGTATACATCATTTCTCAGCTTCAGTACACCAACAGTCTACTTTTATAACTGCCTTCAGGATAAGTTCAAGCTATCTTGATTGCAAAAGCAATCATTCCAAATCCAAATACATATCCTTCTACCAGGAATGTTTACTCCATATATTATGATACTCAGGGAACAGAGGTCTTATCCTTCAACCATAGATTGGTGCCATATCTTTCTAGTCCTATAGAAACAGAGATATATTTACAGGGACATATGAAAGTATATATCCTTTTTAGATTTTATTTTTGTCATTTCATGAGTAGTGGTGTAATTTTCTGTATCTCTCACTAGATAAGGAGTTTTCTATATATAATGACCATTTATTCAGTGATTAGTAATTGTTAGGTTGTAAGCTAAAACTATGCATGGATTACCTCATTAAGTCCTCATAAACTCCCATGAAGTAGATACTGTTATCATGAGAATTTCACAGATGAGGAAACTAAGAGTCACAGAAGTTAAGTAACTTGCTGAATATCCCTTAAATAGTAATGAAGACAAAATTCAAACTAGGACAAGGTAGTTCCAGAGCTAGTTTTCTTTACAACTAAGACATCAAGAGCCATTTCTCAGTTTTTATATCTTCACTCTCTAGTACAATACCAGAGCGGTAGCATACACATTGTAAATATACACTGGGTAATTACATCAAGGAATGAATGACAAATAATGAGTAAATTAACATTTTCATAGAGTATTTTTCACTTTAATATAGCGGGCTTGCACTGAAAACAAGATTTGGCCAGAGCTCAAGTGAGAGTCTACACTTAAAATGTTAATAAAAACCATATTTGAGTCAAACTACTCATAAAAGGAAAAAATGTAATATTTTTAAATTTAGGAGTATTATAAAGATTTAAATGATGACTGAGTTTTGAATAAAGGTATGATACTTTGCTTTATACTTATAGATTCAAAATATAGCCATACTCTAAATGAGTCTGCAAAATTCTCTTTGCTTCTCGCCCGCTACATTTTTTAGCAATTTTAGAAACTAACTATGAGCAGCTTAACAAAATACAACATCATCAGACTCCTCATCTGTAAAATGAGGACAATGGGTTATGCAGCCTCAAAGGTCCTTTTAGCTCCATCATTTAGAATTTTCTGACTTAATTTATAGCATATGTTTTACTAGTGCACAACATGTTTTCTTTTAGTTCCAGATTAATTTCTTTCTCTAAATCTATGGACTAGTCCTAATTGTCATGTCTAATCCACAGGCCAGTTTGCATGAGGGAAAATCCATTGGGGACATTGCAAAGAATCTACAATTTGAAGGACCCACAGTTTGGGAGACCTGCTGTGCCTGGATTGAAACAGCTGTTTCAAGAACCTGGGGCATCTGGGGAAGTCATCCATAGAAAGGCCATCCCCTGTGCTTTGATCTCTCCACCGAAGCACTGCCTGCCCATACGCGTGGTGAGAGCCCAGCCTGTTAGACCCATGCACAGGGCTAGTATTTCCCTTTGTTTCCGCCTAGGAAACGGCACCAGGGTATTTCTAATGTATAAGTGAAATAAAATTTCCTTACACTAGAGCACTGGGTGAAAGTAAGGTTACATGATATCACATTAATTAGGTTGAGTAAGTCTCATTGTGCTTTATAAGTGAATAAAGGGGAAATTTTAAAAAATATAATAAAAGAGTAATGTTTTAAAACATGTGAGCAGAACTGGATGGCTTTTTAAATGCTTTTCAAATATTTTTTTTCCTTTAATTCTTTAATAAGAGTCCTCTGAGTATACTCATACTTACTTCTGTTTTATAAATAAAGAAACTGATTGTTAGATAGTTAATAGAAGCCCAGAATTAGTATATGTATATGGGGCCCGGACACAAAGCTAAATCTCCTGTTCAAATCCTTATCCTTCCCATCATTGCGCATCATCCTAAGAGAGACGATGATAACTTAGTTATACGTAAGGCACATTTAACTTCCTAAAATAAATTCTACACATATATTGAAAGTAAACAGTTTATGGAATGAAAAACCATTTGCATGGATTATCATTTAAGTGATAATTTTATATCACTTATTTGTATAAGATCACAAATTATTTTTATAAATATTAAATTTTATTGTCTTATTCTCTATCAGTGAAAACAATTAAGAATATGACTGAGGACTGAGGGTCGATACTAATTAAGTATGATTTGATTTATACAAAAATGACATTCAAAGTATTTTTAAAAATGTAAAGCAAACCTTTCCACCTGAACAATGGGGAAAAGCCATCACTCTCTCAGGACTTACTCATTTTTGAAACCCACTGTTTTCAGAAACAAGTACCTTCCCTCCTCTCCTCTTTTGTTTACTATCAGTCCCTGGGATCATCAAAAACAGTATTTCCCAGCTTCCTATGAGCTACAAACAGTGGTTGTTAGGTGGTTCCAAAGGAAGATTCTTAAGTGTGAAAAATTCACTGGGATGCAGATTTTCCCTTCCCCTTTGCCTCTTTCCTGAATGAAGGTGGGTATGCTGCTAGGTGTGGTGTTGCAAATTTGGGACTATGAAGGGAAGCATGAAACATAGTTTCTACTAAAGATGGCTGAGAAAAGAAAGCAGAACTTGTTGTGAGGATCCCTGGAGCCACTGAAACAATCCCAGCCCGCCTTGCTCTGGTGGTGTTGCATGGTACAAACAAACTGGTATCTAGCTATGTCACTTTTTTTGGCTTCTCAGGGATAGGTAGCTGAACATAATACCTGGCACATTTACTCTGAACCAATTACTATACTCAGGGAAAATGATGTGGACTGATTAGCTTATGTCTGGTTTCTGTCCATTTAGATATATTTTTTAAAAAATCAAGGCATCAGGGCCTACATCCAAAACTATATAGATGCTAAAAAATGGGGGGAAATCCATGTCCTGTTAAAAAGGGAAAAAAATAGGGAATGATGGGTAGTCCCTCACAAATGTCCACTATAACATCCATGTGCCGTAATTTATTTAACTAATCCTCCATTTGGGGTTATCTAGAATGTTCCTATTTTATTATTACCATAAGCAATATCTTTTTAAACTACTGTGTAGATAAATCATTATAAGAGTATTTTTTCCTTTTTAATAGATTATTGGGAGAATTAATGGTGCAAATCTTACTAAATGCTCATATAACCCTTAATACAATTTTTTAAATTGATTTTTATAATGTTTGTTTCAATTTAAAATTCTGTCCCATGTGTAAAAGTATGATCATTGAAAGTGTAGTTACCATCATTATTTATTTCCATCATCATATCTATTTAGCTCAACTGCATAAGTAAAAATTATCTTACATAATGATTTTAATTTCTTTCATTTAAGCAAATAGTTTTAGTTTCTAAATAGTATTCATTCTTACATGTAAATCACAAAGTAGTTTATACAAATTTCAAAAGTGAAAACTATGACTTAAATAAATGTTAATTAAAATGTATGGCAGTGGTTCTCAAACCACTGTATATATCAGTGTATATATCAGAATTACCTAGAAGGCTTTTTTATCACCAGTTTTATTGAAATACACACACACACACACACACACATATAGCTAATATGCTAAGTGTTCAACCATCCAACCAGTCGCTATGATGCGCATTGACCACCAGGGGGCAGACGCTCAACATGGGAGCTGCCATGACGCGCACAGAGAAACAGCACTGCGGACCTGGCTCCCACAAAGCAACACTCGACTTCCCCCAAGTGGGACACAGGCCCCGCCACTACCTTGGAGCAACACCCCACCATCACAGCCAACCCTGCCGAGACCCCATGGTGCAAAACGTGGCCCACAGCCCAGCCCAGCCTGGAAACAGTTGCTGTGGGCGCCCGGCAATGACATCACGTAGCAATGCCAGGCTTCCTCTCCCTAGCGACTAGCCTCCTTGCAGTTTCTTCAGCCCAGGAACACGACTTGCTTTATAACCAGGTGCAAACATTTCACACTTTAACCAAATGTCTGTGAAGTGTTTTCCCATGCCTCATCTCATCTGATCCTCACAGAAGTCCTGGAACAGGTAGATAGGAGACTTGGTGGAAACCTATTTTCTTTTCATTAGCTGGAAAAATTGAAATTTAGAAAGTTTAGAAACCTGACCCAACTGAAAAGAAATAAGAAATGGTGGGCCTTGAAAATGACTTCAGGTTTTCTCACTGCACGGAATATAGTCAAACACTGCTGCAGCTAAAATATTTTACCCTTTGTTCTCCCTGCGTGATCTACAATAAGAATCTGCTTTGTGTTGATATTTACTGCTGTGTTGCTGATAACTACCTGAAAGAGAAGTTGGGGTGCTTCATTGGGCTGGAAAGAGTTTAGCTACATCAGAAAGCAGGTCTAATTAAGCAGGTTTATATATATATAAAAGGCTAAGTTGACTCGCACATACACAATACATATAAAGCTCTTGCTGGTGCCAATCACACATGTGTGTTTCCATCATTGTTGGTCGTGGATTTGGTTGACACTTCTATTTTAGCAGCGGTTCTCAACCTTTGGCAGTTGAATGACCTTTTCACAGGGGTCGCCTAAGACCATCCTGCATATCAGATAATTACATTACAATTCATAACAGTAGCAACATTATAGTTATGAAGTAGCAATGAAAATAATTTTATGGTTGGGTGACAACATGAGGAACTGTATTTCAAGGGCCAGAAGGTTGAAAACCACTGTATTATAGAGAAAGGGCGAACAGTGATATTAAAATATTTCTTCTAATTAATTTCAGTGTGCAAAAATCTATAATTTATTTTTTAAATATATTTTTTATTGATTAAGATATTACATATGTGTCCTTATCCCCACGTTATCCCCTACCCCCGACCCCTGCTCATGCCCTCACCCCCCCGTTGTCCGTGTCCATTGGTTAGGCCTATATGCTTGCATATAAGTCCTTTGGTTGATCTTTCCCCCTTACCCCCACCCTCCCCTACCTTCCCTCCAAGGCCCGACAGTCCAATCAACGCCTCTCCACCTCTGGATCAGTCTTTGTTCATCAGTTTATGTTGTTCGTTATATTCCACAAATGAGTGAGATCATGTGGTATTTATCTGCTCTCCAGTTCCATCCATGCTGTGGCAAATGGTAAGAGTTCCTTTTTCTTCTTCCTCTTCTTAAAGAATACCTTTCAGCATTTCATATAATGCTGGTTTGGTGGTGATGAACTAATTTAGCTTTTTCTTATTTGTGAAGCTCTTTATCTGACCTTCTATTCTGAATGATAGCTTTGCTGGATAAAGTAATCTTGTTTGTAGGTTCTTGCTATTCATCACTTTGAATATTTCTTGCCACTCTCTTCTGGCCTGCATGGTTTCTGTTGAGAAATCAGCTGAGAGTCGTATGGGTACTCCCTTGTAGGTAACTGACTGTCTTTCTCTTGCTGCTTTTAAGATTCTCTCTTTGTCTTTTGCTCTTGGCATTTTAATTATGATGTGTCTTGGTGTGGTCCTCTTTGGGTTCCTTTTGTTTGGGGTTCTCTGCGCTTCCCGGACTTGTAAGTCTATGAGACACTCGGCCCCTTAGGCCAGGGCTGAGGACCAGCCATAGCTGCTTGCTCCACCCTTTGATTCCCTGAGACCCCGCCCCACCCAGGCTGCAGCAGAGGCTTTTGCATATGAATGCCCTGGCCCTTTGCAACCTGAAAATTACCTAACAAATTGCAGCTGGGCCAGACAGACCCAGAACTTCCAAGAGAAGGCCCAAGGCCCCACAGCAGCTTGCATTGCTTCACAGCTGGGCCTCATCAGGGCACCTCAAAACTCCAAAAAAGGAAGGGGAATCTGCAGTTCTCTTCATAGCTCCTGCTGGGTAACCTCTGGCAGAGGCTAAATTAGCACCTCCTTAGATCCAAGAGCCAGTGTACCCAGTGGTCAGAGGGGGACCATCCAGATTACAACTCCGCAGATCCATAAGGGACACACTCAGGGTGCAGACTCAGTGAGCACCAAAGCCCCACTGAAGCAAGTCTTGCCCCAGAGGGTGTCTTCAGCACAGAAGTTCTCCCACTGCAGACACAGCTGATTCTCACTGCCAATTGGCCTGGAGGTCAATTCCTCCCAGTGATCTTACAACAATCAAGGCATAACTACAACAAGACTGTGCACAAAGCCCACAAGGGGGTGCACCAAGTGTGTCCACCTCAGGTAACTGGAGAGGCTGAGCCACTGGGCCCTACAGGACACCTAGCACACAAAACCACTCTACCAACACAGGGAAGCATAAAAAATGCGGAGACAAAGAAACAGGTCACAGATGACAGAAATGGAGGAAAGCAAACTACTGGATATAGAGTTCAAAACCACGTTTATAAGGTTTTTCAAGAATTTTATAGAAACCGCCGATAAATTTAGTGAGACCCTCGAGGATATGAAAAAAGACCAACTAGAAATTAAGCATACACTGACTGAAATAAAGAATAATATACAGGTATCCAACAGCAGACAAGAGGATCCCAAGAATCAAGTCAAAGATTTGAAATACGAAGAAACAAAAAATACCCAACCAAAAAAGAAAAAAGAAAAAAGAATCCAAAAATATGAAGATAGTGTAAGGAGCCTCTAGGACAACTTCAAGCGTACCAACATCAGAATTATAGGGGTACCAGAAGAAGAGAGAGGGCAAGATATTGAAAACCTATTTGAAGAAATAATGACAGAAAAATCTATAATTTATAAATAAAATTGTATGCATTTTAAGGAATATAACATTATGATTTTATAAATATACAAATATACATATATAATGAAACTAGAGGACCAGTACACGAAAGCCATGCACCGGTAGGGTCCCTGGGCCTGGCCAGCAATCAGGGCTGATCCAGCCCTTCCTTCCCCACGGCTGCAGGCAGGCCTTTGTTCCGCGCCACCCCCTGGTGGTCACTGCATAGCACAGCAAGCAGTCGAACTCCCATATGGTCAAACTCTCTGGTTGAACTATCAAGGGGACAATTTGCATATTTGCCTTTTTTTTTATATAGGATGATTATCACAATTAAGTTATCACACATCATCACCTCACATAGTTATTATTTGACTTAAGATCTACTCTCAGCAAATTTCACGTATACAAGATAGATTAACTATAGTCACCATGCTGTACATCAGATCTCCAGAACTTATTGATCTTATAACTGAAAATATATACCCCTTAACCAACATCTCTCCATTTCCCTCATGTCCTGCCCCTTGACAAGTACCATTCTACTCTGTTATTTCTATAAGTTCAACTGTTTTAGACTGTACATGTTAGAACATACACTATTTGTCTTTCACTGTCCTTCTTCTATTTCACTTAGCATAATGCCCTCCAGGTTCATCCATGATGTTGCAAATGATAGGATTCCCAACATTTTTTATTGCTGAATTATATTCCACTGCATGTGTACACACTACATTTTCTTTATCCGTTCATGCATCAAGGGATACTTAAGTTGTTTTCATATCTTGGCTATTTGAAAAAAGCTGCAGTAAATATGGGTTGGAGATGGTTTTGAGATACAGATTCCATTTCCTTCATATATATACACAGAAATGGGATTTGTGGATCATATGATAGTTACATTTTTAAAATTTTAACTGTGTTCCTTTTTTGTAAACAGTTTATACCCTTGTTACTTTTTCTGGGGATTATATTATCTTTGTCTAAGTACTTTCCTTATCATTTCTATATGTGCCAAATATTTTTCCAGTTTCTTAACTATACTTAAATTTTCTTTTTTAATATTTTGAATTGTAAGATTTCAAATTTTACAATTGCCCAAGCTTGTTAAGTATCTTTTGTGATTTCTTTCATTGCTTTCATATTTAATTATAAATCAGTTCAGTACTTTTATTTTCTTACACTAAGATCTTTTTTATTTATTTAAAAAAATAACTTATTGTTTTGTTGATCATCTCAATGGGGAGTTGATTAATCTTTAATTTCTGTTCTTTTTATTTTTATCAATTTCTTTTCTAAAATTTCTTTGGTTGATGACATTTTCCCAGCACGCTTAACAAAATTCTCATTAATGTTTAATATTTCCTATATTCTAAAACAAATTTAAGAATATTAATTTTTCTCCAAATTCATATTTAGCTTCATTAAACTTCATAATCGTGCTGATACTCATAATTAATTTATAGAAGTTTATAAAATATTTTACTTTTTACTATTCATAAATCCATTTTATGTTTCAAATCCATAGGTTTGAGAACATATGGTTTTTTTCTGATTTTTTAATTGAATTTACTGGGGTGCCATTGGTTAATAAAATTATATAGGTTTCAGGTGTAACATGTTTATTATTGAATTATTAATGTTATACTGCAGTCAAGGAATGTTTCTCTATGTGGAGTTAATATTTTATAATTTGATGAAACTGTCTTTGCAACCTAAAAGCAATACCTTTTTGTAAATACTGCATGCGTCTTTGCAAAGGATGTGGGGAGCAACAACAGAATAGGAGGTTCACACCAAGCAACTGAGAAAACACATTGCAAAGGGTAGGAGCAGCTGAGATACGCTTCCATTAACAACCCCACCGCTGCCACAGGGCCAGAAGGAACCCCCAATTCCCAGCTGTTCCCTGAGGAGAGAAGAGAATGGACTGCACATTTAATGCACCCACTTTTACTGTTGCTACCTGAAGGAAGGACCCCCTACCTCTCCTGTTGCTGGCTGCTGCCAGGCCCGGCTTTCCGCAGACCCTGCGACCCAGAGAACAACGGGGCCTGTTCAAATGCCTGGAAGAGCAGGTGCAGCCGCTATGGCCGCAGCCGAGCCCCGGGCGAAGGCCCCGTGCCCTGGGGCCCAGCCGGACGCTCTCCCCAAGGGCTACACCGCCCTTCTACTCTCTCGCCTACCGCCTACCGTGGGCTGCTGACTGCGTCCTCTGGGGGCTTCGCACCTTCCTGGTGAGACTTGAGCAAGCTTAAGACGTCGCCAGACACAGCCATCCTGCGGCCTTTCAGTGGCAGGCGTGGGAGCCGCTGAAGGAGGCGGGGCGACTGGACACTTCCGGTGGGGCCTCCTCTGCTCCTCCCCCTGTCAGGGAAAATGTTTAAAACTGCAGCTTTAACCCAAGGAACCGGACTGCCCTGAGCGTGCCCTGACTTCCGGCAGCTGCGTGAGGGTCTGGCTTCAGATTCTCCTGTGTCTGGGTGGGGCCTGGCAAGCCGTTTCCGTGATTCTAGGAGGCTCTTCTGCGACGTTGCTGGGTGTGCCCAGCTCCCAGTTGCTCCTGGAAGGAGTTCAGTGACACACCTAGGCCCCAGCTTCTGCAAGAGCTTCCCGGGGTAGGCCTCCTCTACCTTCACCAGCTTGTGTCTGGGAGGCCGGGAGCTGAGGAGCAGGAATCCTCAGTCTCCCAGACTTTGAACAAGCTGGTGGTATGTCCTGCAGCGCCCCTCCTCCTCCCTTACTCCAGAGACGAGAGAGCTCAGTGCAGAGCCACTGGGCAATAAACTCCAGCTCCCGGGCTCTCTGTTAGGAGCGAAGGAATTGGATCACACAACTTTTCCAGCTTGCTGGTCTCAGGAATTGCATAAGGTATCTAACACCCTAGTCTCATGCAGGAAACCTGGTAACTACATAAGGAGATGATTGTGTTCATTACCTTGACTATAGTAATCATTAGCTCTGTGTATCTATATCAAGACATCATGATGTGTGCCATATATATTTATATAATGTCTCTTTTATTTAAAAAATAATGAAAAAGGATGTGTATTTTGTGTCTATTTGGGATCAGAGCAGTGTTATAGGTATTTCTATTAGAACAGTTCATAAACTATGTTGTTCAAACCTTCCAAATTTCAACTGTTTTACCTACTATACCCACGATTTCTGGGATTTAATGTCCATTATGACTTCAATTGTTTTTAACCATTCTTTTTTTAATCATAAATTGCACTATCTTTGTACTTAGTGCCTTTTTATGGGAGAGTGAGGAAGACAGAATGCTATTTTTTTTAATGTTCTATTCCTACTTTTTCAAAATTCTGCTTACATAATAATATCTCTTAGATAACATCTTTCATGCTGTCCATAACTCACCAAAATCCTCATCAATATTAAAGTCCTCAATTCTCAGAAACTGACTTCTGAGACTCTTACAAAAAGATCTCCCTTATTGTGAGACTTTGTTTATTGTTATTAGGACTAGCAAGATGTATTTGAATATAGTGTATGGCTTATATAAACCTAATTATAATAGCATGTCCTCATAATGTTGATTTAATAATTTGCAAACCCAATGATTTATCTTAGGTTTACCCCAAATATCTTTTATAAAATAAGATATTTTACTTGGTTCCTCTGATATTCAAATCAATTACATATTTGTTTTAATCAGGCAGAGTCATGGAATGATATTTTTAATGACAAACACATGGGAGATTTAGACTTAAGCCAACAGACAATTTATTACTTTTACTATGCCATTGGTTTTTGAGATACTGGAACACAAATGTTCATCATTCTTGGCATACCAGCCTGGTATAAATGTGCATGGGACTGAATTCTAATCATAAGGTTTCATGAGGGGTAACAAACAGTGATTAGGTTATAACTTTTTCTAAGTTTAATAATTGCTTTTTCCCAGTAAGTATACTCTAGTCATCCTGATTGTATTTGGGGGATATTCCACATATTTACAGATTTTCCTTTAGGGTGAGATACTTCTAGAATGGTACTTCTCAAATATTACCTCATGATTTTTCTATCTTTTCCCTACAGTGGCTGTTTTATTGAAATTTAAAGGGCACATCTTTCAAACGTATTCTCAAAATTCTCACTTGCTGAAAAAATTTTTTTTTCTATCTTTGAGATGCTAAAAGTAAATCAGAACCATTTACAATATTTCTTGACCTTTAACTGGACTTTGATAACATAAACATAAGTCACACTAAAATATAGGCTATTGATATTGTATTTGGGCTTATAATCTTTTATAATATTTTAAGACACTACTGATTAAGAGTAAAAATCTATTTTACAGATGCATTTTCAGTTTTATATGATAAAAATGATTTTCTTATACATTAGTTTATATACAACATTCTGTTATTCTGTGTTTGTGATTGTATAATTATAGAATCATGTATAATAAACATGTAAATCTTTAAGATCTTTTAATATTTTATGTATACTAACTCATTTTATTCTCATATTATTTTGCAGATGAGGAAATGTGTGACAGGGAAATCTAATGACTTTCCTAGGTCACAAACTTGTAAGGAATGAAGCAAGGATTCAAATCTGAGCAGCCTTATACAGCGTCCTCTAGGCTTATTGAAACTTCTGGCAACATGTGGGAAAGAATGATAAATTAATTCATGTATATTGCCCACAATAGAGCATGGGAAACTTCTCATATGTTTATAAGAATCCAAAGGGGAAAATATAACATTGTCTTGGAAGCAGAATGGCAGCACACCAGGCAGGGGAAATATTTTTGACAAAGTAAGTATAAAATAGAAAAGTAACAGTTCCATTTCTTTCTACCACTTATTATTATAACATATTCTTTCTCTGTTTTTACCCGCAAATATTTTTAAAATGTTGGCTCCGTGGATATATTGTTGGCCAGCAGACTTAAAGTTCCCAGGTTCCAGTCTGGTCAAGAATAGGTACTTCGGTTGCAGGCTGGATCCCTGACCCTGGTTGGGGCTCATGTGGGAGGCAAGCAATCTACATGTATATATATATACTTGCTGTGTTGAGAGAGAGAGTTCATTTTGTTCTTTGACTTTAAATTTAATTCCCCACCTACCTGGGTGGGGGGAGGTTAAAATAGTTCTCAAGGTTTCTTGGGCAGCCAAAGTGTTGATAGTCAACATAATAAGATTTGAAGCTATTTTAGGTAAAGTTAGTTCTTTAATCCTCTATCTAGTGCAGGTGGAATTAACTCATTACTAATCTCACAACAAATTTCAATGAAACTAGGTCTGCTGTAACTGTTAAATTGTGGTCGAAATTAGGAAATGTTGAAATGGTCTCATCAAGAAACTACATAATGTCATTTAGTGCATTAACAGAGTCCCCCAAATCTCATTCAAAAGTGTCTTTTCTCTGTATTCATTTCACCATTGTGTGCTTCATTTGAAACAGCTAGCATGTCTGAAGCATTTTATACTTGTGGCTGAAGAAACTATTTAACACAGTTCATTAACTAGCAATTTTATCTCAAGACCACCTTGAGTATTTGATTCCTCATGGTTTATTCTTTTGAACAGAAAAAAAAATGTACAAATAGTGCAAATTAAAAATACACTTCTTGAATGTGGGAGGTTTCTTGATGAGTCAGCTGATGATATTAATTCATTGTGTTGGCTAACCATGATTGCTTTGTGCATATCTGTGTATGGATTACTAGGTAGCTATAAAATTCTCAAAACAATTGTAATTTAGGTGTTTAATATTCTATCTTCATTATTCATTCCTTTCCTCTTTGTCTGGCTTTGCGTAAGATGGTCAAGTAATTTTGGGCACTAGTCCCTGCTGTATAGTTAGCGTGCTGTACCTGAGTAAACACCAAAACAATGCAGATTCTTACAGAAGTGTTCATTCCAGTTGGTTGAAATTAGCACTGCTTGATTGTCTCTCCTTCCCTCCCTCCCTCCCTCTCCGCCCCAACTCCCTTTTCCTCTCTCCAAAAATATTCAAATTACATTTTATTTTTAATGTTTCTGCTAGTTGTTCTTATTATATAATGTGCTTATATGTCCATAGTTTTATTAATCAACTTTAGACAGTTACTGATGGCTATTTTCTATGAAGAATAAGAGATTAATGCACCCTAACTCTCTTTATCCTCCATTTAATTTTTTTTACTTACATTTCATTATTAAATTTTTCATTGGTTAATTTAAAAATTAAATTACATATATATAACCTGCTATTTCCTGATATAGCAAAATTCAGTATTATGTGTCATTAGCACATTATGTAAGAAGAAAATGTCATTCTTACTTGTTTTTCTATTTTCTTAAAATATATTTTATTGATTTTTTACAGAGAGGAAGGGAGAGGGATAGAGAGTTAGAAACATTGATAAGAAAGAAACATCAATCAGCTGCCTCCTACACACCCCCTACTGGGGATGTGCCCGCAACCAAGGTACATTCCCTTGACCGAAATCGAACCTGGGACCCTTCAGTCCGCAGGCTGACACTCTATCCACTGAGCCAAACCAGTTAAGGCATCTATTTTTTTTTTCTTTTTACCTGCTAAATATTCCTATTTCTTCTATATCATGACTTTTATATTTTCAATGCTAAGGAAACTTTAATTTATTACTAAAAATATCACTTGTTTATGAAATGTCAAAGCAATAAAAACTAATAGAGAATATTCACTATGTTATTATTAACAATTTTTGATTGTCTGGCTTAAACTTCTAACTGTGGGGAAACTTCTCATTCTTTGCCACGTTATATCTATGGAGCCTAGGCCCATGAACTTTGGGCTTACTGACTCTGTAGCTGCTCTTAGAGTAGGAAACTTACAGCCTGGTGTGTAAGCCAGAGGCAACTCCAGCTCCTCACCACTGAGTTAATTCCACTATACCCAGCAGCTTTCTTCTCTTAGACCAGTGGTTCTCAACCTGTGGGTCGCGACCCCTTTGGGGGTTGAAAGACCCTTTCACTGGGGTTACCTAAGACCATCGGAAAACACATCTATAATTATATATTGTTTTTGTGATTAATCACTATGCTTTAATTCTGTTCAATTTGTAACAATGAAAATATATCCTGCATATCAGATATTTACATTACGATTCATAACAGTAGCAAAATTACAGTTATGAAGTAGCAATGAAAATAATTTTATGGTTGGGGGTCACCACAACATGAGGAACTGTATTAAAGGGTCGCGGCATTAGGAAGGTTGAGAACCACTGTCTTAGACAGCTGTGTTAGCAGATAGAGTAGGTTGAAGCCAGAGCTTGCTGTAACCAGGAAAGAAGCTCATCCACCTTCTCTGTCCATTGGACATATCTTACTAGTGAGGAACTGAGAAATTGCCTAGACTTGTCCTTTATAATACATACCTTGACACAACTTTTTCTAAACCTATAATTTGTAATCAGTCAAGTACACCATTAGCCAAATCCCCATATTTCCATTTACATATTCTGCATATCATAGAAAGATTGCAGATATGAATTTTTTTTGTTTCATTGTATAAATAAATTTTATGAGTTTTACCAATCTTCCAGTTTCTTTCTCCTCTTATCCATTTTCTTGTATATTCCTTCATACACTTAACATCCTTACTGTATTTACTTCAACTTTTGATGATCAATATATAACTTGAAATTATATGTTCATCTTACTGATAATACCAATGACAATAGTGGTTATGGGTAGTATAATACTTATTTCTGGAGCACAGTTGTTAGTAATTCATAAATACTAACTCATTTAATCATTATAACAACCCTATGAGGTGGTTTAATTATCACCCATTTTATTTATTTTTAGTTTCTTAAAAATATATTTTTATTGATTTCAGAGAGGAAGGGAGAGGGAGCAAGAGATAGAAACATCAGTGATGAGAGAGAATCACTGATCAGCTGCCTCTTGCATGCCCCAAACTGGGGATTGAGCCCACAACCCAGGCATGTGCCCTGACCAGGAATCGAACCATGACCTGGTTCATAGGTCTATGCTCAACTACTGAGCTATGGTAGCTAGATAATCCTTGCCCATTTAAAAAATGATGAAACTGAGGCACAGAGAGGTAAACCTACTTGACAAAGATCACAGAACTAGTAAGTAGTACTGCAGGCAATAGAGTACTAGAATCAAGGCTCTCAGTCACTGCAGTAGTTCATCTCTCATCCTATATAATAAAGAGCTAATAGGCAAATATTTGTCATGCCCTTGCGCCCTCGTGCCAAAGCCGGGGGACCTGTGGCCAGGCTGGGGGACCTGAGGCTGCACCCCCACGCTGGCGTTGGGGCCGGGGGACCTGAGGCTGCGCCCCCCGCCCTGCACCAGGCCGGGGAACCTGAGGCCATGCTCCCCACCCCAGTGCTGGGCCAGAGGATCTGAGGCTGTGTCCCCTGGCACTGGACCAGGGTACCTGAGGCTGCTCCAGGGGACCTGAGGCCATGCCCCCTGCCTGGCACCAGGCCAGGTGACCTGAGGCTACACCCCCTGCCCACCGGGGCTTGACGGGGGACCTGAGGCTGCACGTCACTACCCTGTGGGGTTTAACGGGGGTGGGACTGTCCGGGTCTGGGTCTCACATGATTTCAAGGCGCGCGGGAGGGTGGGGACTTAACTCTAGGTCCCATGGCACACCCCAGACTCTGACAGGAGGGAGATTTTCATATACATTTTACTAATTTTCTTTCATCTCTGACACTTCTATTATAGAGAAAGGCAAATAACAATATTAAAATATTTCCTCTAGTTAATTCCTTTTCAATGTGCATGAATTTTGTGCACCGGGCCACTAGTATTCATATAATACTCAAGTTTGTTAAGGATACTTGGCTTTATGGTTTAAGGCCGTCTTCTCTTACTACAACATAGAAATATAAATGAAAATTCATTCCTGAATTTTTAAATATATTTTATTGATTTTTTACAGAGAGGAAGGGAGAGGAATAGAGACTTAGAAACATCGATGAGTGAGAAATATCGATCAGCTGCCTCCTGCAAATCCCCAACTGGGGATGTGCTCACAACCAAGGTACATGCCTTTGACCTGAATCAAACCTGGGACCCTTTGGTCCGCAGGCCAGTGCTCTATCCACTGAGCCAAACGGGTCAGGGCTAATTCCTGAATTTTTGAATGGTTAAAAAAGCTTTCTGTTGCATAATTTTCTAGTTTCCATATATAGGTAGAATCTATATTCCTATGAGTAGTGAAATTATTCCTCTATTTCTCTAACATCTAATGTGACTGATTATAGTCTGTCACATGAGACAATCTGAGGATAGTCTGATTTTCATACTTTTATAGGATAAGCTGATTTTCATCCCTCTCAAATTTTTTGTAGCTACTAATTTTCTCTGTTATAAAATTTCACAAGCCACATGTCAAAATCAAAATGTTCTCATTTATCTTGTTCTTAAATCTGAAAACACATATAACTTTAATTTATAGTATTTATCTTCTATTGTGTATTTTCTTATTTTTCTGCCATGTTTCTGCGTAACTTTATCTGTTACACTTTTAATTCATTTTTGAGAATTATATTTAATTGTTATTTTTCTAGAAAAGTTTCTTGTTAATTCTTTTTCATTATGAATAACTCTAGATATATTCATTATAATTAATATTGTAAAGGTTTTGCTTACTTTCAGGTAAATTCCCCTTTTTCAGCTTGATTGTTCAGCCTTTATATATGATAATCTTATCTATGCTTAGCAAAATAAGCCAGTCAGAGGAATACAAGTATCACATGATCTCAATTATATCTGGAATTTAATGAACAAAATTAACTAATGAACAAAATAGATCCAAAGACATTGAAGCATGCAACAGACTGAAGAATCTCAGAGGGAAGGGAGGCAGGAAGAGATTAACCAAATAACTTATATGCATATATGCATAGCCCATGGACACAGACAGTATTGTGGTGAAGGCCTGACTAGGGTCTGGAGCAGAGTGGAGAGGTATACCAAAGGGGAAACACAGGGGACATCTAATACTTTCAACAATAAAGATAAATTAAGGGGAGGGAATGGGGGGGGGGAGAGTCAAAGCACATATAGAATACACTTTCAAAATCTAACTAAATCGCCAAAACCGGTTTGGCTCAGTGGATAGAGCATTGGCCTGCAGACTGAAAGGTCCCAGGTTCGATTCAGGTCAAGGGCATGTACCTGGGTTGCGGGCACATCCCCAGTGGGGGATGTGCAGGAGGCGGCTGATCGATGTTTCTCTCTCATCGATGTTTCTCACTCTATCTCTCTCCCTTCCTCTCTGTAAAAAATCAATAAAATATATTTTTTAAAAAATCTAACTAAATCTAAGAACAACCAGCTATCTTTAAACATTTTTAAGTATTCAGTGCATTTGAGTCATTGAGATCATATTGGTTCAATATTATGTTTGTTTTTAAATGAAATGAAAGAAAGAAAGAAAAGTCACAAATAAGAGTTATCTTTAGTTCTGTCTCTATACTATAAAACTGTTAAAAGTATGAAAATAACTAATTATTAATAATGATTCTTTTTAACAAGGGATATTGTTACACAGAGATTGCTTAAGCCTGGATGGTTTATCCAGATTTTATGGTATTAACACTTTTATATTGAAAGTTTACCATATGCAAAAGAAATGATATGTTCTAGTTTAGAACAAATTAGTTTTGATACTAATGGGTTATGTAGTTTTATAAAGAAAATTATCTTACAAAGAGCCATTCAGTTTGCATTTTAATAGATTAGGCTGTTTCTGTCCAAAGTGGCCAAACCTTCTCTCTTAAGAAAACCAGGTGAGGCATACTAATGGTTGGACTGTTAAGCACGTCATTTAATATTATTCACTAACATTTATTGATTCTTGAAAGAGACTTGCTAGTAAAGGCTCATTCCTGTACTGCTAAGATTAAGTTTATCCTGCATAGACACTGTAGTTTAATCATTTAAATGTCTTCCAAGTTCAAGTTTTACATTTTAATTTATTCTTAGGCCTGTGACAGTACAACTAAAACTTAAGACTTTGCTCACTGGAATGATTTAGCCTTTGCTCACTGGAATGATTTAGCCTTGATTTTAATAAGCCTCAGCAAATTGGCAGCTTTAAATAACACAATCAAAGCAGTATTTTTCAAGATTTTTATACATACTCTCATGATTATAAATGTTATGAACAATAGGATGTGATTGTTCATAGAGAAAGAAAATTTCCTTTTATAAATTACAATGCAACTATTCTTTCCAAGTAAAAAAACAAAAAAACAAAACTTCAAAATAGTTTTGAAATGTGGCTTTTTTAATAGCTTTTGGGGGGAAAAAGTATAATTTGAGCCAATCAAATTAAAAGTTGCCTAAAATTTTCTTATTTTATTATTGTATCTGAATTTACTTATGAAAAGGAAAAGTACCCAAAGGTTGCAAACCAAGTAACAGAAGTTAATGTGTTTAATTACTCAAAACTCATATCTTCTCTCACAGGATTTCTTTGTATTTCTATAGTTTCATATTTATAAGAATGGCAATCTCATTGGATATCAAGTGGCCATTTCAAATGTCCCTTAAATTTTTTTTTTTTTTTTTGCTATAGAATATAAAGAGTCACAATATTCAGTAAGAACTCACTTTTCTAAGAAGTCTTAGGCTATTTGGCTGTTTGGCTACAAATGTATCTTGTTTTGTGAAATTCTTCAGATATTTCCTATTTCCTTTATTTTCTATGGAGTTTTCTCAGATATCATCTTCCGAACATTTTTTTTTTCATAGAAAACATTTCACTTAATTTTAACATGGGCCTTCATAAATATGTTGCATGCACAGACAATTTCTACCTAGTTATTCGTACAACAATTACAGATGGAATAACATCTGAATGCTCAGATTGAGTTTTCCCAGAAACTGCTAGCCTGGGTAGCAGACATAAGGTAGGCAGCATATTAGATATGTGACTAGAGTTCCTATTTATAAATCTTAAAACAATTAAAAAGTACTCTAATCCATGGATTGGCCAAAAGATGACAAGTTTAAATCAAGCACTTACTGTTTTTTTTAAAATATATTTTATTGATTTTTTTCCAGAGAGGAAGAGAGAGAGATAGAAAGTTAGACACATCGATGAGTGAGAAGCATCCATCAGCTGCCTCCTGCACACCCCCTACTGGGGACGTGCCTGCAACCAAGGTACATGCCCTTGACCGGAATCAAACCTGGGACCCTTCAGTCTCCAGGCCGACACTCTATGCAGTGGTTCTCAACCTTCCTAATGCCGTGACCCTTTAAAACAGTTCCTCATATTGTGGTGACCCCCAACCATAAAATTATTTTTGTTGCTACTTCATAACTGTAATTTTGCTACTGTTATGATTCGTAATGTAAATATCTGATATGCAGGATGTATTTTCATTGTTCGCAACCCACAGGTTGAGAACCGCTGATCCAGTGAGCCAAATTACTAGGGCTAGCACTTGCACTTACTGTTTTTGAAGAAGAAAAAATAAATAAATAAAGTTGGCCTAAGGATCACACATTCTAAAGGAAATCTATATATATAAAAGCCTACCAGGTGTACCAGTTAATAATGCGGATTTTATAATCAAAGAAAACACGATAATTTCAAGAGAAACATCAAGAGTGCTTTATTCAAAGTAATGCCCATCGCTAGCTACAAATTTCCCACATCTTTGAGGATATTTGTGGATACCGTCCCAATAGAAGTTTTCTTGTTTTGAGGCAAACCATTCAGAGACCCAATTTTCCACTTCTTCATACGTTTTGAAGTGCTGCTCAGAAAGTGCATGTGCCTTCAATCAGAGCAAGTGGTAATCTGAAGGAGCAAGGTCTGGTGAATACTACAGGTGGGTTAATACTTCCCAGACAAGATCTTTTAACATGTCTTTAACTGGTTTTGAAGTGTGTGATGGTGCGTTATCATCACAAAACATTTTACTGATGACTTTTTGGTTTTCCCTTTGTCTTTCACTTAGTCAGTGTGGCACCCATTTTCTTTCCTTTAAAATCATTCCCATTGCTTGTAAATGATCAGAATTTATTTGCTGAGCAACATTTAATCTTTCTGCAAGTTGTTTTTGAGTTTGACATGCATCTTCATCCAATAATGCTTGTAATTGTTGGTCTTCAAACTTTTTTGGTTGACCTGGACGTCCTTTGTCTTTCACATCGAAATCATCACTTTTAAAGCGTTTAAAGCAGCATTCACAAGTATCTTGAGATGGAGCATGTTCACCATAAGCTTCCTGAAGTATACTTTAACTTTCAGCAGCACTTTTCTTCAACATAAAGTAATGAATTAAAACTTCCCGCAAATACTCTTTTTTTGGCACGAAAATTGACATTTTTAAGCATAAAAATATCTATGACATTAATACCTTCAGAACATTTGACATATGAAATTTTGAAGCTTGCTGTCAATGCAACAAAATAGCATGCATATCAAATCACATACATATCAACATATGTTTATCTCCATCTATTGAAAAAAATCTGCATTATTAACCAGTACACCTGCTAAGTGACCAAACGACAAAACAACTGGTCGACCTGTTGCTATGATGCGCACTGACCACCAGGGGGCAGACACTTAATGCAGGAACTGCCCCCTGGTGGTCAGTGCGCTCCCACAGCGGGAGCGCTGCTCAGCTGATCAATGGGCACCAGATGTCGGGCTCACAGCTGGTGAGTGCAGCTGTGGCGGCATGAGCCTCTCCTGCCTCCACAGCAGCGCTACTGACCTGCAGCAGGTGCAGCAGGGCCAGGATGAGCAGGAGTGGCACAGCACCTGGCCCGGGCTCGGGCTCCTCCCTGGCCACCTGCTGCTTTGTGCACTACTACATCCCTCAGAGGATGCCAGACTGTCGGTTTTGGCCCAATCCCGGCAGGCCAGGCCTGTGGGGATTGGGCCGAAACTGGCAGTCCGACATCCCCCAAGGGGTCCTGGATTGCAAAAGAGTGCAGGCCAGGCTGAGGTACCCCACCAGTGCATGAATATGTGCACTGGGCCTCTAGTATAAAATACTTGAACATATAGCTATATTTATAGCTAGTGAATTTAGCATATATATTGTGCACAGATATTATATGTCCCTGTAACTGCAGTTTGCTTCCTATGGACATTACACGGGCAGTCCAGGAGGATGTTCGTGGGGGATGTCCGACTGACAAGGAGCAGGCCTACGCCAACTATCCGACATCCTTAGTGCTGACTCGGAGGTGAGAGAGGCTCCCACCACCACCGCCGCACTCACCAGCCTATGAGCCCTGCTTCTGGCTGTGTGGCGCCCCACCTATGGAAGCACACTGACCACCTGGGGGCAGCTCCTGCATTGAGCATATGCCCCCTGGTGGTCAGTGCATGTCATAATGACTGGTCATTCTGCCGTTTGGTCGCTTTATGGGCCGCAAGGCACAGGGGCGGGTCTTAGCCCATCCTCTGCACCCCCACCTGGTCCCTCCTGCCACGGCCCCTGGTCCCTTGTCTGCTGGAAGCCCCTCTCCTGCCACCACCACTCTCATGTGCGGGTGGCGCTGGCCCTGGTCACACCTGCTGACGGCGCAGAGCTATTGGGGCTGGCACCAGCAGCAGGTGCAAGCAGTGTCTCCGGCACCAGCAGCGGGTGCAAGTGGTGCTGTCACCAGCAGCGGGTACGAGAGGCAGCTGCCAGCCCTGATCACCCCTCAGGAGCAGGGGGAGGTGGAGAAGCCCTGAGGGTTGATTGGGGTTGGCAGTCGCTGCTCGCACCCACTGATGGCGCCGAGCAATTGGGTGTGAGCACTGTGCAGGACCGCAGCGTGCAGGAGCAAAGAATTTTCAGTCACCATCAGAGGCTTGCCCCAATGATAGCTACTGGCACCTCGCCTTGGTCCGGCACCCCCGCTCAGCTGCTCCACCATCCTGCAGCGGCTGATGCCCACCATGTTCCATGCGCACCCCCTGGTGGTCAGCGCACGTCATAGTGACTGGTTGTTCAGTTGTTTTGTTGTTTCACTGTTGGGTCCTTTTGCATATTAGGGTTTTGCATATTGCATGCTAGTAGATAATATAATGACAAAGTGAAAGGCTTGACTTTAATTGAAGGGTTACTGAGAGAAGCTTTTAAAATGGTATGCGGTGGCCTTTTTAGGCAGGAATCACCATGACTGAGAACAGTGCTGGCCAACAACCTCTGGAGTACTACATTTGGGCAATTTTAGTTCATTAATTCTGAGCATATTACTTAAAAACCTTAAAAAGCCCTAACCGGTTTGGCTCAGTAGGTGAAGTTTCAGCCTGCAGACTCAAGGGTCCCAGGTTCGATTCTGGTCAAGGGCATGTACCTTGGTTGCGGGCATATCCCCAGTAGGGAGTGTGTAGGAGGCAGCTGATCGATGTTTCTAAGTCTCTATTCCTCTCCCTTCCTCTCTGTAAAAAAATCAATAAAATATATTTTAAAAAACCCTTAAAAATGATAATCATGTTTGCTACTCAAGTAACTTACATCATTGTGAAAGCTTACTAATAGAAGTATAGCATTCTCCCACTGCATAAATTATTGTATTTTTTTCTAACATATCCAAATCTTGAAAGAGTCCTACATTGTATTTTGGAAGGAAAGTAACATTTTGACTTCTGAAAGATATTTTAGCCATAAATTCTAAATAAACCTATTCAAATAATCCCTGTATAACTATTAATTCTCCTTTAAGTCATGAATCTCTAACACATATGCACCTGTGTCTCATCAGTAGGCAATGTTATCAATAAACAATGAATTTCCCTAGCTTTGACAACCATTTTCTCTTGTAATGCCCAGTAAAAACCCTACACCTAACACTTTTTCTTCCTCCCTTCCTCCCTCCTTCTCGTACCCTATTTGATATTTCTTAATTTATCTGTGTCTATCTCTGTGTCTATCTCTATATCTATCTACTATATCTATCTATCTATCTATCTATCTATCTATCTATCATCTATCTATCTATCATCTATCTATCTATCTATATTTTATTGAAATACAGTGAGTCCCTTGTTTAAGATGCTATTACATATCAGTGAATAAGACTACTTCACTGACTTTATCATGGTGGGATATTGAGATCCTAAAAAAGCACACAAATACATAGGTGATACATTTGCACATATCAAGAAAGTCTGTGAATTATAATAGGACACTTAGATAAAGAGTGCTTCTGGTGAGTAGTGCAGGCTAGAAGTGGTTATTTTTATGAACATCTTTAGGGAAATTTTCCCTCAGGAGGTAACATTAGTCCTGGCTGACAAGTAAATGATATAAACAAAGACATGAGCACAGTAAGAATAGACAATTTTCCATGATCAAGCAAAATTGTGTTGGTGAAAGTGTAGGTTGACTAGAGAACAGATGAGGCTGATGTGCTAGGCAGATGCCATATTAGGTAGAAAGGCGTTGGCCACAGCCATTGCTAGGCAGCTATTCTAAGTGTATTGGCAAGGTACTGGAATACCATTAAGAATCTCGGCGGATATCTCTTGAACCTTTCTGATAGTTCTCAAAAAGTTTTCCTAGTGCTTTTCCTCTTCGACTCTAATGTGTTTGTAAGAAGCTGCCTGACGCTATTTCTACATCCCACATTGTTGTTCTCATTCATGGAAATGTTCTTCTGCAGACTGCTTCTGCCTTTCCTGTTTCTGCACTTGTTACAGCATTTCTCTGCCTGTTGTCCCAAAGCCTTTGAGTGTTAAAGCCACCCCAGTAGCAGTGGAAGAATTAGCAAAGCTGAAGTCTTTGTCTTCAATCCATGGTGTATTTTGTCCTTCGGTTCTACAGGTATCATTGTTATTGTGACTCTAACAAGCCTTAAAGTAGCATAGTAGTATCCTATGTACACCCCTTTCTTTCAGGAGCTAGCATAGTGTTTTCCATTCTCCATTTCTTTGGACATTTTTATTGGACTCTTACGTAATTTCCTGATTTTTTAGCTAAACCAAGCAAACAATTGAACAAATACAAAGCATACTAGCATATTCACTAATTCAACTACACATCAATATTTGGCACTGGGTTCCACCAGGCCAGTAACCACCTGGGCCCAGCTCAGACAAATCTCTTATAAAGACATTTATAGAAAATATGTATATTTTAAGCTAAGACTAATCTAATTTTTATCCATTGAAGATACTGAAAAAATATGTGTTAAAGTGGTTTTTTATCTGTATGACTAAAAATTTGTTTCTTATTAAAACTCTTCTGATTGTTAAAGGAATATGTATTCATTTTGAAAATTTGAATATGCAAAAATATAAAACAAACACTAGTAATCCTACCATTCAAGGTAGATGGCTGTTAATATTTTGAGATATTCATGTGTGTTTGTACATCTATGTGAATGTATTTGTTTATTGAGTATTTGTACCATTTTAGAAATTGATTTTTCCCTTACTTCATTTTGATCATTTTTACAATATAAATATCTTTCAACAATTTGACTTTATAATCCGTAACATGGTTTAGTGTTATATATTAGGGCTATTTATATTCTTTTTTTCTACAGGTACAACAGTTTTGTGCTTTTTTAATTCTCTGCTGAGTTTCTGTTAATATCAACCTAATTATAATTTGATATCATCAATGTTAATATCATTATTTCAAATAAAGAAAGTTCTATAATAATGAGTTTGGATATTTGGATGAAGTTTTATTATTACATGGAAGTAATAATATTTCTGTTTTATTAGTTACATTGAGTAGTACTGGCTCTTTAAGTATACAAAGTTCTAGACTGCGATTTCAGGATTTCATTAATCTCTCAGTTATTTGGAGTATGTCACTGAATACTTATTTTTTGTAAAAAACACATGTAGGTGGCACATTTTACAAGACATTATTTATCTAAGAACAACTTTTTAAATTTATTTTTTAATTTTTTCTCCTCTACACAAATATCATGTTGGCTGTATCTGGAAACCTTGTTTAACAGTCTCCCTTATCTTTTGGCATTCTTGTTTTCAGAGTTTGAAGCAGGCAGGTAGTTTCCCTTTTGTAGGTACTAATTATTCTTTTACAAAAAGCAATTTATAGATTATTTTAAGTCATTTAAAAGTGCAACATATAAACAGAGTTATTTTTAAGTTCTAGTATATTTTAATTAATGTTGCCTGATCCTCTGTGAACTTTACCTATATGCAAATTAAAGTCTTTATCACAGGAAGATTTTTAAAAATTATTTTTAATCTACGATTGCAAATCTGGACATCTTTCTTCCCTCCTTTTGGGTTGAGTCACCAGAATTTTTTATGGTCATTTTTTATTTTATTAATTTCATATTAACATCCTTTGTAGTTTTTATTTAAGCAGTTATATAGTCATACACTGTCTTTTCAGTTTCCTAATCAGAACGTCATTAATCTTGCATAGATTTCATTGAATTCTATTGAGAACTTGAATGAGACATTTTCTCAAAGTTGTTTCTTATATGACACTGCTTACAGTTTATTTCAGTGATTCCCTTCTTTCAATATATTAGTACAGTATTTGCATATAGTTTGAGATTTTTTTCAATATGCTTATTTTGTTTTGATTTCCTGGTATTCATATTTGTAATAACTGTTCTTTATGTCTTTCAGATCTAGACAAAGGAAGAGGAAAAATGCTAGATTTTCAGTGATTTCCTTATCAGCTTCATTTACCAGGCACCTTGAGGAGAAAGGTAAGTTGGCTATAGTTCAATGTAATTTGAACAGAAAGTGTCCTCTTCTCTCCTAGATTTCCCCCTGCTGTGTTTGGTATGACTTTCTTGCTTTGGTAGGTGACTATTTCTACTGTTTATGCAACATAGTAGCCATCCTTAAAACAGCAGGTTTGGCATGGCCTTTAGTTTTTTGCCTGTTAGGGTTGTCTCTGAAAATTATAAACCAGGGGTAATTGCAAGTTTAGAATCTCTAAGGAGTATAGCGTCTTGTATCTGACTCTCTTGCTGGAGTTGCTGATGAATCAGTATGTTCATTTTGATTTGATGCTCCAGTGCCTTGTGTCCTCATACTGTAAGTGAAGGGATGTTTGGGGGAGCTGTGATGTTCACTCTTTTATTCCTCTAGGTTCTGTTCCTTCCCTCCGTGGGGGCATTAGTGAATGTCTAGAATATTCTACATCTGCCAGTATCCATTTTATATGTAGCAGAAATAAATTCCTTGAATAGACCTAGATGATTGTGTCCATACTTTCTCAGTTTTAAGAACTCAAGCCACATGCACACATACAGGCACACACATACACACACACATACACTGAGCATTGGAATAGGAATCGAAGGATTTTTTTTTTTTTTTTTTTTTTACTGCTACTTCCCCTAGTGGATATAATTTTATTAAAAAAAAGAGAATTTTTCCAAAACCCGCTTCATCATCCTTGGTCCCTACATACATTTGTTATGTTTGTCAACAAATATAAAGTCCATCTTTTAAAATATAATTAGATTATGTTTTTTGAAGAAACATTATTAAGTGTACATGGTTTTCTGTGTGGGCATATGGGGGTGGTTGCGAGAATTGCAGTAACATGCAGGCAGATCTTGTCTTTCAGAATATGATCCTTAACTGGAGATGTAAGACACAAAAATAACTACCTAAGGCATAAAATGCAAAATGTCCTAAGTAATAATGACAAGGCACCCAGCGTGCTTGAAGGAAGGAAGAACACTTGTTGGACTGTGGGCAGTGGCATTTTAACTGGTTCTTCAAGGATGGATGTGGTTTCAGTAGGTTTGAGCAACAGTTAATCCAGGTTAAGGAGAAAGGAATGGATTTCAGAATGTGAGAGGCAGGCTAGAGGGATTTGATGCATTGTCTTACAGGATGCTTATTAGGAACGCTCATCATGGTTTTGGATAGAACTTTTGCATCTTTGCAGCTGGAACTTTAGTTTGTTATTACTTTTTAAGTCATTTTGTATCTTTGAGTAAATAACTATTTCTTGAATCATTTTTCTGTAGTGAGCTTATGATGAAATAACACAACTTCAGCAGCTTGAATTAAAGGTTTTGTAGATTTCAGCTTACATTGTTTTTATTAAAAATGTTTCTCTTCTCCAACTGTTTTAGGAAAGGGTTTGATCAAACAGGAAAGAGTAAGCTGATCTTTGTGAACGTTTGTTAGCAAAGTTTCACCTAAATTTTCACTCTATGCAAAATCGGATTGCAACGTATTCTAAGAATCAGAATAACTTTAACAAAAATGTTTTTCTTTTTTTACTGATAGATTTTTTCTGAAGCCTTGTGTATTGAAAATAAAATATCTTAGTAAGTGAAAGTCAAATGATGTGTAAATGCATTGGGTGGGCAGCATAGGCCACTGACAACATTCTTAACATTTAATTTTCTCCCCTACCAACGAAGTGGATTTTTTTCCAGTTTAGAATAACTAAAAGTAAAGAAAATCACCTTTTAAAAGATTATATTAGATACTGTTTATTTCTGTTTATTTTTTATAATAAGGACATTGTGACATCTCTATCTATATTTCTGTCTCTAGCTATAGATATAACTAAATCTCTACCTATCTGAAAAATATTAAAGGAACTGACTTGCGATTATAGGGGCTGGCAATTTTTGAATTTGTAGGGAAGGCTGGCATACTGGAAATTCATTCAGGAGTTGATGGTATGGTATTGAGGCCACATTTCTTCTTTCCTGAAAACCTTAGTTTTTTCTCTTGAAGACTCCAATTGATGGTATGAGTCTCACCCACATCATCGAGGGTAATTAGGAGATGTGGATGTGAACTGCATCTACAAAATACCTTCATCATAACACCTAGGTTAATGTTGGATTAAGCAATGGATTACTACAGCCTAGCCAGGCTCACATATAAAACTGACCATTGCATTTCCTCTAACAATGTTTATCAAATGTCAATGACTTCAGGGCATGCTTCCCAGTTTAAGAAGCATAAGCTAGTTTTTAGAGGAGAATAAATGTGGTTATCCAATATCAACCCCATGAAATCTTAGGCTGAATAAAGATGATTTCTAAAAATTGAACTTTGGCTTGGAGGAAAGATACAGAAAATTGAGCATTCATTTAAATTTGTCAATGATGATTCTGATCAGGGGAATTCAGAGTGATGAAGTAGAGCTGAGGCACTGGAATGTTTCAAATCACTCCAGGAGTTTCTAGCAATTTATATAGAATTAACTCTTTACTCATCCCCTTAACCTAAATTGATCTTTTAAAAAATGGTCAATTACAAAGAAATACAGAAACTAAGTTCTCAGGAAGTTCTAAAGTGACTCTTTGTAATTGGACAGTGCCCTTAATTTTCCTACACAACACTGTACCGTTTATAGAGAAATCTCATGAGTACCTTCCATGGTTATGCTATTACTAAGAGCCCGGTGTATCGATTTGTGCACCAGTAGGGTCCATTGGCCTGGCCTTTGGGGATTGGGCCAAAACCAGCTCTCCAACTTCCCCCGAGGGGTCATGGATTGTTAATGGGTGCAGGCCAGGCCAAGGGACCCCACCGGTGCACAATCAGGACTGGGGAGGGACCACAGGAGGGTCTCCAGAGCGTATTCTGCCCATCTCGCCCATCCCTGATTGGCTGGACCCCAGCAGCAAGCTAACCTACCAGTCAGAGCATCTGCCTCCTGGTGGTCAGTGCAAATCATAGCGACTGGTCAAATGGTCAAATGAACTGTCGGACACTTAGCATATTAGGCTTTTATTATATAAGATTAGTTTATAAACCTGTAAGTATTTGGAGGCAAAGCTTCTGAACTTATCAACCCCAAAATAGTTGTGCATAAATAAACCTGGAAGAGAACAGAGACTGTAGCTTTAGCATTTTATTTTGTTTTCATATTGTTAAAAGATCTTCAATGTAAATAGATATGCTATTAACACAGAAATTAGGTCACGAAATTTTTATGCAATTTTAATAAGTATACCAACTTATTTTAATTGAATATTGCTTAAATATAAGTATTTATCATTTTATGAATTAGGAACAAGTTATTATTAAGTGGGTGTGATTTCAAACCTTACAAGGATACAATATTATAACTAACAATTCCCATTGGTTATAAATATATTCCTACAATATATTTTTACATTAATAGCCAAAATGTGTATTTAATAAGCAAATTTGGAAAATGAATGAAAATAAGTCAGTTATTTTCATTTATGAAAAATTCATATCAATATAATAATTGCTCTTCAAATAAAATTATGAATGCTAGCAGGACTGTTGAAATCTTACAGCTTATTTCCTTTCCTTCTTGGCATTTTATAAACATTATAAAAGATGTATTCAATCTAAGATTTTTTTCTATTTCTTAGCTGAAGTGAATGTTTTCATTGTTTAACTTTAATGATTCAGTCCCAAGATTACATAATTCCCTCTATGGTCACTTAATACATAATCAACAAACTTGATTCTCTGGTTCAGTGTAAGGGGTAGCTATTTTTCTAGGCTAGAAAGAGAAAACTATTCTTTCATTTTTTCCCTTGAGCTCTGCAGAGGTAATTCCCTCACATATGATCCTATCATGTGTTTGCCCTGAGAAAGGAGTATTTTTAAACCCAGCCACACTTGCTTGTGTGCTTGTAGGAATAGAGGGGGCCATCTCTGGGAGGACTTTGTTACTAGAATGCACACTCCTACACAGTTTATCTTTGATATTTATTTTTCTAATGCCTACTGTTTAGAAAACCACTATTTTTTAATGCCATCTGTTCAAAAGTACTGTCCTTGGAAATTTATATTCATTATCTTTTATAATTTCAACAATAAACTTAATAGTTATAATTCATCCTCACTTTAAAGATGAGTTTAGTGTGTTCAAGTGGTATGCTCATGTATACCTATCTAGTTGGTAGGCTTAAGATATATGCCCAGCTATGTCATTGTACTGAATCTTTCCCAGAGCTAGTGTTTATCTACTATAGGGTAAGAATCAATGCTCCCAATGATATTTGAATGGTGGCTTCTCAGTCATTTAGGACCTGATGCATCAGTTTATTGATTGAGATAGGCCTACTTCAAAAGTTAAACAAAAAGGGGACCATTTATTTTCTCTTCATTAGTCTTGCTCTGTATGAAAATAGAATTACTACCAGAAGAGTAGCATGGCCTTGGTTACTATAATACAACATGTTTGCCCTCTTGCTTTGCAAATTTTGTTATTTTATAGCTGGTCTAATTTTAGCTCATCACATTTCTCTATAAATAAAAATTCCTACGTTAAAGAAGAATTCTAAAATGGTAGTTGAACAGATGACTCAAACAATAACTCTAACCATTACTGGAGTAAACTAATCTCTTTATATTCTACTATTTTAACCTCACTCACACCCCACCTTGTCTCTGCTTCTTTGAAATCTGCCTGTTTTTATTAGTTCCCAGGCCTCTGCTTTCCATTCACGTATTTTTTTTTTTTTTGCTAAAGTAGATTGAAACATATATTAGCACATTAGCCTTCATTAACTTTATTTATTAAATATATAAGCAAGTAGCAGTATTATAAGGTATTATTAAAATTAAATAAATGTATTTTTATATTTATACTACTTCTTAGATATTAAATTCATATTCCACTTAATATTATATTTTAGCAGAGGGAGAAAAAGAATTCTTTAATTTTTCAAATATTTCCATGTGATTACCAATATTTCCCATAATCCTTGAAATTAAGTTGATTTCTTAATTTGTCTCAAACTAAGTTGATGTAACTAGTTTTAGCCAGTGGACTTATAGAACAGACAATGTTTCACTTACTAACTGAAAACACTGAGCAATGATGTGCTTTCCTCACCACTCTATCCCAGGCCCCACCAATGTCAGAGACCAGGATTTATGGATGAGATAGCTCTATGATGAAAGAAGGCCACTGGATATTTATCTTACTTGAAAGAGCAACAAACTTTATAGGATTAAACTAATGATATTTTGGGACTAATTTGTTACTGTTGTGAGGCCCAGCTGATTCTGAATTATTCACTAATTCAGTCTCCAAATACGTGGCATGCCTTCCTCCTTCCCACAATATTCTTTTAAATTAAAAACTATATATGTTTTTAGAGAAAGAGAAAGGAAGAGGGAGAGAGATAGAAACATCAATAATGAGGAAGAATCATTGATTGGCTGCTTCTGGCACATCCCCTACTGGGGATTAAGCCTGCAACCTGGGCTGGTGCCCTGACTTGAAATCAAGCCAGACCTCCTGGTTCATAGGTTGATGCTCAACCACTGAGCTACACTAGCCAGGCATTCCAATAAAATCTTCACTGTAAATTCTTTTCTTCATAATTTTAATTCTAATGATTTTCTTTAAAAGGTGGTTTTGTTAGATATATATTTTTTAAGATGTCTCAATAAGCTTGACTCTATATCACAACATAAATTCAAAACACTATAGAAATAGAAAAGCATTTGAGCATAGATTTATAATAATCCCATGGCATGAAAAATTAAACTGTAAGAATTAAATGCATAGCAAAGGAATTAGACAAATAGAACCCGCCCCACAGACATACTTCAAGCAATTATCTTATTCAAACGTCTTTATTATATTCCTACTAGAGGCCCAGTGCGTGAAATTCATGCCCTTGGTGGGGGGGGGGGGGTCCCTCAGCCTCACCTGTGCCCTCTCTCAGTCTGGGAGCCCTCACTCCTTACCACCTGCCTGCTCACTGCTCCTTACCTCTCAGCTTGCTGCTCTTTAGTGCTGCCATAGAGGCGGGAGAGGCTCCCATCACCACCACTGCACTCATGAGCCGTGATCCCAGTTTCTGGCTGAGCGGCGCTCCCCCTGTGGGAGTGAACTGACCACCATGGGGCAGCTCTTGCATTGAGCATCAGCCCCCTGGTGGTCAGTGCACATCATAGTCATTCCATCATAACAGTCACTTAGGCTTTTATTATGTAGACTAGGGGCCCCGGTGCACAAAGATTCATGCACCGGGGGTGGGGGTGGGGGGTGACGGGGGTCCCTTAGCCCAACCTTCACCCTCTACAATCTGGGAGCCCTCAGGGGAGCCCCCTCCAATCCGGAAGTTTCTGTCTGTCTTTGCAATCATATGAGTGAATTGTCTGAGACCCCCAACCCAGTCTGGTTTGTTGCTCACAGAATAATAGAGGCTTTTTTTTTTCTTTGCTTCATTGGTGGAGATTTTCTGGAAGTTTTAGAATATCTCCCCTTTAATTTTTTCCTAGACACTCTGATTTTACTTATGTCTCTCACCTTTGCTTTCCCTCCATCCCTAACCACAACAGTAACTTGCTCCAGGCTCACTTTGCTCTAGTGTCTAGGAGATCCGTCTGCCACTACAATTCCCAGCATTCCTGGTGCTCACACCTCATTGGCTTCTGGGCGTGGCTTCTGGGCATGGCTTGAGCATAGCAGAGGGATAGTTAATTTGCATGTTTCTCTTTTATTATATAGGACTAGAGGCCTGGTGCACAAAAATTTGTGCACTCGGGGGTAGGGGGGTCACTCAGCCCGGCCTGTGCCCTCTCGCAGTCTGGGACCTCTCAGGGAATGACCACCTGCTGGCTTAGGCCCGCTCCCCGGGGGATTGGGCCTAAGATGGCAATCAGACATCCCTTTGGCAGCCCAGCAGGCCTAGGGGGATGTCCACTTGCCAGCGGGGAGCAGGCCTAAACTGCAGTCAGACATCCTTAGCGCTGCTGAGGAGGCAGGAGAGGCTCCCACCACCACCGCTGTACCGGCAGCCATCAGCCTGGCTTGTGGCTGAGCAGAGATCCTCCCATGTGAGAGCGACCTGACCACCAGAGGGCAGCTCCTGCATTGAGTGTCTGCCCCCTGGTGATCAGTGTGTGTCATAGTAACCAGTCATTCCCAGTTTTTCTGCTGTTAGGGTCAATTTGCATATTACCCTTTTACTATATAGGATAGAGGCCTGGTGCACAGATGGGGGCCAGCTGGTTTGCCCTGAAGGGTTTCCCGGATCAGGGTGGGGGTCCCGCTTGGGTTCCTGGCCAGCCTGGATGAGAGATGGTGGCTGTTTGAAGCTGGTCACACCCCCTTTAGGGTGGGCATCCCCACTGGGGTGCCTGGCCAGCCTGGATGAGGGGATGATGGCTGTTTGCAGCTGGTCACATCCCCTTCAGGGTGGGGATCCCCACTGGGGTGCCAGGCCAGTCTGGGTGAGGGTCTGAGGGCCGTTTTCAGGCTGGCAGGTGACTGAAGCTCCCAACCTCTCCTTTTTTTCTTTTTTTCTTTTTTATTCTGGGATTTATTTACCTTCTATGGCTGTCAATGGAGCTGAGAGCCGGCTTTAGCTCTGAGGCTCGGCTCTAGCTCTGAGACCTCGGCTGCTGAAAGCTGGTATCTGGGTTTGTTTGGGTTCTATAATTGTAACGCTGTTGCAACTCCAGCTCTGAATCCTGGTTGGCTGAAAGCAGGTTTCTGGGGCTTGTTTAGCTTCTATAATTGCAACATTGTTTCTTAGACTGCAGCTCAGAGGCTGGCAGCGGCAGGCGGGGAACCTTGGCTTCCTCCTTCACTCGAGAAAGCAAGCCTCCTGTTCGCTTCAGCTGCCTGGCTGCTGGCTGCCATCTTGGTTGGCAGTTAATTTGCATATCTCACTGATTAGCCAATGGGATGGGTAGCGAAATTACGGTTAATTACCATGTTTCTCTATTATTAGATAGGATACTTACATCCATGACAAAAAGATATGTCATATACTGTAAATCAGTGCAGTACAATAAAATAGTACAGTATATTGCTTCCAGACTCACTTTATGAAATCTTAGGGACTATTGTAGCACCTTCATTTTCTAGTAAGTGCAATGATTGTTATTATTATCATATGAGTAACTCTTTATTGCTGTATATGAGATACACTCTGAAAGCATAAAGCAGGTTTTGTTTCTTACATTAGTAAATCCTACAACAGTGGTTCTCAACCTTCCTAATGCCGCAACCCTTTAATACAGTTTCTCATGTTGTGGTGACCCCCAATTTCATCGTTACAAATTGAACATAATTAAAGCATAGTGATTAATCACAAAAACAATATGTAATTATATATGTGTTTTCTGATGGTCTTAGGCAACCCCTGTGAAAGGGTTGTTCGACCCCCAAAGGGGTCGTGACCCACAGGTTGAGGACCGCTGTACTACATGATATGCTAAAGTTAAAGGATAATTACTTATATTCCACAGAAATTCCCCTAAGTCTGGCCCACCTCTGCTCTACAAAATGCCTAACCCCACTCTTAAGCACTCCATGGATATAAAGGCCATCTCATAAATGTGCTTTTTTGCCATCAAAAGTGATTTAACAGGCAAAGGACACAGAATCAGATTGCCTGTGTGCGTTCCACTCTGCTGTCTATTACTGGCGGCCTGGGCTTCAGGTTCTTTACCTATAAGCTGAGGATATTAATAGTATCAGCCTCATATCATTATTACAAGATTAAATGTGTGTTCAAAATTGGTAAATTGCGTAGAACAATGCCTGGCTCATAAAAAGGCTATCGGGTTTTGTTTGTTTGTTTTTATTTAATAAACACATAAATGCTTAAATTTTTTATTATGACCATCATGAGACTATATGTGCTTCTTTCACAGATAAACAAATAAATGAGTCTCTGACAAACTCAGATATTTATGTTAGGCAAAATATGTTACTTTAGTCACAAGGAAAGGGATTTAATTTCCTTAAAACTTCTGTTGGAACTTAAAAATCAAGACACATCCTATTCACAACCAAGGGGAACTTCTCATGTTCTTGCTGCACTGCTCACAGCCTAAATTCTTGGCATTACTCATTGAAGGTGGAGCCTCAGTGTGATCCATTGTTATCAATCTTGCTGCCATCATTAGTTTATTGTCCCTACCACCCATTCCACTCTGACATAAAGCACCACAATTCTTGCACTAATTTTTGTTTGGATTTGTTTGTTGATTGGCTCACATTGGTCCTGCCAGCACTTACCATCATAAACCAACATTTTTTTAAAAAAAAACCAACCATGGAATCTATCTTTTCTTTTTTCTTTTGAATTTTCCCATTACAGCTTTGCCATTATTCTATGATTTCGGTGATAGACACTGATCTCAGAATCTTTACTTTCATATCTTTTTGAGATAAAGAAAAAAAAGTAAAACCAAGTAGTGTGCTGAGTGTATATATTTTATTTTACCCATCAGTTCCTAGCCCAGGATGGTGTTGCTGGGCAAGAATATCCCATTGCTTCCAGTTTCATCTCTGAACATGGGTGTCAGAAGCAGCTGATTTCCCTGCAGAAGCTTTATTACACAGTGCCATTCCTTCTCCCTGATCCTCTTTCAACTGTTGTGTGGATAAACATTGAATATCTGAATAAAACAAATGACAGAGGAATTAATAGTAACTGTGTAAATTCGCATAATTAATTTATAATTCTCTGTAGCATAATTCTATGTGTTCAGTGATACCGGTATCATAGCATAATTTAGAAGGAGGTGGAAATTTAGCACAGGAAACCAAGGTATGAATCTAAATGGAAGCCAGTAAAGTCTCTAATGCAGTGAAGGCATATAAAAATGCCAGTCTGCATGTATGCAATTTAAATTTTTACCTATCAATATTAAGATGAAAATGTCATTGCTTACATGGGTCATGACATTCAAAAAAACATAATCAACAAATGGGGGAAGCCAAACAGAGATAAAACATAGATTTCCTAGGAGGGAACAAACACACATAAAAACTATCACAGGAGATATCAAAACCTAGGAGATTTGCCATGAGATCTGACAAGGCCATGAAGTAGAGAAGATTAAAATATCCAATTTATATTGCCAAGGATTGTGGATATGCACAGCGATTAATAGCTTGCTCTGAAATTTCCATTTCTCTGATTGCGAGCCACAGTTAAAACGCACTGAGCCCAAAATGTCCTCTCCCATCTCCTTAATGTCGACCTTAACCTTAGGTTTACTTCCACGCCTCTTGGCTGTACTCTCCCCACAGGATTCACTTATAAATCATTTTTGAAACCAGCAATAATTGTTGCCACTCTGGAAACAAATGAAAGTGAGGATATAGCGGATTTACTTTATTTGGTCTATCACAATTTAATCTTCAACTCTAATAGTTTATTTGCTAATCCTACTTGACTAAATTCTTGCAGAGGTCTTTAATCTGTAATGATATTTATATCAATGCCCACAAGCAGTGCTATAGTTAATGGTCTGTTGTCATTTCCATTATAAACTCCCTATGGCACAAGTAACACGAGAACCAAGAACCTGTGACTTTCTTAGCTAAGGGCGCATTTCAATGCTCTTCTAAATTACAGTATTAGCCAGAGCACTTTTGCCAGGCAGTATTTTCAGGCAATTTAAGAAATAGCATTTAAAGGGGGAAAAAAGAAATTAAAACCCTCTTCACAATCTTAATAATCAAATATCTGCAGGTAAAATTGGTTCTGTGTTTTGTAGTTGCTTAAACAGGTTAGATATATATTAACATTAATAAACAGTTTTATGTTGTTTTTGCATATGCCTTTAGCATCTGGCTTCAATTAAAAACAAAATAAATTCATAAACGTGAGAAACTCTTTATATTTATGTCTCACTCAAATTTTTAAACAACTCACTATATAGAGAGAGGAGGAATGAATGAGAAGTATTAACATATATTTTATGAAAGGCAGTTTTATAATATAAACATTGGAAGGGGCTGATAATTATAATTGTGATGTGATTGAAATGAATAAATATAACCATAATATTCTTTTCACTGAATAAATTATACAGCTGAGTGTTTCATTATGATGTTACAGCCTTGCCCTGCTAATGGAGCAGAATATAGAACCGATAGTGTGCTGGTCTCTTTCTGACTAAGCTGCTTTGCTGTCTGTGGGATGGCAGCTCTTAAGAGAATAGTCTTTCCTTAGTAAAACTGGGATACTCCAGAGTAAACAAGCAAAAGAAAAAAAACAAACATGCAAATTCAGAAAATACAGTGTTAAAATTTTTACTTAAAGTAAGTGCCAGAAAGAAATATATCAACTACATCATTAATTCTGGAATGTAAGCTAATGAGACCTGGAAAATACAATGTAGTTTCTAAGGTGACTGTCTTTCATTACCCAGTTTTAGGGTAGGACAGAGGACAGGGTGCTGGGGCTCCTGGTTCATTATAACAACTGTCTTGTCCAGGCTTCCCTTCCCCCCGTGCGTTTCTTAGTCAGTGTGTCTGTGAGGGAAGTAGGCACAGAACTTCACTAGGTTGTGGCTGTCTCTGAAACAAAATGCAAACCTTCTGTGAATGACTCATTTTGAATCAATTATTTTATGATTTTTTTCCTAATGCTTAAAGCAAATGCACTTAAAAAATCATAGCCATTTTGTCATATATTTTTGAAATTTAATGTATATCTTCCTGACTGTATAAAGAGAGCACACTGAAAGTCATTTAAACTGTCATTGACAATTCAGTCAGAATTTAAATCATTGTATTGTGATCTAATGCAGCAATTCCCTAGGGCATATTGAGTTATGTAAGGCTGTTAGCCATTATGCTAAGTGACCTTAGTCTGTGTTGTATCTGCAGTTCTTATGTTCTACTTTGGTGGATATTTTTTATGTTTTCCTCTGATGCCTGGCCATAGGCCGGCATATTTTATTGTTCTTATTGAAACTGTTAGTCTGTATTTCAATTTAATTAAGTTAATGTAATTTAGGGTTTTTTACCTTACATTTTAACAATCTTATTTTATTTGTCTTCTATTCTACTGGCAACCCAGAAAAGGCTGTTAAGAATTCATGTAAAACAATGTTCCATAGTTGTGAATGAGAACCTGAGTGCATGTACTGCTTGAGCATTATCTCATATATTGTGTGACATGAATTATAATGCTTCAAAAGTTTTCTTGTTCCTTACTTCATACTTTGTATATCATTATATATATTTTGAAAATTACTGAATTCTAGGCAGGTGAGATGTGATACAGAAGAATGACATTAAATTATCTATAATAATAAAAGAGTAATATGCTAATTAGACCAGACGTCCTTCCGGACAACCTTCCAGACAAAGCCCGGGCTGTGAGAGCCGAGCCCCTTGCACAAATTTCATGCATCGGGCCTCTATATTTATAATAAAATACTAATAGAACCCTAAGGTTCTATTACATAAAAGATAAAATAGCTATTTTGGGGTATTGTATGAATTTTAGAAGATAGTAGGTAGCTACTAAAACTCCCTTATACGCTGAATTAAAAAAACTAATTTGTGTGCAAAAATTCTAATATATAAAAATCTAATATACTTAATATAAAATATATTCATTTATTAAACTTTTTTTCATGGTAAGATTGCATGGGTAATTGTTGAAAATTCATACTGCATGCATGTTCAATGATAAGAATCATGCTACCTTACATATATTGAGGGTTCACTATATGTCAAACACTGTTCTAAGTAATTGTCATTTAGTAAATCATTCTAAGTCTCAAAATAAATCCTACGATGTAGATGCATTTATTCTTTTAAAGATAAAAACACCAAAACATTAGCAAATATGAAACCTTCCTCTGATCCCACAGGTAATAAACGGGGAGTGAGAATTCTAGCCCTGGTGGTCCAGAAACAGAGTTCCTTACCTATTATATGCCTCAGTAGGAGATAAAGCACATCCAGTAGAACCAATCACAGTTATTATGACTATATAGAGACATAAAATCACCAAACAAAAATCCACACACTTTATGATTACATTTCTTTAAAAATATAGTTTGCAAAGTAATTTCTAAAATTCATAAAGAAAATGACAGAGATAGAAAAATTATGGGTGTTGTTTTCTTTTTCTATTTTATATATTTCTGTTTTTTTATTGTTGTAAGAACACTAAACATAAGATCTACCTTCTTAAAGTTTTAGGTTAACAATACCACAGGCAAAATGTCGTACAGCAGATCTCTAGAATTTTTGCAGAACTAAAAAAAATTATACCCATAGAATTGAAACTCCCCATTTCCTCCTGTGGCCAGATACCATTGTATTTTCTGCTTCTATGTATTTGACTACTTTATATTTCTTATACACATGAAATCATGTGATATTTTTCTTTCTGTTACTGGCTTATGTTTTGTAATGAAAATATTTGGAAGGGTATTCATTCATGTTTTTCCTCATCCTTGTAATAGATAAAGGTTCCTCCAGATGAGGAGGTTGGAAGAAAAATAGTTTTAAAAAAATGCAAGTATGCACTTGAATGTCTTTCTGAGAAGGAGTTTCAAGTTTCTCCTTATCCGAGGAGGGCTCTACCAAAAGGAAGAAAAGGAGATCTGAGATAAGTTTTGAAATGCTCTGGGTGAGCCACAATGATCAGGAAGTGCCAGAGTAAGGTTTGGTGTGTGGGCTGCCAGGGGCAAAGAAAGATCTCATAGAAATCAAAGATATGATGTTCAGAAGCAACCACATGTTCTGGCTCCTAATTTTGTCCTTGTAGCTGACTTTGTAACTCTTTTGGTATGTAGTTCTGTAAAGAGCCAACTGGTCTCTTGGTTTGGTAGATAATTCAGTCATAGCCTTTCTTAGGAAACAGGGGCCAAAACATTGAATCTCTGAATAATAAGTGGTAAAAGTCTATTTATTTTTATGGCTCATTTTCAATAAAGCTTTTAAGACTTAGGGTAAAGAAAAGTCATTATGAGCTGCAGTCTCTTGTTTGTTTACAAGTGACGAATAGATCGCAGAAGCAGACAAAGTCCGGTTAGAAAGCAACTGTGCCCCTAATTAATTCCTGGTGCAGCAGCAGATGGTGGGAATGCCAGAAGCCAGTTACCTGCTAGTGATCTAAAAAGGCTGGTCCAGTGGGATCAACCAAATTCTTTTCTGTGTTTCATGCTTTGGGTCAAAGTTTGTCACCTTGGTCCTCATAAGTCCTCTTTCCCACCTGGACCAAAGGGTCAGTGGATTTAAGTGTGTCCCTGCCATTGGGGAACCTCCGAAAGGAAAATGCCCTCTTGTTTGGGAAGTAGTCTAGTTGCATATATGCACCAAGTGGACTTCAGACACACAGTTAGGTTTCCGGAGGTGAAAATCTGTAGTTCAGAGAAGTATCAGCAGCCTTGAGGCCTAATTTTCACTATTTACCGGAATTCTCAGGGCACTGAGTGGCAGGTGAGAGGAGAAGGATATTGGATGGAAATAGGTCACAATATCTGTTCTACATGCAGCCCTTACTGTTTTTTTGATGCCTGAGGATCCTGCTTACTAAGCAACCTCAAAGGCAGGGACAGCTAGTCAGGAACCTGACAACACAGCCTTTTATGAGAGAGAGGAGGAACAATCGTGCCTAGTCACTTCACCTGAACTAATGAGGAGACAAACCCCTTAGTTCAGTTGTCGTGCAGATTTTTCCTGTACCAACCTCTTACATGTTATTTTGGGCAGTTTATTTTGTTTAATTATCTAGTTCCATTACAAAGTAGGATGACTTTGCTTAAAATTGCACTTAAATATTACCTTCAGAAGTGTTATTTACTGTGTTCACGGAAGAGTTTGCTTTGCACGTTTTATTATATTCATAGAGATTGATGTATGCTTGTTTGAATTTAATTTGGATCGAAAGAGTAGATAAAAGGGGAGCATGACAAAACCCACAGGATAGCATTAAGAAAATGAGGCAGAATAATGCTGCCAAAGGAGTGCAGATCTTTCAAAGTCCATTAGTACTGTTAATAGAGAAGTGGAAGGAAAAGCATCAGCTGCCTGGCTGGGGTAAATAGTGCAACTCACCCAGGCTCCCAGGGCCATGCCTTTCCGTGGGTATTTTTACACTTCACACACTCAGAAAAGTGTTTTAGATCATCATTAAATAAAATTAATGCATATCTTGTGCTAAATAAAAGACAAACTTAGCATTTTTCTTCTCTGAGTGATAATTGGCCCTATTTGTAGCCAGTGGCCTTGCTTTGCTGGGTACTTTTTTGATTGAAGGACTGGATCACAAAGAAATTGACAGTTATTGGGTTTTCCTTGTTTTGGGATAATTCTGCAGTGCACTAGTGAAGTTACAAAAAAATTGACATCTAGGGACTTAACCGAAATTAAACAATATACATAACATTTTGAACAACTCACGCTTTTCGTAGGTACAATCTCTACTTCGGTAGGTGAGGAGAAATGTTATCACTCCTAGATTTTTCATACTGGAGTGATTATTTAGGAAATGAGAGGTCAATGGGAAAAGGCAATGAGTGATTCTCTTGAAGAACAAAATAAAAGTGATCTCTTGATTCACTCTATGATTTAAGTAAATCCGGGCATTAAAATAGGTACTTAAGAAAATACTGAACTCTTTCAATTTAAGATTCTGTTTATAAATATAGCTGTGTCTTATTTGAGTGTCAAGTGGATTAAATGTGTTAATTGCCCAGACTATAAAAAAGCAGTGCAGCGATGAAAAAGTTGAAAAATTGTAGATAAGAAGGCATCGCCTTAAGTTCACCCTTGATTGGGGACAGAAAGCATATGAACATGGAATAAACTCCAACATTTTATGTCTCTTTACTGAAACAGAAACTAAATATATATGCGCTAGTGGGACAATTAAGTGGGTTCCTCAAGCAGCTTACTAACTTCCTAAATTCCTACCTTACTAAGAGGGAGTGATTTTGTAAGTGAGTTTGACAATAAAAACAAACTGGTTCACTAAGAATTTGCTCAACTGGATCTGTTTTTTATGTCTGTTTGTTTCTTTTTTCCCCCCTGGTAGACTATTAGCACATTTAGGTAATATTATTCTATTACCTGATTAAGTGTGTGCTGTCTATTGCACTAAAGACATCTATTACTCTGCTCTTGCATTGCAAGTTATGTTGGCAAAAGTATTTATGTAGCTGTTCTTGAAAGTTGTGCTGAAAATGAACAATTGTGCTAATACTATTGGCACACACTTATGCAAGAACAGAGAATCTGTTTCCTTCTACTACCCTGCCCATCAGCTGTACCTGTGATGGTGGCTTGCTCCAGAGGAGCCCCAAGTAAAATTGCCCCCAAAATAGCATTTATATTTGGAAGCTCAGTAACACCAAGTAAATTTTCCTCTTATCAAACACTACTCTCCTACCTTACCTTTACACTAAAGCAGCAGGTCTCTACCTGTGGGTGGCAACCCCTTTGGGGGTTGAACGACCCTTTCACAGGGGTCGCCTAAGACCATTGGAAACATATATAATTACATATTGTTTTTGTGATTAATCACTATGCTTTAATTATGTTCATTTTGTAACAACGAAAATACATCCTGCATATCAGATATTTACATTACGATTCATAACAGTAGCAAAATTACAGTTATGAAGTAGCAACGAATATAATTTTATGGTTGGGGTCACCACAACATGAGGAACTGTATTAAAGGGTCGCGGCATTAGGAAGGTTGAGAACCACTGCACTAACGTATAAATAATTGATAACTAGTTAAGTCTATGTTTCTCAAACTGGATTTGCCAAACCATATTATCGGGTATTTAGCTAGGTCAAATTTCCATAGTCAAATAAGCTTGAGAAAAACTACTGCTTGTCTTTTTGGAGAATCGTGTTTATTAGCATGTGTAGGCATTGAATAGTCCTGCCACAAAGAAATTTGTTTATCTTCATTCATCCCAATGTTTTCCAAATGTGCTTTGTTTGGTAGTATTTTTATTTTTTAATAGCCCCTGTTATCCTTAAGAATAAATTCAAGGACCATAGTTAGGAAAAAGTTAAAATCAAGAATAACCCTTCTTTGGGATGGAAAGTGTATATTCAAGTGTTGGCCTGTTGTAGAGAGGAACGAAGTGAGGGTGAAAGTGTCAGTCAGGGTCCTCTCTTTGTCATTGCCAAACTGTTCTGCCTGGGGTTGAAAAAACTGCCTTTTGTCATTCACTCCATGGTGGCCCAGAAAAACACCAGGCAATCACAGTAGATAGTACTCTCAAGATACAGAAGCATCTTTGTTGACCTATGTAGTAAAATATTTAAAAGTGAGAATCACAAGAGGTATTGATTTTTTAAACACAACACCATTCTCATTAAAAGCCAACTGGCCTGCAGACTAAAGGGTCCCAGATTCCATTCAGGTCAAGGGCACATGCCCTGGTTGCTGGCTTGATCCCCAGTGGGGGGCAGGCAGGAGGCAGCCAATCAAAGATTCTCATCATTTATGTTTCTATCTCTCTCTCCCTCTCCCTTCCTCTCTGAAATCAATAAAAATATATTAAAAAACAACTACATTGTAGGCATTTGAAGAGGTTATGAGTGTGCCAAATGGAAAGAACCTTTGAATTTGAAATTTACAGATCTTTTTGAATACTTACTTTGACATTTTCTATATCTAGATCTATTATTTTTCCCTTTGTGTTTGTGCGTAGAATTGGTAAACAAATGAAAAAAAAACAAAACAACAAAACCTGGTATTTAATGTGCTATTAAAAATGCCATGTTACACATTTTAGTTTTGAATTGTACTTTCTCTCGGATAAAATTGTCATGGAGCTGGAGATTGAAGAAAATGCTATAGAAATCTTGATTCCAGAATAAATAAGATTGGAATAAGAAATTATTTACACACATAGTTTATAAATAAAATAAAAATTATGAACTTGTGTTTTGTTTTGTTTTGTTTTCTTAGAAAAGACTATTTTTATTGAGCTCCAGGTTTCCAACCAAATTGAGAGGGAAGTACAGATTTCCCATGTGCCCATGATCAACATCACCCTTATAAAGGTACTTTTAACAAGGATACATCTACAATGACAATCATAACTACCCAAAGCCCATAGTTTACATTACAGCTCACTTCTTGTGTTATACATTCTATGGGTTTGGGAAAACATAATGGCATTATCCATTATTACCATATAATATCATATAGAGTATTTTTCACTACCCTAAATATCCTCTGTACTCTGCCTATTCATCCCTCCCTCACCAACAGCAGAAAACCACTACATTTTTGTACTGTCTTTATAGTTTTGCCTTTTTAATTACCTCATATAGTTGGAATCCTACATTATATAGCCTTTTCAGATTGGCTTCTTTAACTTGGTAATATGTATTGAAGGTTCCTCCATGCTTTTCCATGGTTTGATAGCTTATTTCTTTTTACTACTGAATAATTTCCATTGTCCACATGGATCGCGGTTTATTTATACATTTGCCTGCTGAAGGACATCTTGGTTGTTTCCAAGGTTTGACACTAATGAATGAAATGGCTGTAGATGTTTGTGTGCAAGTTTTTGGGTAGATGTACATTTTCAACTCCTTTTGGTAGATACCAAGTAGATAAGATACTGTCAAACTGTCTCCCAGAGTGGCTGTCCATTTTGTATTTCCACCAGCACTGGGTGAGAATTCCTGTTGCTCTGCAACCTCACTAGCATGTGGTGATAGCAGTGTGTAGGGGCATCTCATTGTTGTTTTAATTTGCATTTTCCTGATGACATGTGACATGGAGAATCTTTTTCACTGGTTTCTTGTCATCTATATATCATCTTTAATGGGGTATCTATTAATGTCTGTAGTTCATTTCTTAAACGGGTTATTTGTTTCTTGGAGCCCTGGCTGGGAGCTCAGTTGGTTGAAGCGTTATCTCTATATGCCAAGGTTGTTTTGTTTGTTTGACCCCCAGTCAGGGCACATTCAAGAGTAGACCAATGAATCTTAAATGGGTGGAATAACAAACAAGTGATTCTCTCTCTCTCTCTCTCTCTCTCTCTCTCTCTCTCTCTCTCTCTCTTTCACCCCCCTTTCTATTTCTCTCTGAAATAAATCAATAAATAAAAATTTCAAATGAGTTGTTTACATACTGTTTGATGATATTGTTTCTTAAATCTGAAATACCAGTGTAGCAACCACAGCATTGATTATGAAATGTTATAACAGTACTGCTCTTGCTAACAGAATACAAAACATATTGCACTGAAAGTATTATAGTGATATGAGATAGGATTTTTTTATTTGACTGATTAGCTCATAACCTTAAATATTTTTGCGAAACCTGTTATTTTGTTTTCTTTATTATAACATGCTTAAGCATTGATATTTTATCTTTTATGAAATATGCATTAAGGTAGGATTCTGTAACAACCATGGGTTTCATAAAACACCCACATACATATGCACACATGCATGCATTTTAAATTTTGAACTAAAAGTAAGCAAATAAACAAAAGGCATATGTGATTATTTTACTGTCTCCAAGGATAAGAATACATTGAAATAACAAAACAAAAAGTCAAATAGCTATACATGCTTCTATGTAACCATGATAAAGAAACTTCCCCACTACACTATTGTCATCTAGAAGAAAATGTGCCTCTTGGGAACCCAGGTGCAGGTGGTTTGACTGAGATTTTTAGAAATCTGAGATGACTGCCATACCTTTTCCAAACCATCCTATAGTGCTTTCCCTTTTTCATAGCTATTTCTGAGATGGTGCAGCTGCAGCTATAAGCATAACAATAGTTCAACTTCCTGGCATCTGCTTTCTGATTTAGAAACAACAGGGAAATAATTGTCAAGACTTGAAATGGAATGCATACAATAGTTATACATTTACAAGTTAATATGAACCTATTTAATTGTAGCACCTACAGACAGTTTTATAAAACATGATACTTCAACAATATCTCTTTGACAATAGCTAAATCTGAATTTAAAGATTTTTTGGCCTGACTTTCATTTATGTGGAATATTTTTATTCTGTTATTTTTCATTATAATGACTTCGCTATAAAATAATAGTTTATAAGAAATTACTGTGACATATATATATGGCTATGTGACTGACCGTGCATACTTCCGACCATCCGACCAACCAACCAGCGGGTACACATGACACACACTGGCAATTTAAAAATAAATGTTGACTCATGCATACACAGTACATATAAAGCTCTCACTGACACCAATTGCATGCGTGTGTTTAGATCTGTCATTGTCGATCATGAATTTGGTTTGTTTGTTGACATTCTGAAGCTAAAAGAAAGCAGATTTTCACACCTATTTGAGTGATGATTTCATCAATTCAATGTATGATGCCGAAAAGGAAAATTTTCCCATCGAATTTCTTAATAGTATTACTCCTTTAGGAATGCTGTGTCATAAATTAAAATTGAATGTAGGAGTAATAATCATGCTACTGAGAAATCTTAATAGTAAATGGGGTCTTGGTAATGGTACTAGATTTATTATCACAAGATTGTGACCTAACATAATCGAAGCTGAAGTATTAACCAGACCTGTGGAAGGAGAGGTTGTTCTGATTCCAAGAATCGATTTGTCCCCATCTGAAACTGGCCTCCCGTTTAAATTAATTTGTAGACAATTTCCTGTGATGCCAGCATTTGCGATGACTATTAATAAACCACAAGAACAAACTCTAGACAGAGTAGGGATATTCCTACCTGAACCTGTTTTCGGACATGTCAGTTATATGTTGCTTTCTCTTGAGTTCGAAGAGTGTATGACGTTAAAGTTGTAAATACTTCATCACAAGGGATATTAGTCAAGCACTCTGAAAGTGTTTTTACTCTTAATGCGGTATACAAGGAGATATTAGAATAAGTTTAATCAATTTATCAGTCATTGTTTTTATCAATATTGTTTTTATATCACATTTTTGTTGTTTTTAAATCATGTCTTTGTTGTTAGAGCATGTTGTTATTGTTTATTTATTAATCAATTTATATATTATTTTAATATACATTTTACTAATTTTCTTTCATCTCTGACACTTCTATTATAGAGAAAGGGCAAATAGCAATATTAAAATATTTCTTCTAATTAATTTCCTTTCAGTGTTCATGAATCTATGCACCAGGCCACTAGTACTTTATAAATGGTAAATACAAACAAATGATTTGAAAAAACAAATACATTTATTCTAAAAAATACTAATTAGTCACATAGTATTTGAAAGCTATGTAATTAATTTTTTATTGTATATTCTAATAAATATGTGATTGAACTCAACAATAAAAATCACTTAAAAGAAACATTTTATTTTGAATAATTTGCTGAGAATAAGCCCTGTGTTATTTTAGAAAGCAATGTAGGGTCACGGCTACATAATGCTAAACAAATGTTAGAAAGGAAAGGATATAATAAATGTGGATTGCTCCAAACTGTAGAAAAAGTGGAACTATTAGATTTCAATGTGTGCTCAAACTAATACATGTCAATTTAAAACAGTTATTTTTGTTTCTATTTTTAAGTCATAGATGCAAGTATTGCTCAAGTTGTACATTTATAAGTAAAATAATTAATATGTATTAAACCCTTACTATATGATAGACACCGTGCTTAGTTGTTCACATAGTTCATCTCATTTAATTTTCAAAACATTATTTTTTACATATTACTAGAGGCCTGGTGCATGAATTCGGGGGCAGGGGGGCGAGGTTCCTCATCCCAGCCTGCACCCTCTCACAGTCTGAGAACCCTCGGCGGACGTCTGACTGATGGCTTAGGCCTAAGCCATCAGTGGGACATCCTTAGAGCTGCTGCGGAGACTAAAGAGGCTCCTGCCACTGTCATTGCACTCACCAGCGTGAGCCCAGTTTGTGGCAGTGCTCCCCCTGTGGGAGCACACAGACCACTAGGGGGTAGCTCCTGCATTGAGCGTCTGCCCCCTGGTGGTCAGTGCTCATCATAGCGAACAGTCATTCTGCTGTTCGGTGAATTTGCATATTAACCTTTTATTATATAGGATTACTTTTCATATAGTACAAATGAGAAAGAGGTAACATAAAAACCTTAGTATAAAAAAAATAAAAAAAGCACAGAAAAAAAAGAATTTAGTACAGTTAATATAGGATAGAACCAAAGTTCTAACCATGTTTTTCCATGTTTTCACAAATATAGCCTGAAGTTAAATTAGCTTGAGTAGAAATGGAATTGCACTTATATTGCCAAAATATACTTTTATAATAAAGAATAATAGCCTTTTAAAAACATTTCCCCCACACTTTAAATATACCAGTTCATTGACATAGATATGGGAAATTTGGACTGAAACATTCGGTGTTCCCCTGGGCAGGATGGTTCCCAGGCTCTTATCCGCTGGAGTCAAAAGAATTAAACCATGGACAAAAGGTCCTATAGCAAAAGGTGGAAATTTATTGAGAAACAAGCACAGACTCCCATGTGGGGAGGGGGAAAGAGTCCCACTGAGTCCCTTTTTCCTATGGTTTATAAAGGCTGCAGATCTTTGTACCTTGATATCCCCTCTGATGGGTCACTCTCCCCTTCTGATTTGATCACTATAGCAACTCCAGAGCTCAAAGGTTGAGCTCCTCCCTTCCTCCCTTATTGTTTTCCTATCCCCTTGGGCTTTCGTCTTCCCCCCCAATGACAGGATTCCTTCCCTTCTATAATAATAAAAGTGTAATATGCTAATTAGACCAGTTGTCCTTCTGGATGACTTTCCTAATGAAGCCAGGGCTGCAAGGGAAGCCCGGGTCCTGGGTGCCAGCAGCCGGGGGAAGGAAGGCCTACTTTTGCATGAATTTCATGCATCAGGCCTGTAGTATTTTATAAATATAGACCTTCTGCTGTTTCCAGCTCCCTTATTCTATGGAAATGTACCCTTTGCAGCTCTGTAGCCCTGTGCTTTTTCTATGAACCCCTTAATTCCTCAAATTTCCTAAAGCTGCCTATTTCACCCCTAAAAACTCCTTTCAGCATGTGGCTCATGTTGATGCATGGCTTACCCTAGCAACCCAAGTACTTTATAGAAACCTTCTTATTTTTGTCTGTCTTTTATGTTGTTGATGTTTATTTTATTTGCCCTTATTTGGAGCAGCACTTGGGGTACATATTATCTCTTATTCTTGATGTTTATACTTTCATAAAAAAACTAACAGTGTATTAAAGTAAATGCTTAAAAAATGCAAAGGAAATTTTACACTGATATTCAGAACTCCTTTTCCAGTGTTCTGAAGCAGTAATGCTCTTAATATAAAAGTCCTTTGACATAAATTCAATCCAGTTCTCTCCAACTAAATCTAAATAGGAACATAAAAAAATAGTTTATGTTTATGAAACACTATTGAAAGTAAATTATTTTAAAGTGGTTTTATCTCATGAACTTAATGTACTATTGAAATCTAAATATGCCACAATATTTTCTATGCTTTGTTGAATAAAACTAGGTTTATAGATCTTCCAAAGAATTCTGGAACTAAATGATATAGTTGCTGCACTCATAGTACAGTTGTTGACAGATGAATAGGGTTCATCCATTTAATGATTCATTCAAATGTCTATTAAGTTAAAATTATACTAGTCATTGGGATAGATGTTAATGGCACATTGCCAGCCTTTAAGATGCTCAGTCAGCTGGGGGACAGTGGGGATGGAGCACACACAGACTGAAATAATAGTCTCTGATCAATGCCACTGAGAAGTGCAACTCCTATGATTGAGAACCAGGAAAGGACTTTTAGGGGAGTTGATAATGAAGTGTATCTCTAGTAGAGATTAGAACCTCACTAGTAAAGAATGAAATTGAAATTTGTGGAAGTAGAAAGCAGAACACAGCATGAGGAAAACATAATGAGATGTGCAGAATGTAGGGGAGTGACAGGGGATTTGGAGAGGTAGCATAGTCCTTATAAGCCATGCTGAAATGTCAAGCTTTTAGGAAACCATCAACTGAATATTAACCTAATGATATATAATTTTATATATTATTATTACCTCACATGGTAGATAGTAAAGTAGTATTTACTATGTATATTCTATTGGAATAAAACTGTACTCATAAAGAAATTTAAGTGGCATATTGAAAAAATTCAGTGTAAAGAAATGAATCAGGAACATGATTTTCAGGGCTAACATCAATTAGATTCAATAAATCTTGAGTCCTTTTTTTAAAATCCTGACTTGATTTTTTATTGATTTTAGAGAGTGAGGAAGAGAGACAGAAACATCGATGTGAGAGAAACATTGATTAGTTGCCTCCCATACGTACCCTGACCAGGGATTGAACCCACAATTTAAGTATGTGTCCTGACAAAGAATCGAACCCCAACCTTTTGGTGCACAAGAAAATGCTCCAACCAACTGCGCCACCTGGCCAGGGCTCTTAAGTGTCTCTTGATAACTAAGTTGCTTTATTACATCTTTAAATGTTACATTGATCATGAGAGATTTTGCTGTGATATTAGGCTCCAATTTGATGGTCATACGCTTGTCTGGTAAAAGTCTGATTCAATGTTTAGGGTAATCTAACTATCTTTTGGTCCATCCCTATGAAATTCATGCACCCATACATGTCAGTGAGTTCTGTTTGCTAAAATGTCAATCTCAGTCCAAATCCATCAACCCTCTTTCAGCAAGACAGTAGTATGATCTTCATATGGGAAGGACGGCACATTTTAGTAAATCTTTGTTTATTGTACTAACATAAACATTTATCACTTTTTCATGAAAATGGATGTAAAAATAAAAATATATACAACTTCAAAATCAGACTATTAATTTAATCCTACAAAAGAGCTTGTACTATTTCTCTGAAAATCTTTTAACAAAATTGACATGAAATTTTCTCTTTTTTTTTTACTTTTTTTTAAATTAAATCTTTATTGTTCAGATTATTACAGTTGTTCCTCTTTTTTCCCCCCATAGCTCTCCTCCACCCAGTTCCCACCCCACCCTCTGCCCTTACCCCTCCCACTGTCCTCATCCATAGGTGTACGATTTTTGTCCAGTCTCTTCCTGCACCCCAACGCCCCTTTCCCCCCAAGAATTGTCAATCCACTCCCATTCTATGCCCCTGGTTCTATTATATTCACCAGTTTACTCTGTTCATCAGATTTTTTATTCACTTGATTTTTAGATTCACTTGTTGATAGATATGTATTTGCTGTTCATAATTTTTATCTTTACCTTTTTCTTCTTCCTCTTCTTAAAGAATACCTTTCAGCATTTCATATAATGCTGGTTTGGTGGTGATGAACTCCTTTAGCTTTTCCTTATCTGTGAAACTCTTTATCTGACCTTCAATTCTCAATGATAGCTTTGCTGGATAAAGTAACCTTGGTTGTAGGTTCTTGGCATTCATCACTTTGAATATTTCTTGCCACTCTCTTCTGGCCTGCATGGTTTCTGTTGAGAAATCAGCTGACATTCATATGGGTACTCCCTTGTAGATAACTGACTGTCTTTCTCTTGCTGCTTTTAGGATTCTCTCTTTGTCTTTTGCTCTTGGCATTTTAATTATGATGTGTGTTGGTGTGGTCCTCTTTGGATTCCTTTTGTTTGGGGTTCTCTGCACTTCCTGGACTTGTAAGTCTATTTCTTTCCCCAGGTACGGGAAGTTTTCTGTCATTATTTCTTCAAATAGGTTTTCAATATCTTGCCCTCTCTCCTTTTCTGGCAACCCTATAATTCGGATGTTGGTACGCTTGAAGTTGTCCCAGAGGCTCCTTACACTATCTTCATATTCTTGGGTTCTTTTTTCTTTTTGCTTTTCCGGTTGGGTATTTTTTTGTTTCTTCATATTTTAAATCTTTGACTTGATTCTCAGGATCCTCTTGTCTGCTGTTGGATCTCTGTTTATTATTCTTTATTTCAGTCAGTGTATGCTTAATTTCTAGTTGGTCTTTTTTCATATCCTCCAGGGTCTCACTAAATTTATTGGCAGTTTCTAGAAAATTCTTGAAAAACCTTATAACCGTGGTTTTGAACTCTATATCCAGTAGTTTGCTTTCCTCCATTTCTGTCATTTGTGACCTGTTTCTTTGTCTCTGCATTTTTATGCTTCCCTGTGTTGGTAGAGTGGCTTTGTGTGCTAGGTGTCCTATAGGGCCCAGTGGTTCAGCCTCCCCAATTAACTGAGGTGGACACTCTTGGTGCACCCCTTTGTGGGCTTTGTGCACAGTCTTGTTGTAGTTAAGCCTTGATTGTTGTAGTTATCACTGGGAGGAATTGACCTCCAGGCCAATTGGCTGTGAGAATCAGCTGTGTCTGCAGTGGGAGAACTTCTGTGCTGAAGACACCCTCTGGGGCAAGACTTGCTTCAGTGGGGTTTTGGTGCTCACTGAGTCTGCCCCCTGAGTGTGTCCCTTATGGATCTGAGTTGTAATCATGATGGTCCCACTCTGACCACTGGGTACACTGGCTCTTGGATCTAAGGAGGTGCTAATTTAGCCTCTGCCTGAGGCTACCCAGCAGGAGCTACGAAAAGATCTGCAGATTCCCCTTCCTTTTTGGGGGGTTTGGAGGTGCCCTGATGAGGCCCAGCTGTGAAGCAATGCAAGCTGCTGTGGGGCCTTAGGCCTTCTCTTGGAAGTTCTGGGTCTGTCTGGCCCAGCTGTAATTTGTTAGGTAATTTTCAGATTGCCAAGGGCCAGGCCTTTCATATGCAAAAGCCTCTGCTGCAGCCTGGGTGGGGCGGGGTCTCAGGGAATCAAAGGGCGGAGCAAGCAGCTATGGCTGATCCTCAGCCCTGCCCTAAGGGGTCCTGCGTCTCAGTGTCCCAGTAATTGCTGCAAGCACCTCTGAGGGAAAGCTGCCCTCAAGTTCCGAGTTCTGCCTGCTGCCAGACAGTCCAGTTTCTCCCCGTATGAGTCCTGGGTCCCCAGAGACTTCCTGGAACTGGAGTTCAGAGCAGTCGGGAGCTTGTGACTCCCTCCCGATTCAAAAGACAGCAGTGTCCTCAGGTGCCATCCCCTTTCCACTAGCGCTCGACCCTCTGTACCTCTGCACTTTACTTCCGCACCTCCTCTGAGGCTCAGTGTGCTTTTCTCTTTCCTTCTAGTTGTAGAATTTCCACTTATCCAGCCTTCCTGTATTTCTGGATGATGTCCGTTTTATCTTTTCGTTGTATTTTTGAAGTTGTTGTGGGAGGCAGCATTTTCCGGTGTTTACCTATGCCGCCATCTTGGTTTTTCCTAAATTTTTTCATAAATATGTCTGCTCTCTACAGTAGCACTAATATATTACAATAAATAAAGAGCAAAAAAGTCAAGTAAAATACTAGTGTCTGCATTTTACCATTGATTTGAGTGCATCCTTAGAAAGCTGAATGTAACAAAAACCCAGGACATTTTTGGAAATTGTATGCTCTCTAGCAACTTTGTGTGACTTTTTATATGAGCACTTTTTTTTTATTGGTTATATAAAATGTTATAAAAAGAGGGGAGAAAAAGCTAAGTAAAAGTTACTGAGATTGTGATTTTAAAGAACAGTTTACTCTTTGAAAATCAACTGTGCACAATTTCTAACATACTATAAAATTTATTCAAAGTAAAAACACTGCAAATTCAGCATTAATCAAATTATGATTAATGTCATCAGTCTTACCCAGAATGAAACCTGCTAACCTTACTTTCAGGATTTGTATTTTCATCTTGTAGCCACTCTGGTTATAGCTTTTGCTTTTTATTTCATTTTGCAACATAAGCCCTGATATGTAAATTATCAGTAATTTTTAGAAGTTTAAAAGCTTTCTTTTCATACTGGTGTTTTCAATATGTATATGGGTATTGTTGCTCATTGGAAACTAAAGATTTGGTTTTCCAAATGCCATTTTTCACAAGAGTATATAGACATTTTAAAATGAGAGAAACAGTGATACATACTTTTTTTTGTATGGCAATAAAATGTACTCTTTGATAACTGAGCTATTTTACATACATTCTTGATAATTTGGTATGATTATATTATAATTGATTATATTATATAATATATTTTGAGACATAACTACTTAGTAAAAGTGATTGCAAATGTTTAAATGCATTTTAAAAAATTTGTAATTCATTAGTTAAAATTTATTCTAATGGGAAGCTTAAACTGTTCATATATATTTTAAAAAATCAGTATATATGTTCAAGTCTTATAGTAGTAAATGCAATTGTATTTGCTCTCAGGAAGATAATAGTTCTCATTGATACATGTCACTAAGCTGGTTGCTTTTTCCTTTTGTTCTCAAAGGTGGCGGGTGGCGGGTTGGAGGGGAGGCAAACAAACAAAAAAAGAGCTGTAGTTTTGAACTTATATAGCTGATTTAGAGGCAGAGATCCTAGAAAGAAGAGCAAATGTAGTAGACATTGCCATCAGAAACTAAATGGCAAGAATGAGGAAATAAGTGTTTTTCCTCCCATTAGCAGGCACTCTGGACTTGGTGTCTTTATTCAAAGTAAACAAAGTGCCCTAGCCGGTTTGGTTTGGCTCAATGAGTAGAGCCTTTGCCCTTGGACCAAAGGGTCCAGGGTTTAATTCCAGTCAGGGCCAGTACCTCAGTTGCAGGCTAGATTCCTGGACCTTATAGGGCACCTGCAGGAGGCAACCAATCAATGTGTCTCTTTCACATCAGTGTTTTTCTCTCTCTGTGTCTCTCCCCCTCCCTTCTACTATCTCTAAAAATCAATGGAAAAATATCCTTGGGTGAAGATTTTAAAAAAAAACAAAACAAAGTGAAGAAAGTAAGTAGAGTTACAAATAGTCATGCAAGGAAACAATTCAGACACTCTCAGCAAGGTTAAATGGTATTTTGGTTCAACAGAAAACTATGTTGTATATTCATTCATAGTTTCAAAACAGGTTCTATCAATTGTGATCCAGTTTAATAAAATACATCTTATCTTTTGCATTATTGCCTGATGTCAGATTATTAAGAAAACCTTAGAGAAGGAGATCTATTAAATAACACTTTTTATTTGTGTATTAGAAATTTGAACACAAATGTAGAATTAAACAGCCAATAATAAGCATTATTTTTTCCAGAAATTTCTCTCATTTATTCTTGTTCTCTGTTTTTATTGAAGTTAATTTAAAAAGTAATATTATATCTAATCTCACCTCCCATTTTCTTTTGTGAATGGAATGATAAAAAGAACTAAAATATTAAGTAGAGCCTTTTAAAATTATTGGCAATCATCTAAGAATTATACATTAAAAACAAAAATCAATTCCACCTATTTTTCTAATTTAGTGGCTTAACACAAATAGGCATGACTTGGAAGCATAGAAATCAAAGCATACCAAATGTAATTGTTGTTTCCTCAGTAATATTACAACTAAGACTAACGTGGGTTATGATTTTTGTCTCTATATATCTTATGGATTATAAAAATACATATATAATGCTTGTTTATAATGCATAAATAACAACAAAATTTAAGATCCATAAAAAATATTAGTAATATCCAGGTGCTCACTTCAGCAACACATCTATATCACCAAGTGGGTCAGACATGCATTCATGTCTTGTTTTTCAGTTGAGATAGCAACGACCACTGTGCTGCCACCTCTTATTTCCTCTTTCACTATGTTCTCTCCACACCTATTCCAATCCTTTTCCTCCATTCCCCAAATTTTCTGCCCAAGTGTCATTGACATCTGTGTATTGAGAAGAGTTCTCTAAACTTCAGTTACTTAGTAGTGTTCTTTTTTGGGTTTAGTGGTAGGCTCCTGGGAGCTCACTACATTCTTGATAGCCTTGCGAACATGTACATGAATATCAAATATCATATTAAAAGTGTAATAAAGGGTTATGTTTACATGCTTTAAATAAAATTTCACAATCCCTAAATAAGAAACTTCCTTTACTGATTTTCATATGATGAGGAATTGTTTACTTTTTTTCTCCTCCATTTTTATTGAGATATAATTGGAATAAAACACTGTATAAATTTAAGGTGAACAGCATAATTATTGGACACATGTATATTTTTCAAAACAATTACCACAGGAAGTTTAACATCCATCACTTCATATAGTTACAATTTTTTCCTTGTAATGAAGACTTGTAGGATCTACTTTCTTAGCACCTTTCATATATACACCCAGCATTGCTAACTATAGTGTAGTTATCATGTATGTTTACTTTTACTTTCACTTCAGAAAATGAGTTTACCCTTCATTGGAAGAAGTATTAGCTGTAAAATAGATGATGAACGAGGAATTGCTATTTTTGACATTCTAAATGTTTTCATCTCAGGCATTTTAATTTTTAAGCACACACCTTTTAGTTTTTCTCCATCTTTATATCTCTTGGCTAAAAATGTATTATGCTTCACTGGAATTTTTATGGAAGTAAATATAGTAATACTGGTAGTGGAACAGTGGACAATGCCCATTGAAAAGACTTGTTGTTACCTTTCCTTTTAAACTTTAGATATGTATTTAATAAGATAGTGTTCGTTTTCTCTTTGCTCCAGAGTGAGCCATTTGTTGTCAAGATGACAAAAATCAAGTAAAAAGCTGGCTAGTAGAAAGTAGAATAATTTATCCTCTACTGCATATCATGAAACATTAAAAAAAAAAAGACTCCAAATTTTGAAAAATCCTGAAATACATGTAACTAACCAAAAGGTAGAGTAAAAAAAAAAAAAAAAAAAGTGAAGCATTTTGTTCAATAGCATCAAAGGCACTGAAATGACTGAACAGTTAGTGAATGCTTGATAGGTCAGATAGTGTTATCATTTCCTAAGAGCTTCTTTGATTTTTAAGAAAATAATCTTGTGAGTACTTGCCATTGAACAGATTGCAAGAGGATCCATATTGGCCCACAATGACTGCCACTATATATGCTTACTAATAAGCCCCATTATCAGACCGTCACTCCTCAAGAGTGCATGCTGTGCAATCAAGTAACTTCCTCCTCATTCATTTCAGATCTTTGTGAATGAACAACATAGAAAACTAGGAAACAACTCAGTTTTTAGAACTTTTAGAGATTAAAAACATTCAAATCAGAAGAATATAAATACTCATGTGCATTCACTTTCTGGTGACTTTTGTGATCAGTTACTCCATCATTCCTTTTTAAGAAGGGATTTTTAAGAAGTCCATCTGTTTCTTATAATTAGTCCTTAACTCAACACCATGCCCCACTAATTGGGCAGCTGTGGCACACAAATCATCCTTTTCCATGAACTTCCACCCTTTCTTCAAAGCAACTTTTCCACAGGCCAAGGGTAAGTGATGGAGGCACCAGGAGGAGGATGTGGTCTTGCCCTGCATCTTTACCCCGAGACTAATGGACTATCGCTATAACAGACGTGTGATGGATGACCTCTGCTCATCAGAGGGCTTGGCACACTCTTATTTTCCTCTCCGTAAGTAAATACAAATATTAGGTTAGAAAATACATTGATTTACCTTTTAACTCTTCATTTTCATTAAGTTAAAGATAAAATCAAAATAGGCTCCAGAGGGCTCAGTGTGAGTCATAGAATTTTCTGTTTGCTCTGATATAAATAAAGATAGGAAGAGAAGATCCTAAATGGTGATGCCAAGAACCCCTCAGACTTAAGTCTGTGGGTTTCCTATTATTGCAACCAGTGAGCTACATTTATTTAAAATCTCACACACTCAGTTTCTACCAGAGTCAGCTCTCAAATCACTAAGCCTCCTATGGAAGGAGAATGTGCTATTATACTATTTTGCCTTATAATGTAGTTTGGTTAACTTTTTCTGGACAGCCATATGGTATCTGTCACAATCAGTCAACTCTGTCATTGTAGTAGGAAAGCAGCCATAGACAAGACGTACTGTGTTGAAAGAAAACTTTGTGGTAAAAAAAATGTAAATTTCATATAATTTTCACCTGTCACAAACTAATAATGTTATTTTGATCTGTTTTCAAACATTTAAAAAATTCAAAAACTCTATTTAGCATTCTGGTTGTACAAAAACTGGCAGTGGGCTTGTTTTTTTAGCATTCTTGGAACATCCATTGCCAATGGGAGTTTAGCCATATGGTAATATATTCTATTTAATGCAGGATTCCATCCTTACCTTAACCTAAACTAAAGCAAAGTAAATTCACTCCTTTGCTTATTCATACTTGCATATCACTTCAAAGATTTATGGATGGACTTTTATAAACTGTATTTGCTTCCTTTCAGTCAAATAAATCATGAGGGCAAATTTTTAAAGCCCTTTTTAGGAAAAAAAATAATAAACCAGCAAATTTCTTTCAGATTTAAGGTATATTTTGCTTTATAAATATCCTTAACGAATTCCAAGCCAGGAATAATACACAGGTATGGTGACTACCCATAGCTTCAGAGAATTTAGTTAATTTTTTATATACATTATAAATCTGGTCACTCCTTTTAAAAGCACATACCAGATAAATTTCAGAATATGCTAAATTTACACTCAGAAGTCCAATTTCTTTGTGATACCTCTGTTAAAATAAATAATAGACAAGGTATTGCATAATTAATGGCACTACTGGGTTCTGGTAGTTCTGGTAAGGATACCCTTATTAATATTCAGCCGCCTTCAAGGAAGTCACTGGATATCAGTAGTTAGCTATCTATTCATAGCACTGCCTTGATAATGCCATCGTTACAATCTCCTTTCCTGCATATACTTCTTTAATTTTTGCAAATTTCTGTATGTGGGTCAGGGATCAGAAAACTGTTCACTGCCAAATCCCTGACCCAAATGATCCTAAGCACCATCCTCTAATTTCCTCAGTAACATACTCTAATTTTTAGGCAAATCATTGGGCACCATTATATAATACACTGAATGGCCAGATTATTATGACCGGCCATATTATTATAACCACCCCATCAGTACTTTTTGGGCCACCTTTTGCCTTCAATACTGCGGCGATTCTTCTTGGCATTGACTCCATGAGATGTTGAAAGGTGATGCGAGGAATCTGACACCATGCCTGATGAATAGCACTGTCCAGTTCTGTGAGATTTGATGTTTGTGGAACCAGCGGCCTGATGGCCCTTTTAACTTTGTCCCACAAATGCTCAATTGGATTGAGAACTAGTGATTATGGGGGCCACCTAAGCAAGGTAAAGTCTCCTTCATGTTCTTGAAACCACTCCGGCACAATATGAGCACCGTGGCATGGCACATTGTCTTGTTGGAAGAAGCCATCTCCAATGGGGTACGCCATCAACATGATAGGATGAACTTCATCAGCAATGATACTTAGGTATGTTGTGCTATTCAGGCATTTATAATGACCTGGCCCTCTAGCAACTTTAGCGGGAAATTATAGCTAATTTGCCTACAAATGTCAGGTGGTCATAATAATCTAGCCACTCAGTGTACTTTCCAAAGATGCCAGGTTTAATTTTGACACAATGTGTTTTCTTTACTGTGCCCTGGGTGTCCTTACCTCTTTCTTTTGCAATTGTTTATTTCTAATTGTCTCTTGTGCATTCTCCTTCTAACTTTGTCACCACCAGCACCAGACACAGTACTTTCTTTTTATCTACAGCTTATTTGTATTCTCACCTGAAAAGGTGCACCATCTCAGTAAGTCAAGCTTCCCCTGAACCCAGTTACTCCCACTGTGCAAAGCAAAGTGGGCTTGACTATCCCGTGTGGAATAGGCAGCATATAGTTGCTACCATCAATACAGTTGGAACATCTGTGTATGAATTCATGCTGTGTGGGCATCAGTTTAGTCACATTCTCTTATATGAGTCTGAGAGGATGTGCAATGGGAATAAGGCTTACGGATAACGTAGCAAAAATAGGGGAGTAAATTTGATGTGTTTGCCTACTGACTGCGACAGCTTTATTCTGCTTTTGTGGTAGAATAAGGATAACTGCAGTTGCTCATTTCTCAACCTCAAAACTTAAAAGAAATCCCGTAAATGAATTAGGGAAGAGTTGGGAAAATGATTATCTTTAGTTCAATTCCTTAGCAAATTATTTACAATTAATACAACGGAAACACAACACTGGCAATGCTTATGTGTGCCCATCACTGTCCTAAAGATTTTACATGGATTATATTTTCTAATGCTCTAAAAACACTATATGTTAAGTCCTGTTGTTATACCTCTTTTATAGATGAAAAAACTGAGACACCAGTAAGGTAAATTATACAATTGTAAGAGACCAAAACCAGGTTATGAACTGATATATTTTGACTGTTATATATACTTTAATATATAACATAATTTTATACATTTATCTGTATGTATGTATTTCTTCATTTTCCTCCTGTTCCTAAAAAATTGTCAAGAACAAATGACTATAATTAAAATTTGTAAATTTGTGTAATTCCTTTTCACTGGTGACACTAGCTCAAGGGATTTGGAGATATACTAGGAAACAGTGGTTGTATGAAAATTAGTAGGCATGGTAAAAGGAAAGAATAATAAGTACATTTCCTCCGACATTAGTAAGTGGCAACTAACCAGATGCTTATTTAATAGACTCAGTATTGGCAAGGGAACAGCAGTTTAAACAGAGGGAAGAATCTGTAGGCATGTGCTTGCTGTATTAAAAAAGACATGTGATATAAGGAAAAAGTAGAGGAAAGAAATCCATAAAGTACCCGAATTTTTAATCTAACAATTTACATGAAAATTCTGACTGACACTGGACTTTAAAAGGACTATTAGAACTAATTTCATTTTAGTATAATTCCACAAACATCATTGACCTATTTTAACATGACACATACTTTCCTCAGAATTTTTCCATTAAAAATACCAATAAGTAAAAATTAGATTTGGAGTTGAGTTTTATATCAGATCCTTTTTTCTCTGTTTTAATTATAACCATCAATTAATTAAAAACAAAATAAAACCAAAGAGGAGAGGAAATAAAAAATAGTAATGTGAATTATGGAGAATATGATCTTCACAGAATCAAAATGTAAATGGAAGATTTTTACACTGAATTTATCAGGACATTTTGTGATCTAGATATCTGGTAAATTCTCAACAGGTATAGGGAGAGCAGTTATAATCCTAATGAATATTAGACTCTGTGTGTACATTTAAGTCCTGTGTGGCTCCAGAAAACATTTGTAGTTTAATTTCAAGCTGTAAGTTGAAGAAATGTATAAAATTGCCCAACTCTATTTACAAATGCTGAAGGAATTAAGAAACAAATATAAAGGCCATGGAGAAGCAAAAATCAGAATGAGTCTTTACTGTATGTTGAGGAAATGGAATACAGCTTGAAATGGACATGGGATCATTTCTGATAGGGAAACTAACCAAGAAGTGAGAATTAGCACAGTACTGAAGGCCTGACTCAAATAGAGGACTTGATTTTAGAGAGTTAATACAATTAAAGTGGTACTGTGGAGTACCTTAAATAATACATGGTAAAACAATTTTTTCCCCCTGAGGAATGATACACCAAAGTAAATTTCCTATAAAAAAAAACAAAAAAACAATTGTTGTTCCCCCCCCCCTACCCCCAGGAATGATAGAGCCCTAATTAAATTTGCTATAAAATTTGCTAATATGTAAAAATCTTCTGGGGACTTTATTCTGTTAGGAAAGTGCAAGATCATCAAGAAGATTGAAAAAAAAGAAGAAGAAGAAGCCAAGAAGGGAAGGTAGATGTTGATGAAGAATTTTCCTTTTTTTTTAATGATATGAATATGTTTATTTTTATAGCCCTTGCCTTCTGCTGAACTGTGGAGATAGGCTCCATCGGTAGGGCTGTGTGGTGCCTTGTATCTGTTTGCCATTTGAAGTCCTGTTTACCATGTCCAGAAGATTCAGTTTTTGGAGAAGCTCTTGAATGTGTGTTTAGAAGGATATGTTCCCAGAAAGAGTGAGAGAGATTTGTAACCCAGACTAATGACATCAAATACCCTGATTTTCCCTGATTTGTCTCTTGATCCATCCTGTTCTGGTTTAAGCGAAATAAGAGAGCTGCTAATGAGATTGGTGTCATTGTGTCTAATTTCTGTATTTTGAACTCTCTCATATCAGAGATCTTATTCATGGTCTTTTGTTTGTTCTAAAGGCTCATCAGGTTTTCTTTTTCGCTGGACATGGAATCCAGATCTTCACTTTTGAAACAAAATTTGGATTATTGACTCTGGAACCCCAATTTATTTTTCAAGTTGCTCTCTGAAATCAATCCCAGGATATGTATTGTTCACAAATGTCATGATGAGGCTGTGTAACTGGGTGGAAGTGTAGCTGGTACAACCGTCTATATTCTGTACTTTGAATGTTCTCTTCAGGATGATCTTTGTCTTGGTTTGTTCCTAAGTCCTCCACAGGTTCAGGTCTTTCCTGGAATTGGTGCCCAGCTCTTTGATTTTGAAACTAAATCTAGATTTCAGATTCTTCTGTGTTGATTTCAAAAGCAAGCATAGCATGGATAAGGTTTTTGGATGAATGCTTTGATGAGGATCTTCTCTTGGTCTTATGTAAATTTGGTGCTGCTTCACCTATGATTCATTGCTGTGATCTTGTTGGAGAGTTGTCTTGAGCCATGTTGGAATAGAGTCCCCTGAAGTCTCAGAAGAATTTTCATTGTTATCTGCGAAGAGTGGCTGAGAAAATTACAAGGAATAATAAACTCTTATCATAAAAGAAAGAAAATTAACTCCAAGTTTTATACACTTGAGGACCAAAAAAATTATAGTACTAACCAAAAAATAAAAAATAAATAAAAGCTATTGGATAAGTAGAAATTTCCATCATTAGAGCAAATAAATGTTATTTTAGACATTTTAATTTATTATTGATGACAAATAAATGTTGCTGTCATCCGTAGACAGGTGACACTAAAGATTTTAGAGATTATATTGACAGAGAGGAGATTGAAGGGAATTGATAAGATTTTTAAAACAGTGTGTATAGAAAAAGCAGTTCAAAGTCTGTGCTAGTGAAGGACATCAGAGGAGCAATTCTAACGTACACTCTATTTAATGACAAAGAAGGAGCATGTTTAATAATGAAGGAGTAATTGACCATCATTAAATAAACAAAGAGGAGGAAAGGAATTAAGTAAAATTCTCAATGTATTTATGGAAAAGAAAGAGTTTTAAAAGACCCTAACAGATATATCAAGTGATTCATAATCCGCTTTAATTCATTTCCAGTGTTTTGAAATTGTAATTTTCAGTTTTCATATATTTGACTTTGACAAGGTATGGAGTGCTAGAAGTGAGTGTCTTGCCTTGTCACTAAAGTCAGTGAGCCAGTTGTCGTGTCTATTGTTCAGCTGTTTCTTGAAGTAACAGAGATCCCACAATAAATGATGCAAACATTCCCAATAAATAGTAGTTTAATACACAGTCAAAGTGATAAAATTTCACAGTGGTAGTTTCTCTGAATGATCCCAGAATGCTAGGGTACTTGTTGCTTTTACACATGGAAGTAAACACTCTTATTTGGATACATGAAGGATCATGCTTTAATCATAAATTCTAATAACGTTTCAGTAATCTTAGTTAAAATGTCTCTAGTAATATTCTTAACAGCTGTTAGTAATGTTATTTTTTAAACAGAAATACCTTATGAAGTACAATTAAAACTAGTAATCTATATTCTTAGATTTGAAGGTTAACTTAGAAAAATTTCCTTAACTTATTTCTAACCTCAAATATGAGCTGGTTTCTTGGGTATTGCTGCCTAATTACATAATTTTGGTTACTTGTGTGTCTTTCATAAAATAGTATATAAATTTGTCTTCAATTCATTCATGAGAAGCAGGTCAGAAAATAAATGTTACTATCCACAAAACTTTGAGATATTTGAAAACATTGATTATGCTTTTCATCTCTTTTCTTTCCCAATCTAGAAGAAAATTCTGCTTGACACAAATGAAATGATAATAAATATTTATGAATTAATAAATTGCTATCTCCATGTTTCAGAAAAAGAAGTCAATCACAAAGACCACAAGTCATTTAATATCACACATAGAATTAAATTAAAACAAATGATCAGGTAGATATTTCCATATTTTTGGCGAGATAAAAGGCCAGTTTCTCAAAGCCAATTCTCTGAAATTATGTAGTTAATAAAAATCTTGTTTGGTTTATTTTGTTTTCCATTTTTCTTTGATATTCAGGTTTAGTTTCTCCTATAATATTACCTCTCTCTGCAAATTCCATTCCCGTTAGGACCACAAAAGACCTCACACCTCAGATTTTCTCCTTCTTTCTCTATATCAAATTTTATTATTTTAGTTCATGAGTCTTAAGTAGTTCTAATTTAACAAGTTATTGGATTAAAAACAGTCAAATATTGTCTTGTTCCAATTGAATTCATGCATCCTAAAAAGCAATATGTGACTGTTTTAAAAGCACATGTAGAATTTCCATGTGGGCAGGTCAATGTTACCTCACAGGACTGAGAACTCCCTGTGGGCAGGCACTTCGTGGTCCTCACTGTGATTACTCCAGAAGGCCCGTCACTGCAGGTGATTTTTGGCTGGGATTCAATACATATTTTTAATAAATTAAATCTTAAATGCTTCTAATAGGAAATAAACAGTAATGGAATCTATTCTATTTATTGCTGCTTGAAGTTTAACTGTCATAGTTTCAATCCAGGACACTATTATCTGTGCTCGTTTTAATGAGACTCCTACCAAGTTAAAAATGCTCGGGTCTCATTTTGTGCCTGTGTCCAGAAATAGTTTACTGTTAACACTGAGGGATAACTTACTGGTGATATGATTTAAATGTAAATAAATGACTTATAAATGAACACTCCTCTATTGCATTGCCCTTAGCTAACATTGTTATGCTAACCCTGAATATGTATTATATAGTCAGAAGTATAAGTGATCACCAGCTGCATGTTTTCCCCTGAATTATTTTTTTGCCATATTTTAACAGTAGGCAAGATAAGTTTCTCTATTTTTTTTTTAACTTCAGCTAATGTACCCAATAGCAATGTAAAGAAACAGAGATATATTAAAAGATTCAGAAGAACAGTTGAAAACGACTTTCAGAGTTCTACATATGGCATGGGATAATAAGTGGATCTGAAAATTCAATCTGTTAGATGAAAACAATCATTTAGAGTTAATTAATACCTTAATTATATATTTTTGAAATATATTTTACTTTACCTCTAGTAAAGTAAAAATAAATCTCTTAAGGCAGAATGACTTTTTAAATTTAAAAATCAAACTGTTTATTGTGATTGAAAATAATCTCATAAGAACAGGTTAAGAAAACATCAAGATACTAAATGTATAGCAAATATGTATGTTTTTTTATGGTACTATCATTTTTATGTTTCCTGTGTGACATTATCAATACACAGCATAAATCATCAAATGTATTACTTTACATTTAAAATATAATAATTTAATTTAGAGCAAAGCCCCAATTTATTTTATGTACACAGCACTCTTGAGCACTTATGTGAATGTTATGGATACACCCTTATTAGCATTTTTGCTTAACGTTAATATAATGTATTTCTTTTGTTTTAGATCATATTAATTTACTAACATTTGACCTGAGTCTTTGGTAAAAACTGGAACATGAACAAAGATGAAATACTCTTGCCTTCTGATAATGCAATTTTGATGAAAAGTATTAGGGAAATGTAGCAAGGTCTTTTCATATCATTCTATAATTATCAATGATGAATATGCAAAAATATATTTTTATTTAGCAAGTTTACCTACAAAAGTGAAAGTGCTTCTGCACTTCCATAAGAAGTCATAATCACCTAATTTCCACATGTCAGCACAGTCTGGGTGTGTGTACTTACACTTAAGATTTCAAAATGAGAACTCAGAGTTTTCAGTGATATGAAAGAATAGTCTTTCATAAAAAACTTTTTATTAATGCTCACTATGTTTTTATTTTATTTATTTTTTCTGCATTTTCTCTCTAATCTTTATGCCTCTAATTTGTTTTTCTCATATTATTGTGTTGGTTAATACCACATGTAATAGTACACTGTTGAGTAGAAGTGGTGATAAGTGATGACATCCTTATCTCATTTCTGAGTTTGAAAATAATACTTGATTTTTCAAAATTTATTTTACTTTTTATAGAGATGGCTGCATATTTGGGTGATCAATATTATGACAGAAGATAATATAGATTTTATAGAAATCTTTCCTCACTGATAGCCCTAGCATCCAGGCCCTTGACCATGATTGTCTGCCTTGATTCTCCAGATGTTAGATGATGGGAGTGTTTAAGAAATCTCAACCTGCCCCCAAGGCTAACCTACACAGACATAGTCCTGGACCACCTCTACTACCTGGTTGGCAGTGGGGGAATTGAATGATCTCATTTGATATGAAAAAAATGCTTAAACTATTGGCACAATGTGATGTAGAAGAATATGCATTCTATATAGATTTATTTTAAAGAATATAATTTTGCACTGTTGGGAATGGACTTTGTATATTGGTGGTAAAAATAGAGGAATTAGTATAATACAAATACTAGATAATATGGATTCACAATTGTTTATGTAAAAATATACCTGTGAAATGTTTGTTACACAAAAATGAAAAGAGACAATTTGAAATAAATGACAAAATCAGATGATAGTTAAATGTTTTCATAAAAAATCAAACATTTTAAAAATAAGTTTAAGGGAAATTAATATCATTGTTAAAGTCATTTTAGAGTTTTTGAGATGAATGCCTATGATTATGATTTTTTAAAAATAAAAATATCCTATCTAATAAAAGAGAACCATGGTAATTATCCGTACCTCCGCTACCCTTCCCATTGGCTAATCAGGGCGATATGCAAATTAACTGCCAGCCAAGATGGCGGCCGGCAGCCAGGCAGCTTGAAGTGAACATGAGGCTTGCTTGCTTCAAGGACGGAGGAAGCCAATGTTCCCCGCCCACCGCTGCCGGCCTCTGAGCTTGCAGTTTGAAGCATTGTTACAAATATAGAATCTAAACAAACTCCAGAAACCTGCTTTCAGCCAGCCGGGATCTCAGAGCTGGAGTTGAAACAGTGTTTCAATTATAGAACCCAAACAAACCAGATACCTGCTTTCAGCAGCCGAGGCCTCAGAGCTGGAGCCAAGCCTCAGGCTAAAGCTGGCCCAGAATAAAAAAGAAAAGAAAAAAAGGAGCGCCCAAACCCCTTTATTGCCCTGCGACTCTGTGTGTGACAGGAGGCGGGGCCACAACCACCTGATCGGCCCTGCTCTGTGTGTGACAGGGTGCGGCACCCCAACCCCCCCCCCCACGGGCCCTGCTCTGTGTGTGACGGGGTAGAGCCATAACCTCCCCATCGGCCCTGCCCTGAGTGTGACAGTGGCGGCGCCCCAACCCCCTGATCTGCCCTGCTCTTTGTTTGACAGGGGGTGGTGCCCCAACTCCCCTATCGACCCTACTCTGTCAGTGACAGGGGGCAGCTCCTCAACCCCCTGATCGGCCCTGCTCTGTGCATGACAGGGGGGAGCTCCCCAACCCCCTGATCAGCCCTGCTCTGTGCGTGATAGGGGGTGGCACTGCAACCTCCCCATTGACCCTGGCTTGAGTGTGACAGGGGACGGTGCCCCAACCCCCCAATCAGCCCTACCCTGAGCATGACTGAGGGTGGCATCGCAACCTCCCGATCCGCCCTGCTCTGTGCATGACAGGAGCGGCGCCCCAACTCCTCAATCAGCCCTGCTCTGAGCCCGACCAGGGGCTGCACCTAGGGATTGGGCCTGCCCTCTGCCACCCGGGAGCAGGCCTGAGAGGGCAGGCCTAAGCCATCAGGTCGTTATCTCCTGAGGGGTCCCAGACTGTGAGATGGCACAGGCCGGGCTGAGGGACCCCCCCTCCTTCCCCCCACCCCGAGTGCACAAATTTTTGTGCACCGGGCCTCTAGTATATATATATAAAATCATAATTGATTTTTCAGTACAAATTTATAGATACAGTTATAATGGTGAAATATTCTATAGCTACATTTATTTATGATCTAGGGCAGTGGTTGGCAAACTCATTAGTCAACAGAGCCAAATATCAACTGTACTATGATTGAAATTTCTTTTGAGAGCCAATTTTTTTAAACTTAAACTATATAGGTAGGTACATTGTTATTAACTTAATTAGGGTACTCCTAAGGCTTAGGAAGAGCCACACTCAAGGGGTCAAAGAGCCACATGTGGCTTGCAAGCTGCAGTTTGCCGACCATGGACTAGAGGAAAGGAATATATCATTTAAAACAAATAATTTGATACCATATATGAAGGCAAAATTACCACTGCAGTTCTTTACCTGCTGCTACTAGTGAAGAATGGGCAATCAGTGGTTAAGCCACAGGATGGTAAATAGTGTATTTCACACAGGCAGGATCAAAATGGCTTTGGAGCTAGAGATAGAGATCAGGAATCATTGAAAATAGAACTTCCTATTAACAGTTACACTTATTGTGTGTGTGTGAATATATGCCTGTGATTGACATTTAACAGATAACTATTTCCTATATCCACAAGCTACTTGCTTTTTTTAAAAAAGAAGTTACTTGAAGGATTCAATAATATCTGTAAAAATACTCTAATGCCAAATTATGATTCATAATTATGTTAATATGTTTCATATCCAAGAAACATCAGTCATAAACAGGAATGGGTATGATATACGTCAATCAAAGTAAAGCCTCAAAACAAAAATAAATAAGGTCTAATGCTATTTTTTTTTTTATAAAGGTGACTTTCAGCAGCAAAAATTCTATATTCTTTGATTCTTTACCTGCTGAACCACTGTGTGGAGATATGCAGAAATTCTATTGATTTTAAGCATTATTTGAACAAACATATTTAAAATGACCTTCCACTGTGATAACAATATCTATAATTTGAAAAGAGTTTGTAGAAGAAGAAATGTTTCAAGGTCTGGAACAAGATAAATGACATTTTATGGAAGTCAGTTGGCCAACTTCAGATCAAAATAGTTGATATTGCTGCAAAGCTGTAAATATATCAACAGAATTTCTGTAAAATCACAATTTGAGGATATTTTAATTTTCAAGGCATTGTCTTACTGGTCACTTTGGAATTGCTTTATCTAATCTTAGAATATTGCCATTTGCATCTTTCAAGTATGTTTTTAGCAATAGAATGTATTGACACTTTAAAAACTATAACCAGATCTGAGTTCAGGTTTCTTGAAAAGACATTATTTGGGAAACCATAAGTCTCAGTTCAGCCCCTGGTTTAAAAATAGAAATTATAATAATATGCTTTTAATATTTTTATAAGTTAATTCATTTTATATAACACTATTAGTGTGTTTTGTTAGACCTGGCAATGCTCTTCAGGGTTCATTCTATTTCCCCAGTTTTGAAATAGCCCCAGTACCCATGCTTTTAGTGATTGGTTCAACTCATTGTTTAGACACAAGTCAGTCTAAGGGTAAAAGTTTCAGTGATTCAGGATTAATAAGTTCTGGATATCAACTGTACAACATTGGGCCTATAGTTGAAAATACTGTACTTAATACTTAAAATGTTGCTAATAAGGTAGAGCTTATGCTAAGCGTTATTACCACACACATAAACATCAATGTAAAAATAATTTAATAAATAAGGGTGGCAGGAGTAAACTTGTAGAAGTGATGGATAAATTTATGGCCTTAATAACTGTGATGATTTCATAGTTGTATACTTATATCCCAACTCATCAAATTGTATATATTAAATACCTGTAGCCTTTTGTATGTCAATTATAGTTCAGCAAAGAGGTTTTTTAAAAAGCAATTTCATATAATTGAAGATTTTCCATATTTTTTCAGTATTCTAAGTTAGAAGACCTTAGCATAAACCAGCATGTAGATCCCAAGATCTTATACACTTATATTAGTTTTAAAAACACTAAATATAATATAGGCAACATCAGCCTGTTTAAAAGCAAAGCTCATTTAGAATGAACAAAAAGCTCTTCTAAAATTGCCAGAGTAGGGATATTCTTCTAACCCTGAAGATTACCTATCCAGAAAATAACATTTGTCCCCCTAACCAACTTCCACCTGGACCCTCAGGGATTTGTAACTTCCTGTTGTTCGTTTCATTCTTTCAGGCCCCATCTGTCTGAAAACTCCTCCATTTTATTCTCATTTTGAAAACTTGTTTTCTTGGTTCATCAAATTATTTTGCTGTGCTCTTACTCAGCACTGAGATCAAACACTGTGTGTTTTTGTTCTTGTTAATCTGGTTTACAGGCAAAACATAATCTAATTAAAAAATAGCTGAAGAAAGTATTTTAGGTAGTTCCTGCTGATTGGGTACTTTGAGAGAATTACTTGGAATTTCCTTGGTTAAATTTTTCAAGGCTGAAAAGTTTTAGTTATTGGAAAAATCTTTAAGAATGATTTTCTTAGAGGAAAAAAAACATTATTTTTAGAAGTTTCTGCAATTGTTGCATCCATTCATTGCTTTACCAAGTATCTACTGTTTTTTCTATTAATCTGCCTAAAGCAGAAGATATTATGTAGTGCTAAAAATCCTCTGTGAAAATACCTTGATGTTTCCTATTTCATATGTATCAACATCTGGGGAGGCTGGGCAAGAGTACTTTTAAAATAACTTTTTACAAGTAAATTTTGCATATAATTTAGCCTGATTTGCCCCCATTTGCTTTATCACTATCAGTTTAGATGTGCTAGTATATTATTCCACCTGATTCATTTATGAGTGAGATGTCCATATTATTACCCAAAACTCCATTACTAAGTACTTAAGGATTTGTTTTTCATAACCCCATTAAGCACCTTTAACATAAATTCAGCACTTTTATTTAATGTATAATGTATATTCCAGCTTTTTTATTTATCCACTAAATGACATCTATACCTTTTTTCCCCCGTTATCTAGGTTCTACTCCAGGGATACCCATTGTATTTGTTTTTCATGCTGTTCTAGCCTCCGTTATTTGGGGACATTATGTCAGCCTTCCTTTATCTTTCTCGGCCTGGACATTTTTGTAGAAGCTCCCACAGTTTGGTTTATTCTAATATTCCCTCATGAATAGATTCATGTTATGGATTTTTTTTGACAGTGATACCATAGGAATGATATTGTGTCCATTTGATATTTTTAAGTGAATTTTTTCAGAATGTTCTGGTGGTCTAAGAACTAACCAACTCCAATGGTGTCAAAGAAGAAGTCATGTATAAAAGAGTGAAGAGAGGATGAACAACCATGGACATAAATCAGATACTTTTAAATTATTTCTTTATTAACAGATATCACATGGCAGAAACTGTAATTGCTGCTAGGGCTGCCATTGATAAAGATGTTAACTGGCTAGCATCAATATTAGCAGCCCACAAATTTCTGGCCAAATCCAGCTATGGCCAATTATTCACGGATTTTTTATGGCTACTTTGTACTGTAATGGCAAAATGGAGTAGTAGTGATATAGAGCTTTTGGCCAACAAAGCCTAAAATATTTACTACCTGCCTCTTCAAAGGAAAAAAAAAAGCCAGTTCCTGCTCTGAGACAGCATAATTCTAGTTAATGCATTATTTTAGATAACCATTATTGAGAAAAATATGTTAACAGTCATGTGGCTTTATTTTTTGGAGGGTGAATAGATTTTGACACTGCATCTGGTAGATTTGTACTATATTTAGTATAAATTATGTAATACTTTAAAATGCTCTACTGTTCATAATCTAGGCCTTACTTGGGCAAGAAAAGTGATGCCATGTAGAAATCCATAGAGTTTCTGAGCCTACCTTTCCCAGGATCCCTTGTTCTTTTGCCTACTGTCTATTGTAGACCTTACTTCAAAGGACCAAGCTCAGGAGCCTTTAGCATTCCCTGTGTCAGCAAAGATTTTCTGTTCCTTCAAGCAACCTAATAAAATGGGAATCAGATTGACTTCAGTGAAATATATTCCATCTTTCCTGAAGACAGAATTTTGTTCCATTTAAGAACTCTTCTGCCTATGTCTTGATCAGAATTGCATTTTCAAACTGGTGTCTGGACACGCAAATAAATCCCATTACCCAGTAATAAGATTTGTCTGCACACCTCCTGTGCACTCCTTTGGAAACTGAAGAGTCCTTCACAGAGGGCTGGTTATTTTTTCTTTGAGTTTCCTCTGACATATGTCCAAATAATTTCACTCTATGATGTATTTGTTTCATTTAAAACTACCAAGAGGGTGAAAGACCAGTAGTTGATAAAATTCTTGCATAGCATCAATATTCTTCTTTATTTTACCCAAGGAGATGTGCTAAATTTAGCTTTTGTCTGGGAAAGAACCACAATTTAACCACTAGCAAAGTAACTTGGGGATGAAACCAACAGCTGTGTTCTTAAGACAATGCATTAAATCACGACCATTTTTATGTAGCTGTCATTCACACTGCCTTAAAAATGTAGTTTAAAAAATGTTAAAGAATGGTGGTAGCTATAAAAGTAGTCTGCAAAAATGGAAATGCTGTCGGTAATTTGATAGTAGAAATGTACTTTGGGAAGTAACATAAACATGCTCTAGATTTTAGGCTACAATGGTAATTTATACTAGCATATCTTGGCATGATTATATCAGCAAAATTAATATTGTGTGAAGCTGACAAAAAGACAGAAATGTCTATATTTGGCATTTTGTCTCTGCCACTACATTAATTCCTAGTTGCTAGCAAAAGGTACCTTGCAGATTTTCCCCTAAATGATTCTCTTCTCTGTTTTCAGTTTAACATTCTGATAATAACTGCTATTCTGTACATGTTTTTTTTTTTTACTTATTTTATATACAATCCTTACAACCTTTCTGCAAGGTAGACAATATTGTCTCATCAATAAAGACAGAATAATGGGTCATGGAATGGCTGACAAATTGGAGGATGGGAAAAGGGACATATGGGAACTTTCCAAGAGATTCGCCTTGTAGAGAAGAATATCTACAAAAGGGGAGACTATCCTTTAACTGCAGAATCTTCAGAGCGATGGAGGATAAAGTGGTACTTCGTCAGCAGAGTGAGAAGAAACGATAATATAGTCTAAATAGGAATGGATAATAGACTATGGTAAGAGCAGGAAGTAGAAAAGAGAGCTATTCAATTGGCCACTATTTCAAGGTGCCCAACGAGGAGAGAGATGTAGAGATGTATGGCCAATGGGAGACATAGCCACCCTATATGAGAGAGACTTTACTAATGGGTAGGGTGGATAGCAATTTGAGTAGGATCTCAAGCACAAACACATTCCTTCTCACACCAACAGAGACCACTAGTGTGTGATGAAACAGGACCAAGTTAGAGCCAGGAATAGATTTTTGCTTTGGCACTAGTATGACAATTTGCCAAATTGGATCCCCATGCTCAGGGCAACTGCCAGAGGCAAAGATGGAGGCAGAATAGAAAAGCAGCCACTATCTTCCTCCTATCCTCTCTTCTGAGCCACACATTTTACTACCAACAATAGGAGGAAAGCTGTGGATCAGTTAGAAAATTATAAAGTTAAACTGGATTAATCAGAAAGTTACTTAATCCACTTAAGAATGATTTTATGTGAAAGTGAAGGAGGATTGTATATGGCCCAATTGCAGGATAATCATTAAAATAAATTTACAAAGTGTCATATTGAGACAGAAATTTCAGTAAGCTGTTTATAAAAATGTAATAGGCCAACACTATAATCATCTGCCTTACAAAAATTGTGCTCTGTGGTTCTCATAAAGTATAAGATTGTTGTCACATGTGTATAATAATATATAATATAAATTGTCCCTTTTCCTCTAACAAGATTATCTTTCATTACATAGTATGTGTATCTTACATGCCATAGTAGGATAAGTTATGGGATAAAAAGGCAAGGAAGAAAGGGCTGAAGCTATTAGAGGCAGAGAAGGTAGCTGTTATAGCAATAATGAACCTATCCTCTTTTATTTTAATTCCCATTATTCCTGCATCCAAACTGTTAAACTGATAGTACTATTGTATCAATAAATCTGGGTCTTACTGGGGTAGATAAAAAGGATTTGATTCTGAAAATTGCTCTTGAAATTAACACATTAAATACAGTTAATGGGCTGTGGGAGGTGAATTAAAATTCAAATAAATTTTATAAAAGGAGAGGAAGGATAAAAATTGCTGAAACCAATTCACCATAGAGGATTGAGAGTCTAGTCTGGACTGGTGACTTAGACCCAGTATCAAAGGAAAGTGCTTTTCTGAGTCCTGGCCCATGTCCAATAGAGAGAGACTATAATTTGCAAATTTTGCACTTCCCTCTATATTGGTTTCAATATGGAATTATTATTTGAATGGTCCACATAATATCCTGGATTGTAGATAAGGAACATGTTGAAACTCACCATCAACTTTTATAAAAATTGATAAATCTCTATTTAGGTTTCCACTACATGTGAGATTTTTGTTGTTATTTTGAATCCATTGCTACCAAACAGGATTATTAAACAATAAGTAATGTTACCAAAGAATAAAATTTAATAATACATATATAGATTTAAAGCAAACAGTAAAATAAGAAAGCCACTTTAGCAATATCATTCAGATTTCTGACTACTTAATCGTTATTAGGACTGTTAGACCTTTATGTTTCCACTCATATTTTAAATACACTTCATCTTGCAGCCTGAGATCTGGGTGAGGGCACAACTGGCTAGAAGCATTATTTTTTTATTTTTATTTTTTTGCACTACCAAGGTAGAGCAGAAAGCTAGATCTTCCTATGCACTCTTGTCCAAACTCACATTATCATTGAAATCCCAGAATGCTGTTTTTAAAAAGGAGGACTTAGCTATTTCACATCTGCAAAGTATTAGAAAAGAAACGTGGGCTATATTGCTGGTCATATTAAAATAAAAACTCTGGTTAATGAGCATGCATCTCACATACTAGTACAAATGATGGTAGAAATTTGAAGTACGATATAAGATCTATGAAACCTGTCTTGCTTACTTTATTATAAAATAAATAAAATCATTTGAAAATAAAAAGGATCATGTTTAAGGGAACATGAGTACACAGACAATTTTTATTCATCTTGCTAAATATAGCTAAAATAATTGGATGTAAAATAGAAAACAACAATACAGAAATTCTGAAAGGCGGAGGAAAGGAGGCATTCTGGCTAGGGGCCATGAAACCCATGGTCTGAAATGATGGTGAGTCCACCTGGTGATTTCTTTTTGTTTTGTATATCCCACACTGGCCATTGGAGAAGCTGATGACTCAGAAATATCAATTAACATAGACAAAAAACAAACAAATAAAAAAATAAGAAAATCTTGCTCTCTTTGGCAAAAAACAGGAAAGGGACAATGTTTTACAAAATAACAATTCTACTCCAGCCAAAACAAAACAAACAACAACAAAAATTGGAAAAAAAATAAACATGTATATATAAAGACTGTTGTCCCATCTAGCAAAGGATAAATGGGGAGCCTAGGCTTCCACCGCAACAGGCCTTAAGGGTGTGTCTCCATCTGCATGCTGAGGTAGTAGTAGACAAGAGCAAGTAGGAGTGAAGATTTTTATTCCTGCCCACTTTTAAGAAACAGCCACACCCTACCCCCCATGTGAGCTAGTAGAGAACACATAGGGAAGATGAAATTTTACAACCACCCAGAAGTAACAAGGTGGCCTTCCCCTAAGAGAGTTACAAACTATGTGGGCGGGGAAAATGAATGAAACTAAAATGGGGAATAACCAAATCTATAATTACTATTAAAATTTCAACATTGCTCTCAACAATTGATAGAAAAACTAGACATGAGATCAGCAAGATGCAGAACTTAACACCATCAGTCAACAGGATCTAATTGACATTTATAGAACATTCCCTCAATAACTAAAGAATACACATTATTTTCAGTGATTATTGAACATATAGAAAGATCATATTCTGGGCCCTAAAACTTCAATAAATTTAAATAACTGAAATAATACAGAATGCATTATCTGGGCAAAATGATATCAAATTACAAATCAATAAAAGAGAGACAGTGGGAAAATCTCCAAACATTTGGAAGCTAAAATAGACACTTCTGCCCTGGCCGGTTTGGCTCAGTGTGTAGAGCGTCGGCGTGCGGACTCAAGGGTCCCAGGTTCGATTCCGGTCAAGGGCATGTACCTTGGTTGCGGGCACATCCCCAGTGGGGAGTGTGCAGGAGGCAGCTGATCAATGTTTCTCTCTCATCGATGTTTCTGACTCTCTGTCCCTCTCCCTTCTTCTCTGTGGAAAATCAATAAAATATACATTTAAAAATAAATAAATAAATAAATAAATAAATAAATAAATAAATAAATAAATAAAACAAAATAGACACTTCTGAATTGTGCAGGGGTCAATGAGGAAGTTTACTAGTAAAGGGGAATCTAAAAAATACAATGAATTTAATGAAAATGCAAATACATGGTAGCATGCTGAGAAGAGAGATTTATAGCACTAGAAGTTTTAGCCAAGGAAGTAGGGTAAGAAAAGGAAATAAAAGGCATACAGATCAGAAGGGGAGAAATAAAACTGTTGCTATTTGTGTATGATATGAGTATGTAGAAAATATCAAGAAATGTACTTCAAAATAATCTAAAACTAATAAAGGAGTTCAGCAAAATCTCAATATAAAAGATTAGCATACAAAACCAATTTCATTTCTATAGACTGGTAGTGGACACATAGAACTGAAATTAAAATTATAATACTTAGGTATAAATCTAACAAAACTGTACAGAGCACATATGCTGAAAATTATTTTCAAAAACCCTATAAAATTTTGATGAAAGCAATTAAATATTTAAGAAGATGGTAAGACATGCCTTGCTTGTGGTTTGGAACGCATACCAGAACATACATGTTAATTCTCCCCAAAATGATATATACATTTAATGCAATTCCTATCAGTAATTTTTGTAGGTATAAACAAGATTATTCTAAATAGAAAAGCAAAGGAACTAGAATAGCTAAAGCACTTTTAAAAAGAAGACTAAGTTATGAATAATCAGCCTATCCAATTTCAAGATTTAATACATAGATACAGTAATAAAGGCATATCGTTTTGGTAGAGGAATAGGCCCATAGATCAATGTAGCAGGAATAGTTCCACACATGTATGGCCAACTGATTTTTGATGAAGATGCAAAAGGAATTCACTGTGTAAGACAAAAAACTTTGACCTTAGCTTCACACATTATGCAAAAATATTATATTTGGATCACATAATTAAATAAAAAATCATAAAAATTATAATTATAAACTTTTAGAAGATAACATAGGCTAAAATCTTTGGTACCTAGGACTGAGTGAAGAATTTTTAAGCTTGACACTAAATATCTGATCCATCAAAATTTAAAACTTTTGTTTGTGAAATTTCCAGTTAACAGTGGAATGAAACGACAAGTTACAGACCAAGAAAAACTATTGCCAAACTTAACTACATATTTGACAAATAATAAATAAATTATATAAAGAACTCTCAAAACTCAATGGTTAAAAAAAATCATTAAATGGGAAAATATTTGAATACAAATGGTCAGTTTACTGATTAGCATCTCAGATTGGCAAATAAGCACATAAAAAACATGTTCGTCATTATGAGCCATTCAGAAAATCGGAATTAAGGCTTTGATGAGATATCACCATGCATACAATAGAAGAGCTTAAATAGCAGAAAAAATAATGTTAATGACAATCCCAAGGGCTGGTGAGAATACACATAAACTGAATCTCTCAATATTGATGGTGGGAATATAAAGTAAAATAGCCAGTTATTTTCTTATAAAAATAAACATAGAACTATTTTAAGACTCAAAGATTATATTTATCACAGAGAATTGAAAATTTATGTCCATAGGAAAGTATGTACAAGAATGTTCATAGCAGCTTTATGTGTAATATCCAAAACCTGAAAACAACAAAAATATGCCTCAACAAGTGAATGGTTAAACAAACTGTGATATACAGTGGGGCCTTGACTTATGAGTGTCCTAACAAGTTTTTCGAGATACGAGCCATCTCTCGGCCAATTTTTTACTTTGAGTTGCGAGCTAAAATTCGGGTTATGAGCCAGCTTCAGGTACCCCACCGCTAGCTGGTGCAGCAAACGTCACAGTGAACGCCACAACATCAGCCCAGCATTACGTGTCTCACTCGTTCACTTTTTGATTTGACATACGAGTAATTTGAGTTATGAGCTCCATCATGGAACGAATTAAACTCTTAAGTCAAGGCCCCACTGTATTCATATCATAAAATACTTCTTAGCACTAAAAAAGGAACGAACCATTGATACACACAACTTGGATGAATCTCCAGGGCATTATGCTAAGTGAAAAACTTTTAGCATCCACTTATATAACATGCTTGAATGATTACATTACAGTGATAGAAAAACATTAGTGGTTGCCAGTGTTTAGGGATTTTGTTGGGGAAAGGGATACATCTACAGTAATAAAAGAGAAATATTCAAATTGACTATACCTTTGCGACGCCCACCAGCCAATCGGGAGTGGGTATGCAAATTAACCCAACAAAGATGGCAGGTTGATTTGCATATTCAGGCGCTGATCGTCCGGGGACAGGGCGAGTTACTTGCCACACTGCCCCAGCCTCTCCAGGCCTCTGGGCAGTGTGGGAAGGTGGAAAGGTGGCTCCAGGCCTGAACAAAGGCAGAAAGGTGGCTCTGGGCCCGAGCAAAGGCGGTGCCAGCAGCCAGGGGAAGGAAGGCCCATTCTTGCATGAATCTTCATGCATCGGGCTTCCAGTATGAATGTAAAGGAGTAACAGAGAGAGATCTTTGAATCCCAAGAGCTTATTAACTCAATGCCTGCATACATTATGTACTGTAAAAATCTGCTGAAAAAGACAATAAGCCAGTAGAACCATTGTGTTAGTTAGCATGTATATTTAATATGTATGTTAATAGATGAAATTATACTCAAAGTCTCAGATCATGAGAATTGTCATAATTATACCAAACTACCTTTTTTAAATCTCCTACCTTCCTATTTGTTCGAATGTTTCATTTACCCAAGTAAATACAGGCACCGTCCTCTCTCTCTCTCTCTTTCTCTCTCTCTGTCTCTGCAGTGGGAAGGTGTCACTTTGCAATCTAGAAAGAGGGCTGAGGGCCCTAACCAGAACTGAATCAGCCAGCACTTTGATCTTAGATTTCCCAGCTTCCAGGACTGTAAGAAGAAGAAAATGCTGTTTAAGCCACCCAGTTTATGACATTCTGTTATGGCAGACTGAGCAGACTAATACACCATTCATAACTGTAAAAAATTTATAATCAGTTATGAGAGGTGTAATTCCCACAGGGTGGCTGTGATTAGTTCGTACAGTGATATCTCTGATTTTCTTTGGTGAAGTTCTGAAAGACATTAAGGCTAATGGTATTACCCTATGCAATAGCAGTGATAATTCTTCAGCTAATTTTCAAATTTTGTTTTAAATATATCATTTGATCTTTTAATTTTCATTGATAACTAAAGAGAATAAGGAAATAGTGTTTCTGGATGATGGGCACTATTTTTCAAAGCACTATGATTACAGTCCCTGTGAAATGGGTACCTCAGTCACTGAATAAGTGATTTAGTATACACTAAGTTGGAAATCCAAAAACTATGGGATGAAAAATCATCATCCAGAAAATAGACAATGCTAAGAGCATGTCATTTGAAAAAAGTGAATGCTTAAAATCCATCTTTTAATATTCAGATAGGCCTTTGGCTCTTGCTTTTAGAGTTTTGCCAGGTTTATGACTTTGGAAGATGGGAAATGGGCCAGAAACATTCTTAGGAATTTTGAGTGAATTTACCATATGAATGCTGACTTAAGATTGCAGAGAATTTATCTGTGCTATGGGGATAAAATGAAACTGTTCTTGGTAATGACTCATGTGCCTGCATTATCAAAATGAAAGAGACTAGAAACCTCCCTTGAGGGATAGCACACAATTAGTTTATAAACCGGTAGTTGGTGATTGCCCTCATAGTGAGAACATATATGGTGAGGACATTGACAATTGTCCAGGGCCTTTTGATTTATGCCATGAGACATACCACACTTATTACTGATTGTCCCTGATTAGTGCATACAATTTAGAAATATAAATCAGATTATAGGCAAATATTATACCAGTTTTTGTGCTTGAATATTAGTATGCTTTTGAACTAAATAGTATGCATTTATGAAAACTTATTTACATTAATATATTTTATTTATACATAACGATCTATAAAAACTGAAATGCCAAAAAATACCTTTAAAGTGAGAATATGTTGCTTCTCTTTTTACACACACACACATACACACACATACCTTTTCTTTTAAACGATGAGACACCATGTATAGCCTTTCTCCTTTTTAAGACTCACCTTCATTCTTTGTTCCTGGAAACAATTAGAAAATGCAGGATATATATCACTTATATGTGGAATCTAATAAACAAAACAAGCTGACAAAGAAAATAGATCCAGATTGACGAATGCAACTGCATGCAACAGACTGACAAATCTCAGAGGGAAGTTGGGAGGGGCAGGAAGAAATTAACCAAATAGCCCTAACCGGTTTGGCTCAGTGGATAGAACGTTGGCCTGCAGACTGAAAGGTCCCAGGCTGGATTCCGGGTTCAAGGGCATGTACCTTGGTTGCAGGCACATCCCCAGTATGGGGTGTGCAGGTGGCGGCTGATTAATGTTTCTAACTCTGCATCCCTCTTTCTCTCTTCCTCTCTGTAAAAATCAATATATATATATATATATATATATATATATATATATATATATATATGAAATTAACAAAATAACCAATATGTATATATGCATAACCCATGGGTACAGATACTAGTGCAGTGAAGGCAAGGTGAGTGGGCAGGAGCTGGGGTGGAGGGGGTGAATGGGGTAAAGATGGGGGATATCTGTAATACTTTCAACAACAAAGATATATAAAAAATAAGTAAAATATAAAAATACAACATAAGCTGGAGTGCTGTTAGTTTGTTTCTTGATACACAATTCATACATGATATTGGGAAAATCACTTACCTCCTTCATTGATTTACTACTATTTTTTTTAGTTATAGAAGAAAGTAAAGAATTAATAAAGAGAGGGTAACAAGAAATGGAATCAGAAGACAGTAGAACCTTGAACTAATTACTACTACTCAAATCTAACTTCATTTAAGTACATTAATGGATAGCACATTCTTTCTGTTATAGTCTTTTCTTAGATATATTAAAAAATTCACTGCACCATTGCTTTCTTTAAAATATATAATCATACTTTCTGTAGACAATATTTAATCCCCTTAATTAAATTTTGGACAGTCCCTGCTTTGTTCTATTTGACTTCAAAGATACCCTCTATTGGGAGATAGTTAATTGTAATTGTTTTGTTCTTGTGACTTTTTCAATCTTTTTATCACTATATTATTTCAGAAAGTTCATTATCTTAAAATGAGGGAAACATTAAAATTTATTGAACCACAACAATATATGACTACTTTAGAGAATAATTTTGGATATGAAAAATAAGAAAATGTAAGCATATGTGCTTAAGTTTATGAAGTTCAATTTATCTGTGAGGATTTTGATCTGGAGGTAAGAGTGGAAGGACATACATTCTCATCTTGACTTGTTTGCAATAAATCTACCACATTTATTAGATACCTCATTACCACCTTTTCATGATAGAGATATTTGTGATCTAATATTAGATCTGAGTACATCTCTTTCTGCATACAGGAAGATGAAATCAATTTCATGAAAGCTTTTCAATGAGAAAAGAAGTCCACCATAGAAAATTTGTCTCCTGCCAATGTTTGCATGATGTGACCACTAACTCTTGGCTATAGATGTTCTCTACAGAGATATGCATCTACTCCCAAACAGGCAACACAAAAGAAGACTTTGGGTTTGTGCACTCAGATTTTTTAATGGTATGAATGTAATGATACACATTTACATGGAGATGTAGAGAAATATATCTTCAGAAGAAAAAAAATGAATCAGAAAAATAAGGCAGAACAAAGTAGAATTAACAGAAAATACTGTCAGTCCCCGTTAGCTTTCTAATTCCTACTTCGTATTCACCAATAATACCCATATCTATTGGCTTTGATTCCCTTAGGATCTTTTATCAAAATCACTTACTGTTTGAGCTATCCCAGTTTGTTGTGTGTTAGTTGAAGGCAATAGAATATTTACTAAATTATTCCTACTTTAAACGTTATATTATTTTATTGGATATGGAGTTGACCGCATTTTCCACAATTTTATTTCCAAAATAACCCCTTATATGTTGCTCTTACAGACCTTGTCTTTATGGTCCTTCCTTTCACCTTTCTCCTTCCCTTTATAAACACAAAAAAGTCAAACACCTACTTTAATTTCCCAAATGTGAGATTTCTTTCCTGGAATAGGTTACCTTTGGATTATTTCCAGGGTGTATTAGAAACTCCTTAAAATATTCTCTCAGTAGTAGTTCCTGGCTCTGACATAGGCGGACAGGTTGGCCTCAGCTCATGCACAGAAAATTCATTATAATTGCAGCATTATAAATGTGGTAATGAGAAAAGTCAATAAAGAAATTTCAATAGATATCACTGACTTTGTCCACTGGGACCTTCTTAGAGCAAAACCCATTGTTATGTATATTCTAACAATGACAATTTTTATCTAAGGTATTAAATTTATATGTGTTACAAACATTAGTTTACCAGTAGAATATATTTTCTCCACATCTCCTAATTTTTTCAAAGCTTGGAAACTATGTCAGATCAAAGGGAATGAACTGTAGCTGCCTATCCTGGGTGGGGCAAAAAGCCCAGACTATGTTTATTTCATAACTAAAAGTTACCTTGAGTCACAGGGGAAAGTTCTGTGAATTTCTTTGTGACTCAAAGCTTTCATGATGACTTATAATAAAAGTTTTCAAGACAATAGATATCCTATATAATAAAAGTAAATTAACCAGCCCTCCACTATGTTCAAGCCACACCCACAAGGCATGCCCACCATCCAATCAGGAGTGACTATGCAAATTAACCCAACTAAGATGGCAGCAGCCATGGAGCTGGAGCCATTGCCCCTGGTGATGGAGGAAGCCAAGATTCCCACCTCCCCGGGCCGGTCCTGGGCTCCACTCAAGGCTACAAAGTTTCAATTATAGAAGATAAATAAATCCCAGAAAAAAAAAAAAAAGGAGAGGCTGGGAGCTTGGGTCGCTGGGGGTGTGTGGTCAGCCTGAAAACGGCCCTCAGCCCCTCACCCAGGCTGGCCACACCCCCATGCGGTGAGCATTCCCACTGGGGGGCTTGACCAGCCTGCAAACAGCCATCAGCCCTTCACCCAGGCTGGCCAGGCACCCCAGCAGGGACCCCACTCTGAAGGGGGTGTGGCCAGTCTGAAAATGGCCCTCAGCCCCTCACCCAGGCTGGCTAGGCACCCTAGCAAAACCCCCACCCTTATCCGGGACACCCTTCAGGGCTAACCAGCCGGCCTGTACCTGTGCACCAGGCCTCTATCCTATATAATAAAAGGGTAATATGCAAATTGACTTTAACAGCAGAACGATTGGGAATGACTGGTCACTATGACACAAACTGACCACCAGGGGGCAGATGCTCAATGCAGGAGCTGCCCATTGGTGGTCAGTGACTCCCACAGGGGGAGCTCTGCTCAGCCACAAGCCAGGCTAATGGCTGCCAGCATAGTGGTGGTGGCGGGAGCTCCCGGGCTGCCAGAGGGATGTCTGACTATCAGCTTAGGCCCAATCCCCCAGTGAGCAAGCCTAAGTCAGCGGTGGACATCCCCTGAGGGGTCCCAGACTGTGAGAGGGCACAGGCCAGGCTGAGGGACCCCCCTAAGTGCACAAATATTTGTGCACCGGGCCTCTAGTCTTCTATAAGATCAATGTAGCTAAGTGTTAATTTTATAGTAGTATTCTGCATATGTGAACTGGTTGAAATTCTGTTGAGAAATTCCCATGTGTGAATTGTACCATATTCATTCAGGTCATTCATCTTAATATCCTAACAAAAAAAAATAATAATGTTGCATGTGAAACTGGTTTAAAGTGACTGAAGAGGATAGTGAAAAAAACAGTAATTTGCTAGTCCTAATGAAAATATGTTGATGTGCTAAGTGAAAATCCTTCTCTAGTAGTTTTATTTTATTTAGAAAGAAAGAGAGCATAAGACACAATGACCCCAGATCTCCCTGCCCTGCTGTGCTTTCTGTGACAAACTCTAATAAGTAGTGACTCTACTAGGCAGACCAGGAGCCAAGCAACAGGGATTTTTTGAGCATATTACCATCCTGTGTTCAATGTGCACTTGCAAATCCCAGCATACTTCATCGATGTAACTTGCCTCACAAATAGAATAAAATACAAATGTCTCCCCTTACTTTCCATTCCATAATGATTTGTCAACTGATTTACTCTCTGTATCACTCTCCTGTCACCAGTAACATACCATCAGAACTGACTACCTACTCCTCCCACAAATATACCCATTGTTTACACCTAAGGGACTTTGTGCTAGCTGTGCCTTCTGCCTAAACCTTTATTCCCTGAAATTTCATGGATTAACTCTTTTCATATGTATAAATTTTAATTGGTATTTTTTCATATAAATTGCACGAGAAATTAATATAATGCTTGCCTCTTTTTTTTCTTCAGGATATGAATCCCATGAGATATAGATGCGTGTGTCTTGTTCACTGCTGCATCTGATAAAACAGGGTAGAACAGGGTAGGAAGTCCTTATATATTAGTTGAATGAATGCATCACAATATCAACACAAACTAATGTTGAAAGCCTAATATATGCAATAAGATTGTTGTCATAAAATAATTCACCTTAGGAGACATATTGCTAAAAGATGCACAAATTAAAATGAGATAAAACATAGATGCTCACAGACACAATCCAAAGCTATGGAGGTGCCGGGAGCCGGTCCATCCTTGCTGTTTCAAAGGACCTGGCATATATGGCATACTGTTCTTAAAATGTTTGCTCACCTTCTTGGCGCTGTGTTTTAACCAAGGTCACCTCTCCGAGAAAGGTTGAATCCCCAGGTAGGGATTTTCCCCTGAAGTTAGGGAGGGAATAAAACCCCTCAACTAAGTGCCAGGCGGGTAATTAATCACTTTAACTATGAACAATCATGCTTAAGCTACATAATCTTTACTCCCTGGAATGGAGATAAGAAACGCCCTAACCTTTGTAATAGAGATTGATAGGATTGAATCAACTGGTATAAATACAGATGTAACAAGACAGAAAGACACAGAACTTAGAACAGAATCAAGAAGACAGAACCTACACGGAGCCTAGAGACAGAAGAACTTCGCTGGAGAGAACATGACAAAAGATCCTGGACAGAAACTGGCCTCAGAACCTAGAGACAGAACCTAGCGAGAACATGGCAAAAGATCCTGGACTGAACCTGACTACAGTAATTGGCAGGAGAACCTGACTAGAACCTGGACACTGAACCTGGCTGGAGAACCTGGACAGAACCTGGCTGGAGAGCCTAGCGAGGGAACATGGCCACAGAACCTGGCTGGAGATCCGAAGGAGAACCTCTCTGGAGATCCAGACTAGAACTTGGCTGGAGATCCTGGCTGTAGATCCTGGCTAGGCTGCTGATCAACTGAACACTGCCTCCGTGTCCTTCCTTCTTCGCCGACTCCGTCTACGCCTTTGGGGACCCCTGGACCTGCTGGGGTTGGACCCCGGCATGGAGGCTTGATGTTGAGATGCTTAGTGTAGTTCTCAGAGAAGGAGCTTGATGGTGCCACTCTGGCTGCTCAGGGTGCTCACTACAAAACATGTTAAATGCTTTTTTTTTTTTTTGCAAAGGGAAAAATCCTGTGGATTTCTTTCCATTAGCGAACAGAGGTATAGTAAGTCCTAAACTTAACATTATAAATAGGTTTTTAGAATTGTGGCAAAACAACTAAAATAAAACTAATTTTATCGTAGGCTATAATGGATATAAACAAGAGGTGTGTATCTATAGTCTTCATCAACATTATAAGGAAATAACACTGAAAGGATGTTAATTCTTATTCGAGGACTTGCTGTACTAATGTAAAGTCTTTAGTAATAGTGAAGTGGCAAACTTTCAAAAGTGGAGGGACAGTGGGAGGAAAACCTGTGTGTATGTGTGCATGTATGTGTGCAATACTATATATTACTGGGGACCCAGTGCACAAATTTGTGTACCTTGAAAGGAACTGTGAGCCGCAAGGCTGTGGTGGCCACACGGTGGGTCTCAGCTCATCCACTGTGCCCCCACACAGCCCTGCAAGCCTTGGCTCCCAGTCATCTGTCTGCCGGCAGCCCTGCTCCCGCCGTCACTGCTCCCATGAGTTGATGGCACCAGCCCTGCTCACACCTCTGACAGTGTAGAGCAATTGGGGTGGACACCAGCAGCAGGTGCAAGCTGATGGCACCAAGCGATTGGGACTGGCGCCAGGTGCTGGTAGTGGGTGCAAGCCGGGCCAACACCAGCAGCAGGTATGAGCACCTGGTGGGACCATGGTGCACGGGAGCAAAGAATTTTCAGTAACCACCAGAGGTTTGCCCTGATGACAGCGACTGGCACCCCGCCTTGGTCTGGCGCCCCTGCTCACCTGCTCCACCATCCTGCCATGGCGAATACTTGCCATCTTCCATGCACGTCCCCTAGTGATCAGTGCACATCATAGCAACCGGTTGTTCGGTTGTTCCACCATTCTATCTTCTGTCTATTTGCATATTAGGGATATATATATATATATATGATAGTAGCCCGGTGCACGAAATTCGTGCATATTAAAAGGGAATTAATTGCCCTAATCGGTTTGGCTCAGTGGATAGAGCATCGGCCAGTGTACTCAAGGGTCCCAGGTTTGATTCCGGTCAAAGGCATGTACCTTGGTTGCGGGCACATCCCCAGTGGGGAGCGTGCAGGAGGCAGCTGATTGATGTTTCTCTCTCATTGATGTTTCTAACTCTCTAGCCCTCTCCCTTCCTCTCGGTAAAATATCAATAAAATATATTTTTTAAAAAGGAATTAATTAGCAGAGATATTTTAATATTGCTATTTGCCCTTTCTCTATAATAGAAGTGTGAGAGATGAAAGGAAATTAGTAAAATGTATATGAAAATAATATATAAATTTATTAATAAATAAACAGTAACAAAAGGATATAACAACAACAGAGGCATGATATAAAAACAACAAAAACATGATATGAAAACAACAAAACCATGATATGAATACAACAAAAACATGATATAAAAACAACAGTGATGCAAACAATGACTGATAAAGTGATTAAACTTATTCTAATATCTCCCTGTACACCACATTAAGAGTGAAAACACTTTCAGAGTGCTTGACTAATTTCCCTTGTGATGAAGTACTTAGAACTTTAAGTTCTAAGTAACATCACCAACATATAACTGACCATGTACAAAAAAGGGTTCAGGTAGGAATATTCCTATTTTGTCTAGAGTTTGTCCTTGTGATTTATCAGTAGTCATCACGGCATTGCGGGAAACCGTCGTCGAAACAATTTAAATGGAGGCCAGTGTCAGATGGGGACAAATTAATTCTTGGAATCAGAACAGCCTCTCCCTCTGCAGATCCTGTTAATACTTCAGCTTTGATAATGTTAGGTTGTAATCTTTTGATAATAAATCTGGTACCATTACAAAGACCCTATTTACTATTGAGATTTCTCAATAGCTTGGAGGGCAGGGCTCTCTCAGCACAATTATAGCCAACATCTGTAGTTGTAAGCTTGAACCTATGGTCTGAACACATGGCCCCATGTGCTTGAGTGACGTAGTTTGATAGAGTTCAGGTGCATATAGTTGAGTAGGATTGAAACGCTGGAGAATGATGTAAACATCTTGGTCACACCCTTACTTTGCCTCGTAGCACCTGCTATAAAAAATAGACATGGCTGTGGGCGTGGTCGCTGTCTCTCAGAGCAGCAGCATCCCACCAAGACCCGGCTTTCATTCTCTTGTCTGTCTTTTCTAAGCCTTTCAGCCACCCCCACTTAGGTTCACCCTTGGTTGTGCTGGCGCAGCACACTTTATAAAGATATGCCTCCATGCTCCCAGGGCAGGTTCCTGCCTCAAACCCCGCCCTTACAGGAAACAGCTCTGGGTAATAGCTTGAGGGAGGGCCCAGACATTGCCAAGACAACCCCTGTAGGACTGACTTCCTTCTGCTTGGTCACAGTTCTGGTCATGATGAATACCACCCAGGGTTTTTATATAAATTTATATATATATATATATATATATATATATATATATATATATATATATATATATATGTTAGAGAGAGGGGGATTGATTTAAGGGGTTAGTTCATTCTCTTGAGGATGAGGCTGGCAAGTCTAAAATTTGCAGGGGAGGCCCATAGGCTGGAATCCCAGTAGTTTATGTTGCAATTTGAGGGTGGAAATATTCTGGAGGCAGAATTCCCTCCTCCCTGGAGGATATCAGTCTTTTCTTTCTTAAAGCCTTCAACTGATTAGTTAAGGCACATCCACATTATGGAGAGTAATCTGCTTTTCATTAAGACCCATTCATTTAGGTACTAATCTCATCTTAATTATATCTTCACAGAAATGTCTACACCAGTTTTTGACCAAATATCTGGGGGCCATGGTCTAGCTAAGTTGTCACATAAAATTATCTATCAAATACATAAAATCTTTAGTGAGCTAATTGTTGTATATATAGCATCTTACCCATTTTTCTTATGAACAATAATATTTACTTGTATACATTTTGAGAAACATTATGTTCATAAATTATATATATATATTTTTTTTCTCAGAATGTTTGACACTTAATCTTTCCTACATTTTGTTTTATCCTCTTTTATATTGTAAAAAGAGAGCCTTGTTCAGGCTAATCTGTTAGTGATTATTTACTGAATGGATGCGCTGCAAAGGCAAAATAGAAAACTGTCAGCAGATACACAGTTCTAGATAGAATAAGCTCTAATGAGTTGGTCATTTTATTTTACTTTCTGTGGAAATATCCCTGTTCTTTATTCTAGTACTACTCATTATATTAAAATAAATTTTTTTGGTTCCATTCAACTACTTCTTTTATAATTATGTATTCCCCATTTATTTTTATGTTGTAGCTACACTCCTCAAAAGAGGACTGAGCCCAAAATGAGATCTACTAGAGGCAATTCCTTAATAATTAACATGTTGTTACTTTGCTAGACCTTGCTTTCCTGCCTTGCACCTCAGGCACAGCTATCTGGCCTAATTTGAGGCATCACTCTTTGATTCCTGATGCAGTAAATTGTGGCCTTTGTGGGAGTCATGTTGTACTAATCGTGGTCTCCTGTGTGTTAAGAGCTGCTTCTCACTGCTTATTTGGAAGCAAGCTGTGCAATTGGCTACCACTTGTAGGATTATATTCAGTACCACCAAGATTTGGATAGTTACATTTTTACAATAATTCCCAAAACAAGGGCCTTGTATTAAAAATAAAAGTAAGTACTTTCTAAGTCATGTATTCAATATTTAAATATTGAATATTTAAACAATTTATCTGTATTAAACCATCACAAATTATATTTTAATAAAAGAAATAAAGTAATTTGAAAATTTAAGAAGGTATTATTTTCAGAGAACAAACATAACATTGTGGTTATATAATGGTGAAAAAAAAGGCATTTTATGCAAACATGGAAACAAATTAAGCATTATGAAAAGCTAGATGATGAGCAATACTGTTATCCTGGTATTAATTTTTGCCATGATGTCAGTGCAGCTGATGTCCAATTATTGAAAAGAAAATGGTATTAAGTGAAGGTGGGGGGAAAAGCAACATGGGAGGATACCAAAGTAGCCAATGAGTAAATAAATTAATCGAGGAAGGTGAAAGACCAAAAGTAAGTGATACTTTTCACAGTGCTTTCAAATGACTCCTAATCCAAGCAGCCTGTGGATCTGATTGAACGATTTTGTTTTAATAGGGGTCTATGCTCTCTTTGCACTGATCTTCAGTTCTCCTTGCTTACCAGAGATAATAGGCCCATAAAGTGTTAAGTAAATAGAAATAGTTCCGTGCTCAGTGAAAAGGCACAGAGTGACCCTGTTAAGACTATGATTTTTAATTAACACAAAGCGTACTTTTAAAAGTTCCCGTTTTCCTTTTGTTAAACTACCTTCACTAAACATCATTCTAAATATCAGTCTTATTTTATGAACATACTTGTCCTCTGGCTTATTTCAAGTTCCTTATTTTCTTTTATAAATATGTTTATTGATTTCTAGAGAGAGAAGAAGGGAGAGGAGAGGGACAGAGAGATAGAAACATCATTGACCGGCTGATCAAGCCGACAACCTGGGCATGTGCCCTGACTGGGAATCGAGCCGGTGACCTCTTGGTTCCTAGGTCAATGCTCAATCACTGAGCAACACCAGCCTGGCAAAGTTTCTCATTTTCTTTTGAGAGAAATATTACATAAACAACATAAATTTCAATGAAAGTGGTGCACTAATGGAGACATTTTTTCACATAATCTAATTTGTACTCCTTATTTAAACCAATTTTGGACATAGTTCTTATTTTTCAAAAAGTTAAGACAATTCTAAGCCTGAGTAGTTGAGCTCAATTAATTTTCACTTACTATACTTCTGACATTTTCTTACCATTTTTAGTTCTTTGTCATTGACATGATATCTAGGCAGATATTCCCTTTGGCATTTACTTGTATCCTTTGCATTTTTGAACATAGACTAGTGTTTTAGTAATATGAGTTGTATTAGTTGTATTTTTTTTTTTTTGCAAGGTGACAAAGCAGGAAATTATTGCACAAAGAGAAACCTTTTTTAAAAAAAATTGATTGAATGAGAGATTATTCAATTCATGTTAGCTGATCATTATTTAGCTGTGAGAAAAAACAAGGGTGAGATACAAAGATACACACACACATTCTGACTCCCAAAAACTTGTGTCTGTCTGCCTGTGAGACAGACACAAGTCATTCTCTCTGTTGTCCTTGTCATAAAGAGAACACTGACTTTATAAAGTGCTCTAAATTTCTCATTTAAAATATTTAACTTATTTGTTAATTCTTGACTTCTGAGTAGGTGTGAGGCAAAGAACAGCAATTTCCAAACTTTGGTGAATTAGTAGGTAAAGTGAAATGAAAAAAGGAGGAGTATTAGATTGGAGGATTAAGGGAAAGGATTGTGGTTCGGTATGTTAGGGAAAAGCTATTTGTGGGATATGTGTCATAAAAAATAATTACTGACAAATACCACCTAGAAACCTGACAGAAATAGAATGAACATTCTTAATGTATTATTTTTTTTAATTTTATAATCACCATGAAATATTCTTTTTGTTTGTTTGTTTTCCTCTTTTTAGCTGATGCAATTGCGCTACTAGGTGATTTTGATTCATTATTTTTACAAAACTCTTAAAATTAGCACTCACAGCTGTTTTTGTTCATTGAGAACTATTCATGCATTCTACCCTTTAATGGCTACCTTAGCAAACAGAACTTCAGGTTTCTGGTCTGGGATGCAACTCACCCTCAGGCATAGATAGTGGTCTGTGAGATTTTCTTACAGTTTCAGTCTACAGAAAGACACTTAATGTAAAGTGGTGATTATTAATGAAGTTGAGTATGTTGACATTGTCAAGCTACTTTTGGAAAGATTAAACTTTATTAAATCAAGAACAATATTTGGAAAATGTATTGTGCTTTTTAGATTTTACTTCATTGTTTTTATAGGGTGGAAAATATTTTCCTATTATTAAAAAAATGTAATGGTAAGAAACCTGAACTCCTAAATGAACATCTATCTATAGAAAACAAACCCAGAGAATACAAACCAGAAAAGTGCAAATTGGTTTTAAAAATACAGTTTTAAATAGCTATTAAATGCAGTGCACGCTCCATAAACTGCAGACGGCTTCCTGAATAAAATATGAGGCCATGTAGCTCGGTGACTATCTATCTCATCTCTGTTAGTTAAAAAAAAATAAAAATCTGAAGAAAATTCCTAAATAGGCCATATACTATCTGCAAAGGAATAAACAAAGTAGCCAGCAGTGACAGTGTTTGCTTTTCATGTGGTGGGACTGTGTGCAAATACAAGGCCTAACAAATGTCAGCTCCTCATTTGCAAATGAAGATGTAAAAGGAAATGTCAGTGACAGTACATGCAACAGTTCATATTTGAAGTTTGGCACAGTGAACTGACAGCCACAGAGGAGCTGCAGTGGCTTAATCCTTTCTTTCTGCCTTCTAGCAATGATAGTTGGGAAAGGGAGGGGAGAAGGGGTGGGTTAATAAATATGTGATGAGGAAAAGCTGTGGAAGCATCACATATCTTCTCCTCTGCAAGAACTCATCTTCAAAGATAATTAACTAGGTGACAACATACAATGTGCCATTAACAACAGCATTCAAATCATTTCTGGACTTAAGTACAGTTTTAAGCTGCTTATCAGATTTTCATTTCTGAATCCATTCAGTTGTCAGGCTTACATCCTGGCTCTTTATTGAAGCTCACATGGGAATCCAAAACCTCCTAATTTTCTATACAGATTCATTTCAGAATCAATTAGAGTTGGTGGCAGTCTTGTCCCTGTGTGCAAAGGGGATTAGCTGGGCACTTGCTCAGCTGAATCTACCTCTGAATGCACATTCAACCTTCAGATGAGAAGGAACTCTTTCTCTCCCCTTCTAGAGGGCTCTTCAGCAATTGAACTGCTGTAGACAACAGATGGCAGATAATCACTCGAACAGCCTCCAATTTTGTCAGGAAAGAACAGTGATTGTCCAACTCTCTCTTACAATAAGAGACCTCTGGGCATTTGAAGCTTGTACTGCTTTTAAAATAGGGAAATCCACAATCAGCCCCCCTTCTCTGGCAATATCCGAACCATGATATCCTTGAGTCCTTGTCTCTGACTTCTCTCAACTATTGGCACATCTTCTCGACCTTTCTGCTTTCTCATTCCTCCTCCTGCCTCATCCTATTTTGCTGAAACCCTTTTTTTCCCCTATATGATATCCAGTGGTAAAAATAATCTTTTAAAATTAGCAATAAAACACTTTAGTTTTATTCTTTTAGAAAACACTGTTAGATAGCAAACCAAAGCTTATAGCTGCCCTATGTTGGTTATTTTACAGATAAAGTACGTTAAGAAATCTAACATTTTATCAATTAAATATCATTAAACACTCCATAGATACTGGAAGCACTTCACATGAACATGGATTTTTATTTATTTATTTTTATCTTTTCCACTATTCTGCTTAATTAAACTGAACACTCATATATCTTCTGCCATATCAAGATGATTCGATTATGTTCTTTATTTTTTTAAATAACAAAATAGTCCACATACCCACTTAAAATAATTAGAAGACTTACAATAAAAAAATAGGTCAGTGCCTGTGAGTTATGACTTTTATTTATTTTAGAAGTTTCTCCAAGTATTTTGCTTCATATTTTAATATGCTATGCTTATATTATTCCTACCTATCCCCTTTAATTTGGATATTGTGTATTGACTTCTCTCAAATAAAAATAATATTTGGGCCCATTCACTCTGGGCTACCACTTTTCACAGTTTGGGATTTGTGCTTAAAGAAGCACCATAGATATAGACTGAAATATGAATGATGCCCACAGAGTTATAGGAAGTAGTGGTGACCTTGTACCTTGCTCCAGTCCCACCAGTAACATCCTTCCCTCTTCCTATTCCTTCATTATAGCACTGATTTAGTCAAGTCTGAGTTGTTATTGCTCAATATTATTTAACTAGAGGCCCGATGCACAAAATTCATGCACGGGTAGGGTCCCTAGGCCTAACAGTGATCAGGACTGATCTGTGGGGCGACTGGTGGGGCGATTGGGGACCCCCGCTGGCACCCGCCTTGGCTGGCCTGGCACCTGTGGGCTGGGGGCGGCTCCTGCATTGAGTATCTTCCCCCTGGTGGTCAATGCGCATCAGAGTGACCTCTCGTTCCACAGGTGGTTCTGCGGTCAATTTGCATATTAGGCTTTTATTATATAGGGTAGCTATATATTTGAATAAGCATACAGAGTGGGGCTTCTTTCTCTGTGCTATTAACACATTTCGTACTGCTCAGGAGTTTTCTCGTGTTTCTCACGTCATCTGTTAAGGACCACTCATGAGTGTTCTCGTTTTTCACACCCATGGAAAAAGGAGAGAACCTAGATACTTATGTACATTTTGTTTGGTCCCTCTTCATAGAGGAAAATGTTTTACGCAGGACCGTGTGTTAAAAAAGTACTAGGAACTTTAACTGTTTAATTGTTTTTGTAAATAAAAATGTTATAATTATTGGAAAACAACACCTAAAGTGCATTATGATGATTTAAATAACGTGCAGTTTGCCCCAAAACGTGCGGTCCCTAGCGTATGTCTTAGAGATTTCTATGCGGTACGCAATGTGTTAAGTCTGGCTGGTGTGGCTCAGTGTTTGAACATCAACCCATGAACCAGGAGGTCAGGGTTTGTTTCCTCTTTAGGGCACATGCTTAGGTTATTGGTGCAATTCCCTGTGGAGGACATACAGGAGGTGGCCAATTGATGATTCTCTCTCATCATTGATGTTTCTATCTCTCTCCCTCTCCCTTTTCTCTAAAATCAATAAAAACATATTTTTAAGAAAGTTGATTAAAGTAATTCCTACTTTTCTTTAGGTGCCTAAAGAATCCTATTTTATAATACAAAATGAGAAATAAACCCCAAAATGATTGTGTGTGTATGTTAAGAAATAAAATGTATATTTAATTTTTAATGATTAATGTTGAAACATATCGGCCCTTTGATTAGACATGTAAATTCAAAGCACATGTTTGTAATAAGTTAAGATAGGTTTACATTCTGTCATTGTCTATTGCTAGATGTGTTGACTTTGGGCTAATTAAATTCTTATTCCTCAGTTTTCCCACTTAGTGGACAGTAAAAATTTTAGCCACACAGGAATAAATTAATGAATAATTGGAGTATAATATGTGCCTCCTTGAAAACCCTGAGAATGGTCAAAATGATTTTTGTTCAAAAGTTAAGAACTTTGAACAATTTGATATGAGAATATCATGTTATTTTAAACTTTCACAGAGTCTTTATCAGCAACAGATTTTTTTTGCCATTGATTTACAGACCAGGCTGACTACAAATTTCACTGAGATGAGATGCTTTTGGAAATGGTATTTACATCAACGCAAGATTCTAATAATTCTTACAATGTGACAAACTGCTTAGTACATGCCTTTTGAACATTTTTTTTTGACCACTATAGGTTTGTTAGTAAAGCTGATGGATTTCTCAATTATTTAAGGCAGCTAAGGGCATGCAATGTGGACCACTTCTCTGAGTCATCCAAAAATGAGTTTTGGATACAAACTTTTGTATAGATCCCCCCACTGTTTAAAACCTATGAGTATATATTGTCAGCTGTCCTTTTTAATCTAAAGCAGCGATGTTCAACTTTTTTCATCTCATGGCACACATAAACTAATTACTATGATTCTACAGCACATACAGTTAAAACATTTTTTGTTGATCTGAAAAAAATATAGTTATACTTTTGATTGATTCATAAAAACAAATAATAATAGTAATTACCTAATCTTTATGCTCCAAAGTGACATTTTTTAAAAAAATCAAGTGCCTATACTTTTATATAAAGTTTCTGGTAATAAGAATTAATCAATCAGGCACAAACTTATTTGATGTGACCAATAAAATGGAACTTTATTAAGAACCTATATATTTATGGTTGAAGACAGGGCATTCACACCACACGGCTATTGTTGTGTTGGCTGTGGTCATTTTTTAATTTGACAATCTAAGGGAAAAGAGGTCAGTGCTCCTGACTAAATAGTCAGGTATTGCATGTTTTAAAATTTATTGTGGCACACCAGTTGAAAATCGCTGATCTGAAGCATAATTTTCTAATGTTATCATTTTCTTGGCTATAACAATGTAAAAAAATACTGTACAAGACTACAAATGATACATAGTTCTGCAGTCTATAAAAAATATAAAACCAGATACTAAGCATTTCTGGCTCAACAATATAAAACTAGTCTTCATTCCCAACAAGAAGTGATTACCTCTCTAGTGCTGACAAACCTAATTTTTTTTTAACAATGACATTTTTCTAATACTATTAATATTTTTCCAATTGTATGTCACCGAGTAATCTAAACTATAATACATTTTCCAAAGGGAGGGGAAAGAAGATATGGAATGTTCAAGTGAAATGAAGGTACAATTTCAAATACTTGTATTTAGAAACTATGATGATTTATAAATTTTGAAAGTGTGTTTGAAGGTAGATTTTAATTCTTAAAAGAAGTGAGTGTTCAGCCAGTCATAAAATCTTCTGAGCTACATCACATGGTCCTAGACAAGGGAAAATCATTTCTCCTGTGCATGGTAACCATGAATTCCCTAGGCTATTTATCAACAAGGCATAACGAGGATATAACCTTCAGCCACTGTATGCCCCAATATGCTGTCTCGTGAGGTTGTGCTAATAACCACTCTCCAGAAGAGAGAAGTGCCTATTGTTTTGGTCATCTGCTGAAGTCCTATATACTCCTAATGAGATCATCACAGCAGAACTAACTTCCAGTGATATTTTCAGGAGAAATTTGAAGAGCCAATTCAAATACTCTACATTCTTTAACATTTATATTATCTCTCTCTTCTTAAATACCTTTAAAGCCCCTAAATATATCTCTTTCATGTATGATGCTCTGTATTGTTAGTTTAGATATTAATTTGATAGCTTTTAATAATATTTTTAAATAAATAAAAATATGCTATTTATGTCATGTATCTTCCATTTACTATTTTACTATGCTGGCTAGATAAAAATCTTTTATTTATTAATTGATATATTAAACATCCATTAAGTTCCAAGTAAAAATTGAAAACTTTATCATAGTTGTTACAGCTTAATAGGTAACTCATTACATAATTCAATTACTGTAATGTGATATGTACTATTTCTCATATAGAAACATTGGAGAAAAAATTAAAAAAATTATCTCTTTCAATTATATTTCCTCACATTTCTAAAATGTCCTACATAGAGAGTTCCTAAACTTGCTATATCAGTATTCTCTCTGTATTCTTTACTCTAGAGATGTATCCACTTAATAATGACCTAAACAAATCTGTTGCTGTGACAATTTTGAGCTCAATTTTGCTTTATAGATAATCTTTGTGGATGTTTCATAGGATATTGAAATTCTCACTGTGAAAATTAGATACAGATGGAGAGATTATAGGGAATTAGATAGTTGTAGCTGGCTATATATCCTATATAATAAAACCCTAATAGGCAAATCGACCGAACGGCAGAACACCCGGTTGCTATGACACATACTGACCACCAGGGGGCAGATGCTAAATGCAGGAGCTGCTCCCTGGTGGTCAGTGTGCTCCCACAGGGGGAGCACAGCTCAGCCAGAAGTCGGGCTCACGGCTGGCAAGGTCAGTAGTGGTTGCAGAAGCCACTCCCGCCTCTGTGTCAGTGCTAAAGGACCCTTAGGGGAATGTCCCACTGCCCACAGGGAGCAGGCCTAAGCTGGTAGTCAGACATCCCCTGAGGGGTCCCAGACTGCAAGAGACTGCAGGTCAGGCTGAGGGATGCCCCCCCCCCCCCCGTGCATACATATATACCTAGATTTCTGTGTTTAAATATCTATATAAAATATATTTGCTCTCATTTTTCCCAAAGGATTTTTAAAGAGTTGTAGAGGATATGTCCATTATATGTAATTGAATGCTATCTAGAAAATATCCTCAAAAAAAAGGCAAAAGGAATAAATTATTTGTTAACATACCTCCTAAATTATCTACTCATGAAATTAAATGAAATCCAAAGTCTCTGCCTCATTATTGGATAGAATCCAGCTCTGATATTCCAGAACTATTTTAATGCTTATGTTTATTTGAGAAAAATAATTGGGATGGTAAAATACAGCTGTTTTTAATTACTTTAATAGTACACTTAAAATAATATCCTAATTATATAAACAGTATCTTAGTACATTACACATTACATATAGGTCCATAAGAAAAAAAATTAAAAATGCTATATTTCAATATAGTAAGGTCAGTTTTATGACCAATATAAATGTATGCAAATAATTTTATTAAATGCATTTTTAAAAATTCCTTTTTAAAAAAATACATTTAATTTTTTTAATTTGGTAAGACACAGTCAAATTTTAAAAAAATGTATGCTCTGGCCAGTGTGTCTCAGTTGATTGAGCATCTTCCCATGCACCGAAGGCCTTCTGTTTGATTCCTGGTGAGGCCACATCCCCAGGTTGCCATTTTGATCACCAGTTTGGGTGTATATGGAAGGCAAGGAGTCAATGTTTTGATTTCACATTGATGTTTTTTCTTTTTCTCCTCTCCCTTTCTCTCTAAAATAAATGAAAACATATTTTTTAAAACATTGTAAATAACTCTAGAAGTATTTAGAACAGTAAATATAATGTGTACAGCTAATTTGTTGTCCAGTGGGTTTTTTAACTCTATGCCCAAATTATTTATTTATTTACATCTTTTAAGAAGAATTCATGTCTATTACAGAAAATTTGGAATACAAAAATCATAAAGAAAATAAATATCATCCTACTTCCTTCATTACAGATATTAACTCTTAACATTTTACTATATTTCCTCACATATTTACATACACTATTTTTTAAAATAGCATTATATTACAAGTGCTTCCCATGTCATTGAAAACATGATTTTGTAATGAGCACACAGTATTTTATTGTATTGAGTTATCATAATTTGTTTAATCAATTTCTTATTATTGGGTATTTATACCATTTTTCCTTACTTATTTTGTATTGTTAAAAATAATATATCCTTGCACATTTCTATACATTTACCTCTTTGTTTGCATTTTTTAGTATTTCCTTAGAGAATTTTCCAGAAATTGAGTTTTGGGTAAAAAGATATAGACTTTTTGCAGAGAGGAGTGGTATTGATACATATTAATAAAATACTCTTTAAAAATTTACATTCTAGTCAGCATATCTCATACTGCTTCTGATTGCATTGAATATTATCATTTAAAACTATTTACGCTTTTTTCAGATATAATGGTATCATTAGGTAAATTTTAATTTAACCACTAGTAAAGTTAAACTTTCTAATATGTTTATTGATAATTTGTTTATCTTCTTTTTCCCCTTTATTTTATTTTGTTTTCTTTTCTATCACCATTTACCCCTTATGCCCGCTTTCACCTCCATTCACCTCCCGCTTCCTGCAGAACAGAACAGCATGTGTATGTGTATAGTAAATTTGTTGTCCAGTGGGTTTTAGAATTCTGTGACCAAATTATTTAAATAAAGGCAGTATAGCATTATTTAGTTATTTACTAGAGGCCCAGTGCATGGATTCATGCACTGGTGGGGTCCCTCAGCCTGGCTTGCGGGGATCAGGCTGAAAATGGCTCTCCAACATTCCCCAATGGGTCCCACATTGTGAGAGGGCAGTTCTTGGGTGATGCACCCCAGAATCGGAATCCCTCCCTCTGGTTCCTGGTGCGTCACCTGAGAACTGCAGCTGCCAAGTCACTGCAGCTCAGCAGCTCCTGCCTTCAGCATCTGCCCCCTGGGTGTCAGTGTGTGTCATAGCGACTAGTCGTTCTGCCATTCAGTCAATTTGCATATCAGGGTTTTATTATATAGCATTCTCAACTGAACCTATTATTTTAACTGCTTGAAAAGGTCAGCATCAAATATTGGCTTATCAAAAACAACTTTAGATTTTAAAAAATTATCTCCATTTTATAAAGAGTTCTTTTTAAGTCAGAATGTCAAAAATTATAAATATTTCTATGGTTATACTGGTACACATTACCTTTTATTTCTCTGACTCTTAATTATGAATGAAGTGTTTCTCCACTAATGATGTGAAAAATTTGTGAAGTAACCGCTTAATTATGTTTATAAAAGCAATGTGTTAGTTTTTCCTTCATATATTTTTATTTTTACGAAAACATATAGAAAATAACAAAAGCAATATCTTGTGTTAGATTTTTGTGCTCTATTTTTGGAAGTTAACAGAGCTTTAAGTTTAGTCTTTTCCAATGTAATCATGCAGAAAAATTATAATTCTCTCACTTTTACTCCATTTTCCTGGATTCTTGCACTGTTTGCAACAATTCAATACCTATTTCAAAAATGCAGTGAACCATTTTTCCCTATCTCCCTGAAAGAGCAATATGCTTGCTCTCTTTCAAGATCCATTTCTTTAAGAAGCACATTCCAGCAACTGTGTTCAAGATATACACATTATGATTACAGCACACTCTTTGAATGTAGCCTGTGGGGAGTATTTCCATGCTTAAACCCAGTATAATATTCAAATTGAGAATAAAACTTTTAAAGCTTGAAAGGGGCTAAGGAAACGTGGTTGGGTTGTGACTACCATCTTGAATTAGATATTCTGACAGGGTGCCCAGTTCTTCTTTTCAAACTTCATTTTCCATTAAAATATAATCTGAGCAATTCAATGCAAACTGAATCTCAAAACTTTTCAGAAATCCAAGTTTCCATTTGCTTCAAAGACTAAAACATAGAGAATCTCTGTCTGTACACTTAGTACACTAAGATCTTTAGAACCAGACAGTATATGAAATAGATAACTAAAGCAAAGTCTGAATACACTTCTTCAGATGTGTTCACCAGGCCAATAGAGCCACCATTGCCAAGTGCTCTATTGAGATTACTTATCTTTTCTGTCTTAGTGATGAAAGTCAATACAGTAATTACTAAAGTAAAGACATGCAGGTGTAAAAAATGTGGTGACATGCCTCATCTAACAGGAGAGTTGCATTGTTGCTGTGGTTTCTATTTCTTAATTTACCACATATTCTCTTGCTTAATAATCAAGATTAATATAGAGTAATGATAATGAATAAGGCAAAACCAATCTGTTTTTAATTATGAACAACATAAAATATATAATATGATTGGCATTTTTTATGCTCATCTTTTATTAGTATAACTTCCATATTTTTTGAGACCCATGAAGCTGGTAAGAAATTCATGATATTCATTCTTCCACAAACAACTGGTATTCAATGTGATTTGAATGAACTCTCAGGACACATTTTTTGGGGGGTTTAAAATAGATAACTTGGGATTTTTTTAGTTTCTTTGATTTTTCTATTTACTTGTGCCCATGGTAACCGCATGTCTTTCTTAACTCAAATATTTCCAGAGAGATATATAGGCAATTAATGATATCCTAACTGTACTAGCAACATTGAGATTAGCAGTGTCATACAGAGTCATCTAGAGGATGATTAAAAAAGTCCTGGTTTACATCTATTGCTATGGCATAATTAATAGCACCTGATTTACTCTCAAAAGTGTCTATATTTTGACAATAAATATATGGTTTCCCTAATTAATACCAAAATATTGAATCCATGCTAATATTTACACATAAAGATATACTCTGAGTTGGAACCTGAATACAAATTTACAAAATTATCCATTTGTAAGAAGCACCTAAACTTATATGCATTTTGGACTCTCACAGAGCTCATATCACAGCTGGCACATAGTATTCATGGTACCTGGGGTGAGATAACCTCTTGGGACTCACATTTTATACCAATAAAATGTGTTTTGTAATATCTGCATTGATATGTTACCGTGAAGGTTATATCAAGAAACCTACCAGTGAATATATAGTGGAAACCAATAAATATTATGTCCACTCTTTTAATAACTTTATTTTTTGAAAAGAGATTTTTAGTATAATATTTTAGACTATTTGTAGCAATGACTAACTGTTCAGCAGCCAAAATGAAAGCACTACCTACTGCTTTGGTAGGATCCATTTTGAGCTGAAATTAACAATTGCTCCTTTTATCACAGCAAGGAATCCATTTTATTAAAAATAACAGAAAGAGACATGCTGTATTCAAAAAATGTATATTGGTTCACTTGAACCAAATGGATTTAAAGTGTCTGCAGTGGTATAGCAGGTTAATTTTCTTCTCTCATTTCCTCATAGATCATTGTTTTTCCTTATTTTTAACCAAAGCGTTAGAGTTTCTTTAGGAATAAGTAGTCATTCTTGATACAACATCCTACTGAGTCCCCAGAAATTATTTTTAAAGAAAAACAAAATGAAAATGTTATACACTAAAATTTATTTAAAGTATTTTTAAGATTAAGATAAAGTTTTTATTTAGAAGATATCATATGCTATCTATAAAAAACACATTGTAATAAAATTACAATGGTGGTTCAATCTCAATTATATAAATAGTAAACATATTGAAATCATGTTATTTTCATAATACATTTCAGTATTTAAACAAATTTAATGCAAATCATCCTCCATTCTTTTAATAAATATCTGTTGAAGTTAGCTATTGTTAGGGTGTGAGTATTGACTGACAGCATGCTCCAGGGATAGTGAATCTATGCCTGCTTTATTTTTTACATAAATCTTATTCTCACCTCTTCTTAAATTTCAGGTTCTATACATGTTCCACTGATATTTTCCCCACTCCCCATCCCCACATAGATGAGTGAGATTGTGTGTAAAGAACACGGCGGGTTACTGAGTGTATGAGTCTGGGGTTCAGTGGAAATTTCAAGGTTTAATATACAAATTTGGACATCGTGCACCTTCAAATTGTATTAAGGTAACTCATATGTAAGATTCAACTTCATCATTGAACATGGATTGAGAAGGAAAGCAACTATAGAACTTAACAGGGCAGTCTAACATTTATATGTGGAAGAGAAAGAGGGCCAGGAAGGTGAATAAAAAGGCGTAGGCTGGACTTCCATACTTAGTTATGACATGTAAAAACTTACAAGTTTCCACTTCCATCCCTTAAATAAGAAAAAAAAAATGTGAACTGAAAATATGAACTTATTGGTCTAATTTGAAACTGACATGGCAGGGCAAATTATTATCCCCAAATGTAGAAGCATAGGCTCAACCACAGAGCCACAGCCAGGTCTAGCTATCTGACGTAGAAGCCTCTGGATAGGTCAATAGATGGGAGAAATGGAAGTAGCAGCAGTATTGTATTGATGAATAGCTGGAGGCTGAGTGCGGTATAGCATGAGAGTAAAAAAAAGAAAAAAAAAGAAATGGAGGCCACTCTTTTATGGGCTCCGCCTCCAGTAAACCCAGCAGGTTCTCATGGAAAAGGTGAGAAATATTACTCCTGTCTCTGGCAAAGGGGAAAGATTAATCATTGCAAAATAAACCCAGAATATACTTCATAGTAAAACCTTCACTAATTTGAAAAGCCACCTTCATCATTTACTAAATTTACTGGACCTTTTATCTTGATTGTCCAAAGACTAAACATGTCTATTTTAATAGAAATTCCTTGATTCCATGCTATTTTGAAATAAGCTTTTTATTTAATATTTAGAAATTAATGAAAGAATAGCATACATACCTGCAAGTCATGCACAGTGAAATATGTCTTGCGCCACTTGCACCATTGTATAAATTATATTTACCAATTTATATGTATTCCCTGGAAACATTATATGCACATGCATATAATAGACATGTATGTTTGTATACATAGAAATAGATACAATGTATGTTTTACTGATTTAGAGTATACTATATTTAACGGATTCTTGTTTTTCTTATATAAGAATGAGCAATAATTATTTTAGAAAACTTATGTAACGCTATCACAGTGATCCTTTAAAGAACTTTACGTGCATTAATTCTTTTGCTTTTTGGTTTTTAAGGTTTTATTTTTTTTTAAAGCAGTTTTACATTTGCCAAAAAATTGAGGGGTACAGAGATTACCATATAACCCCTGCCACTATACATGAAGAGCCTCCTCCATTATCAACATCACTCACCAAAATGGTACAGGTTTTTTGTTTGTTTATTTGTTTGTTTTGTTACCAAGGATGAACCTACATTGACATGTCATAATCTCTCTAAATCTATAATTGGCATTGTTGTTCACCCTTGGTGTTGTATATTATATGGGTGTGGAGTAATTTTATGACATATCCATCATTATGGTATTATACAGAGTATTTTCACTGCCAAATAAATTGTGTTGGGTCTATTCGTCTTTGTCCATACCCCCTAACCTCTGGAAACCTTGACCATTTTACTGTCTCCATGGTTTGCCTTTTCATAATGTTCTGTAGTTGGAATCACACAGTATGTAGCCTTTTCATGTTAGCTACTTTCATTAGTAACATGCTTTTAAGGTTCCTTCATTTCTTTAATGACTTTATAGCTAATTACATTTTATCACAGAATAGTATTCTGTTGTCTGGTTGTTTATTTATCTATGTTCCCACTAAAGAGCATCTTGATTACTTCCAAATTTAGCTATTATGAATAATGCTGCTACTTACATCTGTGTGCAGGTTTTTGCATGGATGTAAGTTTTCAACCTCTTTGGGTAAATACCAATGAGCAAGATTGCTGGGTCCTATGGTGAAAGTACGTTCCCTTTTGTAAGAAACTGTCTAACTGTCTTCTGAAGTGACTATACCATTTTGCACTCCTGCAAGCCATGAATAAGAGTTCCTTTGGCTCCATATCTTCATTGGCTTTTGGTCTTGCCAGTGTCCTAGACTTTGACCATTCTAATAAGTATGGAGTGGTGTCACATTTTATTTTATTTACTGTTGTTATAATTTGCTTTCCCTAGATGATATATGATATGAGGTGTATTATTTTAACATCGCAAAAACCCTCTGAGGTATCCATATCATTTTGTCCTTGTTGTATATGAGAAAACTGAGGCACAGAATGTTAACCAACCAAAGATTAAATGTTTAATGATTAGAAGAGCCAGAATTTATATCAATGCAATTCAGTGTCTTTGTTCTTAACTGCAACCATATAATCTTGAAGACTATTCCACTAGTGGATTACTAGTATTTTTCACTGCTGCATACTATTCCATTCAAATTCTATTAATGTTATTCTTTACTATTTCCTACTATAAACAATAATTTTCCTAATACATACATCATTTCATATGTGTTGATTTTTGTAGAAATTTTTTCAGTAGTGGACTTACTGAATCAATAGAGATATAACATTTAAAAATTGTTATAGCTTGTTTCAAGTTCTATTTCTTATTACTAATACATGTGAAGTCCTTTCTCAGTGTTACTTTTATTTATCATCTTGGTAATTCCTATCTACTTATTCTTCTATAAGACTTTTCTAATTGGCTTATGAAGTTTTATTAACTTTTTAAAAATTTTATTCAGATTTCTTTTCAGTAATGTAATAATTTCTAAAAAAAATGTCTTATTATCTTTGGTGAGTCCTTCATCCAGACCACTGATACATCCTCTTCATTTACTGTTTCTTTTTATGTTTTTTAGTAAAGTTTTATAATTTTTATTTTTATTGATCTTCCTCATTTCACTTTATATTTTGTCACTTATTGTGGAGTAATTGCATCTGAAAACCTCTTCCATTACTTTGCCTTTTGGGTTACCTATGACATATGGGAAGATCATGTATTTTGTATGATTGTCTAGTAGTCAGAGACCTTGTTAATCTCTCTCATATTTATCTTGGGTAACCTATTTAGATGATAATCTCTTGTAGATAATGAAGGCTTTATCTTTTCTTTTATAATGTTCATACATTTCATTTGTGTTTTTGTTTGTTTTAAAAATTGGACAGAACCACTATACATGTTCCTTTTTTTGTCCTTTTTTAATTTTTTAAAATTTTATTTATATTGTTATTGATTTCAGAGAGGAAGGGAGAGGGAAAGAGATAGAAACATCATGCTGAGAGAGAATTATTGATCGGCTGCCTGCTGCACGCGCCCTATTGGGGATCGAGCTCACATCCCAATCATGTGCTCTTGATCTGAATCAAACCTGGGACCCTTCAGTCTGGAGGCCGATGCTCTATCCACTGAGCCAAACCGGCTAGGGCTGCCCTTTGTTTTTTCAGGAGCTTTATTGAGGTGTGATTTAAACATGGACTTCACCTGTTTTGGGTGTACAAGTAAATGATTTTAAGTAAATTTAGATAATTTTAAAGTCATCTAAAAGGACATTATAAAATACTCTATCACCCCCAAAATTAATTGGTGTAGACTCAAACAGCTTTTACTAATGGACCTGCAGTGTTGGCCCAGTTCAGATTGCTTTAATCTGCCTATTAATGCCTGGATCAGGAGTTACTCAGGTACCTCCACAGAACGGATCATCTGATTGGGTTACTTCTCCTTGACTTTCTACTTTCTTATTCACTTCTCCTTCTTCAAAAGTTCTAGGTCCAGATTTATCTTTCTAGAGATATATCCATTGCTCTAGTAAGAGTTTAACTACCACAAATCTCCACCATGATTGTTGCTGACAGTGGAAAGATAGGAAGTTAGGAAGGAATCTGGAACGTCACTGCATACCTAGTTGCTTCCTCCAAGTATTAACTTTCCTTCAAATCCTTTCTGCTTTTTCACCCTCAAATATGTATTTTTTTAATTGAATTTATAGTTTATATCCTCAAGAGTGTTATTTGTTAGTTACTTTTTCTTCAATCTATGGCCATTCCCCCCTTTTATTTTATTTATTTGTTTGTTTATTTTTAATTTATCTTTGCTGTTGAAAGTATTACAAATGGCATAGTTTGAGAAAGATAGTCATAGTTCTTTGAATGTTTGTAAAACTCACCTGTGAAGCCATCTGGTCCAGGGCTTCTGTTTGTTGTTGTTTTGTTGTTGTTGTTGTTTTATTACTGCTTCAGTTTCACTAGTTGTAAACTATTTGTTCATCTTCTCTGACTCTTCCTCATTCAGTTTTGGAAGATTGTATGTTTGTAGGAATTTATCCATTTCTTCCAGATTGTACAATTTGTTGGCATATAGTTGTTCATAATATTTTCTTACAGTCATCTAAAAAGGCCATGGCAAAGGACCAACATACTCTAAAACCTCTGAGAAACCAAGCTTGAGAGGAAGGTTTTAGGTAAAGAAAAAAAAAAATCTCATTTTCAATCTATTCATAGTTAAATTTATTTGTAAAACAGATTGAGCAGAATAGGAAGTTTGCTTTCTAAGCCAACATTTTTTCTCTCTCAGAATTACTTGGAGCAAATAAAGCAGTGTCTACCACTTCTCAAAGCTTCTTTCTGTAACAACATCCTAATTCTGCCTCAGGCTGTAAGGCACAGGGTTATTATGGCACTGAACAGTTTAGGTTTCTACATCTGACAGCGAGATAGTCAACATGTGCTTTCATTTAAAATTGATTATACTACTCTTCAACCTAGAAAAATGTGTTACTATTTAAATAAACTAACACAGGTGAAATTTGTACACATTCATTCTATTACTCAGAACTAGGCTTATATATAAATTTATTCTCACACATTGTCTATAGGTTTATATATGAGTATTTATAAATACTAAAAAGATGACTCATTACTTGGGTGAGCTTTCAATATAGCCTTCAGTGGTATAAATTATTGATGAGTGCCTTGCCTAAAGTTTTGCTGTCATGAAGCATATATGCTTGTGAGATGATTAGTTAAATGTGAGGTTCAACTTTCTGCCACAAGTATCACATGTTCATGGGTGAACAGCATTACACAATTGCAAATGCTATGATTAATATGATGATTTATAACATGCATATTAAGGTTAAATCAGTATGTGAACTTCTTTTCAGGATCCATGCACTAGTAATTTAGATATCCATTATTCATAGTTCTTTATTTGTTAATGAAAACAGATTAGAGGACCATTGATAATTCACAGGTTAAAACATCAAAGGAAAAGAGTTATTTAAGGCTCCTTAGATTTTCTGTTCTAAGTTTAGTTCTATAAATAAATCTGAGAAAGCTTAGAGGTCTAGTCTTTATTTGGGGGATGTATTGTATACTGATGGATGTTGGAAAAAGAAAAGGTCCTTTTGCTATATAGAAGTAATTATTTGAAAATAGACACAGAAAAAAGGTCTACTCATTTGTTAAAATAAAATAGGAAACTGGGAGATAATTAAAGGGCTAAAAACAAATTGCCATGATTTGATGGGGGAAAGATCAACCAAAGGACTTGTATGCATGCATATAAGCCTAACCAATGGACACAGACACCAGGGGGGTAAGTGCATGAATGGGAGGGTGGGGGATAATGGGGGCATAAGGACCCCCGAGGGGTCCCAGATTGTGAGAGGGGGCACGCCAGGCTGATGGATCCCACCGGTGCATGATCGGGGTGGGGAGGGACGCAGGTGATTGGCCAACCGGGGAGGGACCATGGGAGGGCTCCAGGGTATGTCCAGCCCATCTTGCTCAGTCCTGATCAGCTGGACCCCAGAAACAAGCTAACCTACAGGTCAGAGTGTCTGCCCCCTGGTGGTCAGTGCACATCATAGCGACTGGTCAATCAGTCAACTATCTGCCCCCTGGTGGTCAGTGCATGTCATGGTGAGCGGTTGAGTGGCCTTAGCATATCATTAGCATATTACACTTTGATTGATTGAATGGATGACTGGACGCTTACCATATTAGGCTTTTACTATAAAGGATTTCACACCAAAGCTGCAGAGTATACATTCTTCTCAAGTGCACATGGGTCATTCTCAAAGATAGACCACATAGTATGACACAAAACAAGTTTCTACAAGTTCAAGAAGATTGAAATCATATCAAGCATCTCCAAAATATACAGGGAATTCCTATAACTTAACAAAAGGAAGATGAATAATCAATTAAAAAATAGACACTTCTCCAAAGTGGACACACAAATGGCTAAGAAACATATGAAAAAATGCTCAAAGTCGCTGATCATCAGAGAGATGCAGTTAAAAGGACAATGAGATATTACCTCGCACCTGTCAGAATGGCTATTAACAAATCAACAAATGACAAGTGCTGGTGAGGATGTGGAGAAAAGAGAACCCTAGTGCACTGGTGGCAATGCAGACTGATGCAGCCATTATGGAAAACAGTGTGGAGTTTCCTCAAACAATTTAAAATGGAACTGGCATGTGAACCAGTGATCCCACTTCTAGTAATATATCCTAAGAAACCCAAAACACCAACAATGTTCATAGCAGTGCAATTTACAATAGCTAAGATCTAGGAACAGCCCAAGGGCCCATCAGTAGATGAGTGGATAAAAAAGCAGTGGTACATTTATACCATGGACTCCTATGCAGCAGTGAAAAAGGAGAATCTCTTACCCTTTGAGACAGCATAGAGGGACCTAGAAAGTATTATGCTAAGTGAAATAAGCCATCAGAGAAAGACAAGTTTCACATGATCGCATTGATATTATGGAATTTAATGAACAAAATAAACTGATGAGCAAAATAGATCTAGAGACAAAGAAGCCTGGAACAAATTGTTGGATCTCAGAAGTAAGGCAGGGGTGTGTGGGTGGGTGGCAAGAAATCAAAGAACTTATATGCATATATGCATTACCCATGGACACAGACAATAGGGTGGTAAAGGCCTGGGAGGGGGGTAAAGGACTTTCAATGGGGGGTGGGGGGGAAGGGGACATATGTAATACTTTCAACAATAAAGATTTTAAAATAAATAAAATTAAAAAAATTATTTCTATTTCTTAAGAACTTGTTATTCATGTTATAAATGGAATTACTGTCCACAAAGTTAATGAAGCCAGAAACTCCGATATTAAACTCCACGTATTTATTTTTCTTATTTTCCGTATGCAATTTTGGTAAGTCCTGTTCATTCATTCTCTTCTAGAAAGAATTTATAGTTGAACTTTAATCTCTTTAAATCCTCTGAAATTATATGCTGTTTTTAGGATTTTTTATGTTTTATTATGAAAATTTGGCAAGGATGAGCTGTTGCAGAGTTTTCCATAGCTTTCCTTCAAGTTGCAAAAGGACAGCTCAATTAAAAGTGATTAGCAGTCACTGAAATAACTCTGGGTTCTCAACCTAATGTTGTTAGTGGTGGTGTTTTTTTGTTTTGTTTTGTTTTTGTTTTTCGTAAACGACTTTCATATCAGGAAGCCAATATGCAATCAGATAAATAATATTGCTATTGTAACTCTGAAAAAACAAACCAAAAAAAAGTGAAGTATACTGATTCTACTACTGCCGGGAGCCGGTCCATCCTTGCTGTTTCAAGGGACCTGGCATATATGGCATACGGTTCTTAATATGTTTGCTCACCTTCTTGGTGCTGTGTTTTAACCAAGGTCACCTCTCCGAGAAAGGTTGAATCCCCAGGTAGGGATTTTCCCCTGAAGTTAGGGAGGGAATAAAACCCCTCAACTAAGTGCCAGGCGGGTAACTAATCACTTTAACTATGAACAATCATGCTTAAGCTACATAATCTTTACTCCCTGGAATGGAGATAAGAAACGCCCTAACCTTTGGAATAGAAATTGACAGGATTAAAATCAACTGGTATAAATACAGATGTAACAAGACAGCAAGACACAGAACTTATAAGACAGAACTTCAGACACAGGGCTTGGAAGACAGGACCAAGAGAGACAGAGCCTAGGCACAGAACCTACACAGAACGTTCTCTAGAGACAGAAGAACTTCGCTGGCAAGAGCATGCCGGAGCATCCTGGACCGGGACTGGCCTCGGAGCCTGGAGGCAGAGCCTGGCGAGAGAGCATGGCAGGGGATCCTGGACTGAACCTGACTGCGGAGATTGGCAGGAGAGCCTGACTAGAACCTGGTGACTGGACCTGCCTGGAGAACCTGGACAGAACCTGGCTGGAGATCCTAAACAGAACCTCTCTGGAGATCGAGACCAGAACTTGGCTGGAGATCCTGGCTAGGCTGCTGATCAACTGAACGCTGTCTCCGTGTCATTCCTTCTTCGCCGACTCCGTCCACACCTTTGGGGACCCCTGGACCCGCTGGGGTTGGACCCCGGCATACTACTTTTTACCTGGGTAAACTAGGGCAGTTTAGTTAACTATTCTGAAACCCAATTACATCATAAGGAAAGTAAGTCTAATACAATCTATCTTGCAGACTAATTGTGAGCATTAGAGGAAATGTATGCTAAATACATAGTATATTGCCCTGTAGAAATGAATGGTCATTCAATATTGAAAAACATTGATTTTGATATAACAATCCCCATCGTTATATTCATTCTATATCCATCAATTTATTATACATATATTTTCACATATAAAGTATTTGCATCCAGATGGCTAATAAATAAGGTCTTTGTACCTGACACTATTCCATTAAACAGCCTAGAGTTAATCAAGTAACTGCCAGTCAGCTCATGTATTCCTACTATATGTACTTGCCACTCCCCTTAAAATTTCATTCTTCTCCCTTCTCTGCCCTGTTCTTTGCTCAGGAGGCCTATTCCTACATATGGCATCACTGAGGTTCTGTTGATTTCTGGCTTCTGATTAGATTTGGTCAGTGATATCAGTAGAAATCAGAGGTCTGGAGAAGAGAAGATGCTTATCACTTTTAGCAACCTCTCTCTGGCCTTGCTTTGGTTTTGACAAGAGCAGTATTCTATAATTGGAATTTGTATTGGGCATCTCTGCTTTTATTGCTTCAAACTCTGTGTGGATTCAGTAACATCATTTACATTTAGCCAGGAGGCCTGTCAATAGTGCTCCAGTATATAGCCGTACTCTGTTGTGTCCCTTAATTCAGTTCACACCTGTGTAAAGAATCCCTTCATAAAATATGTTCAATTAAACACTGAGTTTCCTGCCAGTACCCTAAATGTTACTCTACTGTGTGCAAATCACTGACCTAAGCATCGTTAATCATCAAAACATCCAAGGACAAAGTAATTCTGCCTAGTTCTACCATCACGTAAAACTTTTCATATAGCTATGTACAGATGTGTTCTCAATGATTCAACTCAGTCAGTGTCACAGTTTTATAAAGCAGATAGAAATAGGAAGCAATTTACTTTGCCATTACAACGCTCCATTGCCACTTGGAAAAGGGAAATGTGCTAAACACAGAATGCTGTTTTTCATTGTTCTCTTTTGAAAGAATGTTTCCAAAATTATTCTGAAATCAAAATATACATCTGTTGAATTAATGTCAGAGATTGAGTGGTAACGATTCACTTCCTCCTACACACTTTTGGAGAAGATGGGTGAAAAGAAAAAAAAAGCACACAGTTGCTTTCACAGAAGTACTTTTGACTTAAAGCAGAAATGTCAGACTGGAAATGTTACAAAAATACATTTATAAGAAACAAGTAGACTTTAGAATGTGACTGTGAATTTCCATTTAAACTAGCCCCAGATTTTGGTAGATGTAAAAGGTAACATTATTCAATTAAACATAAATTTATAGATATAATTATATAGATAGAAAAAAATTATAACACATAAACACACATATACATGGAGAACATATATTGGGATTCTTTTGAAAAACATGCATTGCAGGAAGAGTCTTTGCACATATTATTTCAAAAATCTAGATTATTTGAGAAATAAGTAATTATAACAATGATCACAATAATGAGGTTAATAAGGCAAAAATAAATAAAGGGAAAAACTTTTTTTTAGAGATTAAGTAGAACAGATATCTCATTGAACTTTATTTCTATGGAGTAGATGGAATGAAATAATTTTATCTTGACTTAGTTTTTTTCTTAATGTCCCCACTTTTTTGAGTACTAATATCATGAAGTTTCACTTAATTATCTTATACTTATTGAAAGTCTGAAGTGCACTCTGAGATCAATTGGAAGAAAATGACTGCATGAGCATCTATTCCCAAGGAACATTCAGAGTGATAGGGGATGTATCAGTGAGCATTCAGAGGAACAGAACTATAGGAGGAAGGAAGGTAGGGAGGGAAGGAGGGAGATGATAGATAGATAACTGATAGATAGATGATAGATAGATGTAGATATAGGTATAGAGATAAAGAGATAGATTTATTTTAAAGAATTGCTTATTTAGTTGAGGACTAGAAAGTCTGAAGTCTGTAGGGCAGTAGCTAAAGCTGTAGTCTTGAAGCAGAATTTCTTCTGGAAAACCTCAGTTTTGTTCTTAAGGATTTACAGTTGATTAGATGATGCCCATCCCCATTATTAAGTAAAAGTATCCTTTACTTAAACAAATTGTAGATGTTAACCATATTTGCAAAATACTCTCACAGTCACATCAAGATTCATATTTTATTTAGTAAGTGGGAATTATATCCCAGTCCAGTGGACACATAAACTAACCACAGGAAGTAAAACCTCTGGTATAAGAATAAATTATATTTGTATAGAGTTTTAAAATAAAACAAAATTATTCTGAAAGCCATTATCATGAATTATTTTTGCAATGGGGTTGTGACAAAGGTATTAATGTCAACAGCCAGATTTTTACATGAGGCAGATGGACGCAAAGGAGTATGTGCAGACCAAGTCGGATGAAGGCAATGTATGGGGAGGGGAGTTAAAAAATTATAAATTTATCAGGGAAATACTTAAAGAGAATGGAATATATTTGTAAATATTTTAAAGCAATCAGCCAGGTTGAGAGCATTGGTTTTCAGGTCAGAAAAATCTGATTCTATTTATTCACTCGTTTGTTCATTCCTTCATTCATTATTTTCCTTATTAATTTTATTTGGCTTTCCTGGCCTCATTGTTCTCATCTATAAAATGCATATAAATGTAGAGCCACCTCTTAGGGCTGTTAAGAGGAAAAATTAAGGGACTCTATGTAACATGCTGAATACAAAGCTGGATATATGGTAAGCATGTATTTTTTGTTCATTGTGGTTACTCTTATGGTAGTAATCTATAAGCCAAACTCTTAACTAGGTCTGTCCCTTCTACATAGAGAGAATTTTGTATACAAGTACTAGAGTCTTCCCAAACTGCTAGATATAACAGTATTAAGTCATGATGAGACAGTACCACTTCTCACTTTGGTAATTTTCCATGGCTGAACTTTGAGCATGAAACTAAGCATCATTAATTTGGTTGTAGTTTTACCTCTCAATTCTGAATGAATCAGAAATTCAGAGAATTATTAGTAAGAATTCTTTAAGGTCCTGGCCAGTGTGGCTCAGTGTTTGAGCACTGATCTATGAACCAGGAGGTCAAGGTTGGATTCCTAGTCAGGGCACATGTCTGGGTTGTGGGCTCAATCCCCAGTGTGGGGCATGCAGGAGGCAGCCGATCAGTGATTCTCTCTCCTCACTGATGTTTCTCTCTCTCTCTCCCTCCCTCCCTTCCTTCCTGAAATCAATAAAAAATAAAAATACAATAATTTTTTAAAGGAAAGTATCTGTCCTATTCCAGAATTCATTCAGTTCCTTTTTCTGCATTAAATTATCCTCTTATTTTGATCCAGACAATTTAGAATTTACATTGTTCCACTGTAACGGCCAATTCCTAGTTCATATCTTTTAATAACAGTTGCAGAAATTGATGATTCTTCATCAGTGGTATTTGTTAGCAATAACTACTAAGTAAACTTCTGCAATGTTTATATATAGAATGAATTGAGTTTCTTTTAATTCATTCCGAAGTGCTCTCTTTAGATATTTATTGTCCCAGAAATGACTTGTCTCTGAAATATTTTATGCTCTTTCAGCATCCTTCTCTTAATCTGGAAGGAATCTAGAGTTCATGCTCAATTATCATCCCTGGTCAAGGTTTAAAACAGACCTTATGAAAGCCTACATTAACCTTTGGAACTGAGTAAAAACCAAATGGTAAAATTGGTTATTTTTCTTTGACCCTTCTTTGGTGTCTTGCTACAAAGCAAAAATATAACCTTTTAAAAATGTAACTAAGATTATGCTCCTGAACTGCATTAAAAGGACAGGGAAAAAAGACATAAGGCATAAAATGAAATTTAATAAAGAAAGTCTTCTTTAAATAAGAAAATAAAAGTTTAAGGACAAAGTAGGAAAACTGGTGTGTTACATATGATTGATGCATTACTTATATTTTAGCATTGATAAGATAAAAATTGACATCAATTGACAATGAGGGAAAACCTTCTAAGAATAATTTCGCAAAAATGTAAATGCACAAGAACATTTATCAATGTATAATAATAAACATACAATATTTAAAATCACTTGCAATAAAAATATGAAATTAAATAATATTAAAATACTATATTCTGACTATTGAATTGGAAGGATTTAGTTCTACTTGGGGAGCTATTTATCCATCTATCTGCCAGTGTAAGAGGGCACATAAAGACATGATTTGACAATGCTGGTAGGAGTTTAAAATGCTACAAGCACTGGAAATCAAGTGGAAATGGAAATGAAAAACTCTAAAAATAATGTATACATTAAAACAGAAAATCATGTGGAAATTTATAATTGTAAAAAGAATAGAAAACAAACTATAAAGATATTCATCAGAATGTGAATCATAATAATACTGTATGAAATTAGAAATAATCTGTTCCCTTAAAGATGATATTGCATAGGTAAATAATATTTTTACAATTATTCCAAGTAAGTTTGTAAAATACTGTTTTGTGACTGAAGAAAACACATTTAGAAAGTATACAAAAGCAGGATGTGTGGTAATTACAGTATGTGGATTTGTACAAAAAGATAAAAGTCTTTTACTCAAGGACATGGAATTATGGTGCAATATTTTCTGTCACCCAGTGTCTTTTGAATGAATATGATCTGATTTTCTCTTCAATTATAACATTTTGAAAAAGAATAAAAATACACAAAAAATGTATTGGATGAAGAACATTGTCAAACCTCAATAACAAATTATTTAGATCTAGTAAATGACAATCAAAATTAGAAATTAAATTAATATATTTTGTTCACTTTTTCTAGCAACCCTAAAATAGAAAGCAAATGTGAAACAAATTGACTTCTAATTAGTTTAATTTTAAGACTTGATGTAGATGTTTATAAAGATTTCCTGAGAAGCACAGAAAATTGCATAAGTAACATATTTAATTGTGACAGGACATATAAAGAAAAATAACCATCTAATTAGAAAACAGGAAATTTGCTTTGTGCATTAATGTTGGATTACTGATAGTTGTATATAAATAAGCCTGTGGTCTCTTTCAGAATTGTAACTGTTCATCCATAATTTCTAATGAAGTCTATTGAACTGTACACCAGGGATAATATATCCGTTTAAAAATGAATTTCTGAGCCTCAAGGGTTTTTTGATCTAAATAAATTGCAGATTCAAATTCATTATGCATTTTTTACCTCGCCCCTTTATTCTAAATGAAAAACGACATAACAACTGTGTTTTCTACTGTCAACTGAAATAAAACTGTCATTCTGGGCATTAATAAAAATGTCATCTGTTTATTCTTTAGCTAAGTGTTGTAGATTTCTCCTTTTGATTTTTTCACTTGACTGTAAAACTTATCAATACTGTATTGATTAGAGAATGAAAGGTCAATGGTTTTATCCACTATAACCAACATGAGTATTTAATGTATGCTCACAATCAGACATATAAAGCAAGATAAGTATACTAACAATTAATTTAGAAGTTTATTATTAGAAACTAGGGGCCCTTGAATTTGTACACCTTGAAAGGAACTGTGGGCCCCAAGGCTGTGGTGGGCACAGGAGCGGGTCTTGGCCCATCCTCCATGCCCCCGCCTGCCCCCTCCCGCCACAGCTCCCAGTCCCCTGTCTGCTGGCAGCCCTGCTCCTACCACCACCGCTCCCATGCGCTGCTGGCACCAGCCCTGCTGTCACCCACAGATGGTGCAGAGTGATTGGGGCTGGTGCCAGCAGCAGGTGGTTGTGGTGGCTGCTGCCCCGATCAACCCTCAGGAGCAGGGGGAGGTGGAGAAGTCCTTAGGGGTGATCAGGGCCGACAGCTGCTGCTTGCACCCACTGACGGTGCCGAGTGATCTGGACTGGTGCTGACTGCAGGTGCAAGCGACACTACTGATGCTGGCAGCAGGTGCAAGCAGGGCTGGCACTGGCAGCAGGTGTGAGCGCTGGGCGAGACTGCAGCATGTGGGAGCAAAGAATTTTCAGTAACCACCAGAGGCTCACCCTGATGACAGCAGCTGGAGCCCTGCCTTGGTCTGGCAGCCCCGCTCACCTGCTCCACCATCCCACTGCGGCTGATGCCCACCATGTTCTGCAGTCTGCCACCTGCTGCCAACGCCCTCCATGTTCCACACACCCCCCCTGATGATCAGCACACGTCATAGTGACCAGTTGTTCAGTTGTTTGGTTGTTCTGCCATTTGGTCTATTTGCATATTAGCCTTTTATTATATAGGACTAGAGGCCCGGTGCACAAAATTAGGGTGTTCAGGTGGGGGGGTGTCCATCAGCCCGGCCTGTGCCCTCTTACAGTCCAGGAACCCCCAGGGGATGTCTGACTGACGGTTTAGGCCTTCAGGGAGCGGGCTTAAGGCAGCAGTCAGACATCCTTAGCTCTGCTGCGGAGTCCTCTCCCACCACTGCTGCTGCACTTGCCAACTGTGAGCCCAGCTCACATGACCACCAGGGGCAGCTCCTATATTGAGTGTCTGCCCACTGGAGGTCAGTTTATGTCATAGTGAGCAGTTGAGTGGCCTTAGCATATCATTAGCATATTATGCTTTGATTGGTTGAATGGGTGACTGGACACTTAGCATATTAGGCTTTTATTAGATAGGGTTATTATGAAAAAATAATTTTAGTAGAGAACTATATGCATAAAAGCATACAAAGATAATTTTCAATTATTGCTCAGATTAATAAGCCCATAGAATCCTAATTATCATAGTGGAATGCCACATTTTTTACCCATAGATTGATATTTGACTATATATATGTATAATTTATTTGAATATAGGAAAAATATAAACTAGTCTAATACCCAACAAAGAAGAGGTTGTAAAATACTGTAAGAAAGAAGGAAACAGAAAGAAGGAAAGAAGAAGGGAAGGAGGGAAAGAAGGAAGGAAGGAAGGATGGAGGGAAGGAGGAAGGGGAAGGGAGGGGGAATGAAAGAGGAGAGAGAGAGAGAGAGAGAGAGAGAGAGAGAGAGAGAGAGAGGAAGGAAGGAAGGAAGGAAGGAAGGAAGGAAGGAAGGAAGGAAGGAAGGAAGGAAGGAAGGAAGGAAGGAAGGAAGGAAGGGAGGAAGGGAGGAAGGGAGGGAGGGAGGAAGGAAGACTCTCAGATGCAGAGTGACATATTTGTATGGAGTGAAAAAGTCCAACATTTCTTATTTTACCTTATGCTTTTAAATATATCGTGCTATTTAATCCTCTATCTGGATCAATGCTTACAAGTCCATTTTGAAGGTCTCTTTGCCATACTAGATGGTCTGCGCTTTAAAGGCATTCTTAGATCATTAGTTTCATAAGTAACATTTTTTCAGGTCACTAGGTTCTCAGAGTTTCTTTTTTATGATATGTTTTACTTGATATTCCCTTACATGGTCTCTGGATAGACACCTCGGGGTAAAAGAGCAAAAGAGAATAAAGGGCAATATATATAGGCAGTAACCTAAAAAGCAGTTTTAGGGTGTATTAAAATCTATTTGAGCAAGTAAAGTGCATAGGCCAATTTAATTGTTGTGAGGGAGCAGTTCATACATGTATGCATCTGTGCATTTGTGTGGGTGTGTATGTTTTGTATGAATTTTAAATATTTCTTTAACCCTAGTCATAGTTATATATAGGAGCAAAAATTATTGAAAAACAGAAAATGAAGGTGAAATTTCACTAGCGTCCTTCAATAGTGTCATGAACTCCAAATGTATAAATGAAAATAAAATCATACTATCCTGTATTATAACACTTGTTGACATAAATATATACAGGAATATGGAAAACATTTCTACTCCCTTTTCTAGAGAGGGTGAAATACAGAAATAAATTGTTGAGAAAATACTTGTATCCTCAAGTTGCTTATCCATTGGGATGTATAGAAGTACTGTCTGTCTCCCTTCTTCTTTAACCCCAAGGTATGTGAAAGATACCCATGATTCCGAGGGAACAGACCCAAAGTCTGGAAACTTAAGAATAGCAGTTTGGTATAAAAACAGATAGGAGAAAGCTGAAGTGAAATCAACAAAAGTCATTTAGGAAAAGTCAAGAACCAAGTGGCAGACGCTAACACTGGAGAACAGACCTACAGACCATGAGAAGAGAAAAGCTAAAAAAAAGACTGAGTTCAGAGTAGTCTAGAAAGAGCATTGGAGTGGACACATGTTAAATACCAGTGGGAAAAGTACAGAATGATAGACAGCCAAAGGAGGTTGTAGTCAGGTGTCAAATGTGGTGGTGGCACTTGTGTTTGTGTGGTTACAGGGCCAGAGACAGGATGAGATTGGTGTTTTCCCCAAATGTAGATAATATAAAAAGATCAAGATGCTATAAATACTGTTTTTCTTGATAGAATGTTTTACAAGATAATATATCACAATAGTTAATAATGAAATCATTTGTCCGCACCCTTGTTTCTTTTCATATTTTGTAGACTAAAAAAGGGAGACCCGATGTGGCAATTTATTTAAAATGTCTAATTCAGGGGTCCTCAAACTTTTTAAACAGGGGGCCAGTTCACTATCCCTCAGACCATTGGAGGGCCGGACTATAGTTTAAAAAAAAAAAACTATGAACAAATTCCTATGCACACTGCACATATCTTACTTTGAAGTAAAAAAACAAAACAGGAACAAATACAATATTTGTATTTGCATGTGGCCTGCAGGCTGTAGTTTGAGGACCCCTAGTAATTGATAGTCATATGATGGACTATCTAGCCATGTGGGATGATATTTTTAAGAGATTATAGACTAGACACAGCTTGTAGAAATGTAATGGAATGGAAGTCACATTTATAATTTTACATATTCTAGTAGCCACATTTAAAAGTATAAATAGATGCAGGTAAAATAGATATTTAATAATCTTTTATTTAATAAAATATATCAAAATGTGCTAATATTCAAAATGAATATATACATTGTTCATAAAGTCTTATTTATTTATTTATTTATTTATTTATTTAATAATAAGGCTTTCAAAATGTAGTGTGTGTTTTACATTTCCAGCATATCTCAATTCAGGCCTATTATATTTTAATTGCACAAAAGCCCCATGAATGTGTGGCTACTTTCCTGATTTACATTCATAGATTGGCTAATGATCATAAATATATTCAAAGTTCTCCTATTAGAACAGACTTTCAATAATTATAGTTACTAAAGCATTCACTGAGTGTAGTTAAATCAAATGAACTGTTTAAAGAAGAATAAGAGTTTCAGATTCATGAGACACTAGGCACCAGGAAACTAGAGGCTTTGTCCCCAGTGCTATAAACTCTAAGAGCTAAGCATGCTGAACAATGTCTGACATCTTTGTTTATCTCCACCCTTCCTTTTAGTGCCAAAACTTAAACATCTATGCTCAAAACCCACATTTCTATCAGTTCTAAAATTTAGACCTGGGACTCTCCAAAATGATTTGATTAATTAGGCTTATGCTTTTGTGGTGCAATAAGAAATTTATAATAGGTTTAACATTTTATAGGATCCTAAAAAGCTTCTTTAGCATTTGATTTCATATCTTGCTAGATCAGCCTTGCCAAGGACGTGTGTTTGTTAATTGTGTTTTTTTTTCTTTCCCCACCCTATTGTCTTTCAAACGAGAAAATAAGAGGATGAGACCTACATTTCCAATTATTGACCAAGAGTAATTCTCAATTTCACTTTCTGTAGCTTGACTTTTAGCCCCCTTAGCATAATCTAAATGAGGAGAAGGCTTCATTATTCTTGATTTCTCAAAATCACTATTCATACAAGGCGGGCTTATAATGCAGAATACACACTAAATTACTGTTGGGGACATGAAGAGGCTAGCACGAATCTAGAAAATAAAGTATAATTTAACATAACATGTCTCTGTCTAACAAAGATTGGATACAACTACTGCCAGAAGTTTCTTTCTGGCTGAGTTCTTCAGTTGATCAAGCCATTGGTTAAAAATGTAAGAGTAAAGGAAAAGAACTTACGATGTTTTGTTTGTTTTGCTTTTTTAAAGAAATGACAAGAATATGAGAGGGTGGTATCTAATTAGTTATTTGAGTAGATTGGTGCCTTGACAATCCTTGGAAGTTTTATAGGCCATGCAGAGTGTGTGAGTCTAGTCCTTCAAAATACATAAACATGGGTATGAAGTTAGAAGTGCAGGAGGTTGGAGGGAGGTAACACCTGTGAAGATATTGGGGGATAAAGTAGGAATGAATATAAGATGAGGTAGAATGAGAGGAGTAATGGGTGGTTTCCTAGATTTTTACGAGAGCAACTGGTTTAACGATAGTGTCATTTGACAGGAGGAGACACAGAGAGCAATAGGGTTGAGAGGGAGAAAAAAATTAGCATTGTCTTGTAGAGTGAGGTACCATTTCTGTATCCAAGTGGAGACCTTGAATAAACAATTAGCTATAGAAGTTTGAATCCCAGAGGAGTCATCTAAACTGGATATACGTATTATGGAAGACATAGCTTATCAATTACATTTAAAGCTATAACATTGTACAGAATCAATCAAGGCTAAGTGTACATGAATAATCAACCATTGGAATAATTTAATATTCATAGTCTTGCAAGCAGAGAACAATCCAGAGAATAAAGTTGAAAAGAACCAATCAGTGATGTAAGAGGGAAACAAGTGGAGTGTGGTATTTAAGAAATAGCACCTGCAGGAAACAGGGTCCTGCAGGTGCTGCCCAATGGTCAAGCCTAGACTCATAAAATAGGAGGTCAAGGTTCCATTTTGGTCAGGACACATGCCCAGGTTGTGGGCTTGATCCCCAAAAGGGGGAGTGAAGGAGGCAGCCGATAGATGATTCTCATCATTGATGTTTCTATCCTTCTCTCCCTCTCCCTTCCTCTCTCTGAAATCAAAAACATATTTAAAAAAGAAAGAAATGAAGACAGAGATAGAGATAAAGATAGAGAGATAGAGATATAGATAGATAGAGAGACATAGACATAGACATAGACATAGACATAGACATAGACATAGACATAGACATAGACATAGACAAGAGAGCTCCAATGTTTGTGAGGACAAAATGGATATCCCAACTCAAGAAAAGTGAGATTTTGCTCTCCCTGTACCTTTATGTTCTGCATTGTTATAGGCAAAAGAAAAGCACATTAACTTACCCTGAATGAAACTGTATTAGGCTATCAACCTTTAAGACCAAGGAAACAAAACTTTAGTCTTGTACACATTCATTTTTCCCCTTTTGCTCCACTGGACTTTGGAGATAAAATGTTACAATAAAGTGTGTCTTGATTATGTAAAGCAACATTCTCCTACTCTTCTTGCCTCATTTGATGACAAAAGGATATTGGGATGAATGTACGACTGAGTACAGACATGTCCCCTGGTTGTGCAGTGGTTTATAAGTATCCATTTATCACTGACAGTACAACTTTCCCTTGTGCCCTCAACCTTGCAGGAGACTCAGGGGGATTCTAGGGTTTGAAGTTGGTAAGTGCCCAATTTTTCAGGACAGCCAGCTTCTATTGTTTGTTGTTGTTTTTTTTATCTCAGTTATGATTGAACCACATAAATGCCATTCTAGTTTTATAACCCTAGAATTTCTCCAAACCAAAGAATCTTAACTTTTGATATTAGCAAGCATTTTGAGGTTTCTTATATTTCTCAGCTTTATAATGATTTCTTCACCACACTGTAAACACCAATAGCTGAGATCCCTACCAGGTAGCATGTAGAAAATCATAGCCATTTTCTCTTGTCACTTCTGCAGCTCCCTTTCGTCTGTGCTGCCTTCTTCCTCTTAATTCACAGTGTTTTAGAGACCCTTTAAAAAAAAGGCCAAACTCTGCTTCTTCTGGTATCAAACTATATGTGAGTGACAAGGTACATATGTAATGTTTATTTATTAACACTTTATTTTTGTGTAACAATTATGCATTAGTTCAAGCACAGTTTCATGAATGTTAAAGCATCTTGAATTTTTAAGTTACCTTTCCAAAATTTCAAGACACTTAATTTTTTCTGGGGAAGAAGTAGTGATTTTTATACTGCTATCACATAGGCTAGAAAAATGTGAATTTTGAGTGTGTGTGTGTGTGTGTGTGTGTGCGTGTGTGTGTTACTGGTTCTTAATTTCCCACAGGGCCCTGTAATCCAGAGAGGTGCAATGAGTAAGTGCTCAAGTGGAGTAAGTTGGTATTGACTGTGAAAGACAGGGCTCCTTCCACTTATATGCTCACTTCAATAAAATTGAGAGGTTGAGTGCAGTTAAAAGCTTTTTATAACATCTTGCCAATGACCTAGAGAGCTTGTTCAATGGCTTGTTTAATATGCAATGAAACTTCTCAGATTCTAATATTTTGAAATTTTATTTGGCTCTTCATTTGGTTCCTAAGGAAACCTAATTTTTACCATTCGACATAAAAACGTATGAACTATTTTAATATATTACTAAAGAGTGTCTTGCACACTGTGACAGATGTATACTCAGCTCTGATCGTGTTGCTCATCAGGTGCATAGTGAGAGGTGTCTGTAGCCAGCTGATGGGGATGGGATATTGAACTTCAGAAAAATGTCCCACAGGGATTCAAAGAAAACTGCCAGGCAGGAATGAGTAAAGGAAACTCTGAAAAACTCACACACTTACCCAAGAGAGGACCAGCATTTTAACTCGGTCTACAAAAAGCTCTCTATTCTTCAGTGTTGTCCAGAGAAGCTTAGAAAGTTACAACTACACTCTAGCACTTTTGCAGGGCTTAGCCAATCTCTCTTTCTCCACTGCCCAATAAACAAGAGGGACTGGATCTTGCTAAAGAGGACAATTATCTCAGATCCAGACAATGCCTCTTCTTTATTCCTTGTAGTCCAGAATCCCAGCTTTGGTCTGCTCTGGGGGCATAGAGGTGGTGAAATGTATATACATGTTAAAATTGAAGCTTTACAATGCTATTGATAATAGAGTGCCTCATAATTTATCTGATCTGCATATAATACAATGGAGGGGGATATTCAACTAAACGAAATCCGAAAGAGCATTTTTGCTTTATTTAGTCAGTGAATATTTATTGAGCACTTATCAAGTAGCAAGCTTTGTTCTAGTTGTTGAGGATACACCTGCGAACAAAACAGACAGAATTCCTGCCCTCATCAAACTTATATTTAAATTCGATTTTTAAGACCATGATAGGAGAAACATTAAACCACTTTTTATGTCCACTCTGCTAACTTGAAACACATTATTAAACTTCTAAAACCAGAATAAAAGAGTCTTACATTGTGGACATGAAATAAAAATTTAACATGTTTTATCCCCAAATACATATATATGTTTGCAGTTTATTACAATAAATCAACTTTCACATGGTGTTACATTCCAGGAGTTGCTCACTTTTCTACCTTGTCCTTATGTGGAGAGGCCATCAGGGACTGCACAGATGACTAGCATTTTTAGCTTGTTACACACCTGTAGTCTCTAAACAGTCTAAAGATAATTTATTTTTTTTCTTTAATATATCTTTATTGATTTCAGAGAGGAAGGGAGAGGGAGAGAGATAAAAACATCAATGATGAGAGAGAATAATTGATTAGCTGCTTCCTGCATGCCCCACACTGGGGATCTAGCCTGCGACCCAGGTATGTGCCATGACCGGGAATTGAACCATGACCTCCTGGTTCATAGGTCAATGCTCAACCACTGAGCCATGCTGGCCCCGCTAAAGATAATTTCTTAAATAGTAACCTTTTCCCCCTCTTGTCAGTGAATCATGAACACCTCTCATAATCATCAGTTAGTGAAATCTATGTGTGAAATAACAAGCCCAAAGTTTTTTTGGGACATAATTTCCAGAAGCAGTATATTCTTTTGCTTCTCTATCCTCATCTTGTTCCACTTTACTCTGTTATGTTTATAGATACCTTGAGTTGATCTACTTTGGTAGAATAGTCGATATTCTTTTTTTTCTTCCATAAGTCATTTTGTCTAACTGAAAGGACTTGGTTGTTTCTAGATCCTTAGTTGTTGTTTTTTTTTTGTTTTGTTTTGTTTTGTTTTTATCAGGAATACTTCTACTCATTTTTCAGTTTTTAAAATGTGTGATATTACACCCTTAAGTTATTATTTTTTTATTTCCTCAAAACTTTTCTCATTTTCTTCTCTTACTGTTTGGCGTCTAAAATTGGTTGACTTTTTTCATTGCAACACCATGAGTTTCTGGAATTTCTCTAAAACCTTGCAATCTTGCTTATAAACTGCCAAACATTTTCTGAGTTATTCTTTTTCTAATTAATGAGATATCAATACAGACATGCAATGCACCCAATAATAACGTTGTTTTCTAGCTTCTTTTCCTCATCCTATAAGTTTATTTCATACATTATATGTATGTGGTACATGCTTCCAAGTACTACAGTTGACACTTTTTCCATTTTTACCACTGCATAATGTTGATTGCCATCTTTCAAGCATACAAAACAGTGTCTCTAATACCTACTCTTTGACTTTCAAGACAATGCTTACTGATTGTTTTTTTAAAGAAATTTCCTTCTACAATAAATGTCAGTAAGAGGATAGAAAACATATTTAGTCTACATATATAAAAGCTAAGGAACAGTTTTTTGGGGAAGAGAGAATAAAAGTCTTCTGAGCTGGTAACTAAGGAAGAAACATTTGAAGTGGAAAAAATAGGCTCTACAATGTTGGCTGGAATAAAATTGAGTCCAAGCCTGTAGAAGATGTAAGAAGAAAATTTGGGGGAATATGTATTGCTTCCCCCTTAATGTGTTTTGAGAGATACAGATAAAGAGTGCATTTTCTTTTCTATTATATGGTTGACTATCAAACTGTCACAGTTACAAAATTTCTCAGATACTGAATACTGGATCATGGTTTCAAAAGGATTTTACAGATAAACAACAGTGTGTGTGTGTGTGTGTGTGTGTGTGTGTGTGTGTGTTTTCAACTTAAAAAGTCATTGTCTTAATTTATGGATGTAACGACACTGACATTATTCCAATATAAAGGTGTTTTACTTTGTTTTATTGTCATCTCTGATTAGATGTGTATAATATTTACCATGTAGATTTAAGGAACTATTTTGCCTTTATTACAAGGTACTAGTATCTAGAGATCATTGTATCTTTTTTTAATATGAAAGACAGTTTTGAAGTTTAAATGAGAGTAGAAGGGAAATAAAACTCAATTATTTTATTTTTCTTCTTTTAACCCCAAGAAGTCAGTGCAAAGCCACAAAGATTACACTCTGTTTCTGTCATACCTATCATTTTGATTCACAGTAACATTACTTTTCTCTACTTTTCTCCAAAGCAGAAATACAGATAGATAGCCAGAATGGGAGAGAAGGGAGCAATTAAAAGTGGTTATAGGTTTCAAGTCTTGATGCTCATATTAAAAATTTATATGCTAGTTACATAGAGGAAAATATATTAAAATCAGAAGTTTTATTTTACTAAATTATGTTCACGATTTCACCTTGATATGTAAAGCACAGGAAATAATGGAAACTATTTGGGGCTTGAATTTTATAAACTACTAGTGGCCCAATGCACAAAATTTGTGCAAGGGGCTCGTCCCTTGCATCCCTAGCTGCCTTGCAGCCCTGTGGCCCCACCCCACACCCACTGGTCATTCCAGATGGTTGTTCCACCATCCAGTCTAATTACCATATTAGCTCTTTATTATATAGGATTCTTAATGTATTGTGTGTGATACTGCATATATACTTGGTATGTGGGACAGGAGAGATGGAGTAGTTGAAAAAGCCCAGTGCTAACAGTTAAGAGATGATGATAATTATGCAGCTTCTGACATAAACTATAGCTAGAATTCTAACGTCACCTCTCCATGTCCTAACTTCCATGTCTTAATATGAAGAAACTCATGGCTTTTTAAATTTAAATTCTTTATTGTTTAAACTATTACATATGTCTCCTTTTCCCACCATTGACCTTTCCCCAGCCAATTCCCTCCTGCCCCAATATATGATCTCACCCCCCTTGTGTCTGTGTCCATTGGTTATGCTTATATGCATGCATACAAGTCCTTTGGTTGATCTCTTACCTCTCTCCTCACCCTTCCCTCCTTTTCCTCTGAGGTTTGACAGTCTGTTTGATGCTTCTGTGTCTCTGGATCTATTTTTGTTCATCATATTCCAAAAATGAGTGAGATCATGTGATATTTATCTTTCTCCAAATGGCTTATTTCACTTAGCTTAGCATAATGTTGTTCAGGTCTATTAATGCTGTTTCGAATGGTAAGAGTTCTTTCTTTTTTTACAGCAGTACATTATTCCATTGTGTAGATGTATCACAGGTTTTTAATCCACTCATCTGCTGATGGGCACTTAGGCTGTTTTCAAATCTTAGCTATTGTAAATGGTGCTGCTATGAACATAGGGGTGCATATATCCTTTCTGATTGGTGTACTCCTATTTGACCCAGTAATACCACTTCTAGGAAACTGATGATTTTTAAAATGTATATTCTACTCTAAAATTCTGTTTCAAAATGAATTTGGTTAGTTACATATAAAATAATTTGTTTTATAATAGTGAAGTCCAGAAAATATAAGTTATTATCATAAATTTCTCCAAGTTAGTAGAAAAAATTTTTAAACTTGATTGTTCACTAAAGCACATATTTCTGTGGATGGATCAATTAGCATCTTTAGGCATTCTTTTCCAATTTTCTTATCAGTAATATTATGCATATAGCTTTGAAGACAAAAATAATAAAATATACACTCATAAACTATGAGCCAAACATAATTTATTTTCTTTCTTAAAGTACAATTTAAAAAGTAATATGGCTGTTCAATATTTAGTTTTTCTAAGTTAAGCAGAAATATAATCATATTTTAAGAATAGGAATCGCACTGGGAATATAATATCGTTTGTAAGGTGATAAATAAGATAGCTGGTTTAAAAAGCAAGAGGAAGTTGTAAAATTATGATGACCCTAAAATGCTTACATGAGCTTGTGTTTTGATGACACCCAAATGTAACAATGAAAGAAATAATTTTAAAAAATATTCATGACCAGCCAGTGTGGCCCAGTGGTTGAGCATTGAACTGTGAATCAGGAAGTCACAGTTCAATTCCCAGTCAGGGCACATGCCCAGATTGTAGGCTCAATCCCCCATAGGAACATCATTGATGTTTCTGTCTCTCTCACCCCCTCCCTTCCTCTCTGAAATTAATAAAAATTATATTTAAATATACTCATATACAGTTTTGCTTTTTCTAATTATTGTTATTTCTATTAACACACAAAAGGTATTCAAAAAGGCTAAAGAAAAATTCTTGACAATTTTCATAACGCAAATAATGATGGGGCAGTTTGAGAATACTAGATACTTAACCAATTATTATTCTGCAAGGAAGGTAGATTATATGTAATATATGTTATGTATGTAATATACATATAGATAAGTTACGCAAAAACATACATTCTTATTATTGTGTGGTTTTTCTTAATGTAGTCTATATTGTTTTTATAAAATGGACAACATTATTAAGGTTTTATCTTGAAACCATTTGGAATTTAATTATTTGAAGTTCCATAATTTTAGAAAACAATGTGGAAAAATAGTAGCATTACCTTTTAAAAACTTCTATTTCTCACAAATATCAAGGTATTTTAAGGATTATGGCACTTTTTTATGGCAAACAAGAAAGTTTTTTTTCCTTTTGTTGGACAGCATGTTATTTAGTGAAACATGGCACTACTTGTACAGAGCTTATAAACTCTTTTCAATGCTCATTAAACCCTATGGAGTTCAAATCACCATTTCACAGATTTGACCTCTCTTTCTGGTTAATGTCTTTACATTTCTTGTTTTACCCATATGTCCTCTTAGAATAATAGACAATTCTTCTCTTACTCTCTGACACTTGTTTTAATGTGGTGCATGTAACAGATAAAGTGAGATAAGTTGAGATTTTTATTTGCCTCTTAACTTTGTATGGTCTATTACACTTGGCATCAGGTCCTGGAAAATCCATTTGGTATTCAATTCAGAGATCTCTTCAAGTTAAATCTATGGGAATTGCTGTAATCAGATTTTTCCAGTTTTATTTATTTTTTTTTTGGACAATTATGCTTTTATAGCATATCTCTTATAAGAGAAGTACCGGATGAGTTCCATAGGAAAACTTTAATAAAGCAGTGAATTTGAGTTAAAAGTGACTTTTTTTTCCAATTAGAGAGTATTCATACATTATTTTAAAATTGCAGGTATCTTAATGAGAAGCCAAAATTTATGTTACCATTTTTAGTTAACCCTTGGGTTTATGAATCACTGCCAATAATGTAAAATTACATTACTTTGTAAATAATTTTAAAATTATAAGGTATAGTTTAAGTTTTGAAAACCAAACTTTTAGAGACCTATGTTAAATTACCACATTTTCTACCGTATTTAAAGGTATCTGCAATAAAGCAAGATGACTTAATCTTTATTGTCAATTAAATGTATAATTTTTCCAGGTTTAATTTATTCTTAATGAATGCTCTTTCAATTGTTTGTTATATGGATTTATTAAAGTTAAATATATTAGTTAATGAAAAGTACACACAATCTTGCACTATAAGATAACAGAAAGAATGTTTACAGATATAAATTAAATAGTATTATCAGTTTAGGAAAAACAGTGAGGTGGTAATAAAAGAAGTAATGGCTTTTATTATGGTAAAAGGATTCATCTGAGGCGGGTGGGGGGAAAGGCCAGAGTTTAAAATGGGTAATACATGTTGGAGTTTAAGCATGATCCATTTCATTTTATAATATGGACTCTTTTGTCTAACCTTTCTGAATGAGTTGACAATCTTATGCTTGTTGGCTTACTTTCCCATAAATCTTTGTTTCAAACTTTGATTATTGATTGTCCCCAAACATTTGCCAACCCATTTGGTAACCACATTCTTTTCAAAAAGTAGTACTAGAATGTTCAATTATCATCTGTTCGATATCAGAACAATACCCTTTGTCTGGCCAGCTGCTAAAATGTCCAGTTGCTGGGCTTATTTCATCTCAAATGCATAGGCGGCCTGCCAATAGCATCACATCTCGGCACCCTTCAACTGGTCCTGAGACCGTCCTTTCACTGGCCAGCTGTTACATTTATAGTTAAATGGTTCCCAAACCAAAGGCCACAAAAACAAACAAAAAAAACAGTGCCCTGTTCTATTTGCAGGGGGGTTATCTTGCCCAATCTTCATCATCAATGTCATATTGCTCTGAGCTATCGCCAGCATCCTACAAATATCCAGGAATCTTTTAGAACTTATTTTGTATTCATCATAGAAGGCACATAATTGAAGCAATCCACCTGCTCTGGGGCTTTTTGTCAACTTTGATCTGGTTAAGACATGAGTGACACTTGCTTATTTGTGTAAATTTGGATACTGGCTTCTCAGACAAAGCGAGAAATACGTTTTATGATAGATGTCTGCAATTTCTTTTGCTCTTGAAAAACACATCTGTTACAGATTTTAGTATTCATAAACTGCATTACTATCGTAACCATAAATACTTATTTTCAAAAAAAATAAATTCTGTTTATAAAATAAATCATAGGTAAGTGTATAAAAATACTTATTAGAGAAAATATATGATGGAGTAATTATCTCTATCTCAAACTTAAAATAACCTCTTTAAATGTTAGGTTTTATTTCTACTCTTTCCTCTAGAAATTACATATAGATGTGTATGGACATGTATATGAATTAAAATATTGGGTATTACCATCTGTTACGTCAAACATCAATTTGGAATATTATCATTTTTAAATTAATCTATAATATAAAAGCAATATATAATCATTGGGGAATTGGCAAATACATTAGAAAGAAAAAATAAAAAACTAATCAGTACTTAATTGTCTTGGCAAACTACTCCATGTTTTTTTCTGCTTATGTATACGTGTAAAATTATTAAAGTTTTAAACTTTGAGAAAACTCTATACACATTCATTTCTTAGTACATGCTTGTAAAATCCTATATAACAAAAAGCTAACATGCAAATTGTACCCTCGGGAGTTCAACTGACCAGGAGTTTGACCACTCACTATGACGTGCGCTGACCACCAAGGGGTGGTGCAGAATAAAGGAAACCCAGGCCAGCAGCCTGGGGAAGGAAGGCCATGATCGTCCCTGATCGCCAGCCAGGCCTACGGACCCTGCCCGTGCACAAATATCGTGCACCGGACCTCTAGTAAAAACATATATAAATAGCCCTGGCCAGTATGGTTCAATTGGTTGTGCATCATCCCCATGCACTGCAGGATTGCTAGTTTGATTCCTTGAAGGGCACATACCCCAGTTGCAAGCTCCATCCCCAATATGGGACGTGTAGGATACAGCCAATGTTTCACTCTAACATCAATGTTTCTCCCTTCCTTTCTCTCTAGAAATCAATAAAAATCTAAAAAAAATATATAAATAGATATATAAGGAAAAGTCATTCTCCATTGTCTTTAATTTGGTATTTATGGGGAAAATAGCATTTACTCTTACCTTTCACACCTATTTCTATGATTTTACAAACAAATACAAGAATATGCAGGTAAACATTCAAATTCATACTTATAATACATTATTGTGCACATTAGTCCATAACTGGCACTTTTCATTTAACAAATGTATGTATAATTTTGTTCAAAGATGGTTTGTTTTTAAGACATTTACCTGTTTATGCCACATTGAACTTCTTAAAATATACCTTTTACTTAATAATATCATTACATTTAAGAAATATTTATAACCAAAATGTAATGATGACACTAATTTCAAAGACCCCACATGCATCTCTAAAGCTAAAAGCCAAGAAAGAGGGGGGGGGGTGGTGGTGGTGGTGAGGGAAGGATGCAGAGAGGGAGAGAGAAAGAGGAAAAGTGAGGGAGAGAAAGAGGGAGGGAGAGAGACATATATATATTTTTTAATCAGCCAGGAATTGAAAACACTATTTAGGAAAGGTATCCTCTATAGCAGCAGTTCTCAACCTGTGGGTAGCAACCCCTGTGGCAGTCGAACGACCCTTTTACAGGGGTCGCCTAAGACCATCTTGCATATCAGATATTTACATTACGATTCATAACAGTAGCAACATTACAGTTATGAAGTAGCAATGAAAATAATTTTGTGGTTGGGTCACAACAAGAGGAACTGTATTTAAAGGGCCAGAAGATTGAGAACCACTGCTCTAGCATGGATGATTTAATATGCAGTATTTGGAATTTGACACTGTCCTAAAGCTACTGAAGGCACTTGTGATATTTTTTTGAGTTTATTTAAAAGAGAAGGAAACCTCATCTGAGCCCATTCCTTTAAACACAAAGTTACAATGCTCTAAAGGCTCTTGAAATAGTCTTACTGACTTGTAGACCATGGAAATAATGGCAAGAAGAAAAATATTCTTCAGAGATTTGAATACATTTATTGTGGCTCTTGACAGTCATCTGATAACTTGACTACCAAGTAGAGCTTTGAGGCCTGTAGTGGCAAAGCTATGGAAAAAACAAAGTCACTTTATTTTAAGCTACTGGAAAGTTTATAGTGTTAAACTGCTAGTGCAGTAACTCATCTCTACCAAAAATTTCTAGTCTATTAAACAAGAGGAAGATAGCATGGATTCAAGTAAGATCAAAATAATCCAAATGATCCCTTTCTATTTTCAGGGGCTATTGACAGTTGTTTTTTTTTTGCACAAAAGTAATTTTATAGGAAGCTGCAAATCAAATAAGGTATTTAATATAAAACTGAATTCATAGTCAACTAACTTTGAATATTTAGCAAATTTGTCTATAAAATATGAAGGACAAATGTTCCATGTTAGCACAGTAATAAAAATAAGATAAATAGTAATCATAATAAATATCACATTTATGAGGTCATCATACAAATATTGTATCAGTACTGTACATAAATTTTCTCACATCTTCTTCACAGTTGTATGAGGTAGATTTGGTCATTATCCTCCTCTGTAGACTATAAAGCTCAGCCAGGACAAGATTACCTGTCTTGAAGAACAGATCCAGTAAGCAGTGGATCTGGGATTTTAACCCAGAGATTTTAATTCTACAGCCTCTTTTTTGAAATACTACTCTCCACATCTCATTAATTTAAATTAGAGGAACCACAGATTAATGCAGATATATTACATTGGACATAATCACGAGGGAGGATTACAAGAAATGTTCTTGGACTTTCCATTTCCTTCTTTCTAATTCACCGCCTCTCTCCTGTCTTCTACAACTTTAACTTTTGCCTAAATGATGGTAACTGTTATTCTGCTAGTTCTCAAACCATTCATGGACATGGAAATAGTTTATTCTATAATCTTCAGGTTAACAGTATAGCAGAGGCAATGGAATAGAAAATACTCATACGACGTGATACAATATTCAATAGAATATAAACCAAGCCCAAAGGTATGAATATTTTAAAAGAAATATCATGATAAAAGGACAAGCACAGAGCACATATTCTGTTGTTGTTTCTAGACATTGTAGGCAGTCCAAGTTGAGTTCCAGCGGAAAGATAGGGGAGACAAAGAAATGGAATATAGATTTTGTTATTGATTCGCAATGAAAAAGTTTACTTGGATTGGTGGTGGCTGCAGTTTCTTGTCCAGACTTTGCCCATGAATAAGGGTCTTTTCCTCCCACAGACATTGGCAGAGCTAAATGCCTATAGGTCTTGTGCCCAGGACGGGGCAGGACCTGCTCCACTGAGCTCACTGCATGGCTCTGGTTACATGGCACTCAGACTTGGAAAACAGGAGATACCAAAGGCAAGGAAGGAGGCTAAGGAACAACTTTGTAGTCCCTTCTTCAAGATGCCCATCAAATAATTTACTGTTCCTGTAGGACAGCGGTTCTCAACCTGTGGGTCGTGACCTCTTTGGCGGTCAAACGACCCTTTCACAGGGGTCGCCTAAGACCATCCTGCATATCAGATATTTACATTACGATTCATAAAGTAGCAACATTACAGTTATGAAGTAGCAACGAAAATAATTTTATGGTTGGGTCACAACATGAGGAACTGTATTTAAAGGGTCAGAAGGTTGAGAACCACTGCTGTAGGAGAATGTGGAGTGAGTGTGAATGTGAGTGTGTATGTATGTGTGTGATTTGGCAGAGAGGGTCAGTGGGATAAGACAAAAGCCACTGTGATCAGAAATGAGAATTAAGAAATTACATTCCTCTGTCTCCTTGTTTGTTTTTTAGTGTAGAAAGAAGCTTAATATAATCATAATACAAAAATACTCTCATCTTAAAATAATTGAAATATATACAAAAGTATAATACATTATTTCTATGTTTTATTTTTAGATAAATCTGAAAGTATCCCTATTTTATTTTATTATTTTAGCAGAAAAAACCTTTTCATATCACCTTGTATATTCTCTCATTTGTTTTTTTAAATGTCAAATCATTATGTGTATTACTATTATCCTGATTATCTTGTCTTTCTCTTCCTCAGTCGCTCTCGCATGCAGAGTCACATGTCATGAAAACCTTTTTGTGATATTAAACTTATCTCTGGTACTTTCTTTGTTGCCGCATTCATAAACCATTACTTAAACCCTTTTGCAAGGACATTTGATTTCTTCCTACTTTTTCCTCCCATTCTCACCGCTTGGAACTGTCAATATTATTAAATTTTAAACATACTGCTGGGCATCATCTTATGATTAAGTTACTTTAATAATTAAATGGCTATTTGGATGTCCTTTTTGTGTAGTGCCTACTTAAATCTCTTGCTCATTTTCCTTTTGATTTGCCTGCCACTTCTTATTATATATAGTTCTTTATATAATTCTATGTGAGCTCTTTATATATAGTCATTTTCTCTAACTCCATAGCTTCCTTTCTGTATCTTATGGTATCATTTAATAGAAACTTTAAAAAGTTTTTTTGTAGTCCAATTGAACACTTTTTGATCCTTTAGCGATTCATCTGTTTTAGAGAATCATTGTTTATTTTAAGGTTATTAAGTTATTTTCTGGTAACATGAGTGATGGACAAATGAATAAGTAAGTAGTGACAATAATAAACTTAATTCTTACATCGTATGCAGAAAATAATTCCAGGCCACTTGTAGAAGTAGCAAAACAATAAAGCTTCTTGAATCTATGTCCATATGTATATTGAATTGACCTAACATCAATTATTAAAAGACCACACTTTCCTGTTGTCTTAAACCACCTTAGTTCTGTCAATGCTAGATGTTTTTGTATTGAAAAGATATTGAGCATATTTTCATATTTCTATTGGCCATTTGTCTGTAATCCTTAGAAAAGTATCTATTCAGATCCCCCCCCCATTTTTAAATCAAATTTTTTGTTTGTTTTTTTTAGTTGCTTTTTAGTTGTATGAGTTCTTTATATATTTATGTTAGCCTCTTATCAGAGTCATATTGTAAATATATTCTCCCATTTGTTTGGTTAACTTTGTTTTGTTGGTGCTTTCTTTTGTCATGCAGGAGCTGCTTAGTTTGATGTAGTTACATTCATTCTTTTTTTTTTTTTTTTTTTACTTCCTTTGCCTTTGCAGTCAAGTTCACAAAAATTCTTCTGAGAATAAGGTCCATAATTTTAATGCCTATTTTTTCCATGCATTTTATTGTTTCAGGTCTTCAAGTTTTTAATCAATTTTGAGTTAAATTTTGTGTATGATATCAGATAGAAATTTAATAACACACAAATAAATGGAAAGATAATTCCATGTTTATGGATTTTAATAATTAGCATTGTTAAAATTTTCATGTTATCTAAAACAATCTATAGGTTCGGTGCAATCCCTATCAAAAAACAATGACATTTTACACAAAAAAAATAGAATTAAAAATTCTCAAATTTCTCTGGAACCACAAAGGAATAACCAAAGAAATCCTGAGAAAAAAAGAACAAAGGGAGTTACTGTACTCCCTTACTTCAAACTGTACTAAAAAGCTGATCGAACAGTATGATATCAGCATAGAAATAGACACACAGATCAGTAGAACGTAACGGAGAGCCCATAAATAAATCCATACATATATGGGAAACTAATTTTTGACAAAGATACCAAAAACATACAATGGAGAAAGTAAGGTCTCTGTAATAAATATGCTTAAAAAACTGGAAAGCCACGTGCAAAAGAATGAAACTGTCTTTCTTCATGTTCATATTCAAAGGAATGGCTCCTGGGTCCTTGAGAAACACATTTCTGGGTTGTAAATGTTCCACAAAAAGGAAGATGGGGTGCCTAGCATCAGGAAGAAACCTGTCTAAAATTCATCAAACGGAGAGGAACTTTAAGGCCATGATGATCACTATCTTGATCAGAACCTCAGAATTAGTATTTCCAAAACCCTACCAAATAACTATTTGTTTAGACACAACAATATAACTGTGATTTTGTAACACTTTAATTCAAGCTCATGACTATGCTTAAATTGAGGTTATCTAACTATATATCCAAGCATGCACTTTGTTCTCTCTTAATAATAGAAATTCACTTTGTCTTCACCCCACCCACAAATAACTCTACTAATTGTCTTTAGCATATTATTGAATTTTTATATTCAACATGTTGCAGATTAAGTTAACACCTGAAAATATTTTGTAAAGTTATAAGAACCAATAACACAGAGTCAGTACCCAAGGGTAACCCCCCAGTGTCACAACAGTGGCGAAGCTAATCTTGGCTCTGTTAATATAAAATTTAGATATTTTGTTGTGGTTGGATAATTAATTTTAATCTCTTAAACAAATTAGTAAGTAAGAAAGCTTCTTATGCTTTTGAGGATTGTAGTAATGAGCCCTTAGAACAGTGGTTCTCAACCTTCCTAATGCCGTGACCCTTTAATACAGTTCCTCATGTTGTGGTGACCCCCAACCATAAAATTATTTTCGTTGCTACTTCATAACTGTAATTTTGCTACTGTTATGAATCATAATGTAAATATCTGATATGCAGGATGTATTTTCATTGTTACAAATTGAACATAATTAAAGCATAGTGATTAATCACAAAAAAATTGTAATTATATATGTGTTTTCTGATGGTCTTAGGCAATCTCTGTGAAAGGGTCGTTCGACCCCCAAAGGGGTCGTGGCCCACAGGTTGAGAACCGCTGCCTTAGAGTGTCTGAGGCCCTTTTCATTTCTCCAGAATGAATGGCCCTCTCACAAATTACTGGAAGGGAAGGTGACTGGTCACTACAGTCTCGTGAGACCTGTGCATTACATGAAATATGGGTTCTTCTCCCACCAACGCAGAGGTAGAAGGACACTGCCAGCTATTTTACAGCCCTGCTGTACTCAAGGGCATCTCCTCTGTTCACTATCACTTCAACAGTCTCAAGAATTCTGTTCTGTGGGACCTTCAGCCCCAGCCTCTGCTGCTGTGTTGCAAACTGCTGGACTCTATCAGAGCTCTGAGTTCAAGGAATCTTTCCCCGGCCTCCGCACTCGAGCTGAGTTAATGGAGCTCACCTGCTTTAGCAATGCCCCTGAGGGTTGCCTAAAGGTTTTCATCGAATTTCATGAGGAACCTGAAGCCTCTACAATGTTCAGTTGGGATGACCAGTCAGAAGGCTGTGATCAAATATGGATGATTTGTGTGACCTTCACTGAGATCAGCATTGCTAATGTAGGCAGAAAAAAATGTGGCTGAAGGCTTTGTTCACCAACTGTTCACAGATCTGGGCTCTTGTATCTCCATAGGACAGTTAACTGTGATAAAGTTAGATTAAAATGAAGACAACTGATACTGAAATTAGATATTATTTCCACTTAAACAGTATTGGTTAATTGGAATTTTCACTTATGCGATATTTATGCTTTTGTTAATGTAATAGTTTATCATGTTGTTTCTTCTGTTTCATAGTTCTAGAGCACTACTCATATATTTTGCCTGTTTAAAATATCATTTTTAAATATATAAATTTTGCACAAAAAGCACAGGAAGAATTTTATCCAAAGCATATGTACTCTCATCAAAATTAAAGTGTAATAATACTAGCATCACTCTGATACTATATTTAATCTATTGTGAAATATATATCCTGCATATAGGTTAGTATCTCATAAAATTACTACTCTTATTATCAGTGGGGTATCTGCTGCATCCCACCTGTTACTGGTGAAAGTGGAGCTGGGGTTCATAGGAGTAAGGAGGATCTCCTGAGGACTCCATAGCAGGATGAATCATCATGGGAAGCTTTATTGATGATGTAACTTTGAGGAGGTTCCCCTCCAGGGTCCTATCTCCCTCCATCCCACCATGTAAAAAGTCCAACTCTGTCTTTTGCAGTAACAGAATTAAGGCCACTTCCCAGAGTTTCTGCTCCATATCAAAGCACAGTTATATAGTTCATCTTTTCCCTTTGATTTAAAAGTCCACGGGTGTTTTTCTCTTGTGATATCAAATGAGCATGACTATCTCTTTCTTTCCTCATAGCATCCAATCTAATTATTTTTGTATCAGTGCTCAAAATTTTAATAACCATTCAAAATGTATTTGTGATACTACATTGGCTGGGTCAGAACCTGACTAAATTTTATTTTGAGAACTTATGCAATAATGTCTGTATGTTTCTGTTTGGGTTCTCTGAAGCCTGCTTTCATGAATAGCAGAAAGTTTATGGTCTATCTTAATAGTCTCAGAATGTTGGGGATATTGAAATGTACACAGTGATGCCTTTTGATTTCAATGAGGAGAGGAGTTAATCTTAATTCACCATGGCGGTTCTAATTAAAATAAGCCTGTCAGGTAGACTGGATGCTCCAGAAGTTGGAAGTAGGGAGAGATAATGGAAATTATAAGGGGAAAAAATCATAAGAATTCAGTAGTATGGCTGTCTGAGTCACAAAGGAAGCAGGGCCTGAATGTAAGATTAAGTAATGTTCCTTGTTATAATGTGAATCTATGTCCAACAGCTCTTTGATGTGATACCCCTTCAAGCTATGATGTGAATTAAGGAAATATACCACGATTGGCCCAAGAACTCCGCTGTGAATAACTTCTCTGAAGGAGTTGACTTGAGGAGACAGGCAGGAGTTTCCATGCTGGCGGTTGGAGGGAGAGCCGAGTTTGACAGATTGGACAAGCCCAGATGGGAAAAAGCCTTTGACACTGAGCAGAATGGGAGGCCAGCCATTGAAGGAAACATAAGAGCAGAAACAATTTTAAAAGTTAAAAACAGCATGCCTGCTTATAAATGACAATTCCCCAGTCTCATAGTTGGCTAGACAAACTCTAATAAAGACATTATAGAAATTGCCTGAATTTCCAGAGGATTCTAAAAACATCGTGAAGTTTCATCAAGTCAGAAGACCCAGAGTTTGGGGTTTTTGTTGTAAGTTATGATCCCTGTTGCTTCAGATGAGAGATCGGACAAGTATGTGTAATTATTGAGATATCTGTGGGCAAATATTGGCTGTAAGAACAAAATAGTTAGGAAATAAATAACTGAAGTCCCAATATGTAATTTTCACACAAAATTGATATTATAAATACCAATAAAACATTTTTAGTGGAGGCTGACTATACCTATCAGAATTTGCCACAAATAAAGTTTTTACTTTCGATCACTTCATATCAAAATGATTAGAATAATTTGAAAAATAATTTCTTTAAAGTGTTTATTACCAAAGTCATTTTAAAAGTGTATGGTCAGCCTTAACCAGTTTGGCTCAGTGGATAGAGCGTCGCCTGCAGACTGAAGGGTCCCAAGTTCGATTCTGGTCAAAGGCATGTACCTTGGTTGCAGGCACATCCCCGGTAGTGGGTGTGCAGGAGGCAGCTGATCAATGTTTCTCTCTCATCAATGTTTCTAACTCTCTATCCCTCTCCCTTCCTCTCTGTAAAAAATGAGTAGAATATATATTTTTTAAAAGTGTATGATCATTTTCAAGTGTAATCTGCCTGCATCATATCCAGAGAAGAGGCAATTTGGAGGCAGAATCTGTAGTCACAAACAATTCATAATTTTTTTAGTGACAGAAAACAATAATATTAAAGTAAATATAAATCAATTTTCAAGTATTTATTCCTAGTATATTTGACTTAGAAACAACATGAAGATAACTATACATCTCTATAGTGCCTTGAGGGGAAATGTATTTTAAAAACATATTCAGAAAGCTCTTCTGGTTTTAAATAATCTAGTATATTGCTTTTAAAACTTTAGCTTTCATCAGAACCATCTGGAAGACTTGTTAAAATGCTGATTCCTAGTCCCTAACCCCAGAGATTTTTTTTTCAATCTTTAGTTTCTTTATCAATTAAGGTATTACATATGTGACCTCATTCCCCCCATAACCGACCCCCCCACTCATGCCCTCTCCCCCCTTTTGTCTGTGTCCATTGGTTGGGCTTATATGCACGCATACAAGTCCTTGGGTTGATCTCTCCCCCTTACACCCACCCTCCCCTACTTTCCCTCTGAGGTTTGACAGTCTTATTGCTGCTTGAACCTATGCATCTAGGATAGAGCCAGTGACTTTGCCTGTCTGACTGGCCTCCAGGTGGAGCTGAAGTGGCTATTTCATGCCCCACACTCTAGGAGTGTTTCTGTAGTCCACATTTAAGATAACATTGTGAAATTAAACAAAAGCAAAACAATCAAAATACAAAAGATAGCTAGAAATGTTCCTAGTGTAAGTGTTTCTTTTTATTTATTTCCTGCTCTGTTAACTGTCCAAGCTGGAAGTCTACTTGGAAAACAGAAACTAACAAAAACTAGGCCTGAAGTATGTCACTTGTAGACTCTCTGAATAGTCAAAGACAAGCTCCGCAAGTGTCTCTAATGAAATGTACATTCGATCAGCTATTTAGACAGAAACTAATCCAACCCATGTGATTTCCCTTTTAAACTTCATCCTTTCTGGCCATCATTATCTCATTAGATCCAAAACACACTAAATAGTGTGTACTAAAATTAGAAGCTTTAATAGAAAAATAGCAAAGACAGGTCATGAGAACCAGCAATCTTAAAATTGTAATTTACATTCCAGTGGGAGCCATCTATGAAAAGACTTTCTTTAATTTAATCCTCAGCGAGGGGTCCTGTTTTAAGAGCAAAAAAGAAACAGTGAAATTGGCTCTATATATGCAATAGAGATTTTTAATATAGCTAGATTATAAGGTAATAACATTATGCAACTTTCTCAAAACTATGCTCCCACACAGGTTTAATTGCCACAAGCCATTTGTTGAGAACATTTCCTGAGAATTATATATTTAAACAAAAAATGTGAATAGGAAGCAACTGTTTCAAATATCTTAAACTATAGAACTTCATGTAAAATTTTTTTCTCCTATGCAAGAAAAAATAAAGATTTTGATCTAATATAAAATTTCTCAAATTGCTCCTTAGAAAAATGCGTCAGTCAGAACAAGCTGTCCTGGAAATGAGGTTTGTTTCTGTATGTTATTTGAGGAGACCAAGTTACCCAACATAGCATGATAAAAGTTCAAAACAAACAGAAGTCTGATAGATCTGCTGTTTTTTTTTTCTCCATTTACACACCCTGGCTCCATCCTCTACCCTTTTCTATGTTGCTATCATCCCAGAAGGCTGACCCCTGGATGAGGCATCTTGAAGATTAATATCTATCCGTAGGTGGATTTGGACAATGGCAGCACAAGCAGTTCATATTGAAGACTAAAGCTAAAGTATTTGTTCCTCACCAGATGATTCTCATGCAGAGTAACTTTTGAAAATCACTGTATTAGATAAATTATTTAATATTAACATCAGAAGTACTTTTTTTAATCATGTTTTTAAAATGTACAATTCCTCAAGGCATTACAGAGATCTATAGTTATCTTCATTTAAAATTTTAAATCCATTTTGTCCTATTTGATCCTGGAAGTCATTGTGCCCCTCTGTGGTAATAACTTCCACTAGCCAGCCCACTTATCCAAGATTCTAGCATTGACTGCGCACCAATAAATAGTTTCTCCCTTGTGCCTACTCGAGGCCTTCGAGCTGGTATTCCTGTCGCTCGGTAGCTGTCCTCTGGTGTTCCGCTCTCTGGTTTGATCTTTTAACCCAGGATGCTTCGCCTTGACACCATTGACATTTGAGACTGGATGGTTCTTCATTTTGCAGAGCAATCCTGTGCATTGAGGATGTTTAGCATTATTCCTACTAGAAGCAAGTAGCACCCCTCCTCTGTAATGACAATCAAAAATATCTCTAGACTTTGTGAAATGTCCTTTGGAGGACAACATCAACCTCTCTCCTCCACCACACACACTGGCCGAGCACCATTCCTGTAAAACACCTCCTAGTTCTGTAAGTATTCTCTTCTTTAAAGTCTCCTATTTTAACCATTGGAGTAGAGTCCCAAGTCATATAACAGAAAATGAGTAACTTAAAACAATAGAAAAAATGGATTTATTGCTCAATGTCAATAATGGTGGGGAAGTAAATCATGATTAGTTAAATCTATATGGTAAGATTTTATTAGACCTTAGAAAATATTTAATTTTTTTAAAAATGTATGGGAATTGTTCTTAATGGTGGATATATATGGAATTTACTTAATAAAATAATTATTTCCAAATTGGAACTTTGTTTAAATAAATTTATATAACATTAACAAAATGTATATGTCAGTCCAGAACTACATTACAAAGTAGTCAGAATTGTGTTATATGAAATAATTTAAAATAAAGAGTTTTAAGAATTGTTAACTAACCCAAAGCTTATAAAATATATATAGTTGTTCATCAGAATGTAAAATAATCATTGTTAACATTAGGAAATTATTATGAAAAATAAATAATAAACTCTGTTAAGGAAACAGTGAACATATTTTTTAAAATATTATAAAATGGTCCTATTAATGCTGTTCAACCATGTCCAGCTGTCTGCTTACTAAGAATAGAGTAAGACTGCATTTCTTTGCCCTATTGAAGTTAGGTCTAGCCACGTGCTCTTTTTACCCAATCAAATATGTGCAAAAGTAAATTATATGTCTTCTCTCTTTTTTTTTTTTTTTGGAATTGATCCCTGTAATGGGTTCTATTTGAGCACAATGATAGTAAGTATTGGTTAATTTCATATAATAATAATAATAAGCTATATCATCACTTAGTCATGATGATTACTTATTTCACTAATTCTAACAAAGTTTATCTTTTATGCCCATCCTAAAATTTCAAATCATTAAAAACAAAGTTAATTTCCTGTTAATTCATTGTTCATGTTGAAACACTGAATATAATTATAAACATTTTGAATCAGATTTACTGTCTTATTAATTCACAGGGAAATATATTTAATCACTTAAATAAATGAAAAGCTAATATTTGTATCACATAATTCTTAGTACTTTAAAAAGAGTAAACTACTTTGCAATTAATTATCTCTGAAATTATAAAATAATCCTTCAATTATTAGCTCATCTACTCTCAACCCATGAGAATTGTGGAAACTGAAAGTCTGCTAATTGTAGCATATCTGAATAATAACCTCCTATCATTTATACCCTTATCCAATGATTTTTCTTTGTTTTTCTTTTCTGTGCCATTAGGGTAAACAAATGTAGGTCCCCACATAATGTGTTTGCTCACTGATAGAAGTAATATAAGAAGCCAACATATTTAAAAGTATCTATAATGTCCCAGGAAACATGAAGGGGATATTCATATCTAAATTAATTTGATCCTCACAGATGTACTATAGAAGTTTGTTGTTATCTTAGTTTGTGTGTTGCTAACTTTGTGTGAATGGTGCAAACCTGCAAAATGATAATTAGATTTAAAAGAATAGATGAATAAACTTAATTATGTTACCATTTTTTTTAAATCACTGCTCCAGGATATAACCAGCAGCTATTCTAAAAACAGCAGCTTTTTGTTCATAGAAAGACCATTGCAGTAGCAAAAATCACAGTCTCTTACTATAGATATCAGTCTCAAAACAAACTTAGGAAAAAGTTGGTAAGCACAAAAGATGGATGTTAGATTGTCTTTTGGCCATAGTTTGTCAAGATACCAGAACATTTATGTGTAAATTTTTATAATAATAAATCTGATTCTAGTTTAGTGATTCCTTATTGCATTTGCATATCTTTGGAAGGGAGAATGATAATATCCCTTAAACTCAAAAGCTAACACCGGCCAAATAAACAAGGTTTACATTTATGTGGGCCACAAAAAACAAAAGCTTCAATTTTCATAAAAACATAGGTTTATTTTGATAGAGACATGCTGAATACAAAGGTCTGGAATAAATGAGTAATCGTTAACATAAAATAATAAAATACTTTAATAAAAATTAATATTTTTCTTGCACATTAACTTACCAGACACTGGATAACTGCATAAGTTAATGAGTGTAATGCAAATAAACCTATTTTTCTTGTTCCCTGAAAGCGAAATATTTCCTGTTGCACATACCAAACAAGTCAGTCCAAGACTAATGAGGAGGCAATTGGCTGCTAAAATATTCTCTGCTAGTATTAGTGGAGAGAAATGGTGTGCCTGCAAGTAAGGCATGTAAGGGAGATGAATGCAAGATGATTATAATAATCAGTCATTAGCAAACTTTGTAGTTCATTATTAATAACTAGAGGCCCGGTGCATGAAATCGTGCACTGGGGGGTGGGGAGGGACCTTCAGCCTGGCCTGTGACCGCTCACAGTCCCGGAACCCCCGGGGATCAGGCCTAAGCTGGAACTCAGACATCCCTCTTGCAGTCAGGGGCTCTTGCAATCCAGGACCCCTTGCTCCTTAACACCCGCCTGCCGTGGATGCAGAGAGGCTCACACCACCTCCGCTGTCCTCTCCAGCCGTGAACCCAGCTTCTGGCTGAGAAGGGGTTGGGGGGAAGAGTGTTGCTCAACCAGAAGCCAGGCTCTTACTGCTTCTTAGTGCTGGCCCCACCCCCACCCATTGGGGGGGGGCAATCTGGGGCCAGGCCGACTGGGGGAGGGGCTATTGGAGTTTGAGGCACCGCAGTCGCACCATGTGCAGCTTCTGCTGAGGCTCCAGGATCGCTTCGCCCTCTGTCCTCCTGCCTCTGTGGTGGCATGGCACCAGGCTGGGCCTGCACCACTGCCTCTGTGGCCACCTCTGTGGAAGGGCCCATGCTGCAGCATCTCTGGCCACCTCTGTGGAAGGGGGGTCGCTGGGACCGCCATGGCTGGCTTGGCAGAGAAGGCTCTTTGGCCCCATCCTCTGCCCACTGGTTGTTCTGGAAGGTCGTCCGGAATGACACCTGGAAGGTCGTTCGGCTGTATGGCCTAAGTAGCATATTACTCTTTTATAATTATAGAATATTATGCACAATGAGATACTGTAAAAATTAAGTTACAATTTTTAAAAAATATATCTTTATTAATTTCAGAGAGGAAGGGATGGGGAGAGAGAGAGAAGCATCAATGATGAGAGAGAGAATCATTGATTGGCTGTCTCCTGCATACCCCACACTGGGAATTGAGCCCACAACCCAGGCATGTGCTCTTGACTAGAATCAAACTGGAACACTTCAGTCCACAGGCCGACACTCTATCCATCAAGCCAAACCAACTAGGATGTAAAATTTTTATTAAAATGTTTCTTACATACCGTTATATTAGCTGGGCCACAGAAATATTCATTGTGGACCATATGCGGCCCGCAGGCCATGAGTTTGACATGATGGCCTTATATGGCTTTTTATGGTAGAATATAAACTCCATGAAGTCAGTGTTTGTAACAGTGGAATTTGCTTGGCTAAATCTGAGTTTATCTTGTTTAAAGCTGCATCACTAAAATATTGGCTACAGTTTAGCACATAGTAGATATTTCACAAATTTTGCTTTTTTTGAGACATCAATAAATAATCAGATCCACATTTGGATAATAAAATGGGGATTTGAATAGGAAAATCAGAGGAAAGATATTGGAAGAAGTCACAAAACATATAAAATTATTATAATTGTGCATTTACCTACATAGTGGCCTATATATTTGTCTAATTAAAACTATCTTATAGTGTTTCCATAAAGATATGATAGCCTAAGGATTTCATGCAAGTTTCCTGAGAGAAACTTGTGCAGGTCTATTTCAAGCACTATTGTATTGTAATATTGTTTGTCATTGTGTAAAATGTACATTGTAATAGCGGTGATGCCAATTTCCATGCTAGCAGTAGTCCAGCAGCCCTGTTGTGAATATAGCCAATGTTTAGTACATAAGCACTAAGAAAACTAGGTTTCTAGAATATGTTTTGTGAATCTGACATTTTTCTCATTTGCATATCATTGGCACTGTGTGTAAAATTAGACCAGATTCTAAAGTCTTTTTAAACTTCAAAATGGATATCTAATTTATTACACTTTTTCCTCTTCTGGGCTTTACTATTTATCCCCTTTTGAGTCATTATATTTGTGAGTTTGAAAAGTGGCCAGGATTGGAACAGGATCACGCCTATGTTTGAAAATTAATTATTCTGTTTCAATTTCCCCTACTATTTACCCACCCCCATTGACTTTAGTCACAAACAATTCATTTAAAATACTCTGCCCCTTATAGCAGAATAGCCTGGTGAGTGAGGAGCTAGGAGCAGTACCAGAAACCATTAAATCCTATACAAATGATGCCAGTAAGGTTTGGCACAGCAGCAGTACTGCACTCAATTATAAATAATAACATAACTACAAGTGCATGCCCTGGGCTTTCAGCTGATTAAATATCATAACTGCACAGGCTGCAGTTCAGAGGCATGAAAGACAGATTTCCAGTTTTTACCTAGGAACTGAAATTCTATCACTTAAGTGTTAATTGGTGTTACATTGAGTAACAATGCTATGAACTGAAAAGGCAAGACAAGGACTCCCTGCTGTAATGTTAAAGTGGTATGCATCCATTATCAGCTCGCTGAATTACCAGTAGTATGTATACCACCTCATCTAGTTGGAATAATGCAGGGGAACAACAGTAGGGGGTGAATGGAGCAAACCTGCAAAATGATAACTAGATTCAGGTCATGGCCATCTGAATTATATCTTACTATCCTACATTTTCTCGTATAAATGATTAAAAAGGAAGCTACTTTAGTGAGATTTGGTCATGTATTTTGGAGGTAATGTCATGTAGATGTTAGTTTTTATAATTAAAATGTATATGTGATATTTTGCACTATGCACATAATATACACAAATAAAAGTAAACACTTGTTATTGTCAGTGTTTATATTGAGTTGTAATTTCAGAATTCTGGGGCTTCTTCTGAGCTAAAAAAAGAAGAAATCATAATCCTTGAAATATGTCTAGTTCCTTTGCACTATCAGCAATTGTGTGAGGTAGATCATTGTCTCCAATTTACACGAGAGAACAATATCACTCAAACAATTGCTGCTCAAGACAGGTGCACAATAAGCCAAGATGTCCATTTCTAATTTCAAATTTTGACCTCTTTATATTGGACTATGACAATATTTATAAATATGATAAAATGAAGTACAGGGATAAAATAAGTGTATCCCTTTATTTTAAGTAATCATGCTTTGTAAATGTATGTATATTTCATTTCATAGGAGAATAAATCCATAATACCCTAGAGATTCCAGGGACCCCTTATTCTAAGAGTAATACTGATAACTAAAGTATTTGATTGTCTGAACTTTTGTGTAATCTGTCTTTCTTTATTATGATAAAATAGTTTGTCAGTAGTTATCAATGTCTCTTGATATATACATGAAAGATTATTGCTTATGCTTGACAAAGTCTTAGTTATGAACCCATCTAGACTGACCCTTTATCTAATGAGTTTATTAAGAGCTTTATAACATTTTATTTATGTATATCCCACTGCATAATGGCACAATGCATGCTGCATTATACTATTTCCTTTAATAGAAAATTGAAAGAATATGTTTGATTTGATAAATTCTAGAATAATGATAATATGGTAACCACCAGCTCAATGTGGCTACTTAAATTTAATTAAAATGGCATAAAATTTAGTTTCTCAGTTGCATTAGCCACATTTCAAATGCTATCTAGATATACGTGGCTACTGACTCACAAAGTAAAATTTTTCATTACTGTAGAAATTCTACTTAGTGTAATTGTTGCACTATACATTTGAGGGTTTGTTTAATTTTTCACATTAGTTGTATCAGAAACACTGACTATATCATGTTATTCATTTGAAATATATACTTATGACATAGATTTTTAATTATCAAACAATAACATTAAAATAATTTTAGTTAATATACTAAAGAATTAAGTGATGAAAACAAAAATGTAAGATGTGCATTGGGCCGAGCCAGCCCAGCAAAGGGTGGGCAAGCCTGAGTGAGGGCGGTGAAGGATGGAGAAATGACAGACAGAGGGAATAAGCTGGGTCCAGGTGGATCTTCCTGTGCCTGGCTGAGGCCACAGAGAGAGACCCAGAGGCAAGCTGAGCCTTTATTTTATAGCCAGAGGTAAACAAGGTAGTGGTCACCATAGTTACAATGTTCTTGTGAGTTTCACTTGTTTTGGCTGCACTTGCTGCACCTCCCACAGCCCATTAGTTACCTAGGAAGGATCTAGGGAGTGTCATAAGGTCAAGCCTAATTATGCTAAGAGGACTGTGCCCTCTAAGCTGGGACTTGTTTGTGGCCTTGCCAACAGGCCAGTCCTAGGCTTAACCCTATAGCCGCACCCTACAGTGCATAACAGGTTACCAGCAGCAAGAATGCAGCTGAGAATATATCATTAAATTTGAAGGTACATCCACAGGCATTACTTAAACTGAATCAAAACGAGGAAAAAAAAGAGTGAAAACCATCATCAATCATTATCATTATAAAAGCATGAAGAAGATATACTAGTAAGGCAATATTAAGTAGCCTAATATAGAAGTAATTGGAATCCTGGAAAGAAAAGAGAATAGAATGAGTCAGAGGAAATAGCTGAAAATATTCTAATACTAAAAAAAAAAACAAAAACAAAAAAAACAATCCACAGTTTCCAGAAGTTCAGAGAACTCTAAGAGGCAAACAAATAAAGCAGGACACAGCTTTGCAAGAAAGAACCTCAGAGAGCTACAGAGCGACCCTCGTGAGTGTTCTGAAGAATATTGATTAGGACATGCATGTGATGAAACCGCCCATGGCTAGGGAAATAACCATTTCAAAAATTGGAGACAACAGAGCCCAGCACTTGTAAAAGAGCTAAGGATAGAGTCTGTTCCCACCAGGCAGATTAGAAGCAAATTGTATAATTCATGGGGTATGGGTGAAATAAACAGAAAGGTCCTGCCTCAGTAGTAGGCAATATTTAATCCTAGAATAGACACTGCTGCCATCTGATGAAGTTTAAAAGCAAAACATGAAAGGATTAAAGTACTTTCAAGTAAATTAACTGCATCTGAGAATACAAAATATTCAGCACCCAAAAGTGTAAAATTCACAATGTATGCCATTTAATTAAAACACAAAACAAAAACACAAGCATGCAAAGAAGTAAATATAATCCATGGATGGGGTGGGGAGGGAGTCAGTCTTATCAAAACATACCTAGGATTGACACAGCTTTGACACAGATGTTTAAAAAAGACGATAAAACTATATTCCATATGTTCACAGAGCTCTGTGGAATATAGAAGTCTGAAATAATCCAAATAGAACATCTAGAGATTACTACACTACAAGGGGTGAAAAATACACTAGTTAAAAATTGCAGGAAGAAAAGATTAAATAATCTAAAGATCTAGTAGTAGAAACTCTTCAAAATAAAACATAGAAACGACTAAAATAAAACATAAAATAAGAAACAATGAAAAAGAGACTATGAGTTTTGGTACAACTTTGAATGCTACCATACCTGTTCGTGAAGTTTTCAAAGTGGGTCTGGGAATAAAACTATGAAAAGAAATAACAACCGGAAGTTTTCCAAATAGTAAGATATTATAAACTCATAGCTCCAAAACTTTCAAACAGAAGAATTCTGAAGAAAATGACCCCTGAACACATTATAATCAAATCATTTGAAACCAGTGGAAAAGAAAAAAATCTTAAAGGCAGGCACATTATGTACACGTTAAAGGGAAATATAAGATTGGCAATAGATTGCTCATTGAAAACAAGCAAGAACACTCTTTAAGTGCAATAAAAGGAAGAAAAAAAAAAAGAAGAAGAAGAAGACTATTCTTGCCGAAACCGGTTTGGCTCAGTGGATAGAGCGTCGGCCTGCGGATTGAAAGGTCCCAGGTTCGATTCCGGTCAAGGGCATGTCCCTGGGTTGCGGGCACATCCCCAGTAGGAGATGTGCAGGAGGCAGCTGATCGATGTTTCTCTCTCATCGATGTTTCTAACTCTCTATCTCTCTCCCTTCCTCTTTGTAAAAAATCAATAAAAAATATATTTAAAAAAAAGAAGACTATTCAGAATTCTAAAACAGATGAAAGTATCTTTCAAAAAGAAGGGCAGAGAAAAGCCCGGCCAGCGTGGTTTGGTGGTTGAGTGTCAACATATGAGTGAAGAAGTCATGATTCAATTCCAGGTCATGGCATATATTTGTGCTGCTGGCTCAATCCTCAGTGTGGGGCATGCAGGAGGCAGCTAATCAGTGATTCTCTCTAATCATTGATGTTTCTCTCTCTCTCTACCTCTCCCGTCTTCTCTGAAATAAAAAAGCAAAATAAACAAACAAAAACAAAGAATTCCTCCCCAACAGAACTATACTAAAGAAATTGTTGAATAAATTTCCTCAGGAAGCAAAGAAATAATAGCAGATAGAAATTTGTATCTACATAAAGAACAAAGTACACTAGAAAAGGTAATATGCAAAATAAAGGAAAATAAACCTTTTCCATATCTTTTCTTATCATGTGAAAAAAAAAGACACACACACACACACACACACAATAAAAACAAACTTGTCATGGATTAGAGATTAAAATAAAGAGGAAAATGATAAGACTTTTAGAAGAAATCATAGAAGAAAATATTCATGTCTAGGGACTTGACATTGTTCTTGGGTGTGGCACCAAAATAATACAACTACTAAACAAATAAAATAATAGTAAGAAAATATTGGGTCATTGTAGCACATGGATAAGTGAAATAAAAGCAATGACACCAGTGACGTGAGAAAGACGGGAATACACTCTCAGAGGTACTTACACTCCATATGATATTACGTATTGTTATGTTTAAGGAAGGAATAACATTATGAATAAAAATAAATAAATAATGAAAAAAAGAGATTAGCTATAATCCCATGCCTCCCAACAGCAGCTAACATATTACACTGCTTTTCAATAAAATATATATCCTTGTAAAAACTGTAGTTTCTCCTAAAACAGGCAATAAGCAAAATGCTATCATTAAATGAGAAAAATCAAACCTTTGTGCCCATTCACATTGAGAACTTCGGAAACACCTGGAAGCTTTACCTCCAGTTCACTGCATATCAGCTTGTTGCCACATTTTAGCTGCTACTTTACATTATAATGACATGGTAAGGAAGAGACAAAACTGTTGTGTCCCTGCTGACAGTGTAATCAATACACACCTGTTTTCTGCTGGGAAAAATGCAGCAGTAGATGTGGTGGCATTTTAACCTGTAAGATGGTGACAAAGTATCATGCTGAAAACACATGAATTTGACAAACTTTCACATACTGTTTGCAAATTGAACACAAGCAGCGGGATGCTGGCATATGTTACTATTTCCATGATGACAGATTATGATGCCTCAGGTAAAGGTTAGAATCATTCATGGCAAAGAGTAGAAAACCAGTTATGAGACATAGCCGTGAGGTACATGCTTCATGTTTTCTATTGTTATCCAAATATGTTTTGTTTTAATATAGGTTTCTTTTAAAATGAATTAAGTCAAGAGTATTTATAAAAGTAAGGGTGATTGAGAATACATTAGACTTTTTCCTTGAATTTTATGTATTAATATACTCCAGACAAAATTAAAAGATCTGAATATGATGTTTTAAATAATTGTTTTACTCTTGTTTCAAATTATTTATGTAATGCATATGTAAAGGTAAGCTATGTTTGAATGTGGGTACACCATCAGTTATTTTTCTCCAAATTAGGATGTACTGTCTACATTGTTACTTATTTCACACAAAATTGAACAAGTTGTCACATGATCAAATGTATTCTTCTTTAGAACAAAATAATCAAAGACAAAATAATTCTTGAGTTTTTGATCAATTATATTTGTTGAGTGTGTTTTTAAGGAATGTTATTATTTTACTTTTATGGTGGAGGGAAATCCAGTAGCATTTTAGGAACTGTTCAAAAATGATTTGTATTGACAGTTTTTGTAAGTATCCCTCTTCATTAATGATAAATAAAATGTCAAGTATTTGTGTATTTATCAATACTTTTATTGTCATATTCGTTTTTATTCATATATGAATATACTAAATATATTTGTATTTGAGCTTTAATTTTAACAAGTTGATTTAAAAAGAATCTCTAACCAAACCCATTGCATTTTGAAAAAGTTACATTATAACTTGGAATCATCTGAAATTATTATTTCAACCATATTTTTTTTAAACAAGGCACATTTTTTTAGTTACTTTTCTTTATCTTGTTTATTTTGTAATATTTGGTGTAGTTTTTAACTATGCAATTTATATAATGCTGTTTTCATCCAATATTGAATAATAAAGTGGTTTAGAGTGTGATACTAAAGATTATAATTACACATAATTCTGTTTGCAGCAGGAAATTATCAATACTACTATAACAAAAAAGAGGGTAAAGAAAGCTGAGATAAAAAGTATTAATTTTCGCCCTGGCCGGTTTGGCTCAGTGGATGGAGCATCGGCCTACGGACTGAAAGGTTCCAGGTTCGATTCTGGTCAAGGGTATGTACCTTGGTTACTGGCACATCTCCAGTAGGAGGCGTGCAGGAGGCAGCTGATGGATGTTTCTCTGTCATCGATGTTTCTGACTCTCTATCCCTCTCCCTTCCTCTCTGTAAAAAATCAATAAAATATATATATACTTTTAAAAAGTATTACTTTTATATTTAGAAGTTTGTTTTGTATATGGAAATAACAATTATCCAGTGAAGATTATAGGACTTATGTCTCCAAACATTTCTTTTGATCCAATTAACCTATACAGCCCTCCATCATTTATAACTCATAATATGCTATTTACAGAGACCAAATAAGTATGCAGTTCACTTGCCACTTATGCCTCATGTGTAAACCCTAAGTTTATCTCCTTGGATAACACCTTCCCTGACTCCTATTTTGTTCAGATAAAAATTCTTTTATTTATTTATTTCTCTTGATTTAGTTGAATTTGTTGTCTGAATTTCTAAAATAGAATGTAAGAGTCCTTTAACGTTAGCACCTTTAGCTATTTAATTCATTGCTATTCTGAAGATGTCAAGAACAGTGCATGAATAGACTATATTTAGTCCATTGTAAGTTTGTACCTTCTTTGTCAAATATTAATTGACTATAAGGCATGGATTTATTTCTGGGCTCTCTAGTCTGTTCCATTGTTCTATATGTCTGTTTTTATGCCAATACCATGCTGTTCTGATTACTATGGCCTTGTAGTAGTTTGATATCACATAGTGTGATTCCTCCAACTTTGTTCTTTCTCAGTATTGCTATTGCTATTGCTTTTGTGGTTCCATATAAATTTTTGAAACCTTTGTTCTAGTTCTATGAAATATGTCATTGGTGTCTTGGTAGGAATTGCGTTGAATCTGTAGATTGCTTAGCATAGTATGAACATTTTAATAATGTTAATTCTTTGTATTTATGAACATGGTATATGCTTCTACTTATTTGTTTTGTTTTTTTTTTATATATTTTATTGATATTTTACAGAGAGGAAGGGAGAGAGATAGAGTTAGAAACATCGATGAGAGAGAAACATCAATCAGCTGCCTCCTGCACATCTCCTCCTGGGGATGTGCCCACAACCCAGGTACATGCCCTTGACCAGAATCGAACCTGGGACCTTTCAGTCCACAAGCCGAAGCTCTATCCACTGAGCCAAACCAGTTTTGGCTGCTTCTACTTATTTTTATTTAACTAAATTTCTTTCTTCAATGTCTTATAATTTTCTGAGTACAGGTCTTCATGGATTGTCCTGGAGGACATTATGCTAAGTGAAATAAGTCAGTCAGAGAAGTACAAGTACCATATAATTTCACTCATATGTTTAATTTAATGAACAAACTGAACAACCAAGCAAAATAGAGACAGACTCCTAGATAGAAAGCAAGAAGACAGCTCTGTTGGGGAGCAGGGTATTAGTAAGGGTGAGGGTGGAGATATTTAGGAAAAAAAAGTGAGAGAGAACTCATGGACAATAATGTGGTGAATTGGGGGGGTATGGGGGAAGGAGGTTCGGTGGCAATGGAAGAGGACATAGAGGGGATAAATGGTGATGGAAAAAATAAATAATTAAAAAATAACAGTATATGATGCATAGTATGTGCTCAATCAAATAGAGGTTATTGGAATAAAATAATTAAATGAACAACTGAATTTTCTAAATTAAGTGTTTAAAAACTTGACCCACATTGTCTACATTATGTAACTTCTATTTTATTTTAGTATGTGGCATTTAATACAGCCCTTTGTCAATGATAAGGATGCTGTCAAAAATCTCTAGGGCCGCTAAGAAGTTTTAGTTAATCTTGTTGATAAGACATGTATTTATCTCCTGTACTTATTTTCCCCACTGAATTTTATTTAGATCAGGAAAAAAAAGCCATAATTTCAGACTGGCTATTTATTTATGTTTATTTTCCTTGAATACCCTATAGTATTAAAATCTAGGGAGAGAGTTATAGATTCTTAATTCAATATAGAAGAAAATCTCATATAAGGAAAGTTATTTTTGAAAATACTTTATGAATCCATGACCTTAAACTACAATAAATACATCCCACAATAAGTCCAACCCAGCTGGTTTATTTCTTGCCTAAAACAGATTATTATTTATTTGGTTAAATATTATATGCGACTAGAGGCCCGGTGCATGAAATTCATGCACTTGGGGAGGGGGTTGTCCCTCAGCCCAACCTGCACCCTCTCCAATCTGGGACCCCTCAGGGGATGTCTGACTGCGGGTTTAGGCCCGATCCCACAGGGCAGTCGGACATCCTTCTCACAATCAGGGACTGCTGGCTCCCAACCACTTGTCTGCCTACCTGCCTGCCTGATTGCCCCTAAGTGCTTCTGCCTGCCAGCCTGATCACCCCCTAACCACTCCCCTGCCAGCCTGATTGACCCCTAACTGCTCCCCTGCCAGCCCGATCACCCCCAACTGCCCTCCCCTGCCAGCCTGGTTGCCCCTAACTGCCCTCTCCTGCTGGTCCAGTCGCCCCTAACTACCCTCCCCTGTCGGCCTGGCTGCCTCTAACTGCCCTCCCCTGCAGGCCTGGACCTCCCCAAATGCCCTCCCCTGCCAGCCATCTTGTGGCTGTGGGTGCCACAATCTTTGAGGGTGTGGCAGTCAATTAGCATATTTTCTCCTTATTGGCTGTGGGTGGCACCATATTTGAGGGCAGGGAAGTCAATTATCATATCCCCTCTTTATTGGCTGTGGGCACCACCATCTTTGCAATGGCATGAGGGTCAATTAGCATATTCCCTCTTTATTAGATAGGATAGCTGCTTTGATTTAAGGGCCATTTTGGTTAAAATATGGGCCTAAAACATAAGAATCACATTTAGCATTTTGTCAAATTTACACTATCAGGGAAAAGAGATTTGTATTATAGTATGTAATATGAAAAAGTGGAGATAAATGCCTACGCAAATAAGCTTACTTTCTCTCTAGGGGAGAATAATTCAACTCCACTGTAATATTAATATCTCTTTAAGTCTACCCTTTCTAAGAGGTAGAGACAAGAAGTTTCTTATCTTAAATGCAGAGAATTCTTATGAGAGTGAAGCAACCCAATAATAGCAGTTCACACAGAACTAGCTGTACTGTCCCCATTGTCTGTATTCATTTTGATACATTTAGCTGGCCAGCCTGTGCTTGATTTGTGAATGGTCCATCTCTACATTCTTAAACCCAACTGTCTTGGGATCTGACTCTGCCAAGGCCTGGCCTACACCATCTGCTCCGAGTAACTGCCAGGATTCCCGGCTGCCCTGACAAACCTAGAGAGGCATTTTGGTTTTTGTCTCTCCTGTGAATAGTTGTGGCTTCCAAATAAATGACTCGAAGATAAGTGTTTAAACAGTGTTTCAATCATGGACAATATTTCATTCCATTGATATTGAGGTGATTTCCACTTGTAAAAATATCCAACACCTAAAGTGTGACACTTTGTTTTAGGTGACAAAATTGACCAAAAAACTGACAAACTGAAGCATATACATAATAGCCAGCACTATAATGCTAATTCTTACAACCCTATTTGAAAAGCAATAGCTAAAGAAACTCACATGTGTCCTGGGAAACAGAATATTAAGAATAACATGATAGTGATGATTTCCTCTGAAAATGAGAAAACACAGTTTAAAGAACGAGGGTGTTCTTTTAATGAGCCTCTAGCCTGTCACTAGGCATTCATCATTGAAAAGCTCTCTCATGTCAGGTTAGCACAGTAAATGCTTACAGAACTGCAAGCATTTGACTGTTCTCTGATTTTGAATTATTAGAAAACATTAATATGTTATTACTTAGAATTATTATGTAGGTTAGATTAATGGATTGGAGAGGAATATTATGTCTTTGTTTTTAATCTGCTGCTTAAATGTGAGCCACTTTTATAACTGAATTTTTTTAAAAGAATGAAATTAGAGTGATTCTTTGTTTTGAGAACAAGATATGCTTATCTTGACTGCTGTGTGGTTTATTCATTGTAATTAACACACGACAAGATGTTCTGTTGATTATGTTTAAACACTTAGCAACCTGGAAATACATTTTTCTTAAAAAATATATAATCCATCATATTTTAACTGCATTTAGTGAGGTTGCGGAATCACAATACCCATAGATACATAAAGGCAATGTAATTGATAAATATTAGAGGCTTTAAAACTAGAATAAATATTACTTCATTGAGCATTTGTCATTTTTATTTATTGTTTGCTTATGTTCAGTTATTAAGCAGGTTTACCAACCATTCTCAAAGCCGAAGTTTCAGAGAACATACACTTTAGGAAATATAAAATTATGCTGTGACCGGAAAGTTCACTTTCTCTCTCTGTGATTGTCTTATTGGGAGGGATGAATGCGACTAATGAAATATCGATGTTAGCACAGTTAATAAATGATAGTTTACATCTTCCTTTCCTGCTAAGATAACAAAAGAAATGAAAGAAAGACTGAATAGAGCTTTAAAAAGTCATCTTAAAGGGGTTGTCAAAGCTGGACAATGTGTATTCTGACCTTCACCTATAATCTTTTTCTCACCCATGAAATAGGAATTTGAAACAGAGGATGAAATCTACTCACTAAGAAGGCAGAGAAGGGGTTGAAAAACAGGAAGATTGTGGATCTCTGATATCCATGGAACCTCTATAACATCCTGGGGCTTCACCCTTCAAACTTTTCAGGTAAGAGAAAGTAAATCACTATCTAGAAACGCCCACAGATATTTTTATTTTAAGTAGCATGTATCTCAAATGATAGAGCATAAGAGGGACAGCAGGTATAAAGAAATAGTTTGTGCTAATATTTCAAGGGAAAAGTTAGGGATAGAGTGCACTTTTAAATAAGGACAGACACTTTCATTTACAATGTTATAAATGTCATTCAAGGAGTAAATTTTTACAGACAAATGACAATTAATTGGTGGATACACATTTGCTATAACTTCAGATTCTTTATCAAGAGCCATTATTTCTGTTGTTTTAATTAAAAGAGATATTTGGCAAAAATGTATTTTAGAAATTAGCAATAAAATTGACTAGATAAAAATAGTAACAGCCCAAAGATAATAAAACTGATTATTTTTCTGTAGAAGAATTAAATATTTCAGATTAATTGACATAGATTATTGCACTAAAAAAAACACACACGCTCTGACCGGTTTGGCTCAGTGGATAGAGCGTCGGCCTGCGGACTGAGGGGTCCCAGGTTTGATTCCGGTTAAGGGCATGTACCTTGGTTGCGGGCACATCCCCAGTAGCAGGTGTGCAGGTGGCAGGTGATTGATGTTTCTCTCTCATCGATCTTTCTAACTCTCTATTCCCTCTCCCTTCCTCTCTGTAAAAAATCAATAAAATATATCTTAAAACACACATACACACACACACACACACACACACACACACACACACTATCCATTAAGTCTGTATGGGTATTTGAATATCACAAGTAAAAGCTATCACATGTATGTTATAGCTATAAAATGGTGCTAGGTTATTTTCTGCCTATATTGAGAATATTGCTAGAGCTTACACTGTAATGTACTAATAACTGCAATTTTTCATTCTTTGCAAAAAAGGATGCTTAATTGTGACTCATGTTTAAAATGAAGATGTTAACATCACTTTAAAATAATAGTTACATGGGTATTATTATTATTAAAAATCTAATAAAGTTACATGGGTATTATTATTATTAAAAATCTAATAACGATCGCGGGGCTGCTGCAGCTGTGGGTCCCCGCTGCCCAGGCCGAACGCCTCAGCCAGAGGCATCCTGCAGGGGCAGGGGCAGAGCCTGCGCGATCGTGGCACCCCCCGCTGCCACTGCAGGTCCCCGCTGCCTGGGCCGGACGCCTAGGCCAGAGGCGTCAGGCCTGGGCAAGGGGCCGATCCTGTGATTGGAGGGTGATGGGGGTCAACGCCTGAGGGCTCCCAGTATGTGAGAGGGCGCAGGCTGGGCTGAGGGACACCCCCCCGCCCCACACCCAGTGCACGAATTTCGTGCACCGGGCCCCTAGTCTATACTAATAAAAGGGTAATATGCTAATTAGACTGGGAGAACTTCTGGATACCCTTCCAGACAAAGCCATGGTGGCGGGACTGAGGCAGAGGCAGTTATAGGTGATCAGGCCGGCAGGGGAGGACAGTTGGGGGCGAGCAGGCTGGCGGGGTAGGGGGGCAGTTGGGGACAATCATTCTGGCAGGGGCGGGCAGTTAGAGCCAATCAGGTCCGGGGAGGGCGGGGGGGGGTGGTTGGGATTGATCAGGCTGGCAGCTGAGTGGTTAGGGGTGATCATGAAGGCAGGCAGGCGAGCCTTTAGGAGCCAGTGGTCCCAGATTGTGAGAAGGATGTCTGACTGCTGGTTTAGGCCCAATCCCATGGAGGGGTTCCAGATTTCAAGAGGGTGCATGCCTTGGCTGAGGAAACCTCCCCCACTGTGCACGAATTTTGTGCACTTGGCTACTAGTCTATGATAATAAAAGTGTAATATGCTAATTAGTCCAGATAGCCAAACAACCTTCCAGACGTCATTCTGGATGTTCTTCCTGTCAAAGCCACAGTGGCAGGATCTGAGGCAGAGGCAGTTAGGGGCTATCAGGCAGGCAGGCGAGTGGTTTGGGGCAAACAGGCAGGCAGATGAGCAGTTAGGGATGATCAGGCAGGCAGGCAGGCAGGCGAGCAGTTAGGAGCCAGTGGTCCTGGATTGCAAGAGGTATGTCCGATTGCCGGTTTAGTCCTGATCCCTGTGAGAACGGGTCTAAACCGGCAGTTGGACATCCCCTGAGGGGTCCCGGATTGTGAGAGGGTGCAGGTTGGGCTGAGTGACCCTTCCCCCCATGCATGGATAATGTGCACCAGGCCTTTAGTTTCAATATATGAGCCAAAAGATCACAACTCTGCGTGGAAATTCAAAAACACAGGTATTTCAGTCTCCCATGTTGTTTATTCTTAGCCAAGTGTCTGAACACTTATAGGAGAAGACTAAGTTTCTACAGCTTTGTGTTTTTTGTTTTTGTTTTTAATGTTTTTATTGTTTTCAAAGAGTGGGATAGAATGAATGATGAGAGAAAATCATTGACCAGCTGCCTCCTACAGGCCCCCTATTGGGGATGGAGCTGGAGAACTAAGCCATGCAACCTGGTCAGGGGACTCAGGAATTGAACAGTAACCTCCTGGTTCATAGGTCAACACTCAACCACGGAGCCACCCTGGCCAGGCAAAGTTCTTGCAGTTTGAAGCTGTCATAGACATGCCTGAGCACCAAGTCCATAATTCTGGTGATCAGAACAAGCTAGAATATCAAACATTCCCACAAGAGCCTCCTCCGAAGCAGTAGTCTCCATAAAATCATAGCTTTCATGTGCTGTATTTTCTAATGTATACATTTAGTAAGTATATAAAATAAAAATGTTCACCATTTTTTATGTAAAACTATATCATATACCACCAGTGGTAGTTTGGCGAATACTGGCCCCAAAAATTATAGATGGAAAGAATTTATAGAATTTTATCATTGCTTCCTAACTTCCTTTCTCATGATTGTATTTCATTAGGACCAAATATAGCTTATGCATACACATTTTTAAAAGTGATTCCAAAGGATATAAATACTAGACCTAGGGATAAATAAACTATTGAACTTACAATTTATGAATCATATTTATATATCAATATGATAGCCTTACTATTTTATGAGTTACATTTATTTTCTGAGGAGAAGAACCATATTTATTTCTCTGTCTTATTACTCTTTGCATCACTGGAACCTAGCATATTGCCCGGGTAATAATAGAAGTGAAAGATACATTTGTTGAACTGAATTCTAAAATCAATTTAACTTTTAAGAAACATATTAAAACATTTGTAATACTATAACATGGTACTCTATTTCGCATATATTATATTCATTATGTACATATACTATTGTAATACTATGATTGCTATGCAGCTTTTCCATCCATATATTTTTGTTCACTTTATAATTTTATAAATTTTATAATTTTATATTTCTATGTATTTCCTTCCTCCTTTCTTTCCTTTCCTCCTTTCTTTCTTTTTATTTTTGCATTCTTCATATATCAGCCCACAGAGCTCTACAAATTCCTGAGTTATATTATGATGTATTCTGATATAATGAGTTTACAGGGGTGTTGAAGGAATGAGGTTTTGCATATAGCTTCGATGATCCTAATGCAGATGGTTATTGGACAACATAAATGAAAGATAACTTGGGTAATTTGTGAAAACAGAGAAATATGTTAATTAAAAATTTCTGTAAATTGTAATGTGTTATTGGTTTGAAATGGTACATCATTAACAGGAGAGATAAAGAAATATAGAAACCAATGTAAACTGGAAACACAGGAGTTTCTCCACAAGTTGATGCTATTTTATTTACACAATCAGTAGACAACTTTTGGTTGAGAACCATAGTACCTAGAGTAAACTTCAAGACCAATAGCATAAGTGAATCTATAAACTCACATTAAAGTTTAAAATGAACACCACCACCAACAATAATAGTAGGAGAGTCAATAGAAAGGGTATCAGTAATAGTTTCTATGTGTTTAATGTATAACAATGTATTCTTTGTATTACCATAACTTTAATCTGCAGGGGAATTTGTTTTTCTTCTCTGTTAGACACAATTCAAGGTCTGTCTGAATGTGAGAGTTGTGTTTGCTAAAGTACACTCTCCAAAATGATCCCTTATATGGGGACCTAGAGACTAGACTGAAACATTCCAACCTTGACACTACTGCATGTGCTGTTGTAGTACAACAATTACAATACCCATTTTAAATACTATATTCATATCTCCCCATTTATTTATTGAATTCTGAAAAATTAATAGAGAGATTTATTAGTGACCAAGATGGCCTTTGCATTCCCCATAGCTTGGCTAATCTTTAGACAGTTTTTTGTTTTGTTTTGTTTTGTTTTTCCTGACTGTGGGTCCCTGATTTTCCTTTTCTTAGGGCATTTACTTCTGAAATGTTGCCATTGTAAATTATTTTTCTGCACCTTTGAGAGGTACAATTTCTCCCAGCCTCTTGCCAGTTTTACAATTCAGGGTTGCCTTTCTCAAGGACCTGAGAATCATCCCTTTGAAATGTAATCATAGAGAAAACACCCTTATATTCCAGCCACTGTGGGAGGATGAACGCCTAACTTTCATATGTGCAAAGGGCAAGGGATGGCCTCATCACATCCATCCATTTCCTCCCTAATGTCTTTCAGCACTTTTTCACTAGCCCACCCCTCCTGCCTTTTGTTTTGGGAGAATTGAACTCAGTCTCTCTTCCCTATAGCAGTAGTCATGAATAAATAAAGACTTACTTGCCTATTTAACTCTGTCCTGTGCATTTTTTTAATATTATAGTCAGTTTACCTTAATATTACAAGAAACACTATTGCATTATCAAGGAACTTTTAATATGTGATATTGAAAATTCTTCAGCTCTAAGATACCTAACTAATCAATTGTGGCTTAATTAGATTTACAATTGCTAGTGACATTACAAATAGCAGTTGATATTGATATGCCATTGTAACTTACCTCTGTAGTTCCAGGGTCCCATAAGAATGCCCACCAATAGCCTTATTCTAGAAGCTCCACATTTGTATTAGCCTTGCTTCCTAATTCAAATAAAGACATAAGGTATGAAAGCGATAGAAACTTTTTTGGAAAAGTGGACTGTCATTATTGTTCTCCAAGTCTCCATTTTCTGATCAGTAAATGCTCTTTCAAAGTTTGGAGATAGAGGCAAATTACCCTGCAAATTCCTCATATGTTATTTTAAATATAATAAGAATATCTCATTTTAAAAATAGTAGGCTATTCAAAAAATATAAAACTTGATTCACTCTACCAAAGGGATATGTATTCACCATGCCCTAATTTTAAGGCATTATTAATTAAATAATTCTAGATTTTCTATACACCTGATCATAATATTCTTAAAAGAACAAAAATGACCAGAATAAAATGAACAATTTCTTCACTAAGTATAAATTCTAATGGTATTGATATATTTGAATAACATTCAGATCATTACAAGACAATGGCAACCATAAGTTGGCAAATAAATCATAATATGATGGCATTAATGATTTCATGAAGGGAGCAATTAAGTTTCAATATATAAAGGAGTGCTTTGGGAAATTTAAGATTCTTTTATAACCTCATTATATTAAAATTTAGCAATATAGTTGAAGCACATATTCATAGCTTAGGGCTTCCATATACTACATTAGAAAAAATTAATCTTTGAAAGTGGATTATGTAGCCTAGCCATACTTTTATAAATTTTTCTCATGAGACTGATTGTTTTCTAACTTGAAAATAATTTACCTCAAGCATGTAATAATGATTAAAATGTGCATTTATTGCATGTAAACATTTAATTATAAAGCAAAACAAAACAAACTACTACTCCCTATCATAATATATGCCACTTCTTTCAGCTTGCCCTAACATCTTCTCATTTTGCTGCCAATTAAGACTCAATATGTTCATCCAATTTTTTTTAACATTTTTAATTTCTTGGCTTTAATTTATTGGAAGATGTGACTTAAAGTCACAGCTATCATACACTGTGCTTTGAAGTTTCCAAGTTTGGTAATTCTAAAATATCAGCCCAATAGGGGATTGTTAAAGTTCCTATTCAAGCAAATTCTTTAGTCACTAAATCTTGAGCTGTCAAAAACAACTGTCAACTAAAACAGTCAATTGGATTGTTCCTAGAACATACAGTTCTCTGACATTGGGAGACTACCCAGGAAAGTAGCTTGAGAACCAATAAAAAAAAAAAATGGACTGATCCTTATGCTGTCAGTCTCTCTAGTACACAAAAGAAGAGTCAAAGTGACTCTTTATTGTTTTGTTTATTTTTCTGAAGCAAACATTTGTTCTGGTAAAATTTTAGTCTGCTTTACTTTTCCAAAAAATAACTAACTGGCTTTCATTTCAAAACATTTTAGAAGGAATTTCAATTTAACAAAAATGACACAGTTAGTGCCTATTAATGTCACATTTATTAATGTTAATAATTTATATTAAGTTAATATATCTCAAACTTTCAAAATAAAACAAATATATATATCATTACTATTTGTATCTAGAAAGACTTTTTTTACTTCATATATTTAATTTGATCTCCCCGTTTTTTAATGTCCTCAAACACTTAAAAAGAAATAATTTCTCACATTTGCTTTATATAAAAGTGCATAGATGCTGGAAATATATTCTCTTTTTCCAAATATCTGTATTGAAATTTTTTAAGTATTAATTCATATAATTAAGACATCACAAAATATTGAACATTATAAGATCAGACTACTTACTGAGTTTATTCCCACAGCTCAATATAAAATAAGTTTATAAAATTTAAACTTTAATATATAATATTTGATTCTGTAGCAGTGATTCCAATAATTAATTGGCTGCTTACATTATGTATATAGATACAATGGTACGTTAATAAAAGGAATCCAGGTCCACAGTAGGGAAAGAATGTGGAATGAATATGGAATGTGGTGATGATGAGGTGTAGGCACATCAACAGCTTCAATGATTTCCTTCTTGAAAATGAAATTACAAATGATTCAATAATGATAAAAATTCAGCAGTCTTTCTTGGTCCATTGCTAATTCCATATCTAAATTGAGAGATGGAATAACCATATTACTAATACAGATGATCATCATTTAATTATGTTGGAAATGCATTTTGATTTTCCTCTATTAAATATGGAAAATTGCCTTGGCTTAAAATGCCAATTATTTTTTTCTATTTTTAAAATGTAGCCTCTGTATTTTAATCTATAATCTACTTAGGTATTGAATTACGTGGTTTGACTTTACACTGTGTGAAGATTAAATATTTTCTTTTGTTCCTTTCAAATGAACGTTCTATTAGTTTTGAGTGATCTCTCCTTCTTATATTATGGAATAGCATAAAGAAAAAGGGTCTTATCATTTTTTATTATACATTTCAAAATCTTAAATAACTCAATTATATTCATACTATCGCTTCACATTTCCAGGCTAAATAATTTTAGCTTCCCTACTTTCCTTCTGTATGTGCATAAGTTTCATTCTACTTTAACCATCTTATGTGTCCTTTTGTGAACCCTTTCATCCTTATCTTCCCCCTGGGGAATGCATCCTAACTTAAGACAGTACTTCACATTGGAAGACTCAATATATGATTATAACATATATTAATACTATTAATTTGCATTTATATACCATTTCATTTATTTAAAGTGCTTTACAGTTTCTCTTTACAATCTTTCTGGGAACTGTTAGCATGATTTTTGGAAACAGTACAAAGAGGTTAAAACTAACTCAAATCACTAGAGGTGCATCTAAATCATTTTTTAAAGAAATTTTTCATTAAAAATATATTTAAAATGTTAATTTGATAGGAACTTAGTAAAAGGCATTGTTAATATTCTAGCAATAGAAAGAACAAGTGAACATAATGATAACTTTGATATAGTTATTCTTTTCAAACTAGAAAGAGCACTTTTTTTGTGTGTATTGAGAGTAACTTAGAAAAGTATAACTTTGCCAATTTTGTTTTTTGAGTTAAAATAATTTTTGTTCAAAGAATAATGAATTGCCAATATGTTAAAAACTAAGAGTAATTGCACTCAATATTAATTGAGGCGACATGAATCTGGCAAATACCCATCAGGCGTATAGATTTCAGTGTTACATTCTGGGAATGCCTCTTCTCCATATATATTAGGTATATTAGAGGGATCTTTTCTGGTTATTTGAGTCACATTACCCTGTTCGGGACTCCTGGCTTGGTGGAAGTTCAAGACTTAATTCCTGGACTTTCTTTCTCTCATGTTAGGTATAATGTCTGAAGTCAAGGTCAAATATTATGTGCACCCTTGACTGGTGAAAGCAGGGAAGCTTTAAATTGCCTAACCCAAAGTTGAATGTCTTTGATCTGTCCTGAGTATAAGGTCCCCAGGTGAAACAAGCCTCCTCATCAAAGGGGCCCAATGAAGTTTATTCATCATCAAGTAGCAAATTTCAGTTTTGTGCCAGCCCACAGAGTGAGTGAAGCAAGTCCATCACATCCTCCCAGGAGAACTAGGCAGCAATGTGCCTTCTTGTGGGTCTGCCTCCCACAGCCCTGGTTCTTCACTCTGTTCCAGCCTGCATCCCTTGTGTGGCCCTGTTGAGCATGCAGTGTCCTCCCCTGGGCTGTGAGTGAATGTGTCATAAATTCTTGCCCAGTGCTTGTATCATGAATATACCCATCTCTATAACCCCAGAGAGGGAGTTACTGCACCAAATTGGGAGAAGAGGAGGTGATTATAGTGTCACATAACGGCAATTCTTGCATCAATGGGTACATTGTTCATCAATGAAGGACACCCATAAAGAGTATTTTATTTGTTTGCACGCTTATATCCCACTTTGATTTATTTAAAAATTGTGAAGATGTGGGCATTTAATAATAAAAATGAAGGTTTTCTAAGAATATTGTTTTACCCTATAATCCCAAAGGGAGTAGTGTTTGAAGTAAATTTCTTATAATAAAGTCAAATTTTATAACTATGGGTTTTTCTAGAGCATCCAAATTTCTTCATATTTAAGAACCCTGGAGAAATGTGGCTAATTTTAGTTTGGCATGCAGAAATACCAAAAACAGAAAACAAAGATTACCTTAGGAATAGAGACAAGAAAGGCCTTTTATTAAATACAGAATGTATTGAGAAGATTTGATGTGACAAATAGGACATTATCTAAATCTTCATCATAATTCTAACGGACAGGTGCTATCTCTTCATTTAGAACATGAAGAATCTGATCCTTGGAGGTATTATGTAACCTTTTCAATACATACAGCTGGCAAATAGCAGTACCTTTTTCAGTTGGTTTTAAAAAATCCTCATTTATTTTTCATTATACTAGAAAGCAAAAATTGCACAAGAAGGAGGGAGGGAAGGTGAGAGTGAGGGAGAGAGGGAGGAAGGAAGGGAGGGAAGGAAGGGAGGAACAGATTAGAGAAAATCTGTTGTTGTTGTTTAGATTCTTTATTGTTTAAAGTATTACATATAATATCACATATGTTTCCTTTTTCCCCATTAACCTCTCCCTGGCCACTCCCATCCCCCAGCATATGCCCTCACCCCCCCCCTAGTGTCTGTGTCCATGGGTTATGCTTATATGCATGCAAAGAAGTCCTTTGGTTGATCTCTTGCCCCACTCCCTCCCCTGCCTTCCCTCTGAAGTTTGGCAGCCTGTTCCATACTTGTCTATCTCTGGATCTATTTTTGTTCATTAGTTTATGTTGTTAATTATATTCCACAAATGAATGAGATCATGTGATATTTATCTTTCTCCGACTGGCTTATTTTGCTTAGCATAATGTTCTCCATGTCCATCCATGCTGTTGCAAATGGTAAAAGTTATTTTTTACATCAGCGTAGTATTCCATTGTGTAGATGTACCACAGTTTTTTAAGGGAAGTCAGTTTTTGTTAATAATTTTTAAAGTATGAATAATTAAAACTGAATATTTGGGTAACTCTGGTACTCATAAAAGTAAATCCTAAATTTTCCTTTCAATTAAATTAGCAGGAAGACTAGCTGTCCTTCTTACCCCTTTCTCATTATTAACTTGTTGAAAAGTGTTTTGAGAAGTCCTGCATAAAGAAAAACAAAGTTAAATCTGGGAGTGAAATTAGGCATTATAATGTATCAGAACCATAAACTTCTAAAACCATTGAAAATTTCCAGAAGCACCTGTGATTAATCTTCATGTTGCTTCTCATCCTATTCTAATTAACATTACTTTTCCTTAAGTACCGGCATTCATGATAAAGGTAAAAACCTAGTTTATAGACAAATTTTAAGTTTTATTTAATTATGTTATTTTTCTTTTTTATATTGAATAGTTTGACAGTGATGGGATTTATAATATTTTATGGAATAGTTTAGAAACATAATCTGAATAAAATTACTTATAGGGAAAATGCATTCCTAATTCTTGATGATAGATTGATTTATAACTTTTTTATTGCATCAAAGGGAGAGAGTGGTGCAAAACTATCTACCCAGAAAGTACAGTACCCCTTTTAATTTTTATAAATGCTTATATTTTACTTTAATCAAAAATAAAACAGAGGTTGAATATAATTTTTTAAATATATTTTTATTTATTTCAGAGAGGAAGGAAGAGAGAGAGAGATAGAAACATCCATGATGAGAGAGAATCATGGATTGGCTGCCTCCTGCAAGTTTTCACTGGGGATCGAGCCCACAACCCGGGCATGTGCCCTTGACCGGAATCGAACCTGGGACCTTTCAGTTCCCAGGCTGACGCTCTATCCGCTGGGCCAAACCGGCTAGGGCGAATATAAATTTTAAACTTTTCTTAATATCACACAGTTAATTATGAGAAAAAGAAGTATCAACAGTTGTTAATTTTTGTCTTAGGTTCCCTCTGGTTGGAAGCAAGAAAAATTCCACAAAATAGTTTATAAAAGGAAACAAGGGTATTGTTTTAATGACATATTTTACATAAGCATCAGGAAATTTTATATCTGAGTCTTAGGCAGATTAACAACTGGGACAACTCTAACCATCTTGATAGGCAATACCTTAATGCTCTACTCCTAACGTCATTCCATGACCAGTGGGCACTTTCCACTTTGGAATGCTAGTCAAGAATAATACCAATAATCCTAAACTACTTTATATTAGGAGATAAAAATTTAGCAAAATACATGAAAGTATCTTTTAATTAAGTGTTCAACAACTAATTATTTAATTGGGGCAATTAATACTTATTCAAGGTTTACTTCCTTGCAAGAATCATTCAGTTTTGTGTGTATGTACTTTTTGTTGTTGTTGTTTTAAAAATCCTCACCAGAGGATATTTTTCCATTCATTATTTTTAGAGAGAGTGGAAGGGAGAGACCAGAGAGAAACATCAATGGGAGGCACATTGATTGGCTGCCTCCCACATGCGACCTGACCAGGGCCACGGATCGATCCTGCAACCTAGGTATGTACCCTTGACCCAAATTGAACCCAGACCCTTCAGTCCACAGGCTGATGCTCTATCCATTGAGCCAAACCATCTAGGGCTCTGTGTGTTTATGTTTTACGTAAACTGAGAAATAAATTGAAAGGTGAGAAAGCCATTTTACAGAACCCAGGCTGAGTAAGAAAATCTATAGTTTTTAAAGAACAGATAAATTTGGAGTCCAGTTCTTTTTCTTGGAGAACATGCTTTTGTCTTTGCTTGTCTCTGCTTCTCCTTTTGGTTGCTTTCATTCTTAGCTCTTTCTGCGGATACATTTTCCTTATATCGCAAACAGTTTTGTATAGCTTCCAGTTAAATCCTGTCAGATGTTGCATTACTTAGATATTAGTTTTATAATTGAAAGAAATTTGTAAGTCCAGTAGATTGATTGTCCCCTCCATGTCAATCAGCTAGAACAAGCTCTAGGAGCAATTCAGTAGCAAGAGCTGGGGGAGAATATAAGGTAAGTGCATTCCAATGGAGTGGTGACTCTTCATAAAGAAGGCACTGTGTACCAGGAGTCTTCCCAAGAGCTACTAGTATATTCGTATTTTCCTCTAATACCAATAACACTTATGCCCACTTTTATTTTTAGATGTACTTATAACTAAACTTTTTATTAATTTGGATTAATAGTTTAACTGGTAAGACTATATAATAAGAAATAAGGGTTTTAAAAGCATACAAAAAGGAAAAAAATCTTTAATACTTTTGTCATTGTCTAACTGTCTTAAAATATGGCAAACCAATGATTTGCATCAGATTTTTTTACTGAAGGCAAATGATTCAAACCTCCATAATGATATCCTTATGTGCCTATGTAAGCCTGAAAAATCATTTCAACATCATGATTGATGAATTTGCTGCCGTCTCAGGTTTTAAAATTAGTTGGAGGGAAAAGAAAATTGTAATGCAACGTGCTTTGTGGGCACAGCATGCCTTCTACTAGTATGTCAATTACTAAATGAACACCAGGGGGAAGGAAATATTTTGCAATAATATAAAAATAAATTTGAAATGAATGCAAAACTTTAGGATAAATATATAAGGTTTTTAATTCTATTTTGATATAACTATTAAAATTTAAAAGAGATGTATTTATTGGTATACAAAGATGAGAGTGTTAGAAAAATAAGGTCAATTAGGTCAGATTTTTAATCATTTTGTTTTATTCTTTAGAATAATGTTATATTTATAATATGACAGTCTAAATTTTATCAAATCATATTTTTAATGTTCAACATTTTACAAGGCAGAAAGTCATTCTACATAAGTTATCAAAGTGAATTGGGCCCTTTACCACATCAGAGCTTTAATCTTTAGGTGGAGAACCAAGGATCCATTTCTTGGCCATAGACAACTCAAGCTGATGATTTGCCTATATAAATTCCTGAAACTGGTCTGCTGGTGTTTCCTGTCACAGGGATTTCCCTTTTGATTGGATATTCTTGTTTGTTTTAGATTACTGATGTCAGTACAGGCATACCTTGGGTATATTGGTTCCCAGACCACCACAAGAATGAGACTATGACAATAGAGTCACACAATTTTTTTTCCAATCCATATGAAAGTTATATTTACAGTATACTGTAGTCATTAAGTGTTCAATAGCATTATGTCTAAAAAAATGTGCATACCTTAATTGATAAAAAAAAAAAGCTTATTTCTAAAACATGCTAAATATTACCTGAGCCCTCATTGCATCATAAGCTAGTTTGCTGGTACACGGTCTTACTTCAGTGTTGATGGCTGCTGACTGATCAGGATGGTGGTTGTAAATGTTGGGGTGACTGTGGCAATTTCTAAAATAAGACAATGACATTTGCTGCATCAATTGACTCTTCCTTTCATGAAAAAATTCTCTGTAGCATGTGATGCTCTTTTGTTAGCATTTTACCCACAGTATAACTTTTTTCAAAATTGAACTCAATGCTGTCAAAACCTGCCACTGCTTTATCAACCAAGTTTACTAGTATGTAATATTCTAAATACTTTGTTGTCATTTCAACCGCTCTTGTCTATGGAATATGTCTAATGGACTGTCTCCTTTAAAGCAACTCAGTGAAGTGCACAGCTTATGAAAATGTATTAAAGGCAAAAAGTAAATTTTGATTCAGTTATATTCATGAAGATATTTTTATATTCCTGCATTAAGTCAGAGGCATATGTATATGAAATTTTTATTTAAAGTTTTGAAAAGTATTTTCAAATATTTTATAGTTAACAATTTGATAATTATTCACAACTTGCAAGTGGTCATGTAGTATCTAAGAATTAATTTAAGAACAAGTTACAGTTGCGTTAATTCTAGTCACAAAATAAAAATGAGGAGCAGAAATCAGGTAAAAGGTAAAACTGCATTTCTTGTATGCAAATGATTGGGGATTTTCACTGTTTTATGGGCTGGCATATAGTCACTAAGGAATAATTTCAATGTATCAGCCAAAGTAGTTCCCATGTAGATCCATACGGTCCATTTCTTCTAAATTTTACTTCTGCATATTAGTTGCTTTCAGAGCAGCAATGATATCAGGTACTTTTTAGTATATTTGCTATAAAAAGGTATTTAATTCTGATTAACTGACAAGACTAATGTTTATATTTGGCATCTGATCAATCCTAGAGACTCTTTATGGCTCTGTGAACTATACATCTTAACTGCTTCCATGCTGCTGAAGGTAGCAGTCATCCTGAATGTGTATCAGAACTGAAATGCCAGTTCTTAATTTCCAACTTCAGTAAGCTCTGAAGACACATATTCTCTTTGGCCAATCTTATCAGCAGTAAAATAATCTTAAGATATTTAGTCACAAGCAAGTTTAGTACCCTAACATATTCAAAATTTTATTTTTTCTAATTTAACTGAAAAAAGTTGTTCAAGTTTCAACAGCAAATGATTCTCTACCAAAGGAGTACTTCTGAGAAATTCTCCTAATATTTCAGGATACCCCTGTCCACTAGTCCTAACTCATGCAATTTCTGGATTAACCTAAAAAGAACAAAAGTCAATATTTATACAGCTTTTCTGATTAATATGAGCAACCTGGAACTGAAATAGGTGATGTAAGATTTTATATTCAATGGATTTAACAACATTTTATATGTAGATTAAGCCCTTTCCATATTGCATCATTTTTTCTATCCTTTTCAGTTTGTTGTTCTTACCTTCAACACAACAGCAACCTATATAACCCATAGTAATTGAAGATTATTAAGAAGATAGATGAGTGAATGTCACCCTCGTCATGGATACATTCCTCCCCTTTGTAGTTTTTCCCACAGAGTCTCAGGAATCTCATGAAACCTCTTACTTATTATGAATTTGTAGCATCTGTCAATTGATCAAATCTGTTCATTCATTTAAGAAAAGAGTACTGAGTGTTGGGTATGTGCCAGGCACTGTATTAAACACCAGGCATATAATGATGATCACAATAAAACTGCATGCCCACACGGAATGGAGAACTCAATTAGCCCTCACAGTTCTCATATGGGTCTGGCTGCTCCTGGTAGCTCTGACAAGGATATTGATTAAATCAGCACCCACACCTGGTAGGTAAGATAAGCCCTCTCCTTATATACATTGTACACATCAAACATGGGAGGTCGGAATATTGTCAGTACTTTCATCTTATTTATTCAAATACTAGAGGCCCGGTGCATGGATTCGTGCACCAGTGGGGTTCCTCGGCCTGTCCTGAGCCCTCTCGCAATCCAGGACCCCTCGGGAGATGTCATCCAAGGGAACCCATCAGTGCACGAATCCATGCACTGGGCTGGTTTCAGCCCTATCCCTGTAGGCCAGGCCAAGGGACCCCACTGGTGCATGAATTTGTGCACTGGGCCTCTAGTATGCATATAGGATATTTGGTTAATCTCTTCCTCCCTCCCCACTCTACCCTTCTCTCTGAGATTCATCAGTCTGTTCCATGTTTTCATGTCTATGCATTGAGTGTCTGCCCCCTGGTGGTTAGTGCGCATCATAGCGAATGGTCAAATGGTCGAACAGTCACTTAGGCTTTTACTAGTATATATATATATAGATATCCAGTACAGTGGTCTGCAAACTCATTAGTCAACAGAGCCAAATATCAACAGTTCAACGATTGAAATTTCTTTTGAGAGCCAAACTTTTTAAACTTAAACTATATAGGTAGGTACATTGTTATTAACTTAATTAGGGTACTCCTAAGGCTTAGGAAGAGCCACACTCAAGGGGCCAATGAGCCGCATGTGGCTCGTGAGCCGCAGTTTTCCAACCACGGTCCTAGTAAACCACCTTAACAAACAAAGCAAACACCTGTGAAACCATTCACAGAAAAAAAACCAACAACTATTGTAAATGTAGGTTTATTTAGGCCAGGTACTATCCGGGTTCTGTTGGTTATGACGTTAACTATCCTAGGGAGAAATAGGAAAAGAAACAGAACTTTAAGATCAGTTTTGAATCTGATGTGCTTACCAAATGAAATAAAATAGAGTGAAAACTGTAAAATATAAATATATATCTCAGAGGTTCTGAGAATTAAATGATATATAGAAATATATATAAATCATGAGGTAAGTACTAATATGTAGTATACATAATTATTTGTTCATAAGTAAAATTTACCAAAGAAAATTATATCTATCTGAAGGACACCTGGTACAATGTAGTCCATACCTAACTATTATTTAGGAGTTTAAAGTAGCTTATTGTAATGAAATATGACCAATTATATTTGTTCCTTGGCACTGCCTTAACAAAGAACTACAAAGCTTGTAGCTTAAAACATTGAGTTCTAGGGACAAGTCCATAATCAAGGTGTCAACAAGGCCTTGGTCTCTGAAAGCCCTTGGGGAAGATCTTTCCCTGCCTCTCCCTTGCTTCAGGCTATTGCAGGCAATCCTTGGTGTTCCTTTGTTTGTAGACTCATCATTCCAATGTCTGTCTCCACCTTGACATGGTATTCCCCTTTGTTCCCCCTGTGTCTCTGTGGCATCTCTTATTCTTACAAGGACACCAGTCATATTGGATTTAAGGCCCACTCTAACCTGGAATGACTGCATCATAACTTTATTTCACCTTCAACATCATAATTCAAAATAAGTTTAAATTCACAAGTACCAGGTGCTTAAGGATGGGACATGTCTTTTTGAGGGTGTGGAGAAAGGGACACAGTTCATCCTACAGTCATTCTTTTTGAAACTAATTTGGTTATTAAAAACTTAAGTATCTTTTAATAGCTGCTCACTTTACCACATGCCATTTTGAAAATAATTTTAAAACTTTTAGGCTATCAGCTGAAAGGTAGTATAGGTGGTAGCTCCCCTGTCAGTTAACAAATGCTGAGAAACACTAGGCAATGCACTTAATGATCACCATTTTATTGAATATGGAAAGTATCAAAAGTTAAGTATCTGTTAAGGGTCAGACAATAGGTAAATTGGAACTGGGTTCCAACATAGTTTATTCTGCTGTCAAATGCTTTGTGGTTATCGTATAGCAGCTTTCCAAAATAAAACCTAATAAGCATATGAAAAAAGAGAGAGATTGAGTTCTAAGTAAACTTGGTCAGTAAGATACTGCCACTCATTTCATTGTACACTTGATTTTGTGTGTTTGTATGTGAAAATCATGATTATTATTGCATAGACACATGCTTTAAACAGATGTGCAAGGGGTTTACTTTTCTTGATGTTCTCAATAGTTTTTAAAAATGAGCAAAGAAGTGTATAATATAAAACCAATCATAGAATTACTTCTCAATAGTTACTCCATAGGGTTAGTATTCTCTGTAAATGCTTACTACTCAGAGCTTCATATAATTAGAAAACTTAAGATCACAGACACCAATAGTGTTTCTCTTTTCCTAGTTAATGCATCTTTTTTGGGGAGATAAATGTCAAATAATTTTTATAATAAAGTCTAAACAATATATTCAGTTTGATATTTGGTATCCTTTTAAATAGTGTAACTGTTATTTTGAATCATATTAATTATGTTGATTATGTATTGAATATGTAATGGAAGACTTAGAAATGGAAGAATAGCTAATCCTGATTTTCATTATTACTTAATGAAATATATGAGAAAGCATATCAAGACAAAGATGGTGACTATATTTTAAGATAAATTATTTTGATGGATTGAGCAAATCCTTAAGAAAAGAAAACTGGCACAAAATTCAAGTATTAAATATACACCTCTGTACATGCTATTTTCTTTTAAACCTGTGGCCATTAGAAAAACAAGGAAAAATTTCAGTCATCTATAGAAGATTTCTCACAGTGTTTCATTTAATTGGAGGAGGGCAAAAAAGTTGGACATATTTCTGTCCAAGGCATTAATATAAATGTGTCAATGATTTAACCCAAACTCTTCACAGACAAGAAGAAAGGCTCATTTCAAAAGTTCTCACTTGTTGGCTTGAACTTATTGGACTGTACCAGTTCCTTTCTCCCGGGATATAGCTTGTCTGTTCCAACTCAGATTAGCTACCCCAACCTATAAGAACAACTAGGAAATGTTTCCTTTTTTAAAATTTAGGAGCATTATTTTTATTCCTCAGCTTTTGAAATACATCTGAAAATAATATAGTTTCTTTGGCGGGGAAAAAAAAAATAGAGCCAAATTTGTGAATGGCTAGTCAGATGTTTTTGCTGTTGCCAGTCAAGAGTTGTTAATAGGAATATTTAAACACTAGTTATGAACTCAAACTAATTTAATCAATCATTTTCAAATAGGCTCCACATTAACTATCTTTCCCTGATATGCCCTTGGTATACTGAGAAAAAAAACAGTTTGATAACCACGATGGGTGATGCAAGCTTCCATTAATTTGCTAATACTATTTTTTATATTTTAGATATACCTGAAGATTCCATAATCAGAGACCTTTTATAAATCACAAAAAATAAATAATAAATATATATGGGCTGCTTATATTGTAAGAGAAGAAAATAAAGCTGTTTACTGTCATGAATGCCATGATCTTCTAATTTTAATGTACCTTTCCTTTACATGCCAATGAAAAGAACACGTCCTACAAGAACAAGTCTAAATATGTCTAAAAAAAAATCCCCATGACAGAGGTTTATAATATAGCTTTAAAAATACATGAATATATACCCTTAAATGAGAACAAGCCCATTACGCCAAATTGTATATCATTTAAAATGATAAAAAGCCCTTTTAATGGTGCTTGCAATTAGGGGTATAATTTGAATACCTAGGCAATCAATATCTGATTTAGTAGGTTATTACAGCCAAGTAATTGAAGTATCAGACAAGCAGTGAACCACAGGGTTTTTCTGTGCAAACAGCAAGGCATTCTAACCATAAAGCTCCTCTCAGTGCTAGTGGACCTCAGGTTGTAATTACATAAAACTTCTAAATGTACTTTTTTTTTTTTTTTTTTTTTTCAAAAAAGCCTGTTGGGGAACCATTCAAGGAAAGAAAAAAGTTCTAAAAATACCAGATTTGACACTTCATACTGAGGCAAGAAAGAAGGAACTGTTTAAAAGTAAATTGATGAGGAAGATTCTGAAGGCCCTCATTCACAGCCCTTTAACAAGGAGGTCCTCCTGGTCACTCAGAGCCTTTCATGCACAGCTTGGGGCATCTCAGAAACCTTAGGCTTCAATTCTTCACTAGATCACCAGGGATTGTGCTTGTGCTTTACTTACTTCCAAAAGCTTAAACCTCTCTCACTGGTTAACTTTTATATCTTATCTTGAAAATACTTTCTGATAAGGATTTTGCAACCAGAGCCAGTGTACCATTGCAGTCTCCCGGGTTATGGTTGTTATTACACCCTCACCTAGTGCTTTGTGGATCAAAGACACATGTGCCCACAAGGCCAGGCCAGTGGGGTTGAAGCAAAGCAGTGCAGAACAAACAGATAATAAATAGCGATTGACACCTAGCTTCACAGTGTGGATAGAGTTGGGTATGACTTGGAATGTGACAAAAGGAATGTACTCCTTGTAAGTGGGGTCACTGTTATTCCACTTCAGTGCTTTAAATGACTTTTTGTGTGTGAGAGAATTCGGGCCCATTTTTCCTGATCTTAAAATTTTTCAGTAAGAATTTAGAATTTCATGCATTTCTGCAAAATATTCCAACTTGCAAATGCTGACAACTCTATTAAGAAAATTGGCTGTCAGGTGAAATCCTTTTGTTGGAGGGTAATTCCCTCCAACAAAATATATCTAAACTTTGTGCAGTAGTCATTTAAAACATAGGAATTGCTTTTATTATTTTACTGCATGCCTTACTGTATATATCATTGGGAACTTATTATATTACTATGATTACCAAATACATTTTTATACACATGGAGTCGTGCCACAAAATTAAAATACTGGTTTTCTAATTCTATCTTCCTAGTGAAATAAAAAAATACATTTTGTCTTTTTTTTTCTTCATGAGCTATATACTCTCATGTTTCACAATGCACACTGTTAAAGTTACTTTTTAATGAAATCTATCCAATTAAGTTTAAGAAAATTTCTGATTTTGATGATGCCATTATTATAACTCTATACATATTAGAATGTCATGATTTTTCTTGTATTGCTTAGTTGAGTATATAAAAAAAGATCTAATATGTTATATACCACATTGTGAATGTGATCAATACTAAGAATAGTTATTGCATTTCAAGTGATAACCATCAAGTCTACATTTTAATATTTCATTGTAGTAAATCATTTAAGATGTTATGTTACTTTTAAATATTCGGTCCATTTCTCTGCAGCATGATGGTATCTTTCTAAAATAAATTAAAAAAAAACAACTCTAAATATGGCCAAAACTGACATTTAAGAAGATATCTATAATAATAAAAGGGTACTATGCTAATTAGACTGGATGTTTTCTGGACGTCATCCCAGAAGTCCTTTCTGATGAAGCTGGGGCTGGAGCGAAGCCAGCCCAGGTCCTGGGTGCCTGCGGGCAGCCCAGGGGAAGCAAGTTCAGGTCCTGGGTGCCTGCCAGCAGCCCAAGGAGGGAAGCCCGGGTCCCAGGTGCCAGAGGGAAGCCAGTGCAGGCAGCTGGGGAAAGGAAGGCCTATTCTTGCACGAAGTTTTGTGCCTCGGCCCTCTAGTATATATATATATATATATATGTAAATATATTTAGTGCTTAATGGAAGATTTAAATTCTTAGACTTATCTGTGATGACCTGGCCCTCGATCCAGCCAGCATTAGTGTGTGGTTCATTGCATGGAAGTTCAGAGCAGCAACACAGTGCGAGTTGTCCAAGCAGGAGTTCATGGATGGCATGATAGAATTAGTATGTGACAGCATAGAAAAACTAAAGGCCCAGATACCCAAAATGGAACAGGAATTAAAAGAACCAGGACGATTTAAGGATTTTTACCAGTTTACTTTTAATTTTGCAAAGAATCCAGGACAAAAAGGATTAGATCTAGAAATGGCCATTGCCTACTGGAATTTAGTGCTTAATGGAAGATTTAAATTCTTAGACTTATGGAATAAATTTTTGTTGGAACATCATAAACGATCCATACCAAAAGATACTTGGAATCTTCTTCTAGACTTCAGTACAATGATTGCAGATGACATGTCTAATTATGATGAGGAAGGTTTTTCAGTGGACTGGAAAGAGATGGAATAAAACTGAAATTAAAGCTGGCCTGATCATAGAAGACAGCACTCCTCTGAAAAAAAGAATCAGATCATTTTAAAGCAAAAAAAAAAAAAAAAAAAAAAAAAAAAAAAAAAATCTTGATTTAAAATAATAAAAAAATTTGAAACTTAAAAAAAAAAAAATTTACATATATATATACACTAGAGGCCCGGTGCACAAAATTTGTGCACTCGGGGGGGTGGCAGTCCCTCAGCCCAGCCTGTGCCCTCTCACAGTCTGGGACCCCTCAGGGATGACCACCTGCTGGCTTAGGCCTGCTCCCCAGGTGATTGGGCCTAAGCTGGTAATCAGACATCCCTCTGGCAGCCCGGCAGCCCTAGGGGGATGTCCAGCAGGGAGCAGACCTAAGCTGCAGTCGGACATCCTTAGCGCTGCTGAGGAGGCCGGAGAGGCTCCCACCACCACCACTGTACTGGCAGCCATCAGCCTGGCTTGTGGCTGAGCAGAGCTCCCCCATGTGGGAGCGCACTGACCACCAGAAGGCAGCTCCTCCATTGAGCGTCTGCCCCCTGGTGGTCAGTGTGTGTCATAGTGACCAGTCATTCCCAGTCTTTCTGCTGTTAGGGTCAGTTTGCATATTACCATTTTACTATATAGGATAGAGGCCTGGTGCACGGGTGGGGGCCGGCTGGTTTGCCCTGAAGGGTGTCCCGGATCAGGGTGGGGGTCCCACTTGGGTGCCTGGCCAGCCTGGGTGAGGGGCTGATGGCTGTTTGCAGGGTGGGGGTCCCCACTGGGGTGCCTGGCCAGCCTGGATGAGGGGCTGAGGGCCATTTTCAGGCTGACCGGCGACTGAAGCTCCTAGCCTCTCCTTTTTTTCTTTTTTTTTATTCTGTGATTTATTTACCTTCTATAATTGAAACTTTGTTGCTTATGGAGCTCAGAGCTGGGCCACGGCAGGCGGGAAACCTTGGCTTCCTCCATCACTGGAGCAAGCAAGCCTCCTGCTTGCTTCAGCTGCGTGGCTGCCAGCCGCCATCTTGGTTGGCAGTTAATTTGCATATCTTGCTGATTAGCCAATGGGAAGCATAGTAGAGGTATGGTTAATTACCCTTTTTGTCTTTTATTAGATAGGATATATATAAATTACATAAAAATGCACACTGAAAATCTCAACTTTTTCAGGTTTGAAAATGTTTACAGTAGAAGGAAAAGCATGGTAAAACCAAAGTCACTTAATATTTTTATATTATTTTAATAACATGAATTCAAATTATTATGAATTTGAAATTCTTGGCTGTGATACCATCTCATCTGAAGTTGGTATTTATGATGCAAACAAAAACTTTAATAAGCGATTTCCCATCTGCATTAACTATTGGAATTCTATATTCTCCAATTATTTTTCTTCATAGGTTCATTTCTTTTTTTACAAAAATGATTTATTGATTTTAAAGAGAAAGGAAGGGAGAGAAATAGAGAGAGAAAGAGGGAGAGAGAGAGAGTGTGTGTGTCAGAGAGAGATCTGTTTGTTGTTCTGCTTATTTATGCACTCATTGGTTTATTCTTGTATGTGCCCTGACCAGGGATTGAACCCACAACCTTAGCATATTGGGGTCGATGCTCTAACCAGATGAGATATTGAGCCAGGGAAGGTTCATTTATTTTTTGTAATTCTAATACCTTGATATTTACAATTTAAAAAGCATTTAGCATATACTACATCTTTGAGAGTTATAGAGAAAGCTAGGATTAAGTGTTGGGATATCCCTCCCATTATACTTGGCAGAAAAACAAAAAAATAAATGCTTCAAGTCAGCTGACCCTTCATAGTACATATTCTAGAAGAATTTTAGGGGCCTACTGTAGATATGTTAATTTGAAATTCTTTTTTTAGATAATATCAATTGTTAACTCACCAGCTTCTCCAAGTTGATCACAACTTCATTTTCTGTAGCCACACTGAGAAACAGATAAATTAGCATGGATTGGTCAGACTTGATTGGGATTAACTACAAATCTTTCATTTTATTCTGTCATTCTCTATGAGTTATGTTAAATAGTCTGAAGCAAGTAAAATAAGTGAATCATTTCCACTTTAAGATTTATCAAAATAAAAGGAGTGTACTGCTGAATTCAGAAGAGAAGCTATTTAAATTTAATGGCAAAGTAAAAAAATAATTTTAAAATGAAAGGACATTAAGAGAATGTCCTATGATACTAAAATCCAAAAATATCATAACATGATTTAATTAATTTATAAGTAAACAACACATTTTTATAATTTCTATTGATGCTAACTTCACAAATTTAAAATATGCATATCATTTTTGTAAGTTGCAATAGGGCTAGCAAAGAAAATACTACATTATCTAGTCACTATACAATTTTGATGGACTCTTTAGTCTTTGTAAGAATATAAAGGAAGTAAGTCTAGAAATAGTAGAGAAAAAATTACAACTACACTATTTTTGTTGTGCAAATATAGTTGATAAAAGTAGTAAAGAAAAGAAATTCAAGGAAAAGTACTGGAATGAATATATAAACAATTTTGATGGTGGCTTAATTTTTGCAGTATACATTTTTCATAATTTGTTTACTCTAATGCTTTAAGCTAGTATGCATATCTTTTATGTTTGAGACTATCCCAGGCATATGATTTCTTTCCTTCATCAAACCTTGCCTTTTCTTACTACTATGATGTTTTTCTTTAACCAGAAACTTTCCCCCCTAATTTTTCTTTTGGGTATTCATTATAATCTGATAGATTAACTTTATGTTACAAACTGATCCTGTTTGGTTTTGTCAGGAGGTTAAGTCAATTGGCCCTTTCTAACAAATATATGTATATGAGTACAGGTTTTTTAAAATCACAAATTCATTACAGTTGCCTCCCGCAAAAGAACTCTAAATAAAAATAGCTCCAGGCTTATGTGTTGATCTGCCACTTCTGGAAGGTAGCTATATAAATTGGACTGAGAATATATTTCCCTTGGTTTCTGGAAGCGATCCAGAGAGAAAACACATTTAGAGGTACTTAATTTTAAACCTGATAATCTATAAATAAAGCTTGCCAAATTAAAAATTTGATTATTAAAGTATCATCAAATTATTATAATTTAATAATGGGTAGATCCTGGACAAGAGCGCCATCAAATAGCATCAAGATAATTCTACAGAAAACAATATTGTCAATGATATGTTCATTAAGGTGGATGCACAATGTGAGGCAGAACAATGAACTAGAGCAGAATCAGCTGTTTCCATATTGTGAAAATATATGAAATTGTATAAATTGCAAGATGACATAAAGGTTTAAACTAATTTAAAATTTCCTAGTTTTTAGTAACTTTAATCCCAAAAGATAACCATTAACACTTAGTGAATATCCAAGTATGCTTCTAAAACATATTACCGCTCCATTTCCCATTTTCTCCTTTATATTTTTTTTCAGCTTTATAATGGATAAAAATTGTAATATTCTTAAAGTGTACACATGATGATTAGATGTATTCATGCATTGTGAAATAATTCCCACAATCAGTTTAATGAACACATCTATCTCCTCACAGTTACCCTTTTTTGATTAACTGGCTACAAAGTTGGGAGTTCCAACTACTCACTCAAGTTTGATAATTAATCAAAATGACTCACAGAACTTAGAAAGACTATATGTATGATTATAGTATTATTTTTTGTATAAAGCACAAAAATCAGGAAAAGCCATTTTTAGAGACCCAGAGCATGAGGTCTGAGAAGGCCCCAAATTTGGACCTTCTGTGTACTTGCCCTTGGAATTAAGAGGAATCCTCAAGATGAGGAACCAGGAAGCCCTCCTGGTGTATCAATTTAGATGACTAACTGGGAAGCATACTTGAGCTTTCGGTGTCCATAGTTTTTATTGGGTTTTATTACATAGGCATGATTCATCAAGTCATGGGGCATGTGATTGAACTGAAACTTCAGCCCTCATTTCTTTGCAACAGATTGTGTTGATGTCACTTTACTCAAAATCCCTACCATCACTTGGCCAGCCTTTTTATTATGGCCAGCCCCCATTCAAAATTACTCTAGGCCCCCACCTCATTAGCATAAATTCAAGTGTGGTCTAAGAAGCTCACCATAAATAACAAACACATTCCCTCAGAATGGGAAATTCCTAGGGTTAGGAGGCTCCATCCTAGGAAGTGGGGACTGATGCCACCAAATTCTATCTGAACAAGAATTATACTAAGATTTTGCTTTACTGTATTAAATAAATGTTATATACTGAGAACAAGTCAATGGATCTTAACTATAATCTCAATTTCAGTCAGACTAAATGGAAGTTCAGTGGGTGTTTTAGAATAGCCTATTATAGCTATCACATTAATGGGTAGGCAACACACTAATTCACATGAATGTCAATAACTTCTAACATTGGAAATATTCATATGTGTGCAGTCTAATTGAGCATGGTCAAAAGATTAAATCAGTCTGATTCACTAAGGCCCATTTTTGTAACCCATTGACCACAGGGAACCAAAAATACCAATGTCATTATTCTCAGAACCATTTTAGAAATAAGAGAAACGCGGTTATATTTTTGCCCTGTCTAGTCCTAAAATTTAACCATCCAAATGTCGTATATAATTTGTATATGAATTAAAGTTTTCAATGAAATACCGCAAATTTTAGAAGTAGTTGAAGAATGTAGGTATTATTTCATACTATGAATATGGAAAATGGAGTATTTTAATATGAAATAAAATAATGAACACAAGATACAGTTTAATATTTGTTTATATATTTATGTAATGTGTACAAATATAGTATGATATGCAATATGTTTAAAAATAGTCTGATTTTATATATGCATAAATTATCATATATGTATACTATGTATATTTAAATATATAAAAGCCTTGTAGTTAAAAAATAAAATTTCAATAAGTGTTATTGCTTAACTTTTAAAAATTTACACAATCAGAAATATATTAACACAAAAAGACCTCATTCAAATTATATACCTTCCCCATAGGTAACCAACATTCACAGATATGTGTACACTTAAACATTTATTGTATCTATTTTAACACGTGTATATTTTAAGGGAATCTTTACTTATTGTTTACTTTTTAAAAACAATATATAATTATATCATTCTGTAAATTGAATTTTTGTCACCTAACATAATTCATTATAACGCATGTGTCATTGGGCTTGCAGCATCTATTCCTCCTATTATTTTAATACTAGGAGCCCGGTGCATGAAATTCGTGCACTGGGTGTGTGTGTGGGGGAGGGGGAGAGTGTCCCTCAGCCCAGCCTGCCCCCTCTCACTGGGAGCCCTGAGGCGTTGACCCCCATCACCCTCCAATCGCAGGATCGGCCCCTTGCCCAGGCCTGAAGCCTCTGACAGAGGCTTCAGGCCTGGGCAGGGGACCCTCATTTCCCCCCATCACTGGTTCTGCCCCCAGCCCAGGCCTGATGCCTCTGTCAGAGGCGTAGACCCCCATCACCCTCTGATCACCTGATCGGCCCCTTGCCCAGGCCTGACGCCTCCGCCAGAGGTGTCAGGCTTGGACAGGGGACCCCCATCTCCCCCCCGATCACTGGCTCTGGCCCCCGCCCAGGCCTGAGGCCTCTGGCCCAGGAATCATGCCTGGGCAGGGGACCCCCATCTCCCTATGATCACTTGCTCCACCCCCCGCCCAAGCCTGATGCCTCTGACCCAGGCTTCAGGCCTGGGCAAGGGGACCACCATATCCCCCCAATCCCCGGCTCTGCCCCCCACCCAGGCCTGATGCCTCGGCCAGAGGAGTTGACCCTCATTACCCCCCGATCACCAATCACCGGATCGGCCCCTTGACCAGGCCTGAGGCCTCCGGCAGAGGTGTAAGGCCTGGGCAGGGGACCCCCAGCTCCCCGCGGTTGCAGGCTCCGCCCCTGCCCCTGCAGGATGCCTCTGACTTAGGCGTCCGGCCTGGGCAGCGGGGACCCGCAGCTGCAGCGGCCCTGCGATCGTGGGCTCCGCTTTAGGCCCAGGCAAGGGACCCCTAGCTCCTGGGACTGCCAGCTTCCACTGTGTTCAGCTCCCATCGCTGGCTCCACCCCTACTTCCTGCTATCACTGGCCAGGGCGGAAAAGGCGCCTGATTCTCCGATCATGGCTGGGGGGCAGGGCAAAGGCGGCCCCAGGGCCGCCTTTGCCCTGCCCCCCAGCTCTTAGCTCCCCCCTGGGTTTCCGATCACTGTCAGTGGAAGGGGGCTTCTTCCTGCTTTCCCTTTCGCCTCCCTGCATCGTGCCTACATATGCAAATTAACCTCCATCTTGTTGGCAGTTAACTGCCAATCATAGTTGGCAGTTAATTTGCATATAGCCCTGATTAGCCAATGAAAAGGGTATCGTCGTACGCCAATTACCATTTTTCTCTTTTATTAGTGTAGATTTCTGAGCTATCAACTCAGTCTAAGTGGGTTGGATGGGCCGGCATTTGCCCTAGCCCCAAAGGTGGTCATGTAACTCAAGCCTAGTTAAATAGGTATTTTAATCTTCCCAGGCACAGTGTCTGGTTTAGGGATAAGCAAATGATCTGGTTTCGTATAGTACAACACAATTCAGAGTGTGTTCTGTTCTTTTATTGTTACTTAAAAGATTAACATTTCTACTGGGTTGAAAACTGAGCCTGAAATAAATGGCAAGTATGTTGTTACCAGAAAGAGTCAACCTAGAACCAACACAAATAATAAAGTATTCATAAGAGAGAGAGAAAGTGATAGTATGATTTGAGTATATTGCTGAATCTCTTTCTGACTAATGCCAGGACTATCTCTGAATCGCCACTCCATGTAGAATATATACATTTTATCTTAATTTTGTTTGAGTTAGATTCTGTCATTGGCAACCAAAATTAATAAATATGGAGAGCTAATTCTCTCTCGCTCTCCTATTCTTTGTATATATTTCCTATCATACTAATGCTAAAATGGATAAATCCATGTAGTCATGCAAATGTGCAACTATATTTTTTATGGAAAAATAGCTAGAAGTTGCTTATTTGAGTCAAATTTATATAGTTTCAATTTTGATAAGTGTAATCAAATTATTTTATTCTTTTTTATTTTAATTTAACCTTACATTAAATATGATACAGATTATTGATCAAGTACTTCTTTGCCAACACTAAATAATACCAATAATTTTTATAATCAGATGAATAATGACATATTAGTAAAGGTTATCATGGTCTATAACAGTGGTTCTCAACCTGTGGGTCGCAAACAATGAAAATACATCCTGTATATCAGATATTTACATTACGATTCATAACAGTAGCAAATTACAGTTATGAAGTAGCATCAAAAATAATTTTACGGTTGGGGGTCACCACAACATGAGGAACTGTATTAAAGGGTCATGGCATTAGGAAGGTTGAGAACCACTGGTCTATAATGTATATATGTATATTGGCCATTTCTGTTTTTGATATGCAATTTCTCTGGCAATAATCTTAGCATCTTTAGAAACATTATTTATATCATTATTTTTAAATTTTTTAAGGTGCTATTTGCATACATTATGCATAATAATAATTTGTTATGCATATTGCTAAAAATGTCCCCCTATATCACAACTTATTTTTTTAATATATTTTATTGATTTTTTACAGAGAGAAAGGGAGAGGGATAGAGAGTTAGAAACATCGATGAGAGAGAAACATCGATCAGCTGCCTCCTGCACATCTCCTACTAGGGATGTGCCTGCAACCAAGGTACATGCCCTTGACCGGAATCAAACCTGGGGCCTTTCAGTCCACAGGCCGACTCTCTATCCACTGAGCCAAACCGGTTAGGGCCTATATCACAACTTTTTATTTACTCATGATACTTTTCTGTTATATAAATTACTAGAGGCTCAGTACACAAAATTCTCACACTCAGGGGAGTGGGGTGTGTCCCTCAGCCTGGCCTGCGCCCTCTTGCAGTCCAGGAGCCGTTGGTGGATGTCCAACTGATGGCTTAGGCCCACCCTCCCTGGGGAGCAGGCCTAAGCTGTCAGTCAGACCTGACATCCATAACACTGCTGCGAGGCAGGGGAGGCTCTTGCCACCACTGCTTCACTTGCCAGTCATGAGCCAGGCTTCTGGATGAGCGGCGCTCCCCCTGTGGGAGCGCACTGACCACCAGGGGGCAGCTACTGCATTGAGTGTCTTCCCCCTGGTGGTCAGTGTGCATCATAGCCACTGGCCGTTCAGTCAGTTTGCATATTTTATTATATAGGGTAGGATTGTTGTGTCATTTAATATCAAACTGTATGGCTTTGTTTATCTAATTTAGAAAACCAGGAAAGCCATTTTTTATTAAACACACAGAGGGAGAGAGAGAGAGAGAAACATCAGTGATTAGAGAGAATCATTGATTGGCTGTCTCCTGCATGCCCCTTACTGGGGATCAAGCCCTCTTTCTGGGCATGTGCCCTGTCCAGGAATTGAACTGTGACCTCCTGGGTCATACATAGACTCTCAACCACTGAGACACACTGGCCAAGCAGGAAATCCATTTTAAAACTAATACCAATAAGATCATCATATCAGGTTGATAATTTAATGATATAGAAATTAAAGAGATTCTGAACAGAATAAATAATTAAAATAAAACAAAGACAAGTAGAACAAAGGAAATTTTTTTTAAAGTATCTTTATTGTTGAAAATAATACAAATGTACCCTTTTTTGCCCCATTGACCCCTTCTAGCCCACTCCCTCACCCCACCCCAGGCCTTCACCACATTATTATCTATGTCCATGGGTCATACATATATGCATGTAAATTCTTTGGTTAATCTCTTCCCACCTACCCACCCTCCTCTGCCTTCCCTCTGAGATTCATCAGTCTGTCATGTTTCTATGTCTCTGCATCTATTTTGTTATTTAGTTTATTTTGTTCTTTAGATTCTACATATGTGTAAGATCATGTGATATTTGGCTTTCTCTGACTGGCTTATTTCATTTAGCATAATATTCTCCACACCCTTCCATGCTGGCTCAAAGTGTAAGAGATCCTTCTTTTTATAGCTGCATAGTATTCCATGGCTTAAATATTCCACTGCTTCTTTATCCACTCATCTACTGATAAGCACTTGAGCTGTTTGCAGATCTTAGCTACTATACATTTTTTTGCAATATGTGGTAAATTAGATTCATGCCCATCATACACAAAATTCTTACAAAATATTGAGAAATAATCATGAAAGATGAACAATTTTAAATATATATATGAAAAACTTCCATTGTTGAAGAGGTTATTAAGAAACAGATAATCTAACAGACTGCAAGACAGAATCTGGTATAAAATTTCTAGAAGGCACTTGGTAAACATGCATAGTTATGTAAAATATGCATAACCATTGACCCAGCAATTCTACTTCTGGCAATTCATCTCAAAGAAAGAACTTAATAACTCCCTGACATGCTTCTATAACATATTAATTGCATCAATGTTTATGAAGCAGAAAATTTTAATATAACCAAATGGATCAAATACATTTGTATTCATAAAATGAAAAATGGCTAGAAATCAATTTGATTTGACATGTAAAAATAGATAAGCCCTGGCTGGTTTTGCTCAGTGGATAGAGCATCAGCCTTCAGACCGAAGGGTCCCAGGTATGATTCCAGTCAAGAGCACATGCCCGGGGTGTGGGCTCAATTACAAGTGGGGGGCCTGCAGAAGGCAGCCGATCAATGATTCTCTCTCATCATTGATGTTTCTATCTCTGTCTCCTTTTCCCTTCCTCTCAGAAATCAATAAAAACATATTTAAAATAAATAAATAAATAAATAAAAGATAAGAAATTTCACATGAAAGAAGCATTATACATATTAATCCTATTTTAAATTTATAGATCTAAAATATCTATCAAGATTTAAATTAATTGGTAAAATGAATGCTAACAGGAATTTTCTTTAGATGGAATATGAAGAGAAACTTTATATACTATGAAGATTTTAATAAAACAATTAAGGTTTACTTTCAAGTAAAATAATTATAAAATCATTTCCACTGTGATGAGATAGGCTATGACTAATGCTTGGAAAAAACAAGGAGAGGAGAGTTATGAAGGAATAATCACAGATCAGAGTTTTAAAATAGTCTAAATATTTAAATTAAATAATTTGTCTTTTGCCCTAGCTGGTTTGGCTCAGTGGATAGAGCATCAGCCTGCAGTTTAAAGGTTCCTCGGTTCGATTTCAGTCAAGGGCACATACCTAGGTTGCAGGCTCCCAATCTCTGTGTCTCTTTCACATCTGTGTTTCTCTATGTCTCTCCCTCTTCCTTCCACTCTCTCTAAAAATCAATGGAAAAACTATCCTAGAGTGAGGATTAAAAAAAAAAAAAGAATTTATCTTTCGAGATTGGCACCAGCATCTACTATCCCTGCACCCCTTCTCCCCAGTGCACTGTGCTGTTTCTCAGCATTTCCATCCTATCAGTTGCTGTTTGCCACTCAATGCTAAATTGCATTTTAAGTCATTTCTAAAAGCAAACTTTTCTAATTTATTTTCTTTTGAAGTTATTGAATGATTTTGCCATTTTTTTATTTCTGATTCTTTCCTCAGATTTTCCTTCAACACCAGGTTTATCCAACCAAGAAATCTAGGAAAAATGTCTAAATGGCTGCTCATTTTGTTAGAACTCAGGAGTACACTTTTGCAGGTGTTTTGTCCCATGAGTCTATAGGCATCAACATAACTGGCCAATTCTGAAAACTTGATTTTTAACTTAAAATTCAGGACTGAATTATTGAAAGGTCAACAATCTGAAATAATTATATTTTTCCTATCTACTTGTTTTTAGAGCACAAAAGCTTCTCTGCCCTTTGACCTTACCTGCATTCAGTAAAGGTCATAATATAGTAATTTAAACAGAGAAGTATGAAATTAAAATATTAAAATGAAACAAAGCATACATGAATTTTAATTTCTTGTCACACAGTAATAAGATAATATCAGCCTAAACATTTGTGGAGCCGAGGATTTAAAACTTAAAAATATCAAGTGATTTGAATGTAAACTATAATTAAAGAATGAAATATGTTAAAAAGAATGAATCAAATGAAAAAAATACCAAGCGATGGTAGTGTCCAATCTGTCTAGCCCTAGATACACAAATATGTCATAGAATGACATCAATTTATTGATACAGGTTTCTTCCCATTCCAGTAGGTATCCAATGACACAATTCTGAGTGCAAGATTGAGAAGCTGATCAATGGTCCCTGTTATCACTGTTCTTACAATTCTAGAGAAAGACATGTACTGGGACTCCTCATGTTACATTCATTTTACAGAATAACACGACATGGGCTCTGTCTGATGGCTAGTTAACTTCAAACCATTGAACTGCTCAGGAAATCTCACCCCAAACTGAAGTTCTACTATTAGTTCTTAGGTCACTCTCCACTTCCATCCACTTTCACTATTTCACTATTCCTTATAATCAAAATCTCTCTCTCTCTCTCTCTCTCTCTCTCTCTCTCTCTCTCTCTCTCTCCCCCTGAGGAAAGGGAGAGAGAGAGAGAGAGAGAGAGAGAGAGAGAGAGAGACATAATGAGAGAGAATCATTGATTGGCTGCCTCCTGGGGATCAAGCCCGCAACCCAGGCACGTGCCCTTGGCCAGAATCAAACCAGGACCCTTAGGTTGTTCACAGGCTGACGCTCTATCCACTGAGCCAAACCAGCTAAGGCTGCTCTTCTTAATACATGTGTAATGACCATATGGCCAGAATAGTTAATATTGTCACAATGGAACCCCAAAGGTGCACATTACAAGCATATTTAGTAAGAACTTAAAAACATCTTGCATCTTTCAAACACTTTTTGAAAGAAAGAATAAATGTGTTTATTTTTCATGATCTATTTTTTCTTCAATAATAGCTTAGACAGCTTCTTCATATTGTATTAATAAATAAGCAAAGAAATAAATGAAAGAACAATAAAACAAAAACCACAAACTGGGTATTCAAAATATGATGCAATAATTAGCAATGCAAACTGATGAGATGTGGAATTACCAGAAGAATTTAGGATAATATAAAAATAGAATAGGCTGAAAAAATAGTGCATATTTTATTTGAAGCTTGCCCCAACTGTTCATTCTGCATTTGATTTATTTTTATAAATCCAAAATTAAAAACCAGCCCACCTATATAAACAATATAAAGCCACTAACTGTGACTTTAAATTATTAACACAATTTTAATGCAAGGGTTGATAAAATAGCTTGATATTGTGCTTCTAATTTACATCATATATTTTATTGCAAAGTCCATAGGTAAGAATGAAGCAACTCAACAGAAATATGATTAAAAACAATTTTAGGAATATAATGAAACAAATCTTTCTTTATGTGTTATAAATAGGTAAAAAAAATCCTGAAAAATTTGTTTTTGTTTTCTCCCATCTCAATAAAAGGAAGTAAAAGTTTCTGCCATAATTATCATAGTTAATATATTTAGAAGAAATCAAAGAAACAATTATAACTTTACTTCTCTTTACGAAAGTATATCTTGCTAAAGAGATATATTGTACATAGTAAAAATAGATGTTCTTTGAATATATCCTATATAATAAAGAGATAATATGCAAATTGACCATCATGCCCTCGCACAAGATGGCCACCCCCACACAGTCAAATATGGCTGCCCCCATGTGGTAACAAGATGGCCACCACAAGATGGCTGGCAGTGGAGGGCAGTTGTGGGTAATCAGGCCAGCAGGAGAGGGCAGTTGGGAGTGACTGGACCTGCAGGAGAGGGAGGGAAGTTGGGGGAGAGCAGGCCAGCAGAAGAGAGCAGTTGGGAGTGACCAGGCCTGCAGGGGAGGAAGGGCAGTTGTGGGCGATTATGCCAGTAGGGAAGGGCAGTTAGGAGAAACCAGGCTGGCAGGGTAGGACAGTTGGGGGTGACCAGGCCTGCAGGGGAGGGCAGTTGGGGGTGATCGGGCCAGTAGGGGAGGGCAGTTGGGGGCAACCAGGCTGGCAGGGGAGGGCAGTCGGGGGCAACCGGGCCTGCAGGGGAGGGCAGTTGGAGGCAATCGGGTCAGCAGGGGAGCATTTAGATGTTGATCAGGCTGGTAGGGGAGCAGTTAGGGAGTGATCAGGCTGGCAGCTAGAAGCAGTTAGGGGCAATCAGGCAGGCAGGCAGGCAGGCAAGTGGTTGGGAGCCAGCAGTCCCGGATTGTGAGAGGGATGTCCGACTGCCAGTTTAGGCCCAATCTCTGCCTAAACTGGCAGTTGGACATCCCCCGAGGGGTCCCAGATTGGAGAGTTGCAGGCTGGGAAGAGGGACACCCATCCCCCCCTCCCCCCCCCACCCCTGCTGCCAGTGCATGAATTTCGTGCACCGGGTCTCTAGTACTGTAATAAAATTTTTTGGAAAATCTGATTTAAGCAAAGTTAAACTCATTGATTTACTGTAGGAATTCTTCAATGTTAAAAATTTTAATTGTTATTGAATTATCCAATGAATGCTTTATGTTTCTGTGATTTACTTGAAATCCTTCCACCCCACATTGAAAGATGCGTTCTTATATTTCATGAAATGTAAGAAAGCTAGTCCCAAAACTTTTAATTTGCACACTATCTCTTCTTAAAAGACGTATTACATTCTAAGTAATTTAAGGATTATCTTCTTTTTGTATCCTTATTTTTCCAGAAACATACATTAATAAGAACTAATTAAACTGTGTTATGTAATTGTTATTTATCTAACTCTACAATATAAAACAATACTTTCAATGTGTGAAACAATAGCTACAAAACTCACTTTTTGTATTTTGCTCTATTGATTACTAATCTGCATTCTATTAATAAAATACTTCCATTTCATAGATTAGAAAATAGAATGTTAAACTCTGTTAAAGATCTATAACCTGATTTCAAAGATGAATTAACCCTGAATCAGTTTGTTAAAATACATGTAATAGTATAAAATCAAGGCCAAGTCTAGCTTGCCTTAAAACTTTGGGAATTTTAAACATCCTGCAAACAAATTTGAATCAATTCTTTAAAATTTGTCAAGCTTGAGTCTTTATTAGAAATACTAATTATCTGTATCATTTGATTGAGGGGGCATATGATTCTGAGCTCAGCAAGGGTTATGTAAAACCATTAAGTGTCTCTCTCTCTAGATATAATAAGTGATGTGTAGACATCAACTCAGCAGGAACCTTCTTTATAACCATGCCTGAGGGGAAGTGGAACATGCTTGAGTGGAATACTGTTGAATGAGCCTAATATGACCCTCCTTTATCTCTTCCTCCATGTAATTATTCTCTGTTGGCTTTGATTTTTGAATGCTAGCATGAACTTCCATTCCATCAATTCAAGAGATAACATGGCACATTACTATTTTTTAATTAATGTAATAAAGTTAAACATTTAACTATGAAGGATATCAATGATACAACTCAGTTACCTTTTGAATTGCATAAAGAACTTTGGTGTTGTGAAATGTCATTTCGTAGTGCAAACTACAATAATAGCAGGATATGGATTTGAGCTATCCTAGAGAGAAATATGATATTTGTTCAGTGCTTTCTTCCATTACATACCCTATGTCAATTATCTCAGAGAATGGGAAGAAGTTAAATTGGCTCTCACCCTTAGGAGTTCTTCTTCTTCACATGATATGATGAGACGCACTATTCAGTGCAAGTTTTCTAACCCTGAACAATTAATGCTTTTTTTTCACTAAAAATGAAACATGTTCTCACTCTATAGGTCAATTGCTTTTCGCAAGAAAAGTTTAGCTAGGGAAAAAAAAGGTTCAAAATTTGAAATAACTCCAGTAAAATAATTCTTGGTAGGCAGGCAATGATAAGTAGTCAACACTTGGTGGCATTTACTTTGTTTTTTTTTTTAATTTATTTATTGTCTAAAGTTTTACATACGTCTCCTTTTTCCCCCTGCTTCACCCCCACCCCCAAGCCATTCCCACCCCGGGCAAACCCCCACTGCCCCAGTGTCTGTGTCCATTGGTTACACTAATATGCATGCACACAAGTCCCTTGGTCGCTCTCTAATTATTATTATTCAAGTACAGTTGACACACAGTATTATAATATTTTCAAGTGTAAATGTAGTGATTTGCATTTGCTCTTTTACACAAAGTAGATATGGAATACCTGTTGTGATTTTTTAGATAAACGAATTAAACAAGAGTCTAGACTAGATAATTAACTGGGTGGAAACCATTTCAAACCTAGAGTGTGGAGCAAGAAGTCTAATGTGCCTGAAGCAGAAGAATAGAGAACTGCAGAAGGGAAGTGTGAAGTAGGTCAGATTATGCAGCACCATTAAAGCCATATTAAGGATGCTGGATTTTAGGTATTACTTTGAATTAAAGGTGGAATGCAATCATAGGTTATGCAGTGGAGAAGTACTTACTCCTACGTATTTATATATACAGCTGACCATTGAACAACTTCAGCGTTAGGGACTCAATCCCTACTCAGTCAAAAGTCTGTGTATAACTCTTGACTCCCCAAAGCTTAACTACAGTCTGTCATTCACCAAAAATACTGTTGAATCTGCCAATCTACAATCTGCAGATACAGAGGGTCTACTGTATTTATTGGGAAATAATATTCCTATAAGAATAACCATGCAGTTCAAAACCCTGTTGTTCAGGGGTCAACTGTAATTGCTTTCAATGTCAGATAGAGACTTGTAGGTTAGAGATGGAAGTGGTAGCAACAGAGAAACAGCAATTATTCAAGTAAGATTCTAAATGAGTTGCTATTTGGATGATAGTGGTGGAGAATTAAATAATGGTTGGCTGGATTGGTGTGGCTACTTTGGTTGGATCAGTGACCCATGGAAGGGTCACAGGTTTGATTTCTCCTCAGGACACATATCCAGGTTGTGGCTTCAATCCCCACTAAAGGCAGGTATGGGAGGTAACAGATTGATGTTTCTCTCTCACAACTATGTTTCTCTCTCTCCCTCTCTCACTCAACCTCTTCCTCTCTCTCTAAAATCAAATAAATAAATAATGAATAAATAAATGTTGATTAGAGATGTGTATAGAATAAAGACATGATAGCTTTTGCACATGGATTATGTGTAGTGCTTGAGATAATAATGGTAGATAATAATGTGTCTTTGGGATTTTGTCCTAGACAATTGGAAGAATTATATTGTGATTTATTAATATGGGCAAAAACTCAAGAGATCATATATGATGAGGGTAAACAAATGTTTGTTTTTGGACATGTCAAATTTGAAATGCATTTTAGACATCCAAGAAGATAGATTACACTACAGCCATACCACCCTGAACGCGCCTGATCTCGTCTGATCTCAGAAGCTAAGCAGGGTCGGGCCTGGTTAGTACTTGGATGGGAGACCGCCTGGGAATACCGGGTGCTGTAGGCTAAAAAAAAAAAAAAAAAAAGAAGATAGATTACAAAAGGAAAATAAACAACTCAATCAAAAATGAGCAACAGACCTAAATAGATACCTTTCTAAAGAGGACATAAGAAGGGCCAAGAGACATATGAAAACATGCTCAAAGTCACTAACCATCCGAGAGATGCAAATCAAAATGACAATGAGGTACCATCTTACACCTGTCAGAATGGCTATCATTAACAAATCAACAAATGACAAGTGCTGGCGAGGATGTGGAGAAAAAGGAACCCTCCTGCACTGCTGGTGGGAATGCAGACTGGTGCAGCCACTGTGGAGAACAGTATGGAGTTTCCTCAAAAAACTAAAAATGGAACTCCCATTTGGCCCAGTGATCCCACTTCTAGGAATATATCCCAAGAAACCAGAAACACCAATCAGAAAGGATATATGCACCCCTATGTTCATAGTAGCACAATTTACCATAGCTGAGATTTGGAAACAGCTTAAATGCCCATCAGCAGATGAATGGATTAGAAAATTGTGGTACATCTACACAGTGGAATACTATGCTATGGTAAAAAAGGAATTCTTACCATTTGCAACAGCATGGATGGAACTGGAGAGCATTATGCTAAGGGAAATACGCCAGTCAGAGAAAGTTAAATATTACATGATCTCACTCATATGTGGGATATAATTATCAACATAAACTGATGAACAAAAACAGATTCAGAGACAGAGAAGCATCGATCAGACCCTCAAACCTCAGAGGGAAGGTAGGGAGGGTGGGGATAAGGGAGAGAGATCAACCAAAGGACTTGTATGCATGCATATAAGCCTAACCAATGGACACAGACACCAGGGGGGTGAGGGCATGAGTGGGGGTTGGGGGGAGCAATGGGGAGATAAGGACACATATGTAATACCTTAATCAATAAAGAATGAAAAAACAAAAAACAAGATACCTGAGTTAACTCTTGGCTGTATGAACTGGGTGTTTAGACTAGCTACCAGTTGGAGATAAACTTAGGTGGTCACCAGTATGAAGACAGTATTTAAAGGCATGGGACTTGATGAGAACCTCTAAGGAGAAAGTATGTAGAAAAGAAAGGTTGGCAGAGATTAAGACGTGAGTTACACTTACCACAGTGATGAAGTGAGAAAAAAGCAGCAAAACTGGCTAAGGAGCCCGGACAGCTCCTAGAAAGGCAGGGTGGGATGAGAGTCAGAGAAATGCTCTTGGGAAGAAGAAAATAATCATCTGAGTTAAATGTTGAAGATCGATGAGAATTAAGAACTGATTTGGATCAGGTTACTAGTAAATGGATCTTTCATTAATAAGAATTTGGGGATAGAAATTTATTTGTAATTGTGGTAACAAAAATCACAACTGAAGTAGATATTTTTTATTTTTAAAAATATATTATTATTGATTTCAGAGAGGAAGGGAGAGGGTGAGAGAGATAGAAGCATCAATAATGAGAAAGAGTTATTGATCGGTTGCCTCCTGCACTCCCCCTACTGAGGATTCAGCCCACAACTCAGGGCATGTGCCCTTTTCTGGAATCAAACCTGGGACCCTTCAGTCTACAAGCTGATGCTCTAGCCACTGAGGCAAACCCGCTAGGGCTGAAGTAAATCTTTTTAAAAATTGGAGAAGAAAGTTGAAGAATGTTCATATGGACATTTTTTCTATAAAGAAGACACAACTAATAGTATAATGTTGTAAGCCAATGAATTATTTCTTTTTAAGATAGGAGAGCAGATGGTGAACATAAGATATTCTGTATGAGATAATTATCTACTAAAATTAAAAGCATCAATTTACTTTCAGTCATTAAAAAATGCTGGAACAAATTTGTTTAAGAATTTAAGAATCTGCATGTGGTTTGACCATGGTCAATACAGATTATTGAGCCTGAACATAGACTATTGAAAAAAAGATGTTTTCAAAGATCTAATTATTCTTGTGTGACATAAATATAACTAAAAAAATGAATGAGCTTTATAAATATTTTCCATTATTCATAGGGCCTGTGCCATGTGAATTCAGAGTGAAAATTATTACCACTGCACAATTTGACTACTCAGTTCAAAATGTAAATACAGTAACATTTGAGATGTGTCCAAAAATTGAGAGGACAGAAAAAATAATACAGAAGAGATATGCTAATGAGAGACAGTGAGAAAAAGCACCAAACATTCATAATACACTAATTTCATAATCTACAAAAAAGGGCATTCATATAATTAATCTATAATAATAAAAGCATACTATGCTAATTAGATCAGATATCGGAACCTTCCGGGCGAAGTCAAGGCTGCAAGGAAAGCCCAGGTCCCGGTGCCAGAGAGAAGTTGGTACTGGCAGCTGGAGGATGGAAGGCCTACTTTTGCACAAATTTCATGCATTGGGCCTTTCGTATGATTATAATTATATAATTTATTTTAATAATTTAATTATTATAAGATTTTGCATTGTCAAAGAGAATCATTATATCAATCCAGGACTGGGTCTTTGAGAAGTAGAGCTTAGATGAGAAACACAAGTTTAGTCATTACCAAGAGAACTAAATTTGACCAAGGGAAACCTGGCTCTATTTGTTAGGGCTGATTCACTCCGAAGGTTTCAACACATTTCCATTAAAACATGGTATGAGGTTCTAGAGTAAATATGAAATAAGAATAATTTGATTACTCTATATCTTGGTAGACATGCCACTCCCTTAAATTTAATAACATAAATATTTTTTGCCACTGAATATGGATAACATTTTTATTATTTATTTTCCAACTATAAGGAAAAGTTTTAAAACTTTATAAGAAACTCAGAGTTGTGATCTTAATACAGTACTAAAGGTAATATATTCAATGTACTTATGAAAGATTTCTTGCCATGTTATCACATGGACAAAACTACATTTCATGTAATCAATAAAATATTATTATGTGTATAATCAGAAAAAATGAACTGTCACCAGACTTACTGCCACAACATTTTTCAATGGACAGGATTTTGTTAAGCTAATTAAAGTAATGTTCTGTTAAAATGATGATGGAAAGCTATTATACATAATCATGTATTTAATGTACCACACTAAATAATAATGCATGCTTTACTCAGGTTTGTGAAAGATTTCTGAGTTTCTTGTGTTTTTGTGTGTGTGTGTTTTTTTAGTTTTTAGTTTGCACTGTTGGTGGGAGTTTAGATTGATGAAGCCACGGTGGAAAACCATATGGAGGTCCCTTAAAAATTAAAAATGTAACTGCTGTATTACCCAGCGTATTTACTTCTGGGTATCTACATATATAAAAGGCTAATATGCTAAGTGTCCCTCCGACTGTCCAACTGGTCACTATGATGCATACTGACCACCAGGGGGCAGATGCTCAACACAGGAGCTGCTTTGACATGTACTGGCCATGTACAAAGAAACAGCACAGCAGACCTGGTGCTGACAAAGCACATGGCTTCCCCAAGTGGGATATAGGCCCCATTACCACCCAGGTGACACCCCACCAAATCACAGCCAACATTGCTGAGACCCCATGGAGCTAAATGCGACCCACAGCCCAGCCCATCCCAGCCCAGAAACAGTCATTGTGGATGCTGGGTAATGAAATCACGTAGCAATGCCCAGCTTCCTCTCCCTTGCGACTAGCCTCTTTGGAGTTTCTTCAGCCCAGGAACACAACTTGCTTTATAGCCAGGTGCAAACATTTTACACTTCAACCAAATGTCTGTGAAGCATTTTCACGTGCCTCATCTCATTTGATCCTCACAGAAATCCTGGAGTAGGTAGAAAGGAAACTTGGTAGAATCCTATTTTCTTCTCATTAGTCAGAAAACAGAGATTTAGAAAGCTTAGAAACTTGACCCAACTGAAAAGAAGAAATGGTGGACCTTGCAAATGACTTCAGGTTTTCTCTCTGCACAGAATATAGTCAAACACTGAGGCAGTTAAATATTTTACCTTTTATTCTCTCTGCATGATCTATAATAATAATCTGCTTTGTGTTGACATTTACTGCTGTGTTGCTGACAATTACCTCAAAGAGAAGTTGGGGTGCTTCATTGGGCTGGAAAAATTTTAGGTAAATCAGAAAGTAGGTCTAGTTAAGCAAATATATATATAATCTTGCTGGCGCCAATCTCAAGCATGTGTTTTCATCTGTCATTGTCGATCGTTAATTTGGCTAACACTTCTATTATAGAGAAGGGTGAATAGCGATATTAAAATATTTATTCTAATTAAATTCCTTTCAGTGTACATGAATCCATGCATTGGGACACTAGTACATGTAAAGGAATGGAAAACACTAATTCAAAAGAATATATGTACCCCTGTGTTCATTGCAGTGTCATGTACAATAGTCAAGCTATGTTAGTGATCTAAGCGTCCATCAATAGACAAGTGAATAAAAAAGCGTGGTACATATATACAATGCAGTATTACTCAGCCATTAAGCAAATAAAATCTTACCGTCTGTAACAGCATGGATGAACCAAGAGGGTATTATGCTCAGTGAAGCACATCGGTCAGAGAAAGACAAATACCACATGATTTCACCTGCATGTGCAATCTAAAGAACAATATAAGTGAACAAACTAGAAACAAAATCATAGATACAGAGAATGGACCGATGGGTGCCAGAGGAGAGGGGGTTTGGGAGACTGCATGAAAAAGGTGAAGGGATTGAGAATTACAGATGGGAAATTTCAGAAATAATCATGGAGATGTAAAGTACAGCATAGGAAATATAGTCAATAATATTGTAATAACTTGAAAATATCAGGGGCCACGCTTTGTAAAGTATATGATTGGCTAACCACTATACTGTACAACTAAAACTAATGTAAAGTAACATTAAGTGTAAACTGTAATTTAAAAATTAAATTAAAAAATTGTATAAAACAAAATGTTTTCTGATTTAAATAACATAAAAACACTTATTGATACATTTTTCTAGGTTTTGCTTTTAGTGATTTAATTTCTTCTTAAAAACTTTCAGTGATTAAAGATATAAATTTTGTTTATTGATACCTTGTAAGGACATTTGATACTTATGATATCTACCCCCTTCTCATGGACAACAGCTTACATTGCTACAGTGAGGCAGCACCTTTACTCTTACTTTAATGTTTCTGTATGTCCTTAATGTATTTTATTTAATTTTATTTAATGTATTTAATCATTTTATTTAAATGATTTTCACATATGACTGTCTCTGAAGAAAATAAACTCTTTAGGTGGTGGATCATAACTTATTCATCTTACCTGCCTAGATCCAAGCACAGGACCTGACACATACCTGGGACTCAATATAATTTGTATTGAATGGTATTTGACAAGCTGGAGAGAAGAGTTGTTGGCTATGTGAGGAGAGACTTGGCTTGTGTACCTGCTCACCTGATCTCTGAATGAATTTGAGAAATAACAAATTCTCAATTGCATCAGATTAAAATTGTTAATAAAACCGCCTACTCACAGGGTTGTCATGAGGATCAATTGCAACAATGGCAACAGTAAGTAATCTTTATGTAGTAGTTTTGTTGAGTGCCTCCTATGTCATGTATAGGCCTGCATATGATGTACAAAAGTTTTGCCCTAAAAGTATCACAGACATAATTTTATGTAATCCTAAACAACTCCATAAATTGTGTTATTCTATCGCAATTTTATAGATAAGAAAATGAGACAAACAGGGTTAAATAAACTGCTTAAGTTCAAACAGAGAGTGGTCTGAAAACTGACCTGATTTGATTCCTCTGGCCCCTTGGGCTATGTAAAGTACCAGCATATGATACAGGATCAATAAAGATTAGATTTAAAAAGAAAAACAAACAAAAACACTTTAGTTGCTATTCATGAGATTCCTTTTATTATTATTTTTGAAATGTTGAAGAAAATACGCAAAGCTCTCTTTGGTCTTCAATAATTGCTAATGAGTATGTCACTTTTATGAACGTATGAATACACTTAAGCTTTCAAAGACACTCGCTTTGGCAAGCTGGTGAACACTAAATGGATGTGACTAGCTACAGGGAAGTATTTTTTGCATAATCAGAGTGACTCCTCTATTAAAGAAAACCACGTGTGACTCAGGCTGGAGGTGGCACTTCTGCCATATGATTTACAAAAACATATCTATTTATTTAACTCCTCCTGGCAATTTCAAGCCAACTCATGCATATTTTTGGCTTAAATTGCCCTTGCCTTTCATTGGAGATTTGACATTTGAAAATATGAAATAACAAGTGTTATTTCCATCTAATTCTTAAAAAGTTGGCTTCCATCTAGACAGGCACCTGATTTGGAGAAAAGCAGGGGCTCTGGCCAGCTGGAAAGAACGAGAAAGTAAAAAAAAAAAAGACTCAGGTTTCCAAAAATATGGGTCTCTCCCCATTTAAACTGTTCCAAACCACACTCACTTATATCATAGACCAGAAAAGTCTTGACTCTTTCTCTATGGAACCTTTTTAATCATCAATGGCAGGCCAAGGGCTACAGCTTGAGGCAGCCACATGGCCAGAATCTCTGTTCTCATGTCTTTGGCTGTAAGAAAAGTCTGTAAACCAATTTCCAGACTGTGTTAAAAGTAGTTTAACTGTCAGAAGAAAAAAAAAGTGCCTTTGATGTTCAACATTCAAATTAAACATTTGGTATATATATATATATATATATATATATATATATATATATATATATATATATATATCTCCTTTTAAGGATTATTAAACATAACCAGTCATTTATACTTGAGTCTTATATCACTACTAGAGGCTCAGTGTACGAAATTTGTGCACGGAGGGGGTGGGTCCCTCAGCCTGGCCTGCACCCTCTCGCAATCCAAGACCCCTCGGGGGATATCCAACTGCTGGTTTAGGCCCAATCCCACAGTCGAACATCCCTCTCACAATCCAGGACTGCTAGTTCCTAATTGCTTGCCTGCCTGCCTGCCTGATTGCCCCTAAGCACTCTGTCTGCCTGCCTGATCACCCCTAACCGCTTGCCTGCCTGCCTGATCTCCCATAACTGCTCCCCTGCCTGCCTGATCGTCCCTAACCACTCTGCCTGCCTGCCTGATTGCCCATAACTGCCTCTGCCTTGGCCCCTACCACCACGGCTTCATCTGGAAGAATGTCCGAAATGACGTCAGGAAGGTCATTCGGCTGTCTGGTCTAATTAGCATATTATGCTTTTATTATTCTAGGTAGCTAACAAACAATTATATCACTTTTCAGCTGCCTCCAGTATTAAGGTTACAAGTGTCTGTTATAATTACAAGGGATTTTTTGAAGAAAATTCACTTCACAGTTTATTCATAATACCAAGAGCATTTACTTCTTGGCGTTCCCTACAGGTTAAGCTAAGCTAAACAGGTATAGTTCTTCTAAAAAATTCCCTCAAATTATTTTCTTTCCTCAAATATTGACCACTTTCAGAAAAGTATTTTCAGTTATTCTGACTTACAGCTGCTTATAGCATATAAAAAAGACCACTTGTATGAATGACTCAGTTCTAGGAGAGTGCATACATATTTTTACAATATAGTAAGTTTTTTACAGTCATGATTATTTATTTCATTAATACTAGAGAGTCAGGGCACAAATTCCAACAGATAGAAATTAAATTTTTAGCATGTGAATGAAACTGAGACTAGTCAGCTTGGTCCATCCCAGCACACCAGATGAGTTCTTCATGAAAAAGTCTGTTCTCTGCATTGCAAATCAACTTCTGGAAACATTCACAAGTCTCCAAAGAGAAGCTCTATTTCCACAGGCCTGTTTTTACAGGATACTATTAAGTGGCAGCGATAAGGACATTTGGGGGTTCTTTGTTTTACATCTACATCAGTTCCCCTAGGTAATGCCATCTAAATACCAAATTGAAAAACGGTGTGTTTACTATTCAAATACATCTTCACATCCCACAAAACTCACCCTTTTAAAGTGTACAGTTCAATGGTTTTCTACTGTATTTACAAAGTATTGCAACAATCACCACCATATTTTTATCATTTTTGAAAGAAACCACATATCTTTCAGGAGTCACTCCCATTTCCCCCTTTTCTATGTACTTGGCAACAACAAATCTACTTTGTGAATTTGTCGTTCCTGGACATTTCATATAATTAGCATCATAAAATATGTAGCATTTTTCTGTCTTTTTAACAACATAATGTTTTCAAGGTTTGAGCATTTTGCAACATGTATTAGTGCTTCATTTGTTTTTATAGCTAAATAATTTTCCACTGTATGAATAAATCATGGGTATCCATTTATTAGGTGAAAGGTATTTGAGTTGTTTCCAATTTTAGTTGTTTTTTTTAACAATGCTTCTACGAACATTGAGGTACAAGTTGTGTAAATATAATTTTTCAGTTCTCTTGGGCACATACCTAGAAGTAGAATTGCTGGGACATGTGATAACTCTATGTATAGATGTTTGAGGAAATGCCAAATTGTTATTCAAAGAGTCTGCACTGTTTTACATTTCCACTAACAATGTATATATTATAATTTAGTAGTATATTCAAAATTGTTATGGTCTACATTTTTTATTAGAGCAGTCCTAGGGGGTGTGAAGTAGTATCTTATTGTGGGCTGATTTGCATTTCACTAATTATTCTTGATTTTGAACACCTTTTACTGTGCTTACTGGCCATATTTATAGGTTCTTTAGAGAAATTTATTTACTTAGTCTTTCTTAAAATTGAGTTTTTTCTTATTGTTGAGTTGCAGAAGCTTTTTATAATGTGTTAACATTAGTCCCTTATATTTTTCAAATATTACCTTGACTCTATGAGTTGTCTTTTTCAAATTAGTGATGGTATCATTTAAATCATAGGTTGTTAATTCTGAAAAATCTCTGATTTATCTATTATTTTTCTTTTGTTATTTTGATTTTGGAATAATTCAGCATCAGAAGAATTTCCACTGTTGCTTTCTTCCATGAGTTTTAAAAGTTTTAGCTCTTGTATTTAGGACTGTGATCCATTTTGTATTAATTTTTGTATATGTATGAAGTAAGAATTCAACTTCACCTTTTTGCTTGTGGATATCCAATTGTCCTGTCATCATCTGTTGAAAAGAGCATACTTGCACCATTTATTCTTCTTTGTAACTTTGCTGAAAATCAATTGATCTAATTTAAGCATTTATTTCTGGACTCAATTCCTATATATATATATATATATTAGAGGCCCGGTGCATGACAATTCATGCACTGGAGGGCGGAGGTGGGTCCCTCAGCCCAGCCTGCACCCTCTCACAGTCTGGAGTCCTCAAGGGATGTCCTACTGATGGCTTAGGCCAGCTCCCCACGCGACCAGGCAGACAATCAGGGGATGGCACTGTCCCCATCACCCTGCTGCTGCCACCACTGGGCCAATCAGGGAACAGTGCCACCCCATCACCCTGCTGCTACTGCTGCCCAGACTCCCTCTGTGAGAGGCAACTGGACGGGCATGGTGCTGGCCCCATCCATTGCCCCTCTGCTACTGCTGGTCGCTGCCCCCCCCCCCATTGCCATAACCTCCCTCTGCTCACTGGCACGCACCTTGCCTAGCCTGGTGTCACCTGTTCACCAGCCCTGCTCCCGGCAGACTATTCCACAGTTTGGTCGATTTGCATATTACGCTTTTATTATATAGGATATGTGTGTGTGTGTATATATGGGTGTGTGTGTATATATATATATATATATATATGTGTGTGTGTGTGTGTGTATATATATATATATATATGTATATATATATATGTGTGTGTGTGTGTGTGTGTGTGTGTGTGTGTGTGTGTGTGTATATATACTAGGGGCCCGGTGCATGAAATTCGTGTATTGGGTGGGGGGGGGGTATCCCTCAGCCCAGCCTGCCCCCTCTCACATACTGGGAGCCCTCAGGCGTTGACCCCCATCACCCTCCAATTGCAGGATCGACCCCTTGCCCAGGCGTCAGGCCTGGGCAGGGGACCCACAGACCCCTCCGAATGCTGGCTCTGCCTCTGGCCCAGGCCTGATGCCTCTGGCCCAGGATTCAGGCCTGAGCAGGGGACCCCCCTCTCCTCCCCATCACTGGCTCCGCCCTTGCCCAGGCCTGATGCCTCGGCCAGAGGGGTCGACCCCCATCACCCTCGGATCGCCTGATCGGCCCCTTGCCCAGGCCTGACGCCTCCGCCAGAGGTGTCAGGCTTGAACAGGGGACCCCCATCTCCCCCCATCACTGGCTCTGACCCCCGCTCAGGCCTGATGCCTCTGGCCCAGGAATCATGCCTGGGCAGGGGACCCCCATCTCCCTCTGATTGCTTGCTCCACCCCCCCACCCCCCCATCCCCGCCCAAGCCTGATGCCTCTGACCCATGCTTCAGGCCTGGGCAAGGGGACCATCATATCCCCCCAGTCCCCGGCTCTGCCCCCCGCCCAGGCCTGATGCCTCTGGCCCAGGCATCAGGCCTGGGCAGGGGACCCCCAGCCCCCTCCGATTGCTGGCTCCGCCCCCCGCACAGGCCTGATGCCTCGGCCAGAGGAGTTGAACCTCCTGGGTTGAGGGCGTGAGTGCGGTCGGATGCCGCAGCCGCCCCGCCTGCCCGCGTCCGGGTCTGCCATCGGGATCGGGGCTCGGGCGACTGCTGGCACTCACACCCCCAACCCGCTCTCGGATGGTGCTGTTGGCGGTTAACTGCCATCTTAGTTGGCAGTTAATTTGCATATCTTGCTGATTAGCCGATGAAAAGGGTATCGGTCATACGCCAATTACATATATATATATATATATATATATATATATATATATATATATATATCAGTACCACACTTGATTACTGAAGCTTTGTAGTAAATTTAGAGACCAGGAAGGCTGTGTCCTCCAATATTATCTAAATCTGTTCTCCCCACTTCCCATGATATTTCTCAGATAATCTGCATCCTTTAAAATTCCATATAAATTCTAGTCCTGGCCAGGTGGCTCAGTTGTTTGGAGCATCATTCCAGACACTAAAAAGATTGTGGTTTGATTCCCAGTCAGGGCACATACCGAGGTTGCAGGTTCAATCTCTGGTCCAAGTGTGTAGGCAAGGCAACTGATCAATGTTTCTATCACATCAATGTTTCTCTTTCACTCTCTCTCTCTCCCTTCCTCTCTCTAAAATCAATGAACATGCACTGGGTGTGGATTTTTAAAGTCCATATAAATTTTTAAATGAGCTTGTCAAATTTTGCTATAAGGCAGCTGAAGCTTTTAGTGATACTGCATTGAATCCTGTAGAACAATTTGTAGAGTATAGCAACCATAAAAATATTAGTCTTCCAGTTGATATATTTTCCATTTATTTATTCTTCTTTAATTTCAGTGAACAATGTTTTGTATTTTTCAGTGTGCAAGTATAATGCTTTTTTGTTAAGTTTATTTCTAAATATTTTATTCACTTTGATGCTATTGGAGACGAATTGTTGATTTGTGGATTGTTCATTGCTTAAGTGTTGAAATGCAATAGAGTCATTTTATAGATTTCATGTTCTGCAAGTTTGGTGAACTTGCTTATTAAATCTAATACATTCTTGTTTATTCCTTAAATGTTTCTAAGTATAAGATCACATGATACATGAATAGATTTAGTTTTACTTCTTTTCCAAACTGGATGCTTTTCCTACTTCTCCTCCTTCTCCTCCTCCTCTGCTTCTTCCTCCTCCCCCTCCCCCTCCTCCTCCTCCTCCTCCTCCTCCTCCTCCTCCTCCTCCTCCTCCTTCTCCTCCTCCTCCTTCTTCTTTCCCTCTTCTCTTCCTCCTCCTCCTCCCCAACTATCTCCTCCTCCTTCTTCATCTTCCCCTCCCTCCCTCCTTTCTTTCCTTTCCTTTCCTTTCCTTTCCTTTCCTTTCCTTTCCTTTCCTTTCCTTTCCTTTCCTTTCCTTTCCTTTCCTTTCCTTTCCTTTCCTTTCCTTTCCTTTCCTTTCCTTTCCTTTCCTTCCTTCCATTTATTTTTGCCTGATTGCAAAAATAATCTCCAGTTCAGCATAAAAATACAAAAATTGACACTCTTAGCTTGTTCTAATTATTAGGATAATAACTTTCTGTATTTCACCATTAAGTTTGAGTTTACCTAAGCTTTTTAAAAATATGTTTCTTTTATCTACTTGAGGAGATTCTCTTCTATTCCTTGTTTGAGTGTTTTTTATTATGAAAGGGTGTTTATTTGTCACACTTTTTTTTTTACTACATCTATTGAAAATGATCATGAGATATTTATTGTTTATCCTAGAAATGTAGGAAATTACATTGATTAATTTTGATAGGTTGAACCAACTTTGCCTTCATGGGCTAAATTGTACTAGGTTGTGTTGCTGGATACAATCTGTTAATATTTTTCTAAAGCTGGCTTTAATTTTAGAGTGATACTGACCTAATAGAATGAATTTGAAACTACTCTCTTACTATTTGGCAGAAGGATTTGTGTTAAATCTTCATTAATATTATTATTATTGTTATTAAATATATATATTTTATTGATTTTTTACAGAGAGGAAGGGAGAGAGATAGAGTGCCAGAAACGTCAATGAGAGAGAAACATCAATCAGCCGCCTCCTGCACATCTCCCACTGAGGATGTGCCCGCAACCAAGGTACATTCCCTCGACCAGAATCGAACCTGGGACCTTTCAGTCTGCAAGCCTATCCACTGAGCCAAACCGGTTTCGGCATATTATTATTATTATTATTATTATTATTATTACTACTACTAGAAGCCCGGTACACAAAAATTTGTGCACTCGGGGGGGGGGGGGGCCTCAGCCTGGCCTATGACCTCTTGGAATCTGGGACCCCTCAGAGGATGTCCACCTGCTGGCTTAGGCCCGCTCCCTGGGAGATCGGTCCCAAGCTGGCAGTCAGACATCCCTCTGGCAGCCCGGGAGCCCTCGGGGGATGTCCACTTGCCAGCGGGGAGCAGGCCTAAGCTGCAGTCTGACACGCTTAGCGCTGCTGAGGAGGCGGGAGAGGCTCCCACCACCACCGCTCTACTGGCAGCCATCAGCCTTACTTGTGTCTGAGCAGATCTCCCCCTGTGAGAGCGCACTCACCACCAGGGGGCACCTCCTGCATTAAGCGTCTGCCCCCTGGTGGTCAGTGTGTGTCATAGTGACCAGTCATTCCCAGTCATTCTGCTGTTAGGGTCAGTTTGCAGATTACCCTTTTATTATATCGGATAGAGGCCTGGTGCATGGGTGGGGGCTGGCTGGTTTGCCCTGAATGGTGTCCCAGATCATGGTGGGGTGTCCTGCTGGGATGCCTGGCCAGCCTGGGTGAGGGGCTGATGGCTGTTTGCTGGCTGGTCAAGCCTCCCCCAGTGGGGACCCTCACCCCATGGAGGTTTGGCCAGCCTGGGTGAGGGGCTGATGGCTGTTTTCACGCTGGCCACACCCCCTTTAGGGTTGTGGGTCCCCACTGTGGTGCCTGGCCTGTCTGGGTGAGGGGCTGAGGGCCGTTTTCAGGGTGGCCAATCCTCCTGTCGACAGAAGCTCCCAGCCTCTCCTTTTTTTCTTTTCTTTTTTTTATTCTGGGATTTATTTACCTTCTATAATTGAAAGTTTGTAGCCTTGAGAGGAGCTCAGAGCCAGCCAGGGTGGGTGGGAGGGAGGGAAGCTTGGCTTCCTCCATCTCCAGGGGCAACCCATCTCCTGCTCACTCCAGCTCTGTGGCCACGGCTGGCTGAAAGCAGGTATCTGGGGTTTATTTACCTTCTATAATTGAAACTTTGTTGCTTTGAGTGGAGCTCAGAGCCGGGCCGCAGCAGGCGGGAAGCTTGGCTTCCTCCATCATGGGGCAACCAAGCCTCCTGCTTACTCCAGCTCCGTGGTTGCCGGCCGCCATCTTGGTTGGGTTAATTTGCATATAGTCACTCTGATTGGCTGGTGGGCATGGCTTAAGGCAGGGGTCCTCAAACTTTTTAAACAGGGGGCCAGTTCACTGTACCTCAAACCGTTGGAGAACCAGACTATAGTTTTAAAAAAACTATGAACAAATTCCTATGCATACTGCATATATCTTATTTTGAAGTAAAAAAACAGAACGGGAACAAATACAATATTTGTATTTGCATGTGGCCTGCAGGCCATAGTTTGAGGACCCCTGGCTTAAGGCATAGCAAAGGTATGGCCAATTTGCATGTTTGTCCTTTATTAGTGTAGATTATTATTATTATTATTTAATTTACCCTAATGTTTTGTTGGACTTTTGTGTAGGGGAAGTTTTTTGATCAAGAGTTGAATTGTTTTACTTGTTAAATATGTATTCAGATTTCTATTTTTCCTTGAGTCATTTTCAGTAGTGTGTGTCTTTCAAGGCATTTGTTCATTTTATCTAGGTTGTCTAATTTATTTTCATATACTTATTCAAAGTATTCCCTTATATATATATATTAAATTTCTATAAAGCCCTGAGTAATGTCCCTTATTTTGTTTCTTGTATGGTAATTTGGGTCTTTTCTATGTTTTTCTTTGCAATCTGGGTAAACATTTTAAAATTTTGTTGAACTTTGTAAAGAAACAACCTTCTGTTTCATTGATTTTCTCCATTTTATTTATCTGTTCTAATCTTTATTTCCTCCTTTCCACTTGTTTTGGTTTTACTCATCTACTTCAGTTTATTGCTTAGAGATATTTATTCTTTTTGATGTATGCATAAAAAGTTTTCCTTTAGGAAATAAGTTCTCCTTTAGGCCCTATTTTAGCTACACTCAAAATAGTTAGGCATGTTGTGTTTTCATTTATATTAATCTCAAAGTATTTAAAAAATCTTTCTTATGATTTATTTTTCAGCCCATGGATTATTTAAGTGTATATCATTTAATTTTTACATATTTGTGAATTTCCCAAATATCTTTTTGTGTCTAATTTTTTTTTATTGTGATTGAAGAACAAACTCTGATGACAATACCTTTTAAGTTTTTTGAGACATTTTTTATGGCTTAACATATGATCTATTCTGAGGATATGCTTATTTTTTAATTCAATTTTCTTGTTTCTCAGAGCAAAACAGAGGAGAGGCCCCCAGCAACTACAGTTCCAACACAAAATACCTTTCAAAGTCTTTGGATGTCTTCTACACACACATTCCAGAGCCATCACTTAGTCATTCTGTGGGATTTATACATGCTACCCTTGGTAACTTGGGCACTCCCTTCCAAATAAGAATTAGATGAATTATTCAAACTAAACCTGGAAACCTAAAACTTATTAATTTGAGGGGAGATTATATTGGAGGCATTCTCAACTTCTGCCCTCTCTCAGTGGATATTAATTCAACTTGCAAGAGCCCACAGTTTTGGAAAATGATTTTTTTCTAGGGACTCTATACCTTTTTCTAGCATTGTACTGCTTACCTATAATAGTGAACTAACTTACTCCTCTCCTAAAAACACAGTGATTTGTAACTTAGGGGTAAATGTAAGTAACCTTCAGGTGTTTTATGAAACTTTAACAGCAGATCTTGCAGCCCACATATGACTATTGGTGTTCTTTCAAAATGAGGCTGCTCTTGGTTGCTTGGGGTACTTCCCAAAGGGCTAACCAATTCATTATTTATGTGCTCCTTGGAGGCAGTTATCTCTTTAATGTGAGTCAACAAATTAGAAACCTTGGTACCAAATTTATCCCTGACTTTAACTGAAGTGATCAATTACATTGCAATGGCCCCGGAAGGCATTCAGTGCACCCTGGGCTCCCTGGTCATGTGTGTTATGAATGATTTCCTGAAACGTGTTTCTTACAATCCAAAACAGAGTCTGTGCAATCACTAATGCAACTGCTATGCCTGGAGTAATGCCGTAAGCCAAGTAGAAAGGTCAGTGCTGAACGTATGGAGAAAAACACCAGGCTTTCTACGTGAAAACCTGATTTGTTTGGCCAGCTGTGTCTGGTAACTTGCAGGGCATATTTTAGTCAATACTTGAGGTTGTCCTCATTAGGCTTCTTGAATCTTATTAAGGATAGCCTTAATTAAATGTTGTAAGAAACAATTGAATGGATTTTGTTCCTAGCCTCTGAAGGTCAGATTAATAAGAATGACCAATGAAGTGTCATATTTAGACAGTTCTCCAGAATTCAAGATGATGTGGAAATGAGAGCTGAATAATATTGTGAGACAATTCTACACAGATCTCTCCTACCTCAGAATGTCTTATGAATGAGACACTGATGGCTCTTTTCAATGATATTTGTATAGAGATCTCCTTGGAAGATAGAAATAGTATCTCCCTTAAGAGCAAGGTGAAGAGATGCTTAGTGTCCATTACAATTAAGATGTTTCCTGCCAGAGCAAAGAGTAAGTGTAATTACTATTACAGAAAATAAAGGTTTCCTAAACTTATATTTATCTTCCTATAATTCAGTGTCATACATATAGCACATTTCACTAAATATGGGAATGTGGGAAATCCTACAGAACAAATTAGTGCATTTATTCAACTAATAAATGGCCAGAAGAAAATAAGAAAGATGGATAATTCCCTACAGTAAAAATGACACAAAGAGACATATCAATCAAAATGCAATGTGTAGTTCTTGTTTGATCTTTATTCACATGAGTCAACAATAAAATTATATTTTGAAACAATAGGTGACTTTAGAATATCAGCTATATATTAGATAATTTTTAGGAATTATTATTAATTGTATTTTTGTGGTTACTAAGTTAAGGTTTATATAAAAATGTTCTAGCTATTAGAAATGCATACTAAGTATTAACACAGGAAATTTGGGGGAAATTGGTTTGTTAATTTCTTAATAAAATATTTTGCAAAAAATTAGGACTTATTAAGGGAAACAAAATATACACAGATGAATATAGTACTGTGTATATAATTAAGTATGATATATATTTGAAGTTGTCAAATTTCAACATGTTTTGGCCATTATAACTTACAGTCTCTTTCAGAATGGAATATAGGCCCGGACTAATGGTCCAATACTTGATCAGTGGTTCTCAATGTGATGCAATTTTTCTCTCCATGGATATTTGTTAATGTGTGGAGATACTTTTGGTTGTCCCAGTTGGAGGTGCGTACTGGCATCTAGTGGGTAAAAGCCATAGATGCTACTAAACATTGTACAACACACATCATCATCTCAAACAAAGAATTATTCAGCTCAAAATATCAATAGTACCAGGTTTGGAAACTGCTATACTAGATGATTAAAATAAGGTGGAATTATCCACTATGTTTTAATTAATACTCAGAGTTAAAGTAGGGAAACCAGAATGTCTCAGGTTTGTAAGTCAAGTTCTGGATACTTTACAAATCTCCTAAGAATACCACTGTCATTGACAGCTGGTTCCAGAGAAGTGCATGATTCTGGAGCTACAGAGAAGACAGGGAGGATTTAAAGTTGACATGCCCTTAATCCTCAGTGAATGTGAGCACATCTCAACTAGCCAGATATTAGTGTATAGGAAAAAATTACTGGCTTTCCTGGATCCATGATGGTCTTAGATATTCTTACAACTTTTCTTCCAAGGACCAGCAAGCCAGTAATCTGGCTGCTACCTTTGTTTGCCAAAGTACTGGCAAACATATGACTGCAGTGTGAGTGGCAAGGGTTTTTCGCATTGGTTTTACCACTTTAATGTACAGAAACATGAGTGGAGTCTTGCCTTTTTCATCTTTTGAAGAAAGTATAACTTCAGTGGCTACCTGAATTCTCTTTAATAGGCATAACTGAATTTCACATTTGTTATCTATTTGTGTACCTTTGCAGCTGTTAACTAGTGTAGATTTTGAAGAGCAGTCTAGAGATTCTTTTCTCATATTTTCTTAAGTTGAAGAACACAGTTGCAGTGAAAGGGTCTCTCTCTCTCTCTCTCTCTCTCTCTCTCTCTCTCTCTCTCTCTCTCTCCTTCTCCCTCCCCACCCCCAGGTTTATTTGGCTCTTTATTGCCCTTAGTTGAGGGATCACTCTGCCTGTGGAAGAACACTACTAAGTGTGATGTATATTCCCGCTGGTTCAATATTTTTGACATCACTAAATTCTGCCTTCTGTGAACTTTTAGATAACTGTGACACGTTTTTGTTCTTACCAGTATTAAGGTAATATTGAATGAATTTAACTTTATTTAGATCTCCATGTATGTTCAATGTTTTCTACCTGGCTTTCTTGGGAAGCAGGTTGCTTGTCCACTCCCAGCATTATAGCCTGCTTCTTACAAGTTTCTAAATCTAGGTACCCTTTCCATCCAGCATCACTCACTGTTCCTGAAAAGTTCAGGGCTGATTGTACCTGCATTTCCATAGCAGAAATGGTTATTTGTGACTTAGCCTTCCTTAGTTACTCTGGGTCAAAAGAAAGTCATTTCTTTGAATGTTTCTTGTGCCAATTCTACTATCATTCTAAGAAAGTTCTACCAAGTCAATAACATCATTATCTTCCCCTAGAAGGAAATGTTCTTTTGCTGTAGATTCAAGGTAGTCACTTAGTCACTTTTACTCTACCAAAATACATTAAAAGTACATATAGGGGCAGTACATAGTTGAAACAACATTGGACAAATATATGTTTCTAATTATTGAAACGGGGTGATGGGTACATGGGATTAACTTTACTCTTATCTCTACATACAAAGCAAAACTGAAAAAGCATGTTATCTGGAGTATAGCTTTTTTTTTTTCTTTCTAAATCCCAGGTCCACTGCTAATAGCTGTGTGACTTCTGGAAAGTTCCTTAACATTATTTCTTCAGTTACCTCATCTGAAAGTGGGTATAAAATTAGTATTTCTTTCATAGAGATGCAATGAGTTTTAAATATATTAACATGTTTGGGCACTTAGAAAAATGCCTTGCTATACTACATTATGAATATAGCTGAATTACAATAATTATAAAATAAGGAATTTTTCCATACAACTCAACTATATTTAAAGGATTAATTAATAATGCATACTGTAGAATAAATACATCCAACATTAAACACACAAATGGTAAACCTCTGTAAAGAGCCAATTGACATATTTTGTAACCATTAGTGTATTTTTGTGCTTTTATCTTGAAATGGTAATGGGAGCATTTTAGAGAATTTGATTCCAATTCAGGATCTTCCAGCATTTCCATTACTTCCACTGTATGCACTAAATCCAGGAAGTAGTTTAAAATTTTTCTTCTACTTATATCCAAATGGAAAAATCATTTCATTTCTTCAGGTCTGAATATAGATAATTTTTTTTGAAAGAAAAAAGATCCCTAGAAAACAAAGAAGATATGTTCTTCATTAAATTATACATTCAAATTATACCCCCAATTCCTAACATACAGACAACATTCCATTAATCAACCAAATCAATCAACTAATCAGTTAATATATTTAAATGAATTACTTGATGGAAATCAAATGTTTCTTGACTTTAGGTAGGCACTAGTAAAACTGCCTGTTTCATAAAATTTCCCTGTGAATTCATGATAGAGAATGACATTCACAGCAGTAAAATCATTTTATCTGTTTCCCCTTCCTCAATAAGTTAAAAAGCAGTTCTTATATCTACTTCTGCCAGAACTACATTTCCCACTCACTGCTGAATGCTCTTGCCTCAAATATGACTTCACAGAGGGATAATAATTTTCCTTTCTCAAAAAGAAATATATGTTCAATGATTTAGAGGAAAGAAAAGTCTCATCTACTTGTTCATTTCAAATATTTTCCTACAAATTCACCTCAGTTATATTGGCTTTCTCTGAATATGAGAATGGAGAGTTGTGGAACACAGATCCCATTTCCCAAGCTAAATGATGTGGTAGTTTTACAACTCAAGTGGCTGAGGTACTTCATTTCACATTTTCTCAATCAGGATAATAAACTCTGGAACCAGTGAATCATTGTTAAGAGCTACTAAAGAAAATTAAATGTAAAGAAAGAAAATACAAAGGAATATATTTTAGAAAGAACAAGTCTATTTAAGTTACTTAATAAACACAATGAAACACCTTTGAGAAGATTTTTTATATGACATAATATTTCCATGACTATATCAAATCCTTTGATAACCTCAAAATAACTAAATTTATACTATAGAATTTAATGCCAAATTTAAAACTCAACATTTTAATCTGTTTCCATTAATGATCAAGTCCTTTGTTTTAGGTTTTTATAGCTCTATAAAGTAGAGAGTGGCTCAAAACTCCATCCTGAATTTTTCTAATTTGAAATTCAAATAACAATATTAAAGTAAATATTAAAAAGTGCTGCTGGGGCCTAGCCGGTTCAGTGGTTGAGCATTGACCCATGAACCAAAAAATCACAGTTTGATTCTTGGTCAGGGTACATCCCGGGTTATATATTTGCTGACCAGTTGGGTTGTACAGGAGGCAGCCAATCAATAATTCTCTTTCATCATTGATGTTTCTATCTCCCTCTCTCCCTCTCTTTTCCTCTCTGAAATCAATAAAAACATATATATATATGTATATATAATTTTTTTTAAGTACTGCTGTGTAAAGTAGTATTGGTTGTAAGTCCCTTTTTCATCACTTTGACAGGATTTCATGTCAATCCTTCTGGCCTGAAATGTTTCCATTGAGAAATCAGCTGACAGTTTTATGGAACATCCCTTTAGGTAACTGTCTTTCTCTTGCTGCTTTTAAGGTTCTCTCTTTGTCTTTAACCTTTGCCATTTTAAGTATGATGTGTTTTGGTGTAGGCCTCTTTGAGTTTCTTTTTCTTTTACCAGGTTTGCAAAGTTTTAAGTCATTATTTCTTCAAATAGATTTTTGATGTCTTGCTTTCTCTCTTCTCATACAAGGAGCTACAGCACAAGTTGTTTTGACATGTTTTCAATGCAATAATTTTGGATAATTTTAGGCTTCCTCTAGAACTTCTCTCTACTCCACATTTGATTCTCTAATACTTTTAAATCATGTGCAAACTAAAAGTTCTAAAGATTGCACAATTATGAGCATTTTTTTTTGTCTTCAACTCTTTCTCCGGTGGTATATTTGAGAAACTGTTCTTCCAATAACATAAACAATGGTCCCCAAAACCACCAATTCCTTTTATAGCACTTTCTCCCTAGTGCTCTTTTAATGCACAAATATATTTTGTGATATACTCACTGTAAGAAGATGGTATCAAAGAGGTATTAATGGCTCATAAAGACTCTGAGAACAAAATATGAAAATGTCAGATTGAGAGTTGACCAGTGTTCTGATTGTTACATGCTCTGAGTCCCTAACACTGAAAGTAGACAATGAAGGGGATTGCATAATGCTTAACTTTTTTAAGTTAATCTATATTATGTTTTGAAACACAGGAATGTTAGGCAGACTTGAAGCGTAAATGCATTTCTTTTTTAATCTTACTCTTATTTAATTAATATTGATACATCTGTGATCAGGTACACAATTGTCTGAGAGTCTAATTTGGAGAGTACACCAATTTGTTTATGGTTATTTACTGAACGTTCTGTATAGACAATCTTGTGGTATTCTAGTCATCCTATTTTGAATTGAATGTATTATTTATTTAATGAGAAAATATACATTTGTCTAAGTATTCTCATATACTGCTAGAGTAATTGTAAATTAGTTGAAACAAAAAAGGGTAATTTGGTGATATCTATTACATTCTAAATTTTATATATTTGATGACCAAATACTTTTACTTTGAGGAAGTTTATAGAGATATGTTCAAAATTGTGCAGTTCATTGTTCTTTGTTGCATTACTTGAAATAAAAACAAACCTGGAAAAAAAGAAATGTTTAGCAATTGAGGATTATTTAGATATTAAGCATATCTTGGTAATATGTGACAAATCTACTTTTTTTTGGTATATAAATTTCTCAAAATTCAATTTCTAGTTTTAAATCAAGGTTTTAGAGAGTATGCATAATATTCATTTATATACATAATGACAATAAGAAGATGCATATATGAATATGTGACTAGTCTATATAAAAACATGTCTATGTATTATTTTGTTTAACCGAGGTATAGAACTGGAGATGGTGAAGCAAAGAGGAATGTTATATTTTTTAGTGTGTATTTTATTTTTATTTCATAGTTTCTTTTTCAAATAATGTTTATTATTTTTATAAATTAAAAAATACTCAGTTAATTAAAAACAAATAAGAATTTTAAAGAAAATAATAAATCCTATTTCAAAGGATTGTTATAGGACTCGAATATGATGGGCATTAGAGCTTTGTAATCAAGAGCCCTAAAAAGAATTTATAATTCTATGATTTCCAGAATGTAACACTTAAGAACAGGATTTTGACATATTAGATAGTGTCCTTTTGTAATATCCATGTCAATAGCATAAACATATGTCCCTCTTTTATAATAATTTAGCTCTTATTTATTGTGAAAACTTATTTACCAACAGTGGAATTTTACTTGTCTAATCTAATAAAAGACCAAAATGGTAATTAACCATACCTCCACTACACTTCCCATTGGCTAATCAGGGTGATATGCAAATTAACTGCCAAGAAAGATGGTGGTCAACCGCCAACAAAGATGGCGTTTAATTTGCATAGGTAGGCACAATGATGGGAGGCGAAAAGGGAAGGACCTAAGAAGCCACCTGTTGTTGACGCAACCCAGGAGGCAGCCAAGAGCCAGAGAACCGGGCGCCTTTGTGATCTGAGAAGCCGGGCTGCCTTTGCCAGCCCTGGGCCAGTAATCAGAGAAGCCGGGTGGGGCAGGGAAGAGGCAGATGTCCACCTCTTCCCTACCCCGCCCGGCTTCTCAGATCACTGATCACCAGTGATTGGAGAACACCCAGAGGCGGATCCGGTTCCCGGGGCAACGCAGCCAGGTCCCAGAAGGAGACCCAGGGGCCTCCCAAGAGGAGAGTCTCCGTGGTCAGATGGCGCGGTGTCAGGACAGGAATAAGGACGGAGGTGACTCAGATGCCTGGCCAAGGCATTAGACCAGCCAGCAGGGCCTTTCAGCTGGGACTCGGGGTGGCAGTGGGGCGAGGGAGGCGAGTGAGAAATAGAGAACCACAACTCCCAGGAGGTTAGCGGCTGGGGCCTGGGTTCCTGGCCTTGAAGTCAGATGGGGCCTCTCCTTTTGCACTTGAAGAGGCTTGCAAGGTTGGAAGTTCTGCGCAGGGAGCCAGGGAGAAATGGAGCTGGAGCAGAGAGAGGGGTCCATGGCAGCTGTGGGCTTTAAGGAGTTCTCAGCACCTCCCGGCTTAGAGCTGGCGCTGCCTCCACTGTTCAGTGGTCACAGCGGAGGCAGCTTGAGACCGAGCTGGAGTTCGTGTCGGTCTGGGCAGCTTCAACCTCCAGGAGTGAGACGAAGAGGAGGAGGCAGCCCAAGGCCAGAGGCCGCGGTGCCAAGGGGAACTCAATCGCAGGAAGTACCAGGCGCTGGGTCGGCGCTGCAGGGAGATCAAGCAGGTGAATGAGTGGGTCCTGAACAGGCTCCATCAGATATAGAGGATAACATGGAGACTCCAGCAGGAGCGGAGGTTCCTCATGAGGGTGCTGGACTCCTACGGCGACGACTACCGGGCCAGCCAGTTCACCATCTTACTGGAGGATGAAGGCAGCCAGGGCACAGACGCCCCCACCCCAGGCAACTCTGAGAACGAGCCTCCAGAGAAAGAGGGGCTGTCCCCGCCCAGGAGGACACCAGCGCCCGCAGAAGCCAGCAGCCAAGCCTCTGGCGAGGGGCCCAGTGGGCGGAAGAGGCGGTGAGTGTCACAGGAAGGGTGCCGGGCGGGAGTCCCACTGACTCCAGAGCTGGCCTCCGTGCAGATAAAGGTAGAGGAAGACTTTGGCTTCAAAGCGGTCGAGGCTCTGGACTCAAGTTGGGTTTCTCAGGGGCCAGACAAGCTGCTGCCCTACCCCACCCTAGCCAGCTCCCCCTTTGACTGACCCCCCAATAAACAGGCCCCATGCTCTCCTCAGCAAAAAATAAATAAAAAAGCTTATAGAGGCATGCTTATAGGATCAAATAGTATAAATATAGATGTAACAGGACAATAAAAAGAGAACCTGGCTATGATGATCACCTGAACGCTGCCTCTGTGTCATTCCTTCTTCGCTGACTCCGTCCACACCTTTGGGAACCCCTGGACCTGCTGGGGCTGGACCCCAACATTCCTCTTCTTATAAGGACTTCTGTGAGATGGGCTAAGGGTCCCACTGGAATTGCCTCAACTTAATGTAATCCCCTCTTTAAAGATTTTATCTCCATATACAGGTACATTTTGAGGTTCTGGGGAATTAGGATTTTAACATACATTTTGTTGTTTACCCAAATCAGCCCTTAACAACCAGCATGTTTCAGAAAGTAGATTCCTACAGGGTTATTTACCAAACATTCAGAAGTATTTTTAAAAGAGCTAAGCCCCTCGCCCACCGCGCGGGCCCCTCCCGGCCAAGTGCGAAGGCCTGGGTTCCTGGCACCAGAGGAAAATTGGTGCCAGCAGCCAGGGGAAGGGGCACCCAAGGGGCCCCAGATTGCGAGAGGGCACAGGCCGGGCTGAGGTACCCACCTGAGTGCACAAATTTTTGTGCACCGGGCCTCTAGTCATTATATATAATCTCACATGTGTTTCAGTTGCTCTTTAACTTAAAAAAAATATGTGTTAGTTTTTTTAAAAGTATCTAGAAGAAAGTCTTTGCATAATCTTAATAGGAAATAGCTGTATTTCTGTTAAATATAAGACTATTCTAATTTCTATGCCTTTGCATGTACTGTTTTCCATAAAAATAATACTTTAAAATATCACAATGATAAGTAGATAGATTTATGGTTTGGGAACTTAAATTAACAAATCTAATTGTATTTTTTAATGTTTTCATTTAGTACTGTCATACTTAAAGTATTAAATGACTTGAAGAAGAGTGATGGTAGAATTTCCCAGAAGATAAAAAACAAAAATAAAACAAAACAAACAAAAAAATCTGTGTTAGGACCATAATGTTCAAAATAGAGGACATATATGTTCATAAAGATTGACATATTTCTGTAATCTTTTTAAAAATAATGAAATGTGGCTTTAGTTATGTAACTCAAAACTCATGTTTCTGCAGAGTTCATAAAATAATTGAAAGTAGGGCACAATTTATTAAAAATTGTACAAGTTTAACCTTTGGGCATTTAGTGTGAACTTGAGACATAATCTTAAGATATCTAATCTCTCAATGTTGATAAAAAAGGCTCATGAGCTTTGGTAGCTGGGTAGGAAGACATTTATTAAACAAATCCCCTTTTATTTCTCTTAGAGTCTTTACCTACTTTTCATCCTCTGAAAGCCATCCAGGGCCCTACGTCAGTTTCCTTACGTCCATATCAACTTGTTCCTCCTTTGCGCCCATGGGTTCCACCGACAGGACCTCTGAGAATACATATCATTCATTGTTTGAGTGGTTGATTTGAGCTTTTCTTCCTCTGTAAAAATCTCTCCAAAAGGTAATGTTTGCTTTTACAATATATGGAAAGAATTATTGGAAATTAGAAATTACACAGTGGTTTTCATGGCAAATGTTATTACAAATATGGTGATGTGCAAAGTTTATTAAATGGTGCTCATTTAAAGTTCAAATGTTAATAGGGGATGGATTTTCACAAAGCAAAGCAGAGGCCCTATTGGAGTCCTGGCTGTTATTCAAGGTCATGCATCTGATTTGTTGGGCAATCTTCAAGAAAGTCACTTATGTGGCCTTAACCTGAATCCAGAGGGTTTTCTCCCCATCTGTAAAAAATTAGGTTAATAACACATGTTTATTTGTAAAGTGCTTTGGTATGCTCAGAGTAAAAAAAGGCACAAGTGCAAATATTGTTAATATTGTATTTATTAATTGCTGAGGATGGCTTCAGTGCACCTTGGCTATTTAAAAATCCTGCTTGCAGCTGTGAAAACATTATGCTTAACACAAGCAATTATCAGTGGGGACTGGTGCAGAACTCACAGGGAAGGCAGCTGCTGGAGGGGTCATTTATTAAGAGTAGAGTGAGAAAGGAAAGAAACTGCAGGTAGTATTTAAAAAGTGAGTATAGTATATTATAAAATGTTATATATCATATATTAATTATTATATATTAATTATATATGTATATATATTGAGGGAGAGTGTGTGTGTTACACAGAGATATATGCCAAAGATTCCTGTGTCTATGATTAAAGTCTGATTAAATCAGACTATGGGCCTTTTTGTTTTGTTGTCAACCTCTTGCCTTCACCACCTTCCCTTAGGCATATAAATCCCCTTCCTTCTACAGAGCTTGCTACTGTATACAACGTATAATTACATTTTTGTTTCTCAGTAAAGGTAAACATATTAAAGTATTGTAATAAAACTAGAGGCCTAATGCATGAAATTCGTGCAAGAGTAGGCCTTCTTTCCCATGGCTGCGGGCACTGGCTTCCCTCTGGTACCCAGGACCCAGGCTTCCCTCGGGTCGCTGGCAGGCACCTGAGACCCGGGCTTCATCCTCGAAGCCCTGGCTTCGTCAGGAAGGATGTCATGTCTAATTAGCATATTACACTTTTTTTTATTATTATAGATAAAAAGAAGGAAGGAAAACCTAGACAGAAAGTATCAGAAATATATGTCTTTGTGAAAAGTACATGTTCTCTTCTTTTGTCCCTCCAACTCTAATAGAGCATTTGTTTAGTTTGGCACCAGAAAGATTAAAAACATTTGTGTTTCTTTGCCTGTAATTTTTATTTCACTGATCTTCTCTGTGGATGAAGCTGTACCCAAGTTTACTATACCCTAATTTACTAATAGTCAAAACCTTTTATTGTCAATTTTCTAAGGTGGTGTATGTGAAAACTTTGAACCTCCTAACATCAGTTGTGTTGCTGCTTATGGAAATGTGTGGCCTGACAGAAGATAAGACCCTGACATGAGGGTTAGAGGAGTGCAGCTAAAGCTTAGCGACCTACTTCCTGTTCTTTACCATCCACCTAAATCCACCGCATGTCCTTCTGGATGAAAGCCAGGGCTGCAAGGGAAGCCTGGGTCCTGGGTGCCTGCTGGCGGCTGGAGGGAAGCCCCAGTCCCGGGTGCCAGAGGGAAACCAGAGCCAGCAGCTGGGGGAAGGAAGGCCTACTCCTGCACAAATTTTGTGCATCAGGCCTCTAGTGCAGTGGTTCTCAACCTTGGCTGCGCATTAGAATCACCTGGGAATCTTTTTAAAATCCTGATTTATGGGCCTCATCCTCCGGAAATTCTGTTTCTTTGTTGTGGGGTAGGGCCACAACATTAGTAACAAAGAAACAGAATTTCCAGAGGACAAGGCCCAGAAATCAGGATTGATTACATAAAGATTCCCAGGTGATTCTAATGTGCAGCCAAGGTTGAGAACCACTGCTCTAGTGGCACTATAATGTCCAGCTAATTGATGACTTTTCTGCTATTTCTTCTCTCCTACATCTGCCTCCCGCATCTCTCATTTTTCCTTCCTCTATTTTTTTTTCCATTTCCTTTTTTATGTTTCTCTGCTTTCTTCTCTCTCTAGATTGTGGAGTTTTACTTGTGATCATTAAATTGATAAAAAAAAAAAAAGTCATCTGAGCAATGTGTCGGCCAGTAATCTACAGTGAAACTATGACAAATTAAATCAGCTGTACAGATGATTCAGGTAAATTAAAAGCAAGACAATATTCAGAGGAAGTGACACACATTGATGTTTTATACTAACCAAATTAAACATTGTTCCCTATATGTTTTGTTTTGGTTTTATGGACCTTAGCTAATAGACACTCTTATGCTATTGTCAACCTATTTGTTTTTAAACTATTTGGAGAGAAATAGGTTAATAATATTCTTTTTTTAGGGTTACACTATCGTCCTTGATAAAAGAAATACTTTCTCTTATTTAAGGTAATTTCTTTCATTCATATTCTTCATGCTCTTCCCTACTCAATTTCCATCTGCTACAGACAGCCTTTCTATACTACATTATTTCTTTTTCTTTCCATATGTTCTTATAAAAAAGCTATGCTATTATTTTATTAAGCTTATGATGCTTATGTTTGATTTGTTATGATTATTAAGATCAATTTGTGGGCTGAGGTGGACTTTTAATCTAATGCTTTAGGAGTAGTATTCCTTAAAGTGGAGTTTTGGGGAGGCAGTTAAACTATGTGAGGATCAGTTTGATACTTTCAAATTTTGTTAGAGGAGGATAACATAGTCTTTACTCTAGGGTTAATTAAGCCTTACTACAAGATGTAAACCTTCTTGGGTCTCTACTGAATATCAGAGTTATTCAATTAATTTTCTCTGAACTGGCTGATTGAAACTTGGACATCTCTGTGCATTGCTTAAATTTGAGGAGCATTTCATCTTAAATCACCCTAGCTTTTCTTGCCCTTGAATTTATTCTTAGCAAGGCTTTATGAATCCTTATCCCATGCATATACCATAAGTGTGTACCCCAACGTTCAAGATTACCCCTGCTTAGATTTTTACTCCGGAGCTCTTTCGTTGTGTGGCTTCCTCTCCTTCCCAGTAGCCTGCTTTACAGGTTCCAGCTGCTGAGCTCCTTAAACTCTGACATCTGTCTCTGAGATTGCCTATCGTTCAATATCTGAAAGCATTTGATTCGTAGGTTTTCCTTAGTTTTCTATTATGATACTGTAATTTAAGTTCCATTCCTTCCATTTTGGCTAAAAGCAGACATAAGAAGTAAGTTTGGATTGTATGTCTTTTCTGCTGAGTTAGTATCATTTGGTTATCAAAGCTTTTTTTATATATACAAAAAATTTCATTGTAAAATACTTTGCTGGATGCTGAACAATGAAAACTAGTACAAATTATAAACTAGAGGCTTAGTACACTAAATTTGGGAACAGGTAAGGTCCCTAGAGGCATATCGGGACTGAGTGACATGCGCTGGACCTGCCCTAGAGCCCTCCTATGGTCCCTCCCTGGCCTGGTCATGCACCATTGGGGTCCCTCAGCCTGGCCTGCACCCTCTCACAATCCAGGACCCCTTGGGGGATGTTGGAGAGCCAGTTTCAGCCCAATCCCGCAGGCCACTCCCCTTGGGAGGGTGCCAGACACAGGGCTCATGGCTGGTGAGTGCTGCTGCGGCAGCACGAGCCTCTCCCAATAGGGACTGATTGGGCGTGATCCCGGCAGACACAGTGGGGCCAGAATGAGTGGGAGCAGCAGGTAGGAGCTGCAGGTAGCATTGGACTGTGGGTTTTGTCCCGAACCCTGCAGGCCACCCAGAGGGACTCTACCCATGCACAAATTCGTGCACTGGGACTCTAATGTTACTATAAAATAACTGGACTCAAGATAATGTGATAATAGACTTGTATATGAATAAAGAAAAATAGAGATACTATAAAGTATCTGGCAAGTATATCATTAACTGACTTTCAATGAAGATGTTAGATTAAATTAAAAAGGAAAAGATGAGGTTATCAGCAAATTATATTAGTCCAAATGAATATACACTTGAGAGATGAGCTAAACACTTCAACCCTTACTTTTCACTATCAACAAAAATTTATTCAAAATATAGCATACATCTAAATTTAAAAGCTCCAACTATGAAATATAAAGAATAAAGCTAAAGAGAGATCTTTCTGTATTTGGGGTAGGTAAATATTTCTTTGAAAAATCACAAAAGAACACTATAAAATTAAGAATTGATTTGACTTGAAATATTAAAATAAAATTTAAAAATTGGCCCAGCCTGTGTGCTCAGTGGTTGAGCTTCAATCTATGAACTAGGACAGTAATGACGAACCTTTTGAGCTCAGCGTGTCAGCATTTTGAAAAACTCTAACTTAACTCTGTCACATATAGAAATTTTTTGAAATTTGCAACCATAGTAAAACAAAGATTTATATTTTTGATATTTATTTTGTATATTTAAATGCCATTTAACAAAAAAAAAAATCAACCAAAAAATGAGTTCGCGTGTCACCTCTGACATGCGTGTCATAGGTTCGCCATCACTGAACTAGGAGGTCACGGTTCAATTCCCGGTCAGGGCACATGTCCTGCTTGAGGGCTCGATTCCCAGTGTGGGGTGTGAGGAGGCAGCCAGTCATTGATTCTCTCTTATCATTGCTGTTTCTATCTCTCACACCCTCTCCCTTCCTCTCTGAAATCAATAAAAATATAAAAAATAAATATATGGTATGCTCTGTTGCCAGAGAAAAAACAATTATTTCATCATGTATTAGTTGAATATCTGTTCCTTGAAGATAAATAAGACAGAAATAAATATTTGAAATTAAGCTACATAATATGACGTAGAAAGGCCTGATCATTTATACCAAACAAAATTACTTACTTTCCTGTTGTGCATTGAAGTTTTCTTTAAAATAAAAACTTCTAATAATTAGAAAGGCATTATAATTAATAGTTAGACTTTACATTATCACATTCAAAGTGAAACCATCCTGATAGCTAACTGGGTACCTGAATCATAGAATAGAGACTCATATAGTTAAACTGTGCTAGAGTAAAATTTCAAAAGTTTATAGTTAGAAGCTAACACTTTACACTGTATCATGTTGATAGGAAAATTTCCAAAATAAGATAGAGGAGAATATATTAACCCCTCTAAAAATTATATCCTATTTTTAAATAAGTGAAATAATCTAATCTATTGCTAAAGTCACAGCAATAATATTTATTTGGCAAATATTTATGAGTAATAATTTTGTAGCACACTACCAATGTTGATTTTATACTTATTTAGCAATATAATCAAAGGATAAGTGAAAGCCTGGCTGGCGTGACTCAGTGGTTGAGCATCAACCTATGAGCCAAGAGGTCACAGTTAGATTCCAGGTCAGGGAACATGCCCCAGTTTTCTGGCTCCATACCCAGTAGGAGTGTGCAGGAGGCGGTCCCCAGTGGGGAGTGTGCAGGACGTGACTGATCAGTGATTCTTTCTCAACATTGTTGTTTCTATCTCTCTCTCCCTCTCCCTTCCTCTCTGAAATAATAAACAATTTCTTTTAAAAAGGGTAAATGAAATAAAATACGCCAATATTGGTTAGATATATGTTTTTAATTTTGCCTTGCACATATTATTCCAACCTATATATATATTGTCAAATGACTGCCTAAGTGGCGTGTGCCACAAATGGAAGACCTAGACCCACCTGCAGCTATGCATGTCTGGGATGTCAGTTAGTTCTTGGTAGCTTGCCAGAATCCACATTTTTGCAGGGTGGTTGTAGGCGGGTGGTAACACACAGATGTTTCACTGAAAAGAGAAAGTATTTGAGAGTATTATCCAAAGACTTAGACTAAATGTACAGCACTAGAGCTAAGAATACAGATAACAGATTGAAATAAATTTACTATTAGTATGATATAAAATTCCCCAAATATCTAAGAGAAGATTTAAATAAAGTTTAGTCAAATTAGGTGATTCACACTTGTCAACTTATCATATTCTGGGGGAAATAATTATGAAAACATTGTTTGGGGTTATTTCTAGGAAGATTTGCCTTTAAATTTGCATGATGAGTGGCCAAGTACAATCCCAAATATTCCCGTTACAGATCACTTAGAATAATTCTACAAATGCCATATGTGATGTTAGCAATTCTCATGACAATTACATAAAAATATGTTAATGCAAAATTTAGTTTATTATTTGTTTTACTGATAGAAAATGACATAAAGCTTGAGCATCTTATTAACAAGCATAATCAATAATGTCAATGATATTTGCAAAGTGATAACACTTTGAATTAAAATAAAACAATATACTCTTGATGATCTAGATAGTTTGGACATCTGCAGCACTCTCATTTTGTCCAGAAAATCCTTATATACTAATTTTCTTGTTCAGTGAACTAGTCTATAAGTTGAGGGTGGTTGTGGATGTCAACACTAAACCACTTAAAGTACAAAATCCATATTCTATCCAGCGCTAAAATGGGACATATGTTAGTGATAAAAATATAAAAATAGGAGCAAGAAACTCCTGTACTTACATTCAGACCTTTCCAGTGATACATTGAATGAGAGGGCAGACTTGAAAAACATATAAAAAAGAGAAACACTTTTTTTTCAAAAACCATTTTATTTTGTTTGGAGAAAAATATTCTGTTCTGATTATAAAAGTCATACATGTTTTCCAAATCATTTAGAAAATACAGAATAATAAATTTGCCATTTCAAAATTATTGTAATCCAAATATCCATGATAATATGGTTGAACAGTCATATGCAATATTCCAGTTTGTTATGCAAATTAAAATTAAAAATTTACTTATAGCTTTTATTAAATGTTTTGAGAGATATTGAGTACAAAACATAACTTTTACTTTTGCAGTACAAATAAGGTTGGATTGGACAAATTTTTCTCCAATACATTGTAAAAAAGCAATTTTCTCCCTTTACTTTTAATCTCAAAAAACAAAAAAATGCAGTTGAGACATTAGTCATATTTTTCACGTTGTAAAAGTATATAATATTTTACCAATATTCTCTTTCATAATTCATTATTTTTGTATATGTACCTATGTGAAAATGACATAAGTTAGAAATTTTACATGCATGTGCAATACCAATTTCATGTTACTGGTATTATATAGTCACGTACATATGCATGTTTAATATCTTATGAATGCTTGGTTAAAATTACCAAGAATTTAGAATCATCAGATGGAAATGAGGGAAATATTAGAATAAAATATCAATGGCAGATAAAGAAAAAATAAATAAAATTTTAATAAGTAATGGCAACTTTAGGAGGATGCATAAAATGATAGTTTGAACAAGTTAAAGCAACCAAGAATGCAACACCAGTGCATTTTCTCTATTCCTAACTTAGTTTCAGAGTGATTTTAAAGTTCATAATGGGAATTTGTCTTAAGTTTCTGATTATAGCTCATGGTTAATACCACCTAGAGTATCTCTCCATTACTGTAAGCTATTCCTCTTTGAGATAATTATGATCAGTGCTATCTTTTTGGTTTTTCTGAGGTGTACAGGTTTAACATAGCTTTGAAAGGTACAGAGGTTGAGAACATAAAGGTTAATTTTGTAGCAGGCACTAAAGGATTTGTTTATCTCCTTTGAAAAGAAATCTTATTAGGTAACAGAATTTTGATATGCGTAAGTAATAAATATATGCAGGAATATCATTATTGCTGCTATGAAAATTCCCCAAACTTATATATCTGAGGAATTATAGAATTATTTCATGAAAAAGTTCCTTTTTCTGGTCCAGATCTAATTGGTCCTACAGAAGTAACTTAAATATCTCTTCCAGATTAATAAATAAATAAATAAATAAATAAATAAATAAATAAATAAATAAATAAATAAATAAATGGATGAATGAATGAATAAATAAATAAATAAAGGTTGGACTGGAGGGATAAAAGCAAAAGGCAGATTCATGACCCAGGATGACCTATTTGGATGTAGTATTTAATTTTGCATTTAACCTATCAAGGAGAAAAGCTTGCAACTCTATAATAAACTTATCACAGATGTAATTAATATTTACTCTTGAAACACCTCAGGCATTATTAAACCATATATATGGATTTTTTGGGTTTTTCTTTTTGTGCCGGGGGAGAGGGGAGGGGGGAGGGTAATTGGGGGAGGAGCCAGGCGGGAGGAGGTCTATGGTTTTGAATAGTAACAAATAACATGTAATACTTCGGGAAGTGCAGAATCTGGTATAATTGAAGGAAGATATCTTCCATCGAAGCAAAAAAGTACTAAATTATACATTATATTATATAGATAATGAGACCAGGTATAATCCTTCCTCATATTTTCCATATTTGTAAACCAAATATGTTTACATCAAGGGTTTAAATTTAAAGTTTGTATTATTTTCTTTTCAGTTTTGGATGTTAATTACATTTTCAAATGTCAGTGACCTATGATTAAAATAAAATTGTCCTTTTTTCCCCCCCTGTCACTTTAGGTGTAACAAGGTTCAAGTGAAAAAATAAAATATAACACGTGAAACAGGAAAAGTTTACTTTTTAATATAAAACAAATGGGTGATTTTTTAATAAGTATTAAAATATATGGTCCTAGCCATTATTACACATAATCCAAAGGATAATTTTCTCTTAGTCTCTTTGACATTACACTAGCATCTCTTAGAAGCTTTATATATGTTATATTGGAAATTATTTCCAGAACTAGCCAACACCTAAATTTTAATTTATTAGCAACATATTGGCTAGGCTAGCAAAAGTAATTTTAATGCTTTGAGAGAAATTAGTATCAATGCAAATATTATGCAAAGTAAGCAAAATGAGCAATATATTTTGATAATGTAGATGCAGACTTGAAGGCTACATTCAATGTAAATATACACAAATTATTAACACATTTTTTCAGGAATGACAATGTTTTGACAACACAAAGACATATTTTAGCTATGTATTTAGAAATGAACAAATAAAACCTGATTCAAGCTAATCAGATATATAACAATATGAAGACATGACATAACACTCTTCTCAGTAGACTTATTTTTTGTAATACTTAATTATTTTAGCTCAGTGAACAAGTATATTTTTATCGAAAATCAAGTACATTTAATATATAAGAATGAGTTATGCATAAAATCAGCACTTCAGGAGCCACTACTATTTAGAGGGTCACAGACCTAACTAAATTTCATATTAATGAAAAGAAGAATACTGCAAAAGAGGGGCAAGCCACAGGTAAACAGTAGGTAGAGGAAGATATGATTCACTCTACCAGGAGCACCAAGAAATTCTGTGAAGAGAGGTTAAGTAAAAGTAGCAATATTTCAGTAAGGGAAGGTTGGCAGAGGAATTTTGGTATATAAAGAGAGGGAATATACAAGGAATAGTTGCCTCCCAGATGACAACACATGGTTATGTGCTTTATATACACTCTTATTTAATCACTACAAAAATTATTTGTGGTAAACAGCAATATATTTAAGGGATGAATTCCACCACTTATCACCACCTTTGTGTTATTCCAGAGCCCATTCTCTAACAATGTAAGCAATCTGTCCTTATGAAGGGAAGAAAGCAATATTTCTGGCTCTTGTGTTGACAAGGCTAACTTTGGCTATCATTTGAGCACCAGTCTTTTTATCAAGCTAGATCAGCAGTCAAGTATGTACATCCATTCTAACACTTTTCACTTTTTATCTGGATATTTGACATCCTGTTTGTAACTTTATGGAATTCATGATCAATTCATGAACACTGGTGACTTTTTATTAAAAAATAAAAAGTAAAAATAAATCCAAGAACAAAACCAAATTCATGAAATATTTCTAGCTCAAAATCTGATCCATGTATGATTGTATAAGTGTGTTGTGTTGCATATTTAGCTTATATTAGAGTCTATAAAGTAAGAGGAAACATTAAAGTTATTTTATAAAGAACACCAAAATAAAATGATAACAGTTGATTCCAATATGAATGCTAAAACCTGATCCTTCATTTTGAGAATAGTATAAAAGCCTCCATGTCCATTTGTCCAAGGGATCCTATTGTTCGAGCACTGCTGAAGACTAAGGATGGTTCTTTCCATAGGAGATTAACAGGGCCCATCTTAAATGTTTCTTTTCCCTCAGTATAAATTTGTGAAGCAAGTAATAAAATATTTTAAAGATTTAAAAACATAAAAAGATGAAAATTTAAAGCATATAGTGAGGTAAGTATATTCTAACTTTCTCATCACTGGTGTAAATATTACATTTCCCTGAGGCTCTGCATAAAGAACTCTGTTTCAACTTCGGTGATTATTTTGAAGGTAATCATTTCAGTTTCTAACTAGATGTATATGTCCCTGGGAAAATCATTCAAGTTCTCAGATACTTCTTTCATATGGAAAAGGCTAGGATTAAAATATTTGTTCCTTAAGGTCCTATAAACTTTAACATTTAGCTGGAAGTAGAGTTTTGTTGACTTAAACTGATACAGCATAGAAGGAAAAATGCAAAGTTAAGGTACACTGATTAGAGAATAACTAGTTCAGTAGGAACATATAAATCTTGAAAACAAATGTACATACATTGCAACTAGTTTCTGGACATTGGAAATCATATTTAGTATATGTTGTTTTCCTTTAATAGACAAAATGAAGTAAATAATATAGGCCTACTGATCAAACTTTCTAAAAGGCAAATAAAACATGTTTTTCTATTTGCTTATTGTATTACTTCTTTTTGCTACCCAATATGAACACAATGATATAGTTCCAAAGTCTCAAACAGTATAACTAAGTGTAAGTAAATTCTGACAGTTATATATACAGTAACTAGAGGCCTGGTGCACAAAATTCGTACATGGGTAGGGTCCCTAGGCCTGGCTAGTGATTAAGGCCGATCTGTGAGGTGACTGGTGGAGCAAAACGGGGGACCCCTGCTGGCACCCACCTTGGCTGCCTGGTGCCGCCCACTCGCTGGACCTGTCCCCCACTGCTGCTGCCAGTCACCTCCCTCTGTGGGAGGCAACTGGTGGGGCGATCAGGGGGTGGCACTGTTCCCGCTTGCCAGCTGCCCCTGTCCCACGCCACTGCCGCTGGTCACCTCCCTCTGAGGGGTGACCAGAGGGGCAATGGGGGGCCCCCGCTGGCACCTGACTTGGTTGGTCTGGGGCCTGCAGGCTGGGGGCAGCTCCTGCATGGAGCATCTGCCCCATGGTGGTCATGCACATCATAGCCACTGGCCATTCCACCGGTGGTTCAACCATTCGGTCAATTTGCATATTAGGCTTTTAGTATATAGGATATACGCATATATATTCCCCTATATTAAAATAATTTTATTCTTTACATATTTATTTTTGTATGGTGCCATATATATTTATAAGCACACACATATATCTGTATGTGTGTATATATACATATATACACTGAGTGGCCAGATTATTATGACCACCTGATATTTGTAGGCAAATTAGCTATAATTTCCCGATGAAGTTGCTAGAGGGCCAGATCATTATAAACGTCTGAATAGCACAACATACCTAAGTATCGTTGCTGATCAAGTTCATCCTATCATGTTGATGGCGTATCCCAATGGAGATGGCTTCTTCCAACAAGACATTGTGCCATGACACGGTGCTTGTATTGTGCAGGAGTGCTTTCAAGAACATGAGGGAGACTTTACCTTGCTTAGGTGGCCCTCACAATCACCAGATCTCAATCCAATTGAGCATTTGTGGGACGAAGTTCAAAGAGCCATCAAGCAGCTCGTTCCACAACCATCAAATCTCACAGAACTGGACAGTGCTATTCATCAGGCATGGTGTCAGATTACTCACATCACCTTTCAACATATCATGGAGTCAATGCCAAGAAGAATAGCCACAAATTAAGTATTGAAGGCAAAAGGTGGCCCAACGAAGTACTGATGGGGTGGTCATAATAACACTCAGTGTATATGTATATATATTTACTCTAGTTACTAGTGCTTGCATTTCTTCCAATCTAATATTTTTAATTCACTGTATTATTTCTATGGTTAAACAAAGCTATGTTTTAAATTGCATAAACATATTCAACGCTATCTATTATTTCATTTCCTATATATTTCATATCCTATAACTTATTCAGAATTCTTTTTTAAAGATCATTTTATTTTATTTTTAAAATTTGTTTATTGGTGTTTAGAGAGAGAGAGAGGAAGGGAGAGGGAGAGAGAGAAACACTGATGTGCAAAAGAAACATAGATCAGTTGCTTTCCGCGCACACCCAGACCAGGTGCCAAACCTGCAACCTGGGTATATGCTCTGACTAGGAATTGAACTGGCGACCTTTCAGAGCACAGGGCAATGTTGAATCAACTGGGACACACTGGCCAGGGTCATATTTCTCAGTTAATCATTTTTTTTTCATCTATTGTATCCACTATACTAATGAAACCACATAGTTTTTTAAGCAATAATTCATTTTATGTTTGGAATTTCAATATATCTCTGTCCAGTCTATGTAGTACACGTTGTTTTTTTGTTTGTATTCTTGTTCTTTCAATTTTTTTCTTTTATATTTTAATCATTTAAATATATTTATTATATATTATCTTTCAGATGACTTTATTACCTCTTAGCCTTGGAGTTGTAATACTCCTGTTTATTAATTTGTCATCTCTCTCTTATTGTGAATTGCTTCTTTATGCAGTTTTACAATTTTATTGAACTCATTCTCAGTGGGAGATTATATTTATGAAATTCCAATATATTCCTGAGATGAGGAAATATCTCTAGAGAGGGATTTTGCCCTTGTTCAGCCCCAGGGTTTTTACTTGTTGTTATGATATGATCACATCTCCCAGAATCCAGCACCTGGGGACTGTGGAAAGTCTGTCTATATATCCATGCGTGGTTTAGGCATGGAGTTTCTAATACTTAGTGGAGACATTTCCCTCTATTTACAGCTCCATGCGGAATCAAGCTTTCCTGAACCAGAAAACAGGTTATGTTTTTCTTTGTTTATGTAACTGTGCAAGTTCATTTGGACTCTGGACATTGTGAATATGTTACAACTCTGAACCCTAGCTTCTAAAGCCTTTACCAGAATACAGTATTTCTCTAGTCCTCCAGAACATTAATTCACATAAATGATTTTTCAGATCATGACTTCCCTTTGTAAAAAATGGCTAAAGATTAGAGATTTACCTTATTTTCAAGCTATCAGCTCAGCCTGCCAGTGTCATGGATGCTAGAAGAAGACATGAGACTCCTGGATCAGAGGTGAAGGATAGTTTATTGTTCACAACAATATCCATAAACAGAGTATCGGTATTTCCCTTTGCTAGTTTACCAACCCTCAAATTTCACAAGGAATGCTAGTCTAGCATCTGAAGATATAGAGGATTTTCTTTTGCAATAGTAATGCTGGTAGGTAGTACTAACATATTAGAGATGTTTTTTACTAAATAAACTCCAAAATAATTAAAAGTAGTCAAAGTGTTTAGAGGTAGGAAGTGAAGGGAATCATCTTATTTTTACAGTTATCTTTATAAAACTCTATTCTTTACTTTCTATTTTCTCTAGATATCATATGATATTACTTTCTTCTTTATAAGTATTTCAGTACTTGGAAGGAATATTCATCCTATCAACACAATGATATACCTTTTGAGTACAACTATTACCCTTAGGCTTACTTTTGGAGCTGGATAATATTCCTTTGTCCTGATCTGCAAAAGTTTATTACGTCATTTACCTACTGAAGAACCACTTGGTTACTTCCCAGTTTTGGAAATTATGAATAAAGCTGCCATGAACATGTATGTGCAGGTTTTTGTATGAACATACATTTTCGACTCATTGAGTAAATACTAAGGAGCACAATTGCTGAATAGTATGGTGAGAGTATGTTTAATTTTGTAAGAAACTATCTTCCCAAGTGATTGGATCATTTTGCATTAGAATGAGAGTTTTTGTTGCCCATATTATCAGTATTTGGTACTTTAAGTGCTTTAGAGGGTAGTCATTCTAATAAGTCTGTAGTGGTATCGCGTTGGTGTTTTAATTTACATTATAGTTTAGTCTTGGTGCTGTACATCCTGTGGGTTTGGACAAATGTATAATGACATATATCCATTATTATAGTAAACAGCATATTTTTCCTGCCCTAAAATGCCTGTCTATTACACACACCTCCCACCACCTGACAACTACTGACTTTTTTTTATTTCCATAATTTTTCCTTTTTCATAATGTCATACGATTAGAATCATAAAGTATGTAACCTTTTTAGATGGGCTTCTTTAACTTAGTAGTATGCATCAAAAATTCATTTTTCCCCAAGGATGTTCAGTTGTTCCAGCTTCATTTGTTTTAAGAACCACCCTTTCTTCATTAAGTTGCTTTTGATCATCCTTTGTCAAAAATTAGGCCACTCCATTTGTATGGGTCTATTTTTATGGTCTCCATTCATTTATATTGACCTGTCTGTTCTTTCCCCATTACTTTTTATTTTATTTTCTAGGAGGTCATTTCTATAAAGCATAATTTTTATTATCAGTTTCTGGAATAGTAATATTCTCATATCAACACATTCATGGAATGCATTCAGTATGTCCATTTTGGATTTCTTCATCTAGAACCTGAATATAGACACCGAGTAACTCAACTAAAATTAATTTTGTTACACACATCTCTATTTGAAATCAGTCTAAATCATGATAATTACAGCTTAGTATTGATTATAAAAGATAAATACCATGTCATTAAGCTCATACAGATTGGTTATCTATTTAGAACAAAAACCCAAGTTAGAGTTTTACTTTGTATTTCTTCTAAAATAAATTACAGATAGATTAAATATAATAAATGAAACCAGAAAATTGCTTTTTTAAATATGATTTTTTCTTTATTGATTAAGGTATTACATATGTGTCCTTATCCCCCCTCCACTCCCCCCACCCCCATGCCTCCACTCATGCTCTCACCCTCCTGGTGTCTGTATCCATTGGTTAGACTTATATGCATGCATACAAGTCCATTGGTTGATCTCTTACCCTCACCCCAACCCTCCCGAAATTCCTGCTGTAGTTTGACAGTCTGTTTAATGCTGCTCTGCCTCTGTACTATTTTTGTTCATCAGTTTATAATGCTCTTTATTATCCATAACTGAGTGAGATCATGTGGTATTTTTCTTTCATTAACTGGCTTATTTCACTTAGCATAATGCTCTCTAGTTCCATCCGTGCTGTTGCAAATGGTAAGAATTCCTTCTTTTTTAACAGCAGCATAGTATTGCTTTGTGTAGATGTACCACAGTTTTCTAATCCATTCATCCATTGATGGGCACTTAGGCTGTTTCCAAATCTTAGCTATTGTAAATTGTGCTGCTATGAACATAGGGATGCATATATCCTTTCTGATTGGTGTTTCTGGTTTCTTGGGATCTATTCCTAGCAGTGGGATCAATGGGTCAAATGGGAGTTCCAATTTTAACTTTTTGAGGAAACTCCATACTGTCTTTCATAGTGGCTGCACCAGTCTGGATTCCCACCAGCAGTGCACGAGTGTTCTTTTTCTCCTCATCCTCTCCATCACTTGTCATTTTTTGATTTGTTGATGATAGCCATTCTGACAGGTGCTTTTAAAGTGTATAAGAAAATATATGTCTGATCTTACTGGTTAAGTTCTTCCTAAGTATTTCAGCAAAGGAAAGACTTAATTATTCTGAAGTAAAAAGAAAAATATATCATAAACAAATGGTAAATGTTAGCTGTATAGGTTAATTAAAGGCTTTATAATCACTTCCTATAAAATTTTAAGAAATGAATAGCAAGGGATAAAATCATCAATTAGAAAATTAAAGGGAGATCCAAGCAAGCAAAGTAAGAGTACTAATAGTTAATAAATCTATGGAAAGTGGGTTTAATGGCAAAAAAATGCTAATTAAAACAATAATAAAATAACTTATTTTACTTTTCACATTGAAAAAAAGTTTTTAGTGTTAAATGTTGGCAAGATTGCAAAGAAGTTAATAAAAGGAGGTGGTACTCACTGAGCATTAACTTTGAACCAGGAACTCTTACTTACGTTTGGCATAAATAAGATTTTTTAACTTTATAAAAATACATTTTATTTTTAACTTCATAAATATATATTAGAATGCTGCTTTAATTTTTTAAACCCTGGACTTAAGGTTCTTTTGATTAGGCATGAGCAACATATATTAGTCCTAAGGCTCATAAATTTAACTTCTACTTTGTAAAGTAGCAACACTAAATTTAATTTCTACACTGCTATTTGTTTAGTTTCTCTACCTTCAAAATAGAATAAGGTGGTGATGTTTCTTCATGTTTCTGTATTCCATAATGTTTAGTGCCCTAATGAAGTAACTTTTGTGCTTTCTCTCAATATAAATAATTATACTTTTTGAAATTTCCCAGACTTGTATTAGAATCTGTATAGTTAAAGCACTAGCCAGTTTGGCTCAGTGGATAAAGCATGGGCCTACAGACCGAAGGGTCCCAGGTTTGATTTCGGTCAAGGGCCTGTGCAGGAGGCAACCAATCGATGTGTTTCTCTCACATTGATATTTCTCTCTGTCTTTCCCTCTCTCTTCCACTCTCTCTAAAAATCAATGAAAAAATATCCTCGTGAGGATATCCACTATGGAAGACAGTATGGAGTGAGGATTAAAAAAAAAAAAAGAATCTATACGTATAGTTACAGTATACAGGACACTGTGTAATATAATCATATAATAAAAATTGAGACAAGGTTGTTTAAGAGAAAAATAGAAAGCTGTAATCCAAAACTTGCTAAATATTTTTATAAGAGGGGCAAGAAAATGTGCTGCAAACGGTGAGGACACATTTACTGTAAATGACTTTCACAATGGGCCTGTATTTCCTGTCTTCAGTAAGAAAGCATTGCTAATCAGTTCCAACATGGTTTTTAAAACAAAGGTCACTTCTATCTGAGACCCCAAATATGCCTAAGTCACACTAAATAGTATTTTCTAAACTTACATCATACCACAAAGGGTTTATCCTACTGGTTCACTCTGGAACATGAAATATACTTTTATTAATAAAAGCCTACGAGCAGCACAGCCTGATCATGAATTATGTATGTATCTCCGTATGCTTTGTCTTCTTCCACATAATATTTGAGGGAATTATGTTCATCATTCATAAACTAATATTTATTGAGCACTGATTATGTGTGAATTTACTGTTCTAGGTGCTTAGAAACATCACTGAAACAACAGACCAAAATTCCCTGTTGAATTTAAAATAAAACAAAGAAATAAAGACTCTCTCTGCACAGAAAATTATATAGTGTTTTAGAAGGTGATCAGCAGTATGCAAACAAGTATTTCAGGTATGCTTTAGGATCATGGAAAACAGGGTGGCTGGAGCAGAATGTGTGGAAAGAACAAGGTCAGAGAGGTAGTGAGGATTAGAAATGCACTAAAGGATTAAACATAGACATGAAACTATAAAACACTTAGAAGAAATAATAGGGGGAAAGCTCCTAGACTACTAAAAATCTTCTGCACAGCAAAAGATACTATCAACAAAATGAAAAGGCAACCTACAGAATGGGAGAAATATTTGCAAAACATATGTCTGATAAGGGGTCATTATTCTAAATATACAGGAAACTCATACATCTCATTAGCAAAAAAAAAAAAAAAGCATAAATAATCCAAGTAAAAATAGGCAGAGGACTTGAATAGACATTTTTCTAAAAAAAAACTCACACAAACAAACAAAAAAACAACAACAAAAGAAAAACTTGTAAAGGCCAACAGTACATGAAAAGGAGCTCAATATCACTAACCCTCAGGGCAATGCTAATTATAACCAGACACCTCGTACCTGTTAGGAAAGCTATTATCAAAAAGGCAAGAGGTGATAAATATTGGGAGGATGTAGAAAAAAGGGAATCCTTTTGCAGTGTTAGTGGAACTGTAAATTAGTATAGCCACTATGAAAAACAGTATCTAAAGAAAAACAAAAACTTTTTTCCCCCTATCGATTCCTGACAGTCCAAAGGCTTAGGATATAAGATAAAATTTTTTAAAAATCAATTTGCAATGTATTCAGTGACAGGAAAAAGTCTCTTTTAGTGTACATATGCTCAAAAGTGGATCTACAAAATTGGCCGGGAGAAAGGCAGTAGTGGAGGACAGGTTGTTGCATTCTCTCTTTAATAAGGGAAGGGTCAACTGTAATTGTAAGTGTGGAAAACTATGAAGAAATGGTAGCTTATTTTAATGGCATGTTTCCAAATGCCAGCTATTGTTCCCTCAACACACACTGACTCAGTTAATCCTTAGCACAGCATCCTGAGTTAGGCATGTTTGTTATTACTAGATCACTAAGACACCAGGAGGAACTCAGTCAGGGTTGTGCAGAATTCACGCCCATGGTCCCTGCTTCAACCCCTCCATGTATTGTGTGTTATCCATCATGGTACATTCTGCTTCTTCTAATTTCATAAACTAGCTTGAGAGTATTATATCATTGTGTTTGAATTGTTATCACTTTTCATTGCATTTAATTTGTTATGTTTTATATTAGTATAGAGTATACCTGCAATGGAAGAAATACACGTATAAGTGATGGAATACAAGTTTTTATGTTAAAGGAAAACTGAGAGTTTACCAGCTTTGAGCTTGAAATTTCAATGCACTCAGAGGTATTTTTCAGAAAAGTTTCAATACAAAATAATTATAAGGATTGTCTTTTCATTTTGTTGATGGTTTCCTTTGCTGTGCAAAAGCTCTTTAGTTTATGTAGTCCCATGTGTTTATTTTTTCTTTTGTTTTCCTTGCCCGAGGAGACATATTAGAAATATTGCTATGAGAAATGTTTGAGATTTTACTGCCTATGCTTTCTACTAGGAATTTTATGGTTTCAAGTCTAACATTTAAGTCTTAAATCCATTTTTAGTTTATTCTTGTGTATGGTGTAAGAAGGTGGTCTAGTTTCATTTTTTGCATGTATCTGTCCAATTTTCCCAACATTACTTATTGATTAGACTATCTTTAGTTCATTGTATGTTTATGCCTCCTTTGTCTTTATCCTTTGCAACAGCATGGATGGACGTGGAGGACATTATGCTAAGTGAACTAAGCCAGACAGAGAGGGACAAGTACCATATGATTTCACTCATATGTGAAATTTAATGAACAAACTGAACTATCATGCAAAATAGAGACAGACTCATAGATAGAGAGCAGGCAAACAGCTCTGGGGTAAGTGTATGTGTAGGGTATTTGGGGGTGGAGGGATTGAGCAGAAAAGAAAAAGAGAGAGAACTCATGGACATGGACAGCAGTGTGGTGATTATGGGAGGACAGGGTATGGATGGAGGTGGAAGAGGGCATAGAGGGGATAAATGGTGATGGCAAAAATGAAATAAATTTAAAGTAGTTATAAGGACTAAGAGGAGACTCTAGAGTGGGTCTCCTAGATACAGTACACTATCAGGCAATTCTATCAGTAGAGTAACACTGACAATCCTCACAGGAAACAACTAATATTTTTGTGCCTGTCAAATGAATGGGAAACTTAGATGCCAAAGAAATGAAATCACAGAATGGGAAGAGAATCCTGACAACCTGTGTTTATCATTGATGTGAATTTAAGACTCCATAAAGCAACGATATTCTCCCATCCATATACCCAATGTCGGCTGTATCACTGCAATAAATGTATATTAGTGATTTAAAATATCTGAATAATAGACTAAAAAATAATTGGCGACACTGTATTACCAGCTCTCGGTTTGGCCTGGAGTTAATAGTGAGCACATAAACCTTATTTGTGTCTTTCTAGAACCTCTCACTTCAGGGAAATAATAACACGTTGCAGGTTGCAACTCTTTTTATCTTTTAAACCACCCTGTCTCAGTTTTGATGTTGTTATTAAATCGTAGTATTGTATCTCCCTTAGTGACATGGCTCCTGGCATTAGTTGAGGAAACAGAAATAACTGTGTAATTATTTGGTTTTGAAGACAAAAGCCCTGAAGGGTATTTTATTAAGAAATTTTAAGTTAAAGACATGGAGGGTGTGATTAGCTTATCATAAACGAGTGAAATTGTGGTTAAAGAGCAATACAAAACACATATTTACAAAGGCAAAGGGTTAGTGAAACCACTACACCAAAGCAGACAGAAGAGGTGCAGTGCTGACACTGTGTCAGTACCGAGCTGTGGGGCCAACCAGCCTCCTTTATCTACAGTTTAGGTCCAGGTTCTACCTCAGAGGTGGAGGCTGCTGCAGGGCTGAGTTCAGCTGTTAGAATTTGGGACCGTGTGTGTGTGTGTGTGTGTGTGTGTGTGTGTGTGTGTGTGTGTGTGTGTGTGTTTGTAAAATAGAAATCATGAATTGTGATCCTGTGGTAGTATGTAATTATAATTTATACCCCAATTTATTTTTCTCACCATATTAAAGTTCTGACATTTGGAAAACAAAACAAAGCAATTGCAACAACAAAAATATAGTTTTCCCTAAACCAACTGCCTATAGATGCCATAGATTTTGAAAGAGAGAGATGCAGAATCTATAGCTAAACAGCCTGATACATTGGCACAAAATAAATTTATTTGATTCCAGAATATAAATTAAACTTCTTGTGAGAGTGGCAATAACTTGAGGGAGTTGGAAACTCCTTAGAAGTGCTGAAAATAAGGTCTGTTGCAGCAGGCTTAACTCACCATTGCTATTTTTCCGAACCTTTCTCTTATTCTTTTTGTCTCTCTAAAGGTATAAAGCAAAAGGGATGAAGGAGAGGGTACTTTCTTCCAAGTGGAGTTCCTCTGCTTTTCTAGAACAACCAGTGCTCTAGAAAAAATTCAAGGGACCGATTCTCAGCAATAGAATAAAAATATCATATGTATAGTATTTTTGCACTTGATGCATATAGCTCTCACTAAGTTTGTGAAGTATAGATTTGAACTAACTGCATTAACCTCAAAAGACTGCACATGTACTTGAACTGACAAATTAAGGACATTGGATTACATTTCTTATCACAGAAGAATTTGCTTGGGCATGCAAATTATGAAATGCATGAATATATGGGTCTTAGCCAAAAAGATTAATCAATAAAACACAATAAGGTGCAATTTTCATAATTACAAGCTGCACTAAGCAGTACAGCAATATTTAAGGTAGTCTTGATTGCTATTTTATGATAAATGCATGCCCTTCCATTGTCTTTTATGAAGCATAAATATAGTTACTGTGGGGTACATTTTTTTAGTTAAGGTTTTGTTTTTTTTTAGTAACAATAAAACTGGACATTTTGCTTCTCAGACAACATTGTAGAAAATATTTAGGAATACTATTTTCTTGCTGTACAATCATTATTACTGTCTGTGGTTTTGGCTACATCATCATGCCGATGAGCAAAAGTGGATTAGAGACAGAATGGTTCCAGGGAGGCCCACCTGGAAATTTTGAGAAGGTTTCTGCGGGAGTGGGCAAGGGCCTGGACCAAGGCATTTACAGTGAGTATCATGCAGTGATGGTCCTGAGGCGAGAACTGTGAAGCACTAGAATGTAGGAGGTGAGCCTAGCACATCACTCCATCCAAGCAGAAATGCAGCGACTCCTTCCCCAGATAATTTTTCATGGGGACACAAATTTGTTCAATCTTTTCTGTAGTACAGTATAACAATGATATCAGCACATAAACTCTGTGTAATCTTTGAACCAGCAATCCTCCTTTAGGAATTTATTCAAGGAAATAAATTGAGGAAATAGAAGTAAGGAGGACTCCAAAATGTGGGATAGGCCCAACCCAGTACTGGAGTCCTGAGTTCCTCTTCCATCTTCTAGAATAGGGACAGCTCTTGTCTATCGCCTGGTCATTTCATTACTGTTATGGAATTGTGCATGTGTGATGTCTGGTAATTTTTTTTTCAATTGTGGAAAGGAAGTAAGAAGGTTCCAGTGGCATAGTGAGAATTTATATTCAGAATCCAGATGTTAGAGTCAGTCAACATGAGTTGCTAAAGGCATTAGAACAAGTAATTATCACAGAGTTTTAGGATTACCTGGTTGGACATTGAGCTGTTGGAAAGCCACAATCAAGATTTCCCACAACCTTGCAGAAATTCAGCATGGATAAGTTGAAGCTAAACTCCACTGACTTAAGAGTCTCTCATATGGATCTTGAAAAACAGGAGTACTGATTGAGTAACCCAAGTTTACTGTCTTTTTATTACAATGAATCTGTCCAGCTATTGCAGATAACTATTATGTATAAAAGTCCATGTCGCCGAAACCAGTTTGGCTCAGTGGATAGAGCGTCGGCCTGCGGACTCAAGGGTCCCAGGTTCAATTCCGGTCAAGGGCATGTACCTGGGTTGCGGGCACATCCCCAGTGGGGGATGTGCAGGAGGCAGCTGATCAATGTTTCTCTCTCATTGATGTTTCTGGCTCTCTATCTCTCTCCCTTCCTCTCTGTAAAAAATCAATAAAATATATTAAAAAAAAAAAGTCCATGTCACAGTGTTTTATGTTTTTCCCAAGGAACATAAAAACTATCCTCTGTGGTACCATATCAGGTATACATGAAATGTTAAAAACAAAAATATGAATACTTAAATAATATTAATTATCATTGTTTAAAATATGACAGTTATAGTCACAGTGGGTATAAAAACAATAATAATAGCAGTTAACATTTATTGAACACACAAAAGCATGCAAAGGTTATATTTTAAAGTTTTTGCATACAATAACACTTTGAACCATTATGACAAGTCCTTAAGGTTAGTCTTATATCTATCCCTATTTTACAGTGTTTGGGACCAGGGTTGATTCTATGTAGATTGACTTTAAATCCAGAACTACACTTCATGTCACTCCATTCATTACTAAAGGAGAGCACAATGGAGTAGTTATCTATACTAGAGGCCAGATGCACAAAATTTGTGAACTCAGCAGGGCAGGGGGTGGGGGTGGGGGATCCCTCAGCCCGGCCTGCACCCCCTTGCAGTCCGGGAGCCCTTGGGGGATGTCCAACTGATGGCTTAGGCCTGCTTCCCATGGATATCCTTAGCGCTGCCACAGAGGCGGGAGTGCTCCCACCACTGCTGCACTCGTCAGCTGTGAGCCCAACTTATGGCTGAGTGGCGCTCCCCCTGTGGGAGCACATGGACCATCAGGGGGCAGCTCCTGTGTTGAGCATCTGCCTCCTGGTGGTCAATGCGCATCATAGCGACTGGTTGTTCTGCCACTTGTTCGATTTGCATATTAGCCTTTTTATTATATAGGACTAGAGGTCTGGTGCACAAAATTTGTGCACATGGGGGGGGGGGCCCTCAGCCCGGCCTGCACCATCGACAATCTGGGACCCATCGGGGGATGTCCAACTGCCGGTTTAGGGATCGTGCCTAAACTGGCAGTCGGACATTTCTCTTGCAATCTGGGACAATTGGATCCTAACCACTCGTCTGCCTGTCTGCCTGATCCCCCTAACTGCTCTCCTTTGCCGGCCTGATCACCCTAACTGCTCTCCCCTTCCTGCCTGATAAGCCCTAACTGCCTCTGCCTTGTCCCCACCACTGTGGCTTTGTCCGGAAGTCACCTAAAGATGTCTGGTCTAATTAGCATATTACCCGTTTATTAGTATAGATTATTAGTGTAGATTAGAGCACTCACTGTGCTCTTTCTAAATGTGCACACTTATTTTTATCTTGGACTAGAGGCCCGGTGCACGAAATTTGTACATGGGGGGGGTCCCTAAGCCCAGCCTGCACCCCTGTCACAATCTGGGACCCCTCAGAGGATATCTGACTGCCAGTTTAGGCCCGATCCCACAGAAATCCCTAAACTGGCAGTTAGACATCCCTCTCACAATCTGGCATCGCTGGGTCCCAACTGCTGGCCTGCCTGCCTGCCTGCCTGATTGCTCCCAACCACTATGCATGCCTGCCTCATTATCCCTAACCACTTGCCTGCCTGCCTCATTGCCCCTAACTACTCTGCCTGCCTGCCTGTCTGTTCACCCCTAACCAGTCTGCCTGCCTGCCTGCCTGCCTGATCACTCCTAACTGCCTGCCTGATCACCCCTAACCACTCTGCCTGCTTGCCTGATCGTCCCTAACTGCTCGCCTGCCTGCCTGATCACCTCTAACCACCTCTGCCTGCCTGCCTGTTTGCCCCTAACTGCTCGCCTGCCTACCTGATCGCCCCTAACGTCTCTGCCTGCCTGCCTGCCTAATCAACCCTATCAGCCTCTGCCTCGGCCCCCACCACCACAGCTTTGTCTGGAAGGATGTCCAGAATGATGTCTGGAAGGTCGTTCAGCTGTCCAGTCTAATTAGCATATTATACTTTTAATATTACAGATTATACCCTTTGCTCTCTGAAGGCAAATATATCATCTAACAGATTGTTTCCACTTCTTCCTGGTTTCAGAGCCAGAGGCCTCATTATACTTTTTATTTAGTCCATCCTAAGTGAGAGACATTCCCTTTGGCACTGAGTCTGTTCTGGAGAAATCATTTACAGTGATTCACTTGTGTCACATGTATGCAGTTCTGGGTTTTGACTAGAGAATAGTGACACTTTTGAATAAAATTATGAAATTGAGTTGGGGAAACCATTTTATGCTCAATGTCATATTTGTGCTTAGTACTAAAAATGTTTCTCATAGAAATGTTGAGGTAGGATAAAAATAGCATTGGAACAGAGTCATAAGTTGGCTCTGAGACATCAGTGTTAGACTGACTGCATTTCTAAAACAGGATGTAATAGCTTGGGGATCATACAAGATGACATGTGTGGAAATTTTCCCCAAAAGTAAGGTTTCACTAAATAACAGTTAATTTTAAAGGTATTATGCCTGAAATGCAAAATACCACTACAAAGATTTTCTGCTGTTTTTCATGAATTGGGCTTTGGAAATCAAATATCGTCTTAATTTTAATCAATATTATCATTCTAAAGATGACAATCACATCAATTACATGCATTTAGTGATGGTTTACTATGTGCTAGGAATGGTTTCTGATACTTACAATATCTCTAATATTTTCTATTTTGAAGATTGCTATTATTCTCTCAGTTTAACAGATGAGGAAACAGGCTCAAATGGGAGGGCTTTAAGCAGCACAACACAGACAAGCTATGACAGAGACTAAAATAGAATTCCAAACCGTACATTCTCATCTGCATTCACAAGGTGACTGGAAAGATAACACAGATACATTGGCTTTTCTTACGAATATAATGCTTTGATCAAAACACATGTGGATAAAGGGCAAGCAATTGGAGAGCACTTCGAGATCTGCTATTCGGGATTCTGCATGCACCAGCTGTCCACCCATTCTCTGAAGAATTACTCATCACTCTGCCAGGGTCTCAGCTTGTGTACTTGGGATAGATGAGTTACTTGGCACAGGAGTAACCCAGCTGGTCTTGAAGGGACCATGTTTAAGCTCACAAATTACTCAAGAATTACCTTCTTCATTGACTTACAGCTTATTTTTAACAATGGAATTAAATTGAAATTGGATTTTACCATTTGATTTGACAACACAACAGGACTTCTTTAATGTTTTAACCATCAACATTTAGTTTTGCTAAGGTCAATATTGGCAACTATAATTGGTATAGATTCCATTGGTAAACATTCTCCTGCCATTTATGTGATACTTATTATTAAAAATCGCCTTCACAATCTCCAGAACAATCCTCATAGCTTTATATCACCATTATTTCAGGAAACATTTAATCTCCCAGAATTTCATTCCTGATTGTATTATTTACAAGAATTTTTGTTAATTGTACTAGCTTCATGATTCAGATGTATAAAATTTAGACAATAGTACTGCTCATAAACTTTTTAAAATGAATAAATATATGCAGAATACTAGCAGAATGCTTCATATGTACATATGCTTGTTAAATTATTAATTCCTTTTCTATTTCACCTACCTAGACTGAATCAAACTTTAGAGAAGATAAGGGCAGTAAAAGACTATGTGTCAGATTGTATATATGTATGATTTTAAGAACTGTATTTTTATGTATAACACATCAACCTGATACAAGCATATACTTATAGAAAATTAAAAAAATAGTTTAACATGAACTGAGGATATACATAAAGCAATGTCCCTATGAGTGAATGAAGGCTTATTGAAACTAGGTCTCGCTTGAGCCCTCTTTAGAGGTTTGGGAACCTAGCATAGCTTCACTTCATCCTTTTTAACCACATCCACTTAACTTCTCTATCAAGTAGTTCTGCCTCATTTGACCCAGAAACTCTTAACCCTATTTCAATTCTATAATAATAATAACACCTGTCTTATCCCTCAGAGGGTTGTTGTAGGCAGCAAAATGAGAATGAATGAAAGTGAAAGCACATTAACAAGCTGAAAATGTTGAAATAAATGTTATGATTATTATTAGAGGCTGCCTTGAGTGGATAGTTCTTTTAATCACAGATTTCAGGGTCTACAAAACTGAGGGAGAGATTACTATATACATCACACAAATCTATGTTTGCTACTTTTCCTGGGCAAGTTGCTAGAGTATATTTCTAGGTCTTCCTTTATGTGTGACCGAGTGACTAAGTCATAATAAGGAGAGTGTGAGCAGAATGATGTAATTGACACCTATATGTTGTCCATAAAAAGCTTCCATGTAGACTCCTCTATAGTTTTTTATTTTATTTTTTCTTCAAAATGATAGAATGGAAACAAGCTGCAAGGGGGTCTTGGGTGTTCTTTGTTCAAAGTGTCTGGCTCTCTGGATGGCTCCATGAATGGAAAAGAGATGCATCATTGACATGTGAAGAAAAATTAAGCTTGTATTGTATATAAACCATTATATAGGTTTGGGTCACTTTGTTATTGCAGCCAGAATAAATCTAACCAAGATAGAAATCAACTCTGATTGTGTTGAGAATAATCTACTTTTAGATATTTTGATTCAATTAAGCCCTTCTAATGAAAACTTGAAATAAATTGCTAAAATCAAACTAGTACATTTTTTGCCAACAACAAAGCCATACAAATATTTCTCAGTACTCATATATGGAAACTATAGATTTGAATAATGCCTATAGCACTCATAAAATTTTACAATGTTATGAGTATTATTTTTCATATTTTATGCAAAATGATTATTATATTACCAAGCTTACAGTTAGAATTCATTAAATATTGGATTAAAATGAAAGGGAATCATTGGGCTTTCAATCTTTCATGGTGGTGCTGATAATGTAAGTATGTGCTTGTAATATTTTTAAATTTTCACATGCATTTTCTCATTTAATTCACATGACAACCCCCAGGGTAAATACTATTATTACTCTCATTTTTTAGAATAGGAAACTGAGGAACTAAGAGGTCAGTCAATTTGCCCAATGTCTCACACAAGGTCAGCAAAAGTTAGGTTGTGCTGTGATAAATGCAAACTTAAGGGACTTGAGAAAACAAAAGTTTCTTCCTAAAACTACATGTCAGTAGGTGTACAAGGGTTTGTGATCACTATTGTTGCTCAGGGACCTAAGTTAGCCAAGTCCCCATTTTGACAGCCACTCCCTCTCTCACTTTGACAATAGAAAACAACTGTGACAAATCATACACTGGATCCTAAAGCTTCTTACCATAAGTGACACATGTTCAGCTTACATTTCTTAAGTCAAATCATGTCACAGGGTCACACCAGCTTTCCAAAGAGAAAATGGAGTTCTACCATATACCTGAAAGACATGCTTTCTTATGAACAGCCTTAACATCCTAAGGTTACAGATAGTAAGTGGTTGAGGCAGGATGCACACTCAGGCATTTAGGACTCTTAACCACTAATCTCTATTCAGTAGATAACAGGGGTCTTGCGTGTAGCGGAATGAGATTCCAACAAGGAGCCAGTAAATATTGCCCTCCAGGAATCTGGTAATTTCTTTGTGATAGAGACCAATGACCTCAGCCCATAGGGTTTCAGCTTTGTTCTATATACCTTAATGAGCTAGGACTGAAGGCATTCAGGGCCTCTTTCTGTTCCTGTCAAATATCTTCTCAAGAAACAATTATAAAATATAGCCATTTTTCCAGGAATCCTTCTACTATTGGTTGTGTAGAATGTTCTCATTGAATTTAACCATAAAATCCTTGTTCTGATTCATATCTTTTCTTCAGGTGGCTGAGTAATAATGTCACCTTGCATTTTAATATTATTTTTCACAATCCCACCTGCTACCATGCCCATATGTTTTGAAGGTGCAGGAGAAAGGAGAAAGTAATTTATAAGCTATAAGCAAGCCACTTTTCATCCGTTTTCCCATTGTGCTGTATTGCATTTCTCCCTAAGAGATAGGTTGTAGTATTCTCATTATTGCTGATGGAAATTAACTGATCTGTCATTTTGAAACTTTTTTTGAATACAACTTTAATATGGTGCTATTATTTAATGGTCTCAATTTAAAATAAAAATAAACTAGAAACTGAAAGTAAATTTTACCTCTAAGTTAAAAATGGCTGAATATACAAGTTTATTTCAACTCAGCTTTCCCCATTCATCCCTTACTTTGCCACCCACAAAATCACTAAAATGATGGATTTTTTTAAATTGTTGAATAGTTTTATTTATTTAATTTTGTCTTTAAATATATATATTTTTTTTATTTTTCAGTTACAGATGATGTATAATACAGTGGGGCCTTGACTTACGAGTGTCCCGACTAATGAGTTTTTCGAGATACGAGCTGTCTCTCAGCAGATTTTTTGCGTTGAGTTGCAAGCTAAAATTCGGGTTACGAGCCAGCTTCAGATACCCCACCGCTAGTTGGCGCAGCGAACGTCACAGTGAATGCCACAACATCAACCCAGCATCACGTGTCTCACTCGTTCACAATTGATTTGACATACAAGTAATCTGAGTTACAAGCTCCGTCACGGAACGAATTAAACTCGTAAGTCAAGGCCCCACTGTATTATATTAATTTCAGGTGTAAAACCCAGTGATGAGACATTATTTAACTTACTAAGTGATAATTCAAACAAATCTCATACCCATCTGACATCATACATAGTTGTTACAATATTATTGACTATATTCCCTATGCTGTAATTTATATCCCCATTACTATTCTGTATCTATCAATTTTTACTTTTTAATCACTTCATCTTTTTACCTATTCCCTCAACCTCCCTCCCATCTAGCAACCATCAAAATGTTCCCTGTATCTATGAGTCCGTTTCTGTTCTGCTTGTTCATTTATTTTGATTTTTAAATTCAATTGTTGATAGATATGTATTTATTGCCATTTTATTCATATTTTTATCTTCATGTTTCTTCTTCCTCTTAAAGAAGAACCTTTAACATTTCATGTATTACTGGTTTGGTGGTAATGAACTTCTTTAGCTTTTTCTTATCTGGGAATCTATATGTCCTTTGATTCTAAATGATAGCTTTGCTGGGTAGAGTATTCTTGGTTGTAGGTCCTTGCTTTTCATCACTTTGAATATTTCTTGCCACTCCCTTCTGTCCAGCAAATGTTCTGTTGAGAAATCAGTTTACAGTCTGATGGGGGCTCCCTTGTAGGTAACAAACTGTGTTTCTCTTTCTGCTTTTAGGAGTTTCTCTTTGTCTTTAACCTTTAGTATTTTAATTATGATGTATTTTGGTGTGGACCTCTTTAAGTTCATTTTGTTTGAGACACTCTGTGCTATCTGGACTTGTATGTCTTTTTCTTTCATCGGGTTAGGGAATTTTTCTGTCATTTTTTTTTTTTACATAGATTTTAAATTCCTTGCTGTCTCTCTCTTTTTTTCAGTACACCTATAATGTGATTATAGGTATGTTTGAAGCTCCTGTCACAGAAGCTCCTTATAGTATACTCATTTTTTGGATTTTTGTTCTTTTTGCTGTTTTGATTGGATGTTTTTTGCTTCCTTATCTTCCAAATCACTGATTTCACCCTCTGCTTCATCTGCTCTAATGTCAATTCCCTAAAATGTATTCTTCATTTCATTTCATGTAGTTGTCATTTCATACTGGTTCTTTTTTATATGTTCTAGTTCTATTTTTGTTTCCTATCTCTTTGTTGAGGTTCTCACTCAGTTTATCTACTATTCCCTTAAGTTCATGGGGCAATTTTATAATCAGTGTTTTGAAATCAGCATCTGGTAGATTGCTTGTCATTTTACTTTATTTAGTTCTTTTGTTGTTGTTGTTCTGTTCTTTCATTTGGAACATGTTTCTTTGTATTCTCATTTGGCTGCCTTTCTGAGTTTGTTTTAAGTATTAGGTAGAGTTGCTATGTCTCTTGGACTTGGTAGAGTGGCTTCATAAGTAGGTATCCTGTAGGATCCAGTGGCACAGCCTCCCTGCTTACCCAAGTTGGGCACTCCAAGTGTTTCCCCCATGTGGGCTGTGTACATTCTCCTTTTGTAGTCAAGCCTTGATTGCTGTTTGTACATAAATAGGAGGAATTTATATCCCAGGATGAACAGCTTCTTGGACTGGCTGAAACAACTGTAGAGGGTCAGCTTTTCAGGAGTCCACCCCAAGGAGCAGGGTTCTAGTAGGGTTATAGTTCCTACTGAGTCCACCCCTAGAGTGTGTTGCTTGTGGAGGTGGTTGGGTGGTGCTTCAACATGGTGTGAAACTGTCCACTGGGTGTGGTGGCTCTGGGGCCTCCTAGAAAGTACAGGCCAAAGTCTGCTGCTGCCTGTGTTCTCCCAAGGGACACTCAACATGAGCTATAAAGCCATCTTCAGATGGCTGCTACTTTTGCTGGGTTTGCAGTACCCAGGAAAGGCCAAGATGCAAACTATGACCAGCTGCTGCTAGTGCCAGGCCTGGAGTCATTTAGTGAGAGGTACAGGCAAAACAAAGCCAGATGCTGCTTTTGAGAAATTGTAGGAAAATCTGAACTGTGAGCCAAGAAATGCCATTTGTATGAAAAAGCTACAAATAGTTGGGTGGGGCAGGGTCTCAGGGAATCCCAAGGCAGGGCAAACAGTAATAGCCAGGTTGATGGATTCAGATATGGCACACACCTGCCACTTCTGTGGGAGGAGGGTTCAGAAAAGGAACAATGGCCTCTGCCAACATTTCTGTCTGGGAGAAAGTTGCCCTTCCTGCTTTAACCCTGATGACAAATAATTCATTTCTTCACTGTATCTACATTGTGCTTTTCAAGCTGCTGCCCTAGTGCTGGAATTCAGAGTGAGTCCCAGAAAGTCTTTGTGTGAGTCATTTAAGAGGAGTCCTAGGACTCCACGAGCTCTCTGTCTCACTCAGCCCTATCCCTGTTGGTTTTCACAGCTAGAAATTACAGAGACTCATTTTCCTGGCCCTGGAACCCTAGACTTGGGGGACCCAGTGTGAGGCTGGGACCCCTGCTCCTCAGGGGACCTCCACAGCCCAGATATCCCTCCTGATTTTTACTCACCACATGGGGGTGTGGGAGGAGACCCTTTTGCATCTCTGCTCCTCCTACCAGTGTCAGTGTGGTTTCTTGTGGGGAAGCACGGGACTTGGTTGGAAAGTCTGTAAGGAGGAATCTCCAAAAGGTCAGGGGCCTCTAGGGAGATCTTGCCAAAGGCAGCAGACCCTGCTTTGACTTTTCCAAATAAGTCTAAGCCCCCAGGTGTTTACTAGAACCTTTATACTTAGTCTTCAGACATCCTTGCTTAAAGGACACTGCAGATACATGTGCCTTCTCAAGGATGCTTAACCTACTGATAGTATCTAATAGTTAATTTTAGTTCAAGCTGTTGTTACAATAAAAGCCTAAGAAGGCAGGCAAACAGGGCTGTTTGGTTCCTCAAGCCAAGCAGTCCCTTAGCCCTCTCTTTCGCAGAAACATGTGTCAAAGTAATCATTCATCCGTTGCTCAGGGTCTGCCAGTCAGGCCTGGCAGTTTCTTCCTTATATCGTTGATCATAGGACTTCTGTTCAGCTAGATGTGAGGCAGTCTGAATGATGGTTGTTCTGTAGTTTAGTTGTAATTTTGATTAGGTTGTGAGAGAATGTGCATGTCACATTTACCTATGCTGTCATCTTGACCAGAAGCGCCTAAAATGATGGAATTTTTGTTGGTGTTGTTAATCCTCACCCAAGAATTTTTAGAGAAATTGGAAGGGAGTGGGAGAGACACAGAGAGAGAAAAACATCAATATGAGAGAGAGAGACACCAATTGGTTGCCTCTTGTGTACGCCCGGACCAGGGCCAGAGATAAAGCCTGCAACCGAGCTAAGTGCCCTTGATCAGAATCAAACCTGCACCCTGACTGGTTTGGCTCAGTGGATAGAGAGAGGGTTGGCCCAAGGGTCCAGATTTGATTCCAGTCAAGGGCACATACCTCAGTTGCAGACTCCTCCCCAGCCTGGGCCTGGTTTGGGCTCATGCAGAAGGCAACCAATTGATGTGTTTCTTTCACATTGATATTCTCTCTGTCTTTCTCTCTTCCACTCTCTCTACAAATCAATGGAAAAATATCCTTGGGTAAGGATTCAAACAAACAAACAAACAAACAGACAAAATCAGCTGGTACCCTCCAGTCCACAAGTGGATGCTCTATCCACTGAGCCAAATCAACTAGGGAAATGATAGAATTTTGAACAGCAATACTTTATAAAAACAAAGAGAACAGGAGAGTAAATACTTCTTCCTTACTTTTTGTTGGCTTGTTTAGTACTGTGTATAATATTTGAAACATTTTGACATCTGTATACAATTAAGATTCATTATCATAATCTAGATAGTGACTTTATACATCACCAAAAAGTCCTTGTGTTCCTTTGTAATATTTATCTCCCTTATGGCCCTACTACCACTTCAGTCAATCACATTTCTGCTTTCTATCACTAGATTAGTTTGCATTTTCTTGGAATTTATGTGGATTAAATCATATAATATACTGCTTTTTTAACCTGGGCTTTAACAGAATAAAAGATTCACCTATGTTGTTGCTGTATGTGTATTCTTTGACTTGCTAAATGTTTTCCAGTGTATGGATATACCAAATTTATCCATTGACTATTTGATAGATATTTTAGTTTTTGTTTTTAATTTGGGCTTTTATAAATTAAGCAGATAGGAACATTGATGCACGAGTTTTGATATGGGCATGTGTTATCATTTCCCTTGAATAGATATCAAAAATAAAATGGCAAGTTCATCTGTCAGATAATTGTTTAATAATTTAAGAAAATGCCGAACTCTTTTCTGAAGTGACATTTTCATTGTCATCAGTATAATAGGAGAGCTCAAGGTATTCCCCATTTTGACAACTAGATATAGATATAGACTTCCATTTTACCCTTATAATAACTTAGTGATATCTAATTGTGATTTTAATTTGCATTTCCTTAGTGTCTGATGATGTCAAGTATCATTTCATATGTTTATTTATCTTCTTTGCTTAAGTGTTACTCCAAAACCTTCCAATTTTTTTTCTTTGGATTTTTATAGCTTGTTTTTCTATGATTATTGAGAGAGATCTCTTTCTCCTTTTCTTGCTGTCATTCTATATATGTATCTTTTATTATTTATCCATCATATATGATATGTTACATATAAATTTATATACATATTCAAGTTTATACATATGAATTTTTAAATTTTGACATCTATTTTATCAATTTTCTCTTATCGATCAGACTTTTGGGATTGTATCCAACAAATCTGTTTAATCCAAATCCCTTATGTTATCTTCAGTAATTTTTATAGTTTTACATACATTTGCCTTTAGATCTATGATTTATTTTGAAATTTCTATATGGTGAAAACTAGGAATCAAAGTTAATTTTTATGTTTGCATATTTAAATGTATCAGCATCAAAAGTTGAAATCATTTTTCTCTCTCCACTGATTATCTTTGGAATTGTACCAAAAATCAGTTGTATATATGTGTGAAGGAGCCTATTTCCCGACTCTCTATTATTCCATTGACATGTGTTTACTTTTTGTCAGATCATCATATGTTTATTACCTGTAGCTCTATAATAAGTCTATAAATCAGTTTTTGTTAGCCATCAATTTTGTTATTTTTCAAGATGTTTTGGTATTTACTGACCCTTTGCCTTTCTGTCTGAATTTTCAAATCAGTTTGTCAATTTCTATAAAAACAAAAATTAAAAAAGCCTATGGAATTTTAATTTAGGATATATATTGAAGGCATAGATCAATCTTGAGACTTAATATCTAAATAATATTGGATCTTCTGATCACAATCAAGGTAAATATCTTCATTTATTTAGATTTTGCTAATTTTCACCTGAGGACATTTTTTCCATTGATTTTATTTCTTTTTTTTTCTTTTAGAGAAAGTGTAAAGGGAGGGGAGAGAGAGAGAGAGAGAGAGAGAGAGAGAGAGAGAGAGAGAGAGAGAAGCATCCATGTGAGAGACACTGACTGGTTGCCTTCCCATACACAACCCAATCTGCAATTGGGGCCAGGAGTAAGCCTATAATCCAGGCAGGTAACCTTGACCAGGAATCAAACCTGTTACCCACTGAGCAACATTGGACTGGACAGTTTTATCTGTAAGCATTTATTTTTTATTCTATTATACATGTGTTGTTTTTCCCAATTTTTGTTTTTTGGTAGTATATAGAAACATGATTGCTCATTTTATTAATCTCTCATTTCTGTATAGCTCTCTCAATTACTTTCTTGTAAGTCTAGTTACTTTGGTCCCCTCGGGCTCTTAGCTCTGATTCCTCAACTCAGAGGTCTAGCAGACCCATCTGTTTTTATCAATATCCCTGGCATGCATTTCTGTTTACATCATTATCCATAGGAAGGCTGGGAATTTGGTGACACCAGGTACTATTGAAGGTGGCTTGTTTTCTAGGATGTTGTTGAAAACTGAAGAATTCATTCTAAGTCTTTACAAAGACAATGATCAAACCCAGACAAAGAGGAGACAGCTGTTCAGAATCATAGTGAAAGGACTTCCGGTGACAGGTAACCATTCAGTTCAGGTCAGTGCAGGAAAGAAGATGATTCCAATAAATGGATGTCTCCAGAGATAGGATAAAGAATGCTGGGCAGATTAACTGTGTGTATTACTATATAGCAAGGAAATTTGTAATTTGTCAAAATACTTGAGAATTAATTAATGGCAGGTCTCTAGAAATCTAAGGAATGAAATGAGATAATTAGCAACTTCAGGGAAAATGAAAAGTTGTATAAGAATGAATATATAATATCTGTGGCTGCTTACCCAGGCCAAATATTTACATAATATGATGTCATTATGCATAATTATTTAACAAAATAGGTGAAATATCATTAGTGGGATAACAGGAGTGGATGTATCCATGTGTGTCTATGGTTTAAAGCACGGACTCTCATCTCTTTGTAGCAGTTAGAAAATGGCATGCACTTAAAGATCAAGAAATAATAATAGTATAAACAGGTTTTGTTTAATTTTGCAATTACAGAGATAAATGACAAAAAACACGAATATTAAAAGTGGTTGCTTTGAGTCAGTAGGAATCTGATGAGCAGTAAGTAGTGAGCAGGTGGCTGCTGGTCATTATTTAGTTAGTAGATCTGTACATGTATTATTTTGATTAAAAGTATAAATCATAAACAAAAGTTATCACAATGTCAAAGCTTATACTCAGAAGCTTCAATGTGTCTGGTTAAAGCTAAGAATCTGAATACAGATTGCCCGGTTTAGAATCTCAGCTCTACCACTAATTAAGTTAGACTTGAACATGCTACTTCACTTACTGATGCCCAATTTCCTAACATGCAATAAGGAAACAGTATTTGTAACTGCCTCATAAGGCTGTTAAGAGGATTCAAAGAGGTAATATTTGTGAAGTGCTTAGTACCGGTACATAATAAGTACTATATTGCAGGCTATTATAGTAAAAAAAAAGTGATATCAGAATCATAAGAATGTTACCTTGGCTTCATTTTAAAATGTGTACTGAAGAATCTGCAACAAGAACACAGAAACATCACTTTTCCTTCAACATTTTCATTGATTTTTCCTAGATTTAAACTATTAAAAGATATTTTGAAAGTCAGTGCTCCTATATCTGCTTAAAGAAATGTTTCCTAGCATATTAGTCAGATTCTGTTTGCCCATTTAATTCATATATTCAAGATTACTTTTTTCCCAGAGCACTTAACACGTTGCAATGTGATTTTTCAAAACCAGCAGTGTGGAGAAACAGCTGGCCTGGCCAAGCTTCCTGGACTAGTTGTGAGCCTGAGTCGGAGATGGATTACAGAAGGAAAGTTGGCCTACTTTGAATCTTTCGATAGGAGGAATTTGTTAAAGCAAAAATGACCCTGAAGGACGTTACTGGTGTAAAGAATAGTTTATTCCAGTTTCCACTTATTTGTCAGGCACTAGGGAAAATACAAACTATATTAGCCTCAAGGCATCAGCTTATCCTATGAAACCACAGCAAAATTATTCCAAAATATGTATTAAAACCAGCAACAGAATAAAATCAACCTTTTCCTATCTTTTCCTTATTTTAGTAACCTTTTTGAGATTTTTTTTCTTTGTGAATATATATTGCTCAGTATTGTAAAAGGAACATTATTACCTTAAGGAAAATATATCTCACTAACTCAGAAAAAAAAAGAAATTTAAATAGAAACATAACAATGAAAATTTCATACTACATATTTTAAAAAGATATTTGGTATATCATGAACTCCTTAAGGGTAGTGACTTTGACTTTTATTTGTGTGCTTCTCTCACTCTGTAGAATGTTCAGGATACATTCTATGTTCAATAAATGTTTATTTCTTCGAGTTAAATATTGGTTAAAAATCTTTTCTAGGGACATTTGGTTTTTATTGTGAGTCTGAGGTTGTCTACATGAATATTCAGTTTACTCCTAGTTTTGTACTATAAAGGTCACCATGACAGGGCAGTGGAGAAAATATGAATAGAGGGACTTGAAGATGAGTTGATTCATTTCACCAAGACAAACACCAAATGCTGCTTAACTGCCTGCTTTTAATTAACTTGTCCAAAGATTTTGATAAACGCCTCCAGTGGATTACTAAACAAACCCGGATGCAGGTTACTTCTATTGAATCATTTCTTGTCTTTCATGGCTTTTAATAGAATTGATCTAATCATGTCTATTGTATTCTCTTACCTAGTTTACACTCCTCTTTTGTTTACATTTGCAACCAGAAGGATTTGCAGGGATAATTTTGCCTTCTCCATGTTTGCTATAACTGCTCCCAGGTTGAACACATACTTTAGATATCTCCTGATATTTTTACTTGGGATGATGTTTCCAGTACTATTTATACTTTTATTTCTCTCCCTTGGTTTTTTATAAACATTTTTATAGAATCCATTTCCTTCTTCCATTTACTATTTTAACAAAATAAAATTATAGTACTTATTAAAAAAAGAAACTCAGGAAGATAATGCCTTTAGTATAATATCCAATTTCCTTGATCTTTTCTTTCTCATAAATCTTCTCCATCCCTCTCTCCCTCATTACAAAAAAAAAAATGAAAAAAGAAAAAAAAAGAATGAAATGTTCTGAAATTGGCAAGTTATCTACAGAATGAGATGATCTGATGCAAATCAATTTTCATCTTCAGAGTATTAAATGAATTAATTCACCAAAGTAACTTGCAACATAATGAAAGCAAAATGCAAGCAAAGAAATTGAATGACCTTTAACAAGCCTCAAATAGAATTAAATGTCAATGTCCTGAGAAGGAGTTCCCTCTGTTTATTTCTGGCAGCTGCACATTTGAGCTTAGTGACAGAATCGTGAGGACTTGCTAAGTTTTTCTAATAACTTGGATTTTATTTTTGGTGAAATTTTACCATTTCTAGCAGGACCACTAATTATTTTTTATTTGAATTATTCCTTTTTGTTGAACCCTTAAAATACTACTTTTTTTCCCCAAAATAACTGTTTTGTTAGGTACTTCTTTTACTTGGTATATTAAAAAAACAACAACTATGTTTAAGTCACTGTCAGTGTTACAGATATTTCAATATGTCACAAAAATTAGAGCTATTTTTGTGATCAAAAGTCAGACTAGACAAGCAGTTAAGGTGCTGAGGAAATCAGCTGCAATTGTTTACATCAAGATGAGGAATCTTAGAAAATTCAACTTACAAAGATCATTTCAAGAGGATGGAGAAAGAACAGAACTGAATGGAAGCAGAAATAATAATACTAACCTAGACATGTTTGATGAATAAAATGGAGCCAGACTCTAATATCAAATTATTAATACTGCCCCAACATATTATAATTGATTGCATACTATATAGTATGTGAATAGTTACTTATGACCCCATCAATCAATTTTATTATGCATTTGGAAATTTATATAACATCCTTCACTGGTTCCTCATTCTCAATTATAAAGAGATGAAATAGGAAAAATATGTAGAAATCCAAGTTAGCATTTCAAAAAATCATGCAATGTAAGAAGTTGTATTTATGTACTGTTGATCTAAATACATAGAAACATAACAACTTCCCTCAGTTAGTATAGATCATCAAAGGAAGGCACTTGAACTATTATTTTGATCCACATAACAGAGAATAAGGTATCCTATATAATAAAAGCTTAATATGCTAAGTGTCCCACTGTTTGTTCGACCATTCGACCAGTCACTATGAAGCACACTGACCATAAGGGGGCAGAACCTCCAACCGGTAGGTTAGCTTGCTGCTGGGATCCGGCCAATCAGGACTGGACAAGACAGGCTGGACACGCCCTGGAGCCCTCCCACAGCCCCTCCCCAGCCCTGATTGTGCACTGGTGGGGTCCCTCGGTCTGGCCTTTGCCCTCTCGCAATTCAGGGAATGTTAGAGAGCTGGTATCAGCCTGATCTTGCAGGCCAGGCCAAGGGACATCACCGGTGCACAAATCAGTGCACAGGGCCTCTAGTTATATATAAAAGTAGAACAATCAACAGTTTTCCATGTAAAAAAAGAAATGCTAGAATAAGAATAAAACTATAGCGAATCAGGCATTAACTCACTGGATATCAAGAGAAAAATATGGTGTCTACCAATGCATGGACAGCTATATTTAGTTTTTTCTAAGATCTAAAGTGCTTGTACTCCCATAGATATATGAAAAATAAAAATGTGTTAAACACTAAAACTATAATACATAGAGCCATTATCTTTACGTTACCTACCTTGGTAACTGAATTACAAAAACTTAGTTATTTCATTATGTTTAAAATATATTATGATAAATGATATGCAGATTAACACTCCAGAGTAAATGCTACTAATTGACAGTGTAGACATATATAAGCAAATGTGTGTGCTTTTTTTCTATTTGATTATTTTTTCTAATGTAGCAAGATGCCTACCTAAATTAACTCCTGATATGTCCTTGATTAAAAAATAAAAATAAATAAATATGTATATTGAGAACCTACTATATAAAAATCACTGTGCAAGCACATAAAGGATGCAGTTAAGTGCAGGAGCAGGACATAGTCCTATTTAAGAATTTTTTTTAAAAATATCAATTGCATATGCATGTAAGAAGCAATTATTATAATTGTAACTATTATATAACTGTAATAGTGTATGAAAATTACATTCATACATTAACTTTGCAAATATTACCAATCTCTCTGTCTTTTTTTTTTTTTTTTTGTTAATCCTCACCCAAGGGTATTTTTCCATTGATTTGAGAGAGTGGAAAGAAGGAGGAGAGAGAGAAACATCAATATGAGAGAGACACATTGATTGATTACCTCCTGCAGAGGCTCCAAACAGGGCTGGATATAGAGCCTGCTACAGAGATATATGCCCTTGACCAGAATCAAAGCCAGGACTCCTCAGTCTGTTGGCTGAAGCTCTATCCCGTGAGTCAAACCGGCTAGGGCTGTACCAATCTCTTGCTTCTTCACATTATGTATGAATCCAGTAGTGAATACCACTTTCGTGGTTATAGATTTTGGAGCTATTAGACAAATGAGCATAATGTAATAGATATAATGGGTTAAATATTGTAACAATGCTCCAAGAAAGAGACATAACTTTTCATTGCCATGGCTCAAGGCTTTAACCCTCTCCTCCACAGCTGACTTGACTTCCTTACTCAAGTTTGATGCCATTACCACATTCTAAGAGCTGACAGCTTAAGAAGAATATGTTCTTAAACCCAGACTTGGACATTTGTAGTAATATTTGGATTTAGTGAAATTAGTTACTCAATGTAGTTTTTGGTTCTGCAAGTTCTAACATTCATAGATCAGGATTATTTGCACATGTAAAAATACACATATATTTTTGCCAAGACATGTCATAGAATATGAAAACTTTTGAGTTTCATATGCCCTGACAATAAAAATTTGAAATGGACCCAGTGAATATTAACATTCCATTTCACTTCTAAAATTCTATCTTCTCTACCCAGGGCTGATTTTGGAGATAGAAGAATGCATTGTGTAGTCCTCAGAGCTGAGAGCAAATGGATTTTTTTTCCCCCAAACTCAATAATTTCAGCAGCAGGCACCTAATCTGGATATTACATTTTTATGTGAAGGTGCCTTTTCTGCATCTCATGCAGTAGGCATTTAGTCCTAATGGATGCTATTTGCAGACACTGCTTCACCATAAATAACTGTTTCAATGAGGTCAGGACCCTTTGTGTTCAACTTGTAGTCAATGTTCCAGCTGAATGGCATCTGTGCTTATATACTGCTTCAGGGGAAAACACACGCATATGCACACAAAATCTCTACCATTCCACAAACCACATCTCCATTCTATACATCATTATTTGTGTCAAGGAAGTTTTGGTCAGAACGAAGAAAGGTAAATTGAAGATGACAAAATTTCCCATGTTTTCTAGTCAACAATCAAAATGTATTGTGCTCTGCTGCATATCTGCTTGCATCCATCCTACATATTTTATTTATTTTCTCATTTAGTTCTAAATAACTAGACCTACATTTAAATTCACAGATATAGAGTATGGAGCCTCTGGGCACATTTAAAATATAAGGAAATAAATATGCATTCTTACAAAAATGCTATAAAAATTACATTAGAGCTCAGTTTTCTTTATGTAGTGAGAAAAGAGAGGAAAAAGAAAGCCGAGACTGAACAGACCAACTGAAGATTTAACCATATTGAAGTAAAATTGTGGTTTCATAAAATAAACTGTGTTACGAAAGGGGAATGGCTGTGTAGTAGAAGAGTATGGAGAAATACATGCTTTCATGATATCAAACTCATTTACCACATAGTAAATATGCCTATTATTATCACTGTTTTATTATTACTGCTATTTTAATTGCTGAGTCACTAAAATCCCTTGGTGAGTTAATTATCTTTGAAGGATTCATTAATATCTTTTGAATTTATTTAATATAGTAATTGTAAGACAATACATATTTTCATAATTGAATCATAATTGAACAAGCATCATAATTGGAAAAACAAATGTAATAGGTCTTATTTTAAGGTAACATGCTATTCAAATTCATGTATGAATGAATATTGGACCTCAGGCTATTTCTGGGAAGAAGAGAATTTTAAAAGAACAATTTGCCAAGCTAAATCAATTGTACTCTGTAGTATAATAATAATGAGAAAACAATGATACCAAAGCTGTAGTGAAGAGGAGAATAGTTTGGCACACAGGAAATATTAATTTTTTTTCAATCTGGTTCATCAAAATTATTGCAGAGTTTAATGATTTTCCTAGCAACTGTTAACATCTCTTAGAGTCCATTATAAATAATAATTTTAAACAAACTTGCCATAATTCAATAAACAAAAATAAAATAATATAATATTAATACTCTAATTATTATGATTAATGGACTTCTGGATGTTTGCCGTAAAAAGAGAATTTTACAGAGATAACTTTTCTAGGTTAATTAATTGTAATGTGAGTGGAAGAATTGAAGAGAATCATAAACAGGAAAATATTTCTTCCAAGATTTTTAAAAAATATGTTAGTCTTTGGGTTCAAATGAAATGGGGGAAATGGCCACATTCATTCATAAAGATTTACTTTATAACTAAAATTATACTGTGTGCTAAATTTTAAATTGTATCTTTATGAAAAATAAGCTATAGGCAACTAAATGTAAAAATTATAAATTTAAATGTATATTATTTCTGACAAAGAAATAATTGGGAAATATATAGATTGGGAGACTTCTGGGACCCTTGTCCCTAGAAAAAACAAGTATTCTATTTTAAAGGTATAGTTCTTTTGTAATTATTCTATGGATGAATTATTAAAAATTTATAATTTACATTACTTATTAATCTCTTGATTTGAGTAAAAATGGTCATGTATAATCATCTTGATGTTTTCTCTCTAATTACATTTTCCCCATAATTGAAAAGTGCATAAAAGAAGACTAATGTATCCTATGGTATAAAGGTTTTCAATTTCAAAATTATCAGTATTTCAAAATTTTTCAATTACCCTAGATGATTTGCATTCCTTAGCTGCAGAAAACTAGTTAAGTAATTAATATTGCCTTAAAATTTATCTAGATATTCTGCCTAAGGAATTCTTCTAAATGCCATAGAATTTAAAAATTAATGACCCAACTTAGAAAAAAGTACCACTTTCAAATCCTTAATTTAGATTTTTGTTGGAGTTATCTCAGAGGAAACATACAGAGTAAACAAGAAAACATGATAATAATAAAAATTAAATAAAATCATTTAAGTATATGTGTGTATGTGTGTGTATCTTCTATATGTACTTTCCCCCCCCCTGGATCGAGTGTTGGAGTGGGCAGCCAATTCCTTTCATTCTATTGAAAATTCAGCTGACTTCAAAAGGAAATAGTGTTTTATAGAGAAATGATTGACAAGACAGAGAATTCAAAATATATCATAATATACACAGCTCCAATTCTGCTTTTGTAATTTTCCTGTCTTAATGATTTAAGAAGCATGTTGATAGGTAATCTAGTTCCTTCTTCATCAAAGTGTGATTCATGGACCAGCAACATGGTGTAACCTTAAACTCAAAACCCTAAACCCTAAACCCTACCCCACACGTACTGAATCAAATATTGCATTCTAACAAGTTCCCAGACGATTATTATTCATACCTTGGTGTTTTAGCCAATTTAATTTAAACCATAATCCCAAAAACTAAGGGATGCAGAGATGAGGTTAAAAAGCAGGAGCAGATCAGGGAAGACCTTGTCTGGCATGTTGTAATGATATAGGTAAGAGAAACCCTCACTTTGTAAATTTTAATTAAATTAAGACATTTGCTACATGCCCAGAGTCAAGATGTCCTACAGTCTTGGGAACTTTAGGATCTGGGTTAAGTTTTACTGAAATTTGTGTTCACTTTATTCTTCAGCTGATTGAATAATGGGTACAGCTTTCCCAGGTACTACATCAAGAGGTGTCATCTCATATATCTTTCTTAAGAGTAAATAATTTTTTTCTAATATTTCCCTTAAAGGACACTGTTTCTCATTTGCCAGAACTGGACCACATGCCTATCCCTAAAACCATTAGTAGCAAGGGAGCAACAGATTGCTATTATTTGCTCAGATAATAAACATCAGTCCAGGGGCTCAGCTTGGGGTCATTTTCCACTCAGTCATTATAGGGTTAGGTTGAAAACTTGGAAAATGGTATTTTGTTGAGATAGAAGAAAGAGAAAGGTGTTTTGTCAACAACTTTCTCCTGTCATCAAAATAGAATCACCGAAAAATTTTTAATTGGGAATTGACATGACCAAATCTGTTTCTAAAAAATATATGTATATCTTTAAAAATCTTTTTAAAATTAGCTCAATGAAACTAAGCTAATTTTTTAAAAAGAAATAAAAAAATTGACAAACTTTTTCATAGAATCTCCAAGAAAGAAAAGACAGGAGTCAATTAAAAAAATCTGAACTGCCGTAACCGGTTTGGCTCAGTGGATAGAGCATCGGCCTGTGGACTTAAGGGTCCCAGGTTCGATTCTGGTCAAGGGCATGTACCTTGGTTGCGGGCACATCCCCAGTTCGGGTGTGTAGGAGGCAGCTGATCAATGTTTCTCTCTCACTGATGTTTCTAACTCTCTATCCCTCTCCCTTCCTCTCTTTAAAAAAATCAATAAAATATATATATTTAAAAAAATCAGAACTGAAAAAGATATTATATTTGATACCACAGAAATACAAAGAATCATTAGACTAATATGAATATATGCTAACAAGTTGGACAACCTAGGAGACATGGATAATTCCTAGAAATATACAAAAAAACAAGACTGAACCATGATGAAATAGAAAATCCCATGAAATCAACAGATCAATTTTCCAAAACCTTCTTATCTTTTACTGTAATACCACCTTCATAGCACTGTTAGAATACTTATTTTTGTTTTTATTTTTCTTTACTTTGTTTGAATGGTTTGTCTTAATTATTTTAGTCTTTTTACAGTACAATACCTATGTATATTAGACCTCCAATAAAGGTTTCTTGAGTGGATATTTAAGAATACCTCTAAAAAACCAACTTTTCTTGTGCTGAATATCTAATTCACAGTTCACTAGGTTGTTAGAGTCTTAAAATCAAGACATGTGATTTCTTTAGTGTTGCACTAAATTAATCAGTGATCACACACACACACACACACACACACACATACACACACACATATCCTTCAATATGTTTATAGATTGTATTAAAGATAAATGGGATATGAGATTAATTCTGCTTTTTAAAAATATATATTAGGAAAAAAGCCTTATTTTCAATATTTTATACTTATAATATAATTAGTTATATTCCTTTTTCACTTGGGGAAAAAATAGATGAACTGATGCAATAGCTCCTAGATTTCAGCCTTCTCTATTAACATTTTTATATACTCTTTCATGATCGTCCCCATATTCTAAGGAAATTAAGGTAAAATAAATGACCATTTTAACTTGCTTGAGTAGTTTTGATAACATCTAATAGCCCATTTGCATAGATTTCTGTTACAGAATCTATTGACCTAATACAGATGTTAGATTAACCTTCAGGTAGACTCAATAGAAAAAGCTATTAAGCATGCATGGTTGGTTAAAACCGGATATACAAGCAAAGTTTATAAACCAGATCGAATGAGAAACACCAGACTTATTAATCAGAACTGTTTTCCCATTCCACCAAGATAGCAAACACTTAATAAATTATATTCTGTATTTTAAAGTACTTCATTCAATGATTTTGCAGTACATTGCACAAGCAATAGCCTGTCAGACTCTGAAAAGTTCCTGGAAAGTGTTAATTGACAGGAATCTATGAAGTTCAGAATTCAGTCTTGAATATTGTGCAAACTAGTTATTGATCTAGCACTACATAAACTAGAGCAGAGCAAAATATTAAATTAAGCAGATTATGTTTGTCAGGTGAGGTCCTATGGACTTAATTTTTTTAAAAGCTTTGTGAAGTTATCTTATATTTTTCCTTACCCTACATTTTATAAAAGTTACATCCAAAATGATGTGATAGGAAAAAACTGAGATTTCGGAGAAAGATGGTCCGGTCCTTAGCTTGAATCTCTGTTCACCCACTTATTAGATAACCTTGGGTAAATTATATCTTTATACTTTCTCTCTTGTCCAAGGTGAGTTGATAATTTCTACTTTACAGTGTTGTAGGGATTAAAACAATAAATAACAAGAGTAAGAGAAAGACAAAGATAGGTATGGTGTCAAGCAGTGTGCACTTAACCAATGAAAGGTTTATTGTTATTGCCAAATACATATGAACTGAGAGTCTCACTTCACCTTGGACACTATCGATTTCCTGAGTAGGGCCCCTTAGCATATAACATAAATGAAATTTTGTTCTTTGTACAGCAGGGGGTATTTGAGAAAGTCATTTAATTTCTTCATAACTTTGATTTCTATGTGAAAATCTATTAAAATAAAAATGAGAGAAAAATATGGTTTTGTTAAAATAGTTTGCTGGGATTCTGTTGTTTATGTTGTTTAACAACTTAACAATAATAATGGCAAACTACCATGGTACTTACTAGGTATTAGGCACTCATTGTTCTAAGTGCTTTGCATATACTAGTAACTAATAAATTTATTCATCAAAAGCCTCTCTGAGAGAATTAGTCTTATTACTCTTATTTTGGATTTGAGGAAATTGAGCCATAAAGCTAAAGAGTTGGCCATGGTCACACAGTTGGTAAGTGGTAATACCAACATTGATTGTCAGTTGCAAAGTGATGCTTTCCCCCAGTGATTTTCAACCTTTTTCATTGCCTGGCACACATAAACTAATTATTAAAATTCTATGGCACACCAAAAAAAAAAACAAACACAAAAAAACAAAACAAAACAAACACACACACACAAAACCAAAAAACAAACAAAAAAAACCATAAAAAAACAAAAAAAAAATTTTTTTGCCTATCTGACAAAAAATAGGTATGATTTTGATTCATTTACACCGGACGGCGGTTGCTGTATTAGCTGTTGTCATTTTCTTATTTGACACTCTAAGGGAAAAGAGGTCAGTGCACCGGACTAAATAGGTAGGTATTGCATGTTCTAAAAATCCTTGCACCACACCAGTGCAGTGCAGCACACTGGTTGAAAAATCACGGCTTTAATTATTATACAGAACTGCCTTTCAAGTGTGCTTGTTTCTATAAGTAATTTTACAATCAATGTGTGTGCCTGTTTTTTTTTCAATGTATATACAACAGGTAATTATAATTCTTGTCAATAGATTCATGTTTAAAATTTTATATACATTCATTTAAAAAGACTTAATAGGGTGCTTTCAGTATTTATATGATTCATTCAATTTATTTGCAAAAATGTGAAATAGATAATCTCAGATTGGGTCTCAACATGAATGCATCATCTCATATTTATATATACACTTTAAATTTTAAATTCTCATTAGTTTTAATTTCATAAAGATTTCAGGGAATGGATTCTTATTAATAATTTGGAAATTATTCAGTTTTGGCAAAGGCCATTTATGGAACAAAGATCATTTATCTCAGTGAATATCTTATGCAACAAAATTATTTTTTTTTAATGTATTAAACATCTAACTCTAAACTTGTCTTATGGATGAAAGTAAGACATTTAGTTACTTATAAACCACAGAGCAATGGGATCTTACTTTGGCAGTTTTCTCTGTTAGAAATTGTTTATTTTCTCAGAAAAAAATTTTCAAGTGAATCATTCTATATTTATAACTGATCACCTGGTGCATGGATTGGTGCACATTGAAAGGAAATTAATTAGAAGGTGGCCAATGGGGCTGGGCTGGGCAAGGTGTGCCAGACACACCCTGGAGGCAGCCTCCCTTGGTCCCTCCCCGACCTGCTGCACCTGGGATGGCGCCGTGGCTGGAAGGGCATCTGGCAGGTGGGATCCCTCAGCCTGGCCTGTAGGGATCGGGCTGAAACCAGCTCTCTGACATGGCCCGAGGGGTCCCAGAGTGCAAGAGGTCACTTTGCAAAGTGGCTGTTGTACAGGGTGTGGAACACAAATGCAAGTGTGCAGTAAACCAGATTTGGGGCCGACAGTGCCCCAGCAACAACATAACCCATGGCTGAAGGTGGAATGACGCTGCCCAGAGAGGAATTGGGCTCCCTCCTCTCTGGTTCCGGGGTGCATCACCAGAGAACTGCTGATGCCAAGTCACTGCAGCTCGGCAGCTCCTGTGTTGAGCATCTGCACCCTGGTGATCAGTGCGCATCATAGCTACTGGTCAGATGGGCACTTAGCATATTAGCCTTTTATATATTGTAGACTAGAGGCCCGCTGCATGAAAATCCATGCACTCAGGGGAGTCCCTCAGCACGGCCTGCACCTTCTTGTAGTCTGGGACACCTCGGGGGATGTCCAACTGATGGCTTAGGCCCACTCCCTGGGGTATTGGGTCTAAGCTGGCAGTCAGATATCCCTCTGGAAGCCCGGAAGGCCTTGGGGGATGTCCAACTAACACCTTAGGTCCGCTCCCCATAAGGAGCGGTCCTAAGCCATTAGTCAGACATCTTTAACACTGCTGCGGAGGCTGGAGAGGCTCCCGCCACCACTGCTGTGCTGGCCAGCCATGAGCCGGCTTCCAGTTGAGCGGTGCTCCCCCTGTGGAAGTGCACTGACCACCGGGGGTTCCTTCATTGAGTGTCTGCCCCCTGGTGGTCCATGCACATCATAGCAACTGGTCGCTCCTGGTCGTTCTGCCATTAGGGTCAATTTGCATATTACCCTTTTATTATATAGGATGGGAATAAAATAAAAAATATTTAATAGTAAATTAAATTATAAAATTATTCTACTTTAAAAGCAGCAAATCTTTTGAATGATGATATGGTAATAAAAGTGGTAAAATTTCCAGTAGGTATAAGATGAGCCATAGACATGTGCACTCCAAGATTTCAGCCTTCCTTTAACCTTTGCCATTCTGTATATATGGACACCTTTTTTTTTTCTTTTTTCTCTTTCTTTTATATATGTAATGTTCTGACATAGGTTGTAAGTTTGTTGAAGCTCTGTTCACTTTGCCATCCAACTTCTAGGAGACTGAAACTAATGTTATGAACTATCTCTATGTCAACCTAATAGAATAAGTTCCTGTTCTAAACAAGTAATGGCCCAACATGAATGCAGTGCCATCTACCTTAATTCTCATGGCACTTATGCCTAGACTGTTCTGCTCTCATTCCTCACTGACACACATGACTCCCTTAAACACGGCAGGCACTATATTAAACTGTGTCTCTGGCCTGCCTGGAACTAGATTCCTTCCTAAATCCTTATTATCCAGTGGCACAAATTTCACAGTATGCATCAAATCTGGATCAAAATTGGCTGTGGTAGGATACATTTCAATGAATACTTAAATTTGAGGAATATAAAATGAATATCATCTGCTTCAATTATTCTTTCAAATTATGGATATTAGTAAGGCCATTAAAATAAACACATAAATTAAACCTGGAATAAAAATGCTGCAAATTCATACTTCCACATTTGTACATAGCTCATTATTCTTTTTCTTACAGTTTCAACTAATTTAAACCATTTTTCAAAATTTTACTGTTTCTATATGTTTTTGCACAATCCTTTAATACTCTAAAAATATTTTTAAATTGATTGCTGTATGTATGTTTTAGAGAGATGAATATACATATTTTGAAGCATCCCAGGTTAGTCAGCTTGGGCTTGTTGAAAACAAGTATCATGGAGAAATTATTAAGAAACTAGAGGCCCAATCCATGAAATTCGTGCAAGAGGTTCGGCCCTCGCAGCCATGGTGTCTGCCTTGGCCCACACAGCCCCAGCTTCATCTGGAAGGTCATTTGGCTGTCCAGTCTAATTAGCATATTACACTTTTATTATTATAGACTAGAGGTCCGGTGCATGAAATTCATGCATGGGTAAGGTCCCTAAGCCTGGCTGTGCCCCCCGCTGCTGCCGCTGCCAGCCACCTACCTCTGCGGAGTGACTGGTAGGGCAATCAGAGGGCCCCCTCTGGCAACCGCCTTGGCTGGCCCGGGGCCTGCAGGCTGGGGGTAGTTTCTGCATTGAGCATCTGCCACCTGGTGGTCAGTGCACGTCATAGCAACCGGTCCTTCTGTAGGTCATTCTGCTGTTCAGTCGATTTGCATATTAGGCTTTTATTATATAGGATTGAATGAAAGGGTTTATATCTAGGCTTTATAGATGGAATAAAAATACATACATCTGAAGATAAGAAAATACTGAAAATATAGTTCATTCTAAGAACTTAAAAATGTATGGAATAAATGGAAAGAATTACATGGACGTTGTAACAGGATTGCCATATGGTTATATTTTCCTAAAAATGAAACTGCCTTATTTATATGTCATTTACTTTTTATTTAATTTCTAATACTATAAAAGTATAACAAGTATTGATTTAAAGTATAGAGTAATATTTTTCAACATATAATCTGTCACTTAAGGTAAATTTCTCTTCCATCTTACTTTATATTTTAGCTCAGAAAAGATATATTCCCTCAAATTTGAAAGGGGAAAGAAGTCTATGTTTCCAAATTTTAAATTTGTAGCAAGTAGTATTAAACCACATAAAATATTAAAAATGATAAATTTGCCTGATTTTATAAATTTTACATCCCACATTTAGCTGAAATGAAGGCCATGTCAGGAGTAGAACTATACTACTTGCAGTGATGAATAACTTGCTAACAGCAGCTACAGGGGCAGAGCCATTAGAGAGATGGATGAATGTATCAGAAAGTAGAGGCACACATATCTGCTGATGGGAAGGTCACAAAGCAAACATTAACAATTAAGAATATCAATACATACACCCACGCCAAAGTTTTCTCTATAGTGACTTTTGACAGGTACGATCTCGCTCCCATATGTCTCCTGCTAAACCTCAGGGACAGTTTTAGTTTAGTAGGCAAACATGTCCACAGATTTACCTTTCAAGATGATAGAAACAACACAGACAAATATGTTTAGCTTTTTTTGTGTTTTGTATACATTAAAACTACTCTCTTTCCTGAGTGCACAAATGAGACTGGTCTTTGAAGGACTATGTCTCATGACACATGTAAAAGAATCTTATTTTTTGTCAGTAATTATGTGTGTTGCTACTTATTGGCATTGCATATATAGAGATAGAGTGATTTCAGATTTTTTTTTAAATGGTCATGATTATTGAATTGGTAAGGCACTCTTAAACTTTTGGGAGTGAGAAGAAAAATAAACAGACAAAGAAAATGAAAAAATGACAATTTCCCAACTAAGATATTACTTGTTTTATTTTTTTATTTAAGGGCTCTGAGCAGTCCCTACACTAGTTATTAATACAACTCTCAGAACAAATGACATCTAGGCACTAATGAGTATGTGAAAAAAAATCTTTACTTAAATGGTAAACAGCAAAGGATTCTAGGATTCTCCAAAGAGAATGGCTCAGGTTGTCTGAGTGAAACATGAGAGCTGGAGGGGGGGGACTGATTTTCATTTTGGCTAAAACGTGGGGCTGTCTTTCATGCAGGCTTGTTCAGATATGGGGTGAAAGGGGTAGGGGAAGCAAGGGGCTTGAAAGCTATTAATGGACAAGCATCCAATATTAAGTTTTCTCTTTATTATACTTATTTTAAGGATATCAGAATTAATCAACATAATATCAACATCTTAACTGTTGAGATAAAGTATTGTGAAATTTTCTTCTACTGAAAACTGTCATTTTTTCATTAGAATAATTATACTTTCTTTTTCATAGTATTTCTAAGAGATTTTGCCTATATTACCTTATTTTGCCCACCAGTAAATCTGAGGACTTAGATCTAAAATTATTTTTGTCAGTAATTAATATTTTCTCCATGACATCAATGCACAACTTTCAGTTTTCTAAAAAAACCCTTAGCAATTATTATTCCCTTGAACAAGAATTGATTTTTGTCAGAATTCTGTTAAGGAATTGTCCATTAAAATTATGTGCATTTATAGAATCTGTGGTTAAACCTTATAACAAACATGTTTCACAGCAAGTGGTAGAGATATTTTGAGGAAATATATGCAAAATATGCAGATCATAGTAATAATTTAAAAACTAGGTATGTTAGCATGTTTAATATGGAGTAAAGGGCATGGGCAGAAAAGAAACCTGACATGCCTTAAGTGTCATGATGTGTCAGAAACCATGTCAGGTATTTTATCTATTTTTCACACCTCTTCCATATTAGGAGTATATGATTTTTCACAATTTATCTTTGATCATACTAGGATGCAGAGAGATGAAGAAATGTTCTCAAGGTTGCTCATCTACAAAGGTAAAACTAGGATCCAAAAAAATTCAAAAATCCATGCTCGTTATGTTTATTTAATGTTCATCATGCCAAACATATAATTATCATACAATCTGTGAAATGATATTTCAATAAAAGGCATAGGATAATTATGTATGTAACTTAAACACACACATACACACAAAATTTTGTTGTATCACTATTCCATGTCCTATGTAATGTTTTAACCTTAGCTTAATTGCAGTTATCTGAATTTCCACAACAGGATCTACATTCTTAATATATTCCCTCACTATTCTTAATATGCTCCAGGCTGTTGTTATATTTCTTTCAGAACATCATGTTCTCTGTATATTTTTTTCAACTTTATATTATTCTAAGTGATCATAACAAACTCTCTCAAATATCATAAACTATCAGTATTATTTAATGATACTATCAGTGTCTAGTTCTTAAATTCTGTGAAATTCATCAATTTCTGTGATATTTCCTATTATATTGATTTTCTATTGTTATAACAAATTACCACAAATTTAGCAACTTGAAACAACACAAATCTATTATCTTACATTCTTCAGGTTAGAAGCCTGAAATTCATGGGCTAAACTCAAGACGTGCACATGACTATTCCTTTGGGAAGCTCTAGCTTTTTGTTTCTGTTTTTGTTTTCTTGCTTGTTATCAGCATCTAGAAACCACCGCATTCCTTCGTTCATGGCCTTTTCCTCCATCTTCAAAACCTGCAGTTACATCATTCCTACTTGTACTTTCCTATCAGGTGTCTTCTCTGACTGACTCTCCTCCTTTCTTTTGTCATTTATAAGGAGCCTTTGGTTATATTGGGCACACCCAGATAATTCAGGACAATCTCATCATCTCAGAACCCTTAACTTAATCATATCTACAAAGTCCCTTTTTCCATAACAAACAATATGTTTACTGGTTCTGGAAATTAGTATGTAGTCATCTTTGGAGGGGGAATAGATATTATTCTACTTACTACACAAAGTAAATATTTAATATATTTTTGGATGTATTCATTTTAATACATAAAATATAATTATTGTGGTGGGGGGAATGATTAACCAGGACACTTATATGCATACTAGAGGCCTAGTGCACAAAATTCATGCATGGGGGGAACAGGGGTCCTGTGCCTGCAGGGATCGGGCCTAAACTGGCTGATCTGTGGGGAGACTGGCAGGTGGGGTGATCAGGGGGTCCCCCACTGGCTCCTGCCTTGGCTGGTGGCCTGGTGCCTCTCACTGGCTGGCCCTGCCCTCCCCCGCCACCCCCCCCCCCCCGATCGCTGTCACTGGTCAACCCTTCTCAAGGGGCAGATGCTCAACACAGGAGCTGTCACTGCTCCTGAATTGAGTGTCTACCCCCTGGTGGTCAGTGTGCATCATAGCAACTGGTCGTTCTGCTGGTTGTTCTGCTATTCGGTCGATTTGCATATTAGGTTTTATTATATAGAATATGCATAGCCCATGGACACAGACAATAGTGTAGTGAAGGCTTGGGAGGGACAGGTGTGGGGTGGAAAGGGTGAATGGGGGGGAAAGAAGGGGTATCTTCAATACTTTCAAAAATAAAGATAAGTTAAAATATATACTAGTATATATATGTATGTATATATATGTAAAATTATATATGTGTGTGTACATATATACACACATATATATATAATTTTTGTCTATGTTGTTGATATATTTGACAACTATATAACCTTGATATTAAAAGTAGGTATCAATCTTCATTTTCCAAATGATACAGATGTGTTTCTGAAAAGTGTGCTGGACGAGAGAGTGAGAATACTTATGTTGTTATCCAAGAGCTTCTACTGACTCTTCTTGTCTAGATTAGTGAATATCAAGCAGTTTTAGTTTACCCATAGATTAAACTAGACCTGAAATCCTTTCACAGTAATATATGTTAAATCTAAAAATGTAATGTTTTTTATGTTTATCATTGTCCTGACACCAACATCATAAAATAGGTTATCCCATATATCTGACACTTATGATCTGCCTTCAGTTGGCTTAATAAAAACTGTAGTTAGATCTCATGGCCTTTAATTTAGGTAGAGTATATTTAGAAGCAACACACATTGCATTTCAATTTCATCTGGCAAAGCAAGTCACTCGTATCGATGTGGATGCTCCTGAAAGGAACGTGGTGATTGATTATGCCTCCTTGCAAGGAACATTTTAAGATGCCTAACAGAGACAGATAGGGACAGGACAGAGGTATATATTTGTATATAAAGAAGGACTTGAAAATATTTGGAAAAGTAATACAGTCTATCTTACTATAAGAAACGTTTCTCCATTAATTGATTATGAGAGATTCTTCTACTTTACCTAAGTTATAGGCTTTTGTTTCTTTTTTCATACAGATATCATAAACTTATAAATCTTTTAATGTAGGATAGAATTTTAGACAAAAATAATGATGTATTAATAATAATTATATAAACTATATCAGAAAATAATTTTACTTCTGTCTTTCTATCACCAGCTTATCTTAATTTTACCCTGGTCTCTTTTTTTTATTCATTTTTCCCAGTTTGAAAATTGAGATGCAATTTATATACAATATGATTTTCCAAGTATAAGTGTACTGTTTGATGAGGTTAACAATTGCATAAATCTGTGCATATTTTAGCACAATAATAATAATGGTGGTTTTATACCAAAATTTTTCTTGTGTTCCTCTGTAGTATCCTCTCCTGTATCACAGATCCTGACAATCAATGATCTGCTTCTTATCATACAGTTTTCATTTATTAGACTGTTAAATAAATGAATGATTAAATGAATTGTATGTCTGACTTGTATGTCTCAATAGTCAATTCATTTATATTTCTGAGTTATAATTCATCATATGGGAAAACATCAAGTTGGTAATTCATTCTTCAATGGATGATTACTTGGGTTGTTTCTAGTTTGGGAATATTATGAATAAAAGTTCTCATTCAACTCTTTATGTGGACATATATTTTTATTTCTTTTACTTAAATACCTAGAAGTGAGATAAATGTATGCTTAACATATAAGAAACTGCAAAATTGTTTCTGTCGGTTTTGTTTCACATATATTGATGCCCTTTTATTAGGGAAATGTATATTTATAACTGTTATATTGGTTGCTATATGGATTCATTATTATTATGAAGTTGCTCACAATAATTCTTGATTTTTAACTTATTTTCCCTGACATTTTTAGAACAGTTCAAGTTTTCTTCTTATTATTATTCTCTGTATAGTATCCTTTTTCCATTCTCTTACTATTATCTATTTGTGCCTTTGTATTTTAAATGCATGTTAGGCCGCACATAGTTGGTTCTTGTTTTTCATTCAGGCTGACAATTTCTGTCTATTGATTGAAAGCATCAATTGCATCTGATGTAATTCTATTTTTTTTTTCCTTTGGCTAATCCTCACCTGAGGATATGTCCCTCCCCCTGCCCCCCCCCCCATTGCTTCTTCAGAGAGTGTTAAAGGGAAGGAGGGGTGGGGATATAGAAACATAGATGTAAGAGCCACATCAACTGGTTGCCTCCCACAAGTACACTTACTGTGGGCTGGGAGTGAACCCACAACCCAGGTACATGCTCATGACCAGGAATCAAACCCAAGACACTTTGGTCCATGACCTGGCACTCTAACTACTTAGACACACCAGTGAGGGAAATGTAATTCTTGATATTTTTTGTTCATTATATCAGCTTGCTATTTTCATTTGTTTCAACTGTTTTCTTTCCTTTGTTTCTTGTCTTATTATGTATCAATCATTTTCAATGTTTATTTTTCATTATCATGTTTTAGCTGTCTTTCTTTCCATTTTTAATTTTTTTTTATATTTTATTGTTTTTTTTACAGAGTGGAAGGGAGAGGGATAGAGAGTTAGAAACATCAATGAGAGAGAAACACCGATCAGCTGCCTCCTGCACACTCCCCACTAAGGATGTGTCCACAACCAAGGTATATGCCCTTGACTGGATTCGAACCTGGGACCCTTCAGTCCACAGGCCGACGCTCTATCCACTGAGCCAAATCAGTTAGGACTTTCTTTCCATTTTTATATGTATACTAACTTACTTAGTGTTAATGTTGAATTACATTATAAATAATTTTCTCTAGTTTATAGCTTGTTTTCAACACTTGTTGATTATAATTTGTATAAAGAACACAAAACTTTTTAATGTTTAACACTTTTCATACTTTATCTAAGTAATTTTCCATACTTAAATCCATAAACATGTTTATTCTGAGTTCATAAAAATATTTTTCTACAATTAAGACAGAAAATTCATTTATGCTTGATTTTTAATGTGATTTAAGAAAATAAATCATTTTTGTGATATTTCCATTAAAAATAATCAACTACATTAGCACCTTTAGTGATTAAGCTATTCTTACAACACTAATCTTCATCCAACACCTGTGTCATGTAAAAGTTTTGCTTACATGAGTCTGTGCATGGAATCTATTCTGTTCCTTTGATTTGTATGCCAATTCCTTCACCAAAATTTCACTTTCTTAAGAACTCTTAATGTATTATGGAAACTTTTCCTTGGTGACCTTATCAGGAGTATGAGGATATATATATATATATATACGTATATATATATATATATATATATATATATATATATATATATATATGTTCAGCTTGTTAAGATATTTAAATCCTCTTAGCCATAGACTTTTAAAATGTCAATATTTTTACTAAGGCCATTTATATATTTTTCTATAAAAGGCTATTATGTGTTTTGTTAGAGTTCATCCAATATATTTCAAATTTTGATACTGTCATAACATTTTTTTTAACTTTAATGTTCTAAATATTTGTGGCTTATATTATATACTAGCTTAATGTGTTTTTGTGGCTTAAATTATATATATATATATATATATATATATATATATATATATATATATTAGATTAATATGACAGTCTCAGTAAACTCTCTTATTAATTCTAATATATTTCCTAAATGTGTTACTGTGTTTTTACAGAGATAATTTTATCATCTTTGTAGAAAGACATTTATTATAGCTAAGTGTTTTTATTCTTATTTGAAGAAAGTCTCATAAGATGTAGGAAATGAAAATATTATTGCCTCATTCCTGATTTTAATCTTAATGTTATTTAACTTTTAAAAATCACATTTTATGATTGACATAATTTTTTCAAGATTTTTTTTTATCTGATTAAGGGAAATTGAGGCATAAAGTTTGTACTTTTTAAACGTGTTTTTTTTGCATCTATTGAGCAGTTTTTGTTTATTTGATTTGTTTTGTTTTGTTAAATAACCCATGAAATTACATCAATAGATCTTCTAATATTGGAGTAATACATATTTTATACTAAAATCAAATTTATCATAAAGAGTATGCTTGTAAATCTCTTCATTTAGCTTGAGATAATGTTAATTATTTTTGTATAACAATTTTATGAGTCAGAATAATTTTTAAAATCCTTTATCTCTGAATGTTGCTCTACATGATCTTTATAATAAGCATTCCTATTTAAGTGCATCAATAGTTTCTTCCTTTGCATAACTGGATGATATCACATTAATAAATATGTAAATATACAATATAGAAATTCTAGGGACCCAGACTAGCCAAAACAATCTTAAAATAATCTTGAAAAAGATGAACAAAGTTGGAGAACTTCTATTTCCAGATTTCAAAACTTAATATAAAATTGCAGTGGCCAAAATAGTGGGGTACTGGCATAAGGATTACCATAAAATTCAATGGGATAGAATTGAGAGTTCATAAATAAACACAAATCTCTATTGCTAGTGGATCTCCAATAAGAGTGCCAAGATAATTCAATAGGGAAATAATAGTCTTTTCAAGAAATTGTGTGGAAACAACTAGATAGCCATAAAGGAATGAAATTGAAACCCTATCTCACACCATATGCAAAAATAACTCAAAATATACAAATGAATTAAATATATAAGCTAACATTATAAAATCTTGGAAAAATTTATAAGCATAAATTTTGTATCTGGCAAGGTATTCTTAGATATGGCATCAAAGTATGAGCAACAAAAGAAAAAACAGATAAATTGATTAAAAATAATAATGACAAAGAATAAATAAATTTCATCAAAATTAAAACTTTTTGCATCAAAGGACATTATCAATAAAGTAAAAACAAAAAACCAAAAAACACCTAAAGAATAGGGAAGTACTTGTAAGTATGTAGCATAGATGATATCCTTAGTCATTAGGAAAATGAAAATCTAAACCACAATGAAACCCACTTCACACCCACTTGAATGGCAATAATAAAAAAATGTGGAAAATAATGAGTGTTGACAAGGATATGGAGAAACTTCAACCCTCATATACAGTATTGCTGCTGGTAATATAAAATCATGCTGCCACTGGGGAAAATACTAGGTGTACCAGTTAATAATGCAGATTTTTTTCAATAGATGGAGTTACACATGTATTGACATATATGCAATCTGATATGTATGCTATTTTGTTGTAGTGACAGCAAGCTTCAAAACTTCATATGTCAAATTTGCTGAAGGTGTTAACATCATAGATATTTTTACACTTAAAAATGTTGAATTTCGTGCCAAAAAAAAAGAGCATTTGTGGGAAGTTTTAATTCATTACTTTATTTTGAAGAAAAGTGCTGCTGAATGTTATTGTATATTTCGGGAAGCTTATGGTGAACATGCTCCATCTCAAGATACTTGTGAACGCTGGTTTAAGCACTTTAAAATTCATGATTTTGATGTGAAAGACAAAGAATGTCCAGGTCAACCGAAAAAGTTTGAAGACCAACAATTACAAGCATTATTGGATAAAGATGTGTGTCAAACTCAAAAACAACTCGCAGAAAGATTAAACATTGCTCAGCAAACAATTTCCAATCATTTACAAGCAATGGGAAAGACTGTATAGGAAGGAAAATGGGTGCCACATCAACTGAATGAAAGACAAATGGAAAACTGAAAAGTTATCAGTAAAATGTTGCTTCAAAGGCACAAAAGAAAGTCTTTCTTGCATTCAATTGTGACTGGCGATGAAAAGCGGATTTATTTTGAGAATCCCAAAGACACAAAATTATAAGTCAACCATCAACATCGACTGCAAGGCCAAATCGCTTCAGAAATAAGACAATGCCCTGCATTTGGTGGGGTCAGAAAGGTATGGTGTATTATGAGCTTCTCAAACCAGGTGAAACCATTAATACTGATCGCTACTGACAACAAATAATCAATTTGAACCATGCTTTGATCATGAAATGACCAGAAGGTGCCAGAAGACATAGCAAAGTAATTTTGCTTCATGATAATGCACCATCACACACTTCAAAACCAGTTAAAGACACCTTAAAAGATCTTGCCCGGGAAGTATTAACCCACCTATCATATTCACCAGACCTTGTTCCTTCAGATTACTACTTGTTCCAATCGATGGCACATGCACTTCTGAGCAGCACTTCAAAACGTATGAAGAAGTGGAAAATTGGGTCTCTGAATGGCTTGCCTCAAAACAAGAAAAGTTCTATTGGGACGGTATCCACAAATTACCTGAAAGATGGGGGAAATGTGTAGCTAGCGATGGACATTACTTTGAATAAAGCACTTTTGATGTTTCTCTTAAAATTATTGTGTTTTCTTTTATTACAAAATTCACATTATTAACTGGTACACCTCATAGTTTGGCAGTTCCTCAAAAAATTAAACATATAAATACCATATGATCCAACAATGGCACTCCTGCGTATATACCCAAAAGAACTGACCACACATATTATGAACACAAGTACACAATTGAAAATAGTACAGAGCTGAACACAAATACATAAGTAAATACTGCATGTATATGAATGTTCATAGCAACATTATTCACAATAAGCATAAAGGGGAAATAACCCACATTTCCAAAAATGGATGAATGGAGAAACAAAATGTGACATATGCATAACTATGTCTTCATAAAAAAACATACTGATACAAGCTACAATGTGGTTGAATATGAAAACATACTAAGTATGAGAAGATAATCATAAAAGGACACACATTTGTGTGATACCATTTACATTAAACTAGAGGCCTGGTGCACGGATTTGTGCACGGGTGGGATCCCTCAACCCGGCCTGTGCCCTCTTGCAATCTGGGACCCATGGGTGGATGTAGCAGTGCAGAAGCAGCCGGTGGCCAAGGAAGAACCTGACCCAGGGCTGGGTGCCACACTGACCCCGGTCCCTCTGTGCCTGCCGCCACTGTGGAGATGGGAGAGGCTCCTGCCACTACAGCTGCACTAGCAAGCCATGAGCCCGGTTTCTGGCTGAGCAGCGCTCCTGCTGTGTGAGCACACTGACCACCAGGAGGCAGCTCCTGCATTGAGCATCTGTCCCCTGGTGGTCAGTGCGCGTCATAGTGACTGGCCCACTGGTCGTTCTGGTTGTTTCGGTCATTCCAGTCTTAATGGTCACTTAGGCTTTTATATATATAAATATCCAGAATAGTTAAATCCATAAATACAAAAAGTGTGTTGGTGTTTGCCAGCGAATAGAGGAAGTGGAGAAAGTGAAGTAACTACTAATGGCATGGAAATTTCTTTTCTTTTTTAAAATATATTTTATTGATTTTTTACAGAGAGGAAGGGAGAGAGATAGTTAGAATCATCGGTGAGAGAGCAACACCGATCAGCTGCCTCCTGCACACCCCCTACTGGGCATGTGCCTGAAACCAAGGTACATGCCCTTGAAAAGAATCAAACCTGGGACCCTTCAGTCTGCAGGCCGGCGCTCTATCCACTGAGCCAAACCGGTCAGGGTTGGAAATTTCTTTAGAAATGATAAAATTGTTTTGGCACTTAATATAGATGATGGTTGTGCAACACTGGGATTATATTAAATGCCACCGAATTGTTCATTTTATAATGGTTTATTTTATGTTTTGAAGTGAAACTTCACTTCAAAAAGATATATATTCCAAACCCAAAGGTTTTTCAAATTGGTCATTTTTTCTTCCACAAAGTTATTTCCTCCCTTCACTCAGATCTAAGAACAGGACACAAAAATTTCCTTAACATCTTCCTTAGTGTGGCAGTTTATTTGTTTTTCCTTCCCTAGAGCACTCAGTGTGGATCCTGCTTTACAGTGATTCCAGACTTATATTGATGTTTCCATTTGGGCAGGCCTTCAGGTGTTTGCTCTTTCCTCTGCATGGAGCCTGTAACAACCTGAGCTATAGGAAACCGAGAATTATATTTTCCCTAGATCAAGTGCCAACTTCAGGCTTCATTCATTTAGATTTTGACCTTTGAGATTTTTCTCTAACTCTATTGCTGCCTCAGCTCTGATATATCTTGTGTTTTAAATAGCATTTTAGGTGTTTTGTGCCAAGTTTTGTTTTAGGTTCTCTAGGCTACTAGATTGCCAAAAAAATAAAAATAAATAAGAGTCATACTGCTTGGTCATTTACTTATTCTCAAACTTGATGCTGAAAATGGTATTTCCAGGATTATAATAATTTTATTGCAAAATATGATTTTATATTGACAAATTCAATTGGCAGTTTTCTTCTTTTTTTTAACCTTTCTCTGAGATCTGAAGATTTGCCTACACCTTCCATATCATCAAGATTTCCACTCTCTACTAATTTTCTTTTCCTTTGTCTGAATGTTACCAATTGGGGTTACCAGCTGGGACCTTGGTTCTTTTCAACAATGAGGAAAAGATTTTAAGGTCAATGAAAATGAAAGTAAAGCAAAATGGTTTTTTTGTAGACACATTGCAAATATGGAGCAGGCAAGGAGAGAGAGAGAGAGAGAGAGAGAGAGAGAGATAGAGAGAGAGAGAGAGAGAGAGAGAGAGAGAGAGAGAGAGAGAATGTCCTGGCTGCTTACATTTCATAGCCGAGCAGGTCAGTCAAGAGAGATCATGGCCCCAAACTCAGGGTTTAAAAGAGGAATTTTCTGGGTGGAGACTTTAATTTGCATTCAGAGATGAGTGACTGAAACTGTCTTTCTGCTGGGCATGACGTACCCATAATGCATACAGAAAAACCCACAGGTGGGCGGGGTGAAAACCTAAATGCAAATATTATTATAATTAGTCCAAGACTCTGGCAAGGTCACATTGAGGTCATGTCATTTTCCTCTGAGCTAGTGCCAAGAACCGACGACTGGCTTCAAACCCACCTGCTGGCAGTCCGCTGGCTGCTGGGCTGCCCGTGGAGAGGCGGTCTGAAGGCAATGTCGGGCTGACCCCTGTTCTGGACCCCAGGGCAGGCCCCACCCCAGCCACTCCTGTCTAACTTCCTACCTGACATGCACACTGACATTTTTCTTATATCTGTGCTTCTTTTATCTATACCGGTGATTCTCAACTTTATGTCTTATAATCACCTGGAAACATTTGAATATTATTGTAAATGCTTAATATGAGGCCTGTTATATCAGAACCTACAGTGTTATATTTGTGCATCTTTATTTATATTTGTAATCTCTAAGTGGCTTTGATAAACAGATCAAATATACGCTACATCTCTTCAATTTGATAATATTTATTCCTGGGTAATATTTATCTCATTACATACTTCAAATTCAGTAAATGAAATACTGAACTAACAAACTTTTAAGATCAACTATTGCTGTCTAGTTAATAGCAACACTACTCATTCTATTTTCTAAACCAAATATTTGGTGGTTTTATATATTTATTCTCATATATTAAATGTATTTTATGGCCACTATTGGGCATCATGAAACAATGAGTCAATTTCTGAAGAGAGAAATTTAAAAATTTATGAAACTTAAGAGTTAGTAATAAAAAAAATCATCCAGATTAAAACTACCAAGTTAAATTGACATAGGAAGAGTCAGGAAAGCCAAGAGAAAAAATAGTCCATGTCCATGGATAACTAATGGGTATAGAGTGAAATAACTGAGCTGTTGAACAAAAGCCTCTTCAATGTATAAAACTTTGCTATAGTTATTTTTAGTAGTGTGACTTAAAATTTAATTAAGAATAGGGTCAACTCCTCCTACTCAAAAACTCATTCACTAAGTGCCACTAGAGGTTCTCAGAATTTGCCAGATGTTAAAACATTGCTTGCCTTTTTATTTCTAGGTTTGAGGTTAGGCCTTCACCACTGTTAGACTATCTAATATGAATTTCTGGGTTTTATATTCCTAAGCAGGAGACAGTCTATAAAGAGGTGAGGCAGCAGCAATTTCTTCAGTGTAGATCCATTGCCCCCATATGGAACATCTTTGTAGATGAGAAAGTTTATGCTAACGAATGGGATTTAGACGTTTCGGTGGATTCTCAGAGTGATGGTAAGGATAGAGAGAACAGATACAGAAGGCATGGGATTTGTGGTCTCTTCTTACAGCAGTTCAGGTAGTTATCCGCCAGCATAGTGGGGTGCCTTTCAACTGGATATTGCTTCCTGGTCAACCTCTTTGGGGTATAAATGCTTGGAGCCCATGGTATCTTTATGAGTCTGTGGGTATCATCTACATTCTGAGCTGTTTTAGTTGCTTAGGAGTAGATAACTGTGAGGGATCAGAGGTCCATGGAGGAGTAACTGCAAAGAAAATGTATTAGCCTTAAGATTATGTTTCTGAGTGAAGAAGCACAGTACAAATTATATTCTTCAATGTGTAAATGTTGTGCTAAGTCACATGTATTTGCTCAGTACACCAGACATATATCTTGGGATTTCTCATACAAAAAATGCTAACAATAAAAGATTACCATTTATCCCACTTTCCGTTACTTTTTGTCTGTCTCCATCCTGGATATACTGGGACAGGGTGATGATTCTGTCAAGATAAGATTAATAGTAAATAAGATGTCCCTATGCCCCTGCATAATCCCAGCAAAATGCCAAGCAGTGGCACTCCAATTTTTGTGCTAATTTCTAACCTCTAAGAAATATAACCAACTGAACTTAGTGAACAACAGAATCGCAAGAGAGGGTTAGAGAGTATCTAAAATAACCTCCACATGGCAGGTGTGAAAGGGAGAGTTGATGGCAGTGCCACCATAGATATTATTGCAGAAGAACATATAACCTTGGGGGACATAGAAGAAAATTATTTTTTGTGGTATAGGGTCTGCTCCTTTATACAAAACTGTAAATGTACATTTACCATTATTGACAATGTATGATCACTACCAGTTTTGGTGATAGTATATATTATTCCATCTGTGCTCTCAGGGACAGAAACAAAATTTTCTTTATTTCACAATTCCATGTGTAGGATATTTTGAAGTACAATATATATGATTTCTGTCACAGCTGAGTATCAATTTACTTCATCATCACACTCAGAGTATTAGAGTTTATATACAGGAGACAAGTAGTAGATGAAACTGACTGATCTGAGAATGATAACAGGCAGACTGATAGTAATTGGATATACTGAAAGGTGAAGGTTGGAAGAAATTTTATTGTGTTTTAAAAACATTACAAGTTAAAATAACTTGTATTCCAGCTTATTGGATGCTTTTTTCCCACAAGTAAGTATTAATAATAATTATTTAATTCTCTCAACGTTGAATGGATCACCATGTTTCCAATATTTATCTTGATCATGCATATATTCTAAATTTAATGTAACTTTAAACAAGATTCATTTTTTCTCAAGATCCAAATTTTAAATAAAACTGGCCATATGTGTAGATTCTAATATAAACTAAAGGAAAAGCTCATTTTAATTGTGTACTTTTTGCATTTGAATTGTCTCATGTACTTTAAGGATTGCAAGTGCTAAGCTATTAGGGTATTATTAGCATTTCTATTAGTGCTTTCAGTCAAGAGAAAGCAGATAGCCTCATTTTCCTGCTATTTATAAAGCAAACACTAAAAATAAAATATATCCAATCCAAATATTTTTTTATCTAAATTTAAGTACATATCAATGAAACATTGGCAAAAGTTTGTTCCAAATTTCTGGCACAAAACTGTACCCACATTGTTGTCTGGAAACCACAGCTTGAGAGCATTTAATAAGCCACAGGCTGCCTAATCCGCTGAAACATTTCTTCTAGTTATGTGCCGTGTCTTTCTGTGCACTAGAGGCAGTTACTCCCTCTACACTCTAATCTTTTCACCTTCCCTGTATCATAATGATTTCTTTTTTACAGTTTAAAAGAAAAATGGCAATTTTAGAATGATTTGGAACTTACAGAAAAATTGCAAAAGCAGTTCATAGAATTATCATATACCCTCATCCACATTCTCCTTTTATGAGCTTCTAACACTAGTGAGGGAAGCCTGTCACAATGAACCATAATGATACATTCTTATTAGCTAAATCTGCACTTTATCCAGGTTTTCTTAGTTTATATTCTCTCCCAGGATATCATCCAGGCTTTCACATTGCATAGTCATAATATGCTCCTCTTAGATGTGACAGTTTCTCACTTTTTGGGATTGGTGACCTTGACAATTTTGAGGAAGACTGGTTATATATTTTGTACAATGACTTTTAATTGGGAATTATCTGTTGCATTCCCCAGGATAAGACTGGGAGTCCCACTATGTGCTTTTTGGTAAGAAGACCACAGTTGTAAAGTGTCATTTTCATTACATCATACTTTACCAGAAAATTAAATCCCCCTGTCACTCGTGGGAGTGAGGTAGAGGTTCTTGGGGCTCCTGCTGAAATAAGCATTTTCAGAACTCCCCATGGAAGGATGGCCTTGGAAGAGGCTTTATTGGCATGGAGTTACATTTTCTGGGTCCCAAGTCCCTGCCCCTTAGGCCAGTCCCGGACAAGGTACAGCTGGGGTTCCAGCAGAGCCAGAAGCAAAGCCAGTGTCCAGAGCTTCTGTTCCATGTTGCAACCAGGTCCAGTTCAGCATTCAGGCTAATTAAAGTCCATCAGTCCATTGTGTGGGTCCCCCATGGCCATGCACAAGGTGGGCACAGAGAGCCCATCTCCCTTCCCCAGGAGAGTCAGGAACCCAGCAAGCCAGAGAGAAGAGAGAGAGAAAGAAGGAAGGACTGTCCTTTGTTTGGAAGTTTTTACATTTAGGTCTCCCATGCTTGCAGTGGCCATGCCCATTCTGGCCACTCATTTGTCCCCAGGTATGACTGGCGACAGGTAGGCACTGTCTTATGTCAATCAGACCTTTACTGATCATGTATCTCATTTGCCTTTGTCTAGTACTTTCACCATCAATCAGTGTGGGACAGACTCGGATGATGTTAAATGCAGCTTTTTGGCAAAGCTGTATAAATGGCATGCCTATATCTAGTCTTCCCTTTCCTCCTGTTAAATAATAACCAGGTTATTACAATGTCATCAATACCAAGAGAAGAAATTATCTACATAACTTATCATTGTTGATGTTGACTTTGCTCAGCTGGCTTAAGTAATGTTTGTCAGGTTCTCCACTATAAAGTTACTTTTTTTATTTTTTTACGTTTCCATACAAGAATCTTTGGAAGTAAGTCACCCCACTGAAGGAGTCAAGGGTTATGCCCTTCCACCTTGATTGTGGAGTATTTGGAATTCTTCTGCATGGGACATTGACCTAATTCACTCCATTTATTTATTCAATACTTAATTTATTTATATCAGTATGAAAATGGATTTTTCTTTTATGCTTTCTGCATAATCCAATGCAACTTGTTTTCCCCTTACAATGCTTCAGTTTAGTACATTGGGGTTCATTTACCAAGCTCTAATGTCCATTTGAGTTAACTCATCTTTGTTTCTTTTGTTTTCTCTTGTTTTTCATTTGTTTGTTTTAGTGCCTTAATATTGGCAATGTAAGACACTTTAAGATCCTCTTGCATATTTCCTGTCCCAGTTCTAGAATTAGCCATTTCTCCTAGGGACTATAATTTCTTTTATTGGAGAATGATCTTAGAAACCAAGATATGTGTGTCAGTATCATTGCTATCAGTAGCAATTTTTTTCTAAAAAAAAAAGCCATAAAATAATTTATTTTGTATATATATATATATAATCATCTGCAATACTTTGTTTCTTCATTGATTTTTCAGTTCAAGTTAATTAAAAATGTTTTATGTCTCATTCAAAGACTCTTTGAGGTATAGTTCATATCTTTTCATTAATATGATAATGAAAATATAATTGGAAGAAAGGAAAGGACAGGCATTATACCCAGTATAGTGAGAAGGTCTCTTGAGAAAATATATTGATTTTTTTTTAAATTGTATACTGCTGTGTGTAAATTATCATATAATTTATGGCTTTAAAAAACCATTCATTTATCATCTCACAGTATTGTCAGATCAAAAATCAAGTCACAACTAAACTGGTCCCATGCTCAGAGTCTCCCATTGCTAACATAAAGTTATTGGACAGGCTGTGTTCTTATATGGAGTTTGAGATTCTTAGGCTTATGTTGTTTGCTGAAGCTCAGTTCCTTGAAGTTGTAGGACTGAGGTCCTATTCCAGCTGTCATTCAGGTGCCACTCTTACCTTTAGAGGTCATTCATATTCCTTTCCATATTGTCTCTCCAATTTCAAAGCCAGCAAAGGAAAACCTCTCATGTTGAATTCCTCTCTTGCTTTGAGTCCCTCCCGCGTGTTTTTCCCCAAGAAAAGTCTAGTCTCTTTTAAGGCTTCAACTAATTAGATCCTGCCTACTAAAAGATCAGTTCCCTTTCTTAATGTCAACTGTGCCATATCAAAAAACTAATAATGGGAATGACATCCATCATATTCACAATCCCATGGATTATACAAAATGTGTAGACTGGGACAGAAATCTTGGAGACCATCTTAGAATTCTGTCTACTACAGGTTTGTATTTTGAAAAGTTAATGAAACCAGTTACAGGATGGAGACAGCATCCACTGGGAAGAAAGAGATAAGCAAAGCAATAGCAAGATATGTAAAGAAAAATTATACATAATTCTGGATTAATACAGTAGATTTCTAGTCACGCATTATGGAATATGAGACTATATATACATGTTGGCTAGGATTATGAATGACTTCATTTCATGATAAGCAGGCTGTAATTTTTCTGTAGTTGGCAGAGCATTTTAATCAAGACAGTAACAGTAAAATTTGTTATACTGCTAAAACACCTAGGCAATAGTGAAAGTGGTAATTCTGCATAATACCTAGATTCAGAATCAGTAAATAGGTTCAAGCAAGGGTTGATGAAAGCCTAATATAGGAAAATGATAATAGGAAAAAGAAGCTTGAACAGCTAGCCTTGGAAATTGGGTGCCTATAAGGCTTCAGTTGGGTAGGCCATGGAAGGATTGCCCAGGGAAAGGCATGACCAAAGACACAGGAAAGGGAAACTTTGGGATCTGTTAGGAGAATTTTAGAGTTATTAATTATGAATCACAGGATATATGTGAAGGTTTGTGGGAAGTGAGACTAGAAAGCTAGAACCAATCATTCTGTAAAGTATCTTGAATGAAAACATGCTGGAAAAAGTAATCATCCGTGTGCATTTGATATTATTGAAGTATTCTAGTGTATTTTTTTTTAAGGAGAAACCCTGAAAACACCAGGATACCAAAAACTAGAAAGTAGAAAGAAGTACATCAACAATTACAGAACTGAAACATTAATTCTACTTAGCCTTCTGATGACCGGAATTGAAATGTTTAATCTTCCACTTAGTTACTAAGTAATCTTGTTCAAATTGTTTAAGAAAATAGTCAGGTAACAGTTTGTATCATGAAGTTTTGCATACATTATCTTTAATTCTGGCAAGAATAATATTAAATAGGTACTACTTTGTCTTTGAAACCTGCTAGAGAACCTCCCCAATAGCCTCCGCACTCTCTTCCTCCGCCTAATCTGGGGGAAATGACTGGGGACAGACAAAGGAAACTTAGAGGTAAACAGTGACAGTGGGGGAGAAGACATTGCCCTCCTCCACATCTTTTTTTTTCTTTCTTTGACTCTAGAGCCAGCCAGAAATTATGCACAGATTTGCAAGAAACACTTCTCAGTTTTATAAATGACAGGTTTCTATCTGACAACCATCATGTCAAAACTGAAATAAACTTTGTCACGTATTAGAATGTTATATACATCCACATAGAAAATACATTTCTATTTTTATTTTTGGAAAGAAAGTTTTGGGGAGTGTACAAGCAACATTAAGTTCAGGAAGGCTGAAGAGACTATTACACATTGCAATGAAATTGCGAATAAATAAGCCTGATGTACACAGAGTGGAAAGAGAAGTGGGCATATGGCAACTATCCATTTCATTTTATCAGTGTAGATAACTTGATTTTCTTTGTTTTGACATTGTCTGGCTATCTAGATGGCTCCACTTAACTGATAATAGTCAATTTCTGTGTTGCTTTATTTTTATATTTAGCTTGAGCCCAGGAAGTGTTTTTGTCTTCTTTTGGGATATCTACTTAGGAATCTGAATGAAGAGAGAATTTTCATGAAAAGACACAGCAGGGTCCTAGCTGGTTTTGCTCAGTGGATAGAGCATCAGCCTGTTGACTAAAGGGTCTTGGGTTCATTTCCGGTCAAGGACACATGCCCAGGTTGCGGACTCGATCCCCAGTGGGGGGTCTGCAGGAGGCAGCCGATCAGTGGCTCTCTCTCATCATTGATGTTTCTATCTCTCTTTCCTTCTCCCTTCCTCTCTGAAATCATTAATATATATATCTTAATATATATATTAAAAAAAGAGAAGGAATGACACAGCAAGGTAGATAGTGGAAAAGGAATATGCATGGATATCTCTAAGTTGACTTTAGAATGTACGCGGTAAAAAAAAAAAAGGAATAAAAAACTATCAAAGATATAGATTATAGGCCTATTAGTAAGTACCTATCATCAGCAAAAGCATTATATAGAGGGAACTCTTTTATCAGAGCACAATTTCTTTATGAGTACATTTCCTAATCCACCTTCCGAAGCATTAGAGATAATACAAGTGTGAAATTTCTATTGTTTTCCAGAATGCCTTATGTTTACTTTACCTTTGATCTTGCTTTATAAAGTACTGTATGTAAATAAGTATTTTATTTAAATTTTAATAAATTGAGGAAATGGGGTCTAGGTGAAAAATGAGATGGAATCTTCAAGATTTAAAGATCATGTTAAAATTTTACTTGTATTTCACAGTTCATATTACCTGGCTAATCTGATATGGTCATGATTATCATGGAAATTGAGAAAATGCCCACTATTATTATTTTTATTATTTATTGGGTAAGAATTTTAAAATACTTTGAAGGAAAATTTTGAAAATATTGCCTCTATTCAGAATAAATAGATATGTAATTGAGAATGTGTCCCATAATTTCTGATCGTCACATTTCCAGAACCTTTTATTTCCTTCCCAATGTTATTTGTACTTAGGTAGCAACAATAGGTGGCAGCCCCTTTCAGAACTCTATGCACCTGTACCTGCTTCACTTTCTCTTCTCTCTAGTAGTCCTTACCTAGTCTCCTAACATAGATATAGAAAATTGTGAGGGGCTTGTAATTCTAAATTTTGAGCCTGAATTTTTCTTGAGTTTGCTTTAAGTCTGTAAACATGTTCTCTATTTCAAAAATCACACTCTTACAGAGTAAATGACTTTCATGTTAACATTCTTGTCTATGCTTTCAAAATTCTCTCAGATGTATATGAGGTAGAATTAAAGTCAACCTAACCAATTTTCCTCTTGCCTGACTAAATGGGTTTCTTTGACTGAACGGGGGAGGGTCACATACTAGAGAGGGAAGGAAAACAATACAGAGATAAATATTTCAAGACACTATTCCAGTACATAAGTTTACAGATGAGAAAAGTAAGGTTCACAGTAATTGTCCTCCTTATGATTATAGAGATAGTTTAGCTTCCCTTGGTTAAATCTCATGGAACGATATTTTGATACAATGATCTGATTTATCTCGTGCAGGAATATACTTAATTGGAGAAATGTGAAATGTGTGCTCTTCTTTGGAAAACTAAATTTTGATTAGGTAGAGACTGATAGATATATTAGAGCAGTGATTGATGCACAATAGGTATGGGGACATTGAGAAGGTTATAACTCACAGCTTGCAGGTTGGAAATTTATGAAGGGCAAGTGGCATTTTCAGAGAAGGGCAAACTCGGAAACCAGATAAATGGAGTTTCGTATACAATGGTATTCATATGCCAGGAGTCATAAGTAATTTGATTATGGGTTACATTTGGGCTGGGAAAGGGAAAAGGTAAGGAAGGACTGGTAAAAGTTGTGGGAAATGAGGCTTGTGTGTAGGTCAGGAATAATCTTATACATTATTCATTTCAAAGGCAAAAAATTATAATTTCAAGAGACAAAAATAATAACATGATTAAAGCTGTGATTTGGAAAGAGAATCAGTGATGGCAGAATGTTGAAATAAAACTTCTTGGCAGGAAGAACAGTTAGGAAATAACCCGAGTATCCCAAGAAGAAGTGAATGGTTCATACTTTAAATAAGGGCAAGCAACGTTATGAAGAAAGAAGGGCAGATCAAGATATATTTAGTAGGAAAAACCACCAGGGCGTAATGGCTGATGGTATGACAGATTGTGTGTGAAACATCTGATATCTGGCATATACAGCTATTCAATTAATATCCAATGGCCTCTTTCTTGGAATTTATGTTGAATTTCCTCTAACATGATTATTACTCAGACAAGTCTATCATGGATGTTAAGTCAATATAGCACCTAATGCAACTGATGTATGATTTGCAGAGGTCTTATATAAAAGACGAGGAAAAAGGAAATAGTGTCCATTTACAAGTTTGACTACATGGGCACTGGTTTATATACCAATGTTGAATTTCATGTACTTATACAAATATATGTATTATACTAGATTACCTGAAATGTGGATATTATTTCTATAAATTTAGAAAACCATGATGGTATCAAACTAGTGTGAAATTAGTATTTGAAAAAACAAAGATTGGTAAATCTTGCTACTCTCTGTAGTTCTACATTTTACAAGTTAAAAGCAGAATAGGATTTATAATAATAAACACTAATAGTATCCAACAGACAAAATTGTACAAGTGTCTTTGTTATTTCTCACTGCCACTCTGCAGTTCATGCCTCTGTTTTTGTGTGTTTCTTTTTAATCTGAATTCATAAGTTATTAAAATATTTTTATTGATTTCAGATAGGAAGGGAGAGGGAAAGAGAGATAGAAACATCAATAATGAGAGGGAATCATTGATCTGCTACCTCCTGCATGCCCCCTACTTTGGACTGAGCCTACAACTGGGCATGTGCCCTTGACCAGAATTGAACCCGGGACCTTTCAGTCCACAGGCCGATGCTCTATCTACTCAGCCAAACCTGCTAGGGCTCATAACAGTTTTAATGGATTAAATTGATAAGTGCTATCAAGAATCTGAAAGCAATTTAAATAAGAAAGGAAATAGGAATGAAAGAAAAGGACAGGAATATTATTCTGAGAATTAAATATGAACCATAAATTTCCCTCAGCCCCATTGTATACTGTTTATTCTTAATAGCTTTTCAAATGTTCTCTGCTTCTTTGTAAATACTGTTGGTAGTTTCACTTCACTTGGGTTCTTACTCTATACTCATAACTAGAGGCCCAGTGCACAAAAATTTGTGCACTGGGGGGGTGTCCCTCAGCCTGGCCTGTGCCCTCTTAAAGTCTGGGACCCCTCAGGGAATGACCACCTGCTGGCTTAGGCCTGCTCCCCAAGGGATTGGGCCTAAGCTGGCAGTCAGACATCCCTCTGGCAGCCCAGGAGCCGTCGGGGGATGTCCACTTGCCAGCAGGGAGCAGGCCTCAGCTGCAGTCGAATATCTTTAGTGCTGCTGAGGAGGCAGGAGAGGCTCCCACCACCACCGCTGTACTGGCAGCGGTCAGCCTGGCTTGTGGCTGAGCAGAGCTCCCCCTGTGGGAGCACACTGACCACCAGGGGGCAGCTCCTGGATTGAGCATCTGCCCCCTGGTGGTCAGTGTGTGTCATAGTGACCAGTCATTCCAAGTTGTTGTGCTGTTAGGGTCAATTTGCATATTACCCTTTTATTATATAGGATAGAGGTCTAGTGCATGGGTGGGGGTTGGCTGGTTTGCCCTGAAGGGTGTCCCGGATCAGGGTGGGGGTCCTGCTGGGGGCCTGGCCAGCCTGGGTGAGGGGCTGATGGCTGTTTGCAGGCTGTCTGCAACCCCTTCAGCCTGGGGGTCCCTGCTGGGGTGCCTGGCCAGCCTGAGTGAGGGGCTGATGGCTGTTTGCAGGCTGGCCATGGCCCCCAGCCACCCAAGCTCCCAGTGGAGGCTGGCTGGAAGCAGGCACCTGGGATTTATTTATCTTCTATAATTGAAACTTTGTTGCCTTGTGTGGAGGCCACAGCCGGCCAGGGCAGACGGGAAGCTTGGCTTCCTCCTTTGCCGGGGTAACCAAGCCTCCTCCTTGCTCCAGCTCTGTGGCTGCCGGTTGCCATTTTGGTTGGGTTAATTTGCATATAGTTGTTCTGATTGGCTGGTCGGCGTGGCTTGGGGTGTAGCGTAGGTGCAGTCAATTTGCATGTTTCTCTTTTATTAGATTAGATATTAATACACTAGAGGCCCAGTGCACCAAAATTTGTGCACGAGGGGAGTGTCCCTCAGCCCAGCCTATACTCTCTCACAGTCTGGGTGTCCTCAGGGGATGTCCTACTGATGTCTCCCTGCGGGGAGCAAGCTTAAGCCACAGTCTGGCCTCCCTCTGGAGGAGGTGTCCAGAGGGGTGATCAGGGGACATCGCTGCCCTCATCACACCACCACTGCTGCCACCCGGCCTCCCTCTGCGGGAAGCAACTGGATGGGCTGATTAGGTGACAGTGCCAGCGCCCCTATCGCCCCTCTGCCTCCCCTGGTCGCCGCCCCCCTATCTCTATTCCCTTCCTTTGCCCACTGGCATGCACCTTGGCTGGCCTGGCGCCACCTGCTCCCTGGCCCCGACGCCACCCCCCTCCCCCAAACACACACACACTGGTCGCTCTGCCGTTTGGTTGATTTGCATATTACACTTTTAATATATAAGATTGGGGAAATCCTGTTTATTTCACCTTTAAATATATCTTCAAATGGCATGGAAACACCTCTGAGAATGATGTATTCTGCTTTATATTGGTGAGACTGTAAATAAATTATATTAGGACATTTGATTGCATTACTATTAAAATGATTTGCATACTACCATATCATTTGTTGTTTGTTGTTGTGTGTTTTGCTTTAAAAGAATGCTTTAATCTTTATTTGAAATCTGCTCTCCTCCAGTTCACAGATGTGTCATACACTGAATGGAGGAATCAGAGGACTATACTTAGGCCATTTCACTATCTTGTTCAATTAATGTCTACAAACTACGGAGTCTATCAGCAGGGAGCAGTTGATCTGTGGTTTCTAATCTGCCTTTTCATTTGCATGCTAAGTATAGGAAGACCAACAACTATGTGGGTACAATTACTCCCACTTTCAGCATACACTATGTTCACTGATAAATTAGTTTGGAAAAAATTATGTAGAGAACTTCAGGGTGAGAATTGGAGTCCCAAGAAAATTAAACAAAAATATAAGAAGAATTAGAGAGTTATAAAACTCATACCAGATAATATAAAGTAATAAATATCCACGATTATGTTAATAAAATAATAAACAAATAATGTATTAGGATTAGATAAAAGTTTATATTTTAAAACAATGGTTCTCATTAATAACTGCATCAAAATCATCTGTGAAATATTTAAAAATATAGGTTGGTGGAATTCTCACCCCAAACATTCCCAGAGATTGCATATAAGTCAACTCTGAGTATTATTGTTTTTAAGGAGGAGTTGGTTCTACTGTTTAGATCAGAGATCATTTAACTTGGTTTCCCATTTTAATGACTGAGGAAGTCTACACATACCAATATACAGTGGCATTCTAAATCAATTAGAATTGACACCAGTATATGGGGCTCTTACAATTCCAACTAGAATCTCTGTGAGTGGAATCCAGCATTGGTATTTGTAAGCTATAAAAACTATAGGACACACTTTTATTAACTTAAACTACAGTGGAAAGAAATCCAGTGAAGTATAGTTATTTGAATTTTTTTAACAATAATCTTTGAATTAATGTTACAGATTACTGATATAATATGTTATTTGACTATTTATATAATATTTGAAGGATAGATATGATTTGTTTAGTATTTGTTGTTCTGTACAGCTTATTTGATCTCTACCCTTTTATTCATGATGGTCATTGTTTTAAAAATTGAATTTGTCATCTACTTTAGTTTCCTGTCACCAATAATAGTCTTTGAATTTAAGAGATAGAGTTTCAAATTAGCTTTGAATAGAATTTTATATTTATTATGCTCTAGGAAAACTTGACTTTGAGTGACAATTTGATTTTAAAGTAGTCCCTATAATATTGTGTTCATTTTTTTTTATTTTTAGAGATAGATGATGAAAATCTTAACTTTTTCAGTAGTGGAACGGTATATCTTTCAGATGAACTGACACAACTGTGTGCTAATCTTTATCAAAATGGATGTCCCATATACTCTTAAAGTCTCATTAAGAATTTGTGCTACAGCTTCCATAAACAGTGAAGTGCATCCATGGTAATATTCACCAAAAGCAGAAGCAGAATAATTAAAGCTACCACATGGTGTTCTACATATTTCTTCTAAATGGTGGAAAGATAGATATAAGTGGAAGAATCTGTATCTAGGTTAGAACAGAAACTGTAAGGGAATCTGGGAGGTAGGGATTTTAGGTATATATTTTAAATCTGAGATAACGGGGACAGGGACACATTACTAGGAGGTTGTATATAATTCAAGACAATAAAAAAAACATCCTTCATAAGGCCCATGGAGATATTAGCAGAACAAGACTTTTTGTTTGTTTGTTTTTAAGCTTCAATCAGTAACACCCAAGGAAAAGCAAGTCACAAATCTGAGGATAGCTAGATAATACTATTCTGATTTCCCTGATGAAAATCAGTGTTCAAAACCAGTTGGTGGCGACAAGAATGGTGGTACCCGAGTGGTTAAACTCCGAAAAATGCCTAGATATCATGCTACTGAAGATGTGCCACGAAAGCTGCTGAGCCAGGCAAGAAACCCTTCAGTCAGCATGTGCGGAGATTGCGGGCCAGCATCACTCCTGGGACCATTCTGATCATCCTCACTGGGCGCCACAGAGGCAAGAGTGTGGTTTTCCTGAAGCAGCTGGACAGTGGCTTGCTACTTGTGACCGGACCTCTGTCCCTCAATCGAGTTCCTCTTCATAGAACACACCAGAAATTTGTCATCGCCACCTCCTCCAAAATTGATATCAGTGGGTGAAAATCCCCAAACATCTCAATGATGCTTACTTTAAGAAGAAGAAGCTGCGCAAGCCCAGACACCAGGAGGGTGAGATCTTCGACAGAGAGAAAGAGAAATACGAGATTACAGAACAGTGCAAGGTTGACCAGAAAGCTGTGGGTGGGCTCACAAATTCTGCCAAAAATCAAAGCTGTTCCTCAGCTCCAGGGCTGCCTCCGCTCTCTGTTCGCTCTCACCAATGGGGTTTATCTTCACAAACTGGTGTTCTGAATTTCTTGTAAGAACCCGATTAAATAACTGATATGTTTAAAAAAAAAAAAGAAAGAAAATCAGTGTCATGTATGGATGAATTACATAATGGGTAAAAGTTCAGAATTTTATGTAATCATGTCAAAAGAATTCATTAAATAATAAGGAATGTATATAAAAAATACCATATAATTCTGGAAAAGTATTCTAAAAAAAATAATTCATTTCATTTTCCACATTTAAGTTTCATTCAGTTACTATTTTTTTAAATCAATTTTAAAGAGATTTGAGGAAATGTGTAAATGAGAGAAGAAAATCAGTTCATGTTTATTTTTATGCCTGACCCCCTTTGCCATATGTTTGGTAAACATATATCCATGTTATATTATGGCATTTACTGCTTTTTATTATATAGGCACATTTGTTCTTCTTTCTGTCCGAAATATTTTTTTTTTTTTGGAATCCTCACCCAAGTATATCTTTATCAATTTGGAGAGAGAAAGAATAAAGGAAGAGAGAGGGGCAGAGGAGAAACATCGATCTGCTGCCTTCCAAACACGGTCCAACTGGCGATCAAACTCACAACTTAGGCATGGCCCCCCCACTGGGAATCAAACTTGCCACCTTTTTTCCCCTGGTATATAAGATGATGCTCAACCAACTGAGCCATTCAGCTCAGCTGTCCAAAATAATGTATGTATTCCTTACAAATCACATTGCACTTCTTCTAAATACTAAGAAACAGAGGTTGAACAGTGAAAGCAACTTGAATTTTATTATTTATCAACTATTGAGGTAAATGTGTTTATAAAACATGTTCAAAAAAGTATATCACTTAAATTCAATATATTTTGGTTTTTTTAAAGATGTCAATATTTAGGCCAAAAAATTTCAATTGCTTTATTTAGCTTATAAAAATACTTTTAAATATGAATCATTAGGCATGTTTTGCTTACTGTTCTCTTCTATGTGATTTCATTAGTTAGATTAGTATCAACTTGAAAAATATTCAATATTGTATAGAGATTGAGTCAGCATAATAATAATCAACCTTTTGCTTTTAGACTGGATTTTTCAAGACTATTAATGCTTAATATTAAAATGTAGCTTTTTACTAGAGGTAATTGAATGCAGGAAGTATGTGAACAAAGAATATTTGTTTTTTCAATTAGCATTTATAATTTCCCAGACATTTCTAAAATTAAAACACTGCAAATATACATGACATTCAAGTTTAAGGGCATCTATTGTGAGAATGACATTTACTAGATAAATTTTTAAATGAACTGCTGTAGCAGCCAAGATGAATCAAAGAATAATCATTTTGATGTTCCACGTGAAAGATAGATTTTTAAAAATTGACTGAATTGAATTATTTCAGATTGCCCACCACCTGTCACTGCTTTTTTTCTAAACTAGAAGCATCCATTAATTTATATGTGAAATATCTGCTATTGCAAATCAAACTTCTTTTCCAAGTGGTTACAAGGCCCATGTGCTGAGGACCCATGAAGTCTATAAAGTGAATGGTGATTTTGTGTTCAAGTTTGATTAAACTAGGGGAAATATATGGATTGAAGATGGATGGTTTGTTATCGGCCACTACAGCATTCTCATTGCTCTGTTTATCTTTGTTCTAGCTAGCGCTAAATCAAGATAACTAGCAGACAAGTATAACGGAAAATATAAAGAAAGAACATTGAATCACAGTATTAGCTTCAGATGAGTATCGATCCCCAGCCTGCATTCTAAGATAAATGGAGATCAAAAAAGTAAACTTTTTGTGAATCATCTTAGATCAACACTTTGTGTGCTTTGGTGTCAGCCAGCATTACTTTGAATGGAAGGCCCAGAAGGAAATTTATATCTAATTCCTGGCTTTCCTTGACTAGCCTTTTGTTTTCATATATTTATTCCACTAAGTGATTCCGCTATGTTCAAGTTAGATGTTTTCCCAGATTTAGTTTTATGTTTTTGTCTTCAATTTCATCTTCTGCTTCTTAATGATGGAAAAATTTATTGTAGATTTTTAAAACTTTATGGTTTCAGTGTTAATTATAAAATGCATGCTGAACCTAAATTTTTTAAACAACATAAAATCCATATGTGAGTCTATTCTTCTTTGATCATTTCTCTTTACTAAGGTAATGAATATTAAGAGTTTAGTATGCATCCTTCCACATTAATTTTTTTTCCTGATGATATGCAAACCTAGCTTATGGGATAGTACATAAATAAGCTTTGATTTTAGCTGGGAAAAGAAAATTTAAATGCTTTTATTTAAATCATTTTCTGGCTAAATGAATTCTGCAAAAAAATTGTTATTTTCTTAGGAATTCTAGAAGGACTTGTAGAAATGTCTTTGGTACCATAAATGGGGATATAATTCCTAAGGTGTTAGCAATTAGAAAGTGTTTTTCAGTAGAGAATGAAATGAGCCAGGAGGGATTACTTACCTCTCAGTATGAGGTAAAAAATAAGGCAATACTGACTTGTTTAAATTTAAAAATGCCATTTATCACTTGCATCAAACTCCTAAATAAGCTGGGTTTTGTTTTATCCATCCCCCCCACCCCCGATAAAGGACATCCTTTCCAGGGAAAATTCTAATTGTATACACACATCTTGTACACACACCCATGTATACACACACTAATAAAGACGGAAGCTTCTGTTTTCATTTATGCATTACTCATGCCACTGAAAATACTAACATTTAATAAGATCGCCACCTGACCACAAATTTTTTCAACAGGTTATAGTAAGCTCCCCTAGTCTCCTGGGATATTCTGTCACATTTATGATCATAGTTTTCTTTCTGCCTCATCAAACAAAACAACAGAAACAAATTTTTTTCAATGAACAGTATGGTGGTCTCCAGAGGGAAGTGGGACAGGTTGGGGAGTAAAGGGTAAAGGGAGGGTCAAATATATGGTGAGGAAACATAGTTTACTTTGGTAATAAACACACAATGAAATGTACAGTTGGTGTATCATAGAATTGTACACTTGAAAACTACATAATTTTATTACCCAATAACTTCCAATAAATGTAACTTAGAGAAAGAAAGACAAACAACACAACCAAAAGATACTATTGTTAGTGTACACTTTCAATACACTGGTAACTGAATACACCTGACTGCTATAGAGTAGGTAAGTGAGCAAACTCCATCAGAAACACTCCAGTATTGCTTAGGCATCAACTTAGTACACAGATGGTGGTCAGGTCCAGGAAAAATCAGGTACAGCAAATAACATAATGTGTAGAAAAGAACAAAGCATCCAAAATTATTACTGAAATGAATATCTCATTAGGATTCTTGACCTGAGATAAATTAGATGTTCTAAGAAACTCTCCCAACAAAGAATGTCTAAAATTCTGGATAAAAACTTTCAAAATGGCACATTTGTTATTTTAGGCTGATCGGGAAGAGAAGCAGCAATAGTTCTGGAATATAGATTTTTTTAAAGTATATGTCTAAGTTTTAAGACAACTAAAATCAACTTAATTATGCCCTTTACTCATTTTTGTAAAATATATTTGCTTTGATTTCAGAGAGGAATGGAGAGGGAGAGATAGAAACATCAATGATGAGAGAGGCTCATTGATCAGCTGCCTCCTGCACTCACCACACTGGGGATCGAGCTGCAACCTGGGCATGTGCCCTGACCTGGAATTGAACCATGACCTCCTAGTTCATAGGTCCACACTCAACCATGGAGGCATGCCACCCTGGCTCTTTATTCATTTTTAAATCCAACACTCCTAGGTACCCAGGACTCTCAGCTCATACCACCTCCTGAAATCTCATCTCTAGAGTTTTAAATCCTTGGTTCTGTTTCAATTTTCCAATTCCTGAAATACTTCTGTACTTTTAGAAACACATACTAGGTCTAAATTCTCCAAATGTTCAAGCTTTGCTCTGATTATTATTTTAGCTTCACTCTCAGCTGAGGACACCGCCTGCCTACAGTTCTCTTCGGTCGAGGATATTTTTATTTCTCACCCCCATTCCGCTCTCCTGGAGGTTGGGTATTGCCCTGCTCCTCATGGCCAAACTTCCAGATCAGCGATGCTCTTTTCTCCCCAAAACCCATGTCACCGCACCGTCTCTAATGAATCTTAGCTTTCACCTTCCAACCATATTCTATATTTCCTGTCAAGGCCCATCATTGTTTAGCTGCCAAGTATATCCAGTGCTTCTTTCCCCCTTCCATACAGCCTTGGCAATATCCTATCCTGGCTAAACCAACTCTCTGACTACTTTCTCTTTATGTAATACTTACATGAGAACTCCACCCTCATGACCTTATTTAAATCAGATTACCTCTTCAGTTCCCCATGTCCAAATCTCATAACATTTGGGATTAGACTTTAACATTGGATTGGGGGAGAAGGGAATGAGGCATAAATTAGTCCCTATGACATATTTTCACTTTTAATGTATCCTTTTCAAATCAAATGTCTCAGTCTGTTAGAGCTGCTGTAACAAGAATACCAGAGGCTGGGTGGCTTATAAACAATAGATGCTTATTTCTCATGGTTATGGAGGCTGGAAGTCCAAAATCAAGGTGTCTGCATGGTTGAGTTCTGGTGAGGGCCCTCTACTGAGTAGCAGGCTGATGACTGATAGTTGTATCCTCACATGACAGAGAGCAGGGAGAGGAAGCAACTCTCTGGACCGTTATGAGAGCACTGATCCCATTCATGAGCTCCATCTAATCTTTATTACTTCCCGAAGACCTCCACCTCCTAATACCATCAGGCATGCAGGTGGGGTTTCAACATATGGATTCTGGGTGGATGTGAACATTCAGTTCCTAACAGAAAATATTTTCTAGAAAGTCCTTTGTAATACGAAATGAAGTGAAACTCGTTATTCCTAGAGGACACAGTCAAAATCCCTATATTTTGTAGCCAGTGGTTATTAATTATTACAAAATAAAATATCGAACAAATTTTGTTTGCCATTTGTGTTTTGTTTGTCCTGGCAGTATGGTACATATTAAAGAAATGAGCCTATTTATAGTATAGACAGATGTACAATGATTTTTTTTTCAGCTAATGTAAGTTTGTTTGGAGGAAGGTGAAGGAAGAAAGCAGAGCAATCCAGGAGGGATAACATCTTATGGTGAAGAACAATTGAGAACATATAACCTGTAACATTTCAATCAATATTAATCAATAAAATTATCTTAGAAAATTATTTTCTTCCTAAACTAACAAATCTCTTATGTGAATTTTAAGATGTATTTTCCCAATTTAAATCTCATATCAATCTGGTGTTTTAAGAAATATGCATAAATTTACATCAAGCTATAAATATTTCAAATTTTAATTATTGAAATTAATAAAGAAAAAAATGTCTGAATGTGAACGATCCTGCTGCAGCACTAAATTATTTAACAAGAAATAGGAAAATCAAATTATAGTTTGACCCACATAGACAGAGACAAATCTAGATTTACTCATAGTGGATCGGTTTAACAACCTCATTCAATGACCCATACCATACTATTTTTTTAAATCCTCACCTGAGAATATGTTTCCATTATTTTTAGAATGAGTGGAAGGGAAGGGGAGAGATGTAGAGAGAGAAACATCAATGTGAGAGAGACACATCAATTGGTTGCCTTCCACATGTCCCAGACCAGGGCCTGGGATCAAGCCTGCAATCGAATCAAATCCTGGATCCTTCAGTCCACAGGCTGACACTCTATCCACTGAGCCAAACCTTCTGGGGCCCCACACCCTACTTTTATGCAACCTGTACCCAGACAGACTCATCACACTAGCCTCAAAATGTGATGTTTTAATTATGTCAGAAAGAAAAGAGATTAAAAGCCTTTAATTAAATAGGTAAGTATTTTCATTTAAAATAACAGTGACTAGCAATTCTCCCTCCAACAATAAATTCAAGTAACTATCGGTGTCTGCTTTAACAGCTTCTGTGTGCCATTTATTATTAAGCTCTCAAATCCTTTCAGCTTATAATAGTGAAACAATCCACTCTGAAAAAAAAATGTATAAAAAGGCTGATCACCATGAAAACAGAAATCCTAGAAAACTGTGCATATATGTCAAATTATTATAATTTTGAGGCACACTGATCAAATGCAAAAAGAATTCCACTAAGTGTTAAAACAGTTGGAAAAGTTCTCCCCACCCCCAAGTCCTACTTTTAAGTTCCTTTGATACAAGGTGGCACAAAGTCAAGAGAGAACTTAAAACAAGCTTCACATTAATATTTGAAAAAGGGCACCCACTGTGTTTGATGTGGCGCCCTTCATGCAAATCATGTAGTCCAAGAGAAATCCCAGTAGGAAAGATACTGCTTTCTTCTTAGCATGCTCCCTTTTTTTCTGCTGGGTAATAACGAACTTCTCATACTCCCTTTGCAACCCCCCTGAGCTATAAAGAAATTAAATTATTACTTGCTAACTGAAGACTCTTTTAGAAAATTATGGGGACATATTGTTGTTATTATTATTGATTTTTGGTTAAGAGAATAAGACTCACATTCTACACTTTATTAGGAAGAAAAATTAACTTAATTTGCTCAATATAAGGTCTGAGCAAATTTTGCCAAAGCAGGATATATTCGCTTAAATTAGTTCAATGTATGATTGGTATTTATAAATAGCATTCCTGTGTGTACCAGCAGCATACAGGGACATTGATTTAGCTGGTGCAGGGGAATTAGTAATGGGAGAGCAGAGGCAGAGGAAACATGCCACTTAGGTGACTATGGATGCCTCATAAAGCAATCCTGCCTGGGAGCCAGGGGACTGTAGGCACCAAATACCAACGTTAAAATTGCTACTCTACTGATAGTACTCATTTTGTGTATGGGAAGCGCTGCATTTTTAGGGGCTAGATACATATATTCAGTAATACTTAGAGGACTCGATGAAAGATAACCCTAACCTTTTCCTTCTTTAATAACAATAGGGAAATAGTTAATGCTCTTCTCCTACCACCACACCCACACCAGATTCATCGAGGGAAACCCTGAGTAATTTCTCTTTGGCCTCTTTAAAATATCAGTCATTTTTTGTTGTATCTTGAAATTTCAAGTTCATGTTATGAATATAACAAAGAAATATCACTTTATTTAATAGTTTATGAAACACTTTCACGTACTGATTTTTCATTTGAGCCTAACCACAACTTGATGAGAAAATTACTCTTACTTCTTACTGTTCATTTCTACAAATAAACAGATTCTTAGAGAGATTATGTAAATTACCTCAATGATTATTAAAGTATGATCTAGTACCTTCATCCTCAGACTCCAGATCATTTGAATTTCTTAGAGCAACCTAATTTCTTTGGAGTTAAATAGATATCAAGGATTAAGATCAATTCCTTGGCCTGAAAGGAATCTTGCTTGAAATCTCCATAGGACATTGCGTGAATGAGTTTTGTATATACTATTCTCATCAGCTCTATCATGTGAATCTGAGCACTTATGAAACAAAGCACATGCTAACATCCAGGCTAAAATTATACTAGCATCCACACAATTTCCTGTGAGTTCGCTTTGGACTATGCTACTTTCCTCATATGTTTTATTGTTATTGTTTCTAGTATGATATGTTAGAAATTATTTTGGCTCTTAACTATTTCCTGTGTAGAATACCTTTTTAAAAAGAGAGGACAATGATTTCACTTTAAAATTAAGAGCCAGAGACATTAAAAGGTCTACTACTATAACATTTTACTCAACATTCTGCAAAAAAAATATCACAGTAAAGCTACAAAGACACATCGATAGTACTGAATTTGAATTTGGGAAATCTTGAACAAAGGATTTAGTTTCCTCCCTGAATAAAATTAACATATCTACTGACAAAGAAAAATAAACCCAAGGAAGTAAATAGATGTTAATAATGATGAAAAGGATATGCTTGTCAAAACACGGTCTCTAATGATTATTTTACACAATTACCATCACTTTGATACCCTTTAACTAATGATTTCTCATCATCTCTTCAAATAAGACCATGAAGTTCAATATAATAGATCAGACAATTAGTGCATCTAAACTAAAACCTGCATGTGGTAGGTGCCAGTGGGCTGTTTGAGGGAAAGGCTAAACAAATTATTCCTATGTATGGCTCTACACAGCATGTGATACTTTTCCTGACTTAAAAAGATGATAGGCGAATGCCTAGCAGTTCTAATTACTGTTTTAATTATCTTATCTTTGATACTAAGACACAGTAGCCGCAGTAGCCATTCAAAGACAGAGCAAATAGATATGCTTCATAATCACAAGCCTGCATACTTTGCTACCAATATTTAAGATTTCTCTCTTATACATGTATATGTTTTAAAAATTTTGCTTGGAACACAAAGGAAAAAGAAAAACTACAGTCACCATAAACTAATGAAGATGTTGGTGAACTACCAAGTCAAAAGTATTGTTTTTGTTTTTGTTTTACTTAACCTCCTGAATAACAGTCCACACATTTTTATGGAATAAATAATGTGCTCTATAGTTCTACTTTTGAACAATTTAATGTGAAGTGTGATGCTTGTTATTTCTCTTTCTATAAAAATGTGTGTATTATGTTAGGTAGATGTGAAAGTTGATAATCAAGCCCAGAGGTGGATAAATGATATGGGAATCCAGCTAGTGAGCTACACAATGCATGTGGAGAGGTAACAATGCATGAGTGAGAGGCAGAAAGATGCAGGGATATTCACAGGCTTGGGACCCAGAAAAAAACCTGGATTTAAATCCATATTTTGTTTCATATTAAGTGAGTAGCCTTGTGACAGTTGCGTTCTCTCTCCAAATCTCAGTTTCTCTCTTTGTAATCTGTTAAACACAGCACTTCCCTCAAAAACTGTGAGGATTAGAGCCAATGTATCGAGTGTCTGGAACACAGTGACAATAAATAATGAAGAGATCTGAGTACCTAAAACGAAAGAGATAAAGTTATATGTTAGTCCATCTTTCTTTATTCAATGTAAACCTCTGAGACATTTTATACTAATAAAATAAAAAGAACAAAAAGGTAATACTAAACATTTGTGTACATGCTGTTTATGTTATAAACAAAACCTTTTTTTTTATCAGACAGGGAATGTATGTCTTTTTTTCCTTACAAATTGTTTGCTGTTTATCTATGAGTAAGGAAATGCAAGGTGTTCCCATTTTTATAATTATATTGGTTGGAGAAGGATTATTGTTTCATTCACTGTATGTTTTCAGGTGGTTTCAATGAAAAAAGTCAATATCATTTGATTTTTTACATAAATTGTTTAGAAAGTGCCTGCTGTTTTCAAATATATTGGGTAAAAATATTTTTTATTTTAATAAGTTTAAGGATTCTGATGTGATCTCTGAATACTTGTCTTTGAATTTAAAAAGGCCTTATAACTATACCCAATCATGATTTTAGAAGGTCAGTCTGTTTAGCTTCATGGTATCTAGTCAAAAGTAACACTTGTGTGAAAATAAAATACTATTCATGTGTTGAATATATTCTTTTTTGTGTTAGAACTCTTCATTGAGGTTTGGATAAAGATTATTGAGAATATGTTTGAAGCCTTGTTCTTTGTTAGCTCACCCAAATTACTCCCATTTTAAAACATTCTGAGAGTGAGTGGGGTGTAATGTGATGAGATAAGGAACTGGAAATAAGTGCAGTCTTTAATACTAAAGGTAAAAGAAATTATACATAAGCACTGTACTACAAGTTGTAAAGTTGATTCCCATATGGAAAACGGTTAACATTTCTGAAACTACTATACATGTTACAACATTTGAACAATTAAGTAAATGGAGAATGGATGGTTGGAGCCTGGTTTTCCACTGTTGGAATAGGAAGTTACACATAATCAAGGGGAGGATGCTAGAATGATCTGTGTGGTAATGGATTAATTGGAAACATTAGTATGAATTCATGTTTACTTTAAAACAAATTTCAATGATTAAATACAGAAATATTTATTATACACAGGATGGTATGCACACATATATTTCCTTGCTGAGAGGGGCAAGAAGCAATGACATCCCAGTAGCAACGAGCATACTTAGCACCAGATCCTGGTTTCTAATACTGTTTTCAGGGAACAAGTTACCCTTAGGTAAACGGTTGATTCTAAGACTGCAGTGAGGAGCATATACAAGATGATTCCAGTGAAAGAGTTAGCTGGCTAGCTTAATTAGGAAGGTTTAGTTTAGGGAATGAGGAGGGTCTATGGGAGAGGAATGCATAGATGGAGACTTGAAGATGCCAGGGTGTTTATCTTACTTATACAGAGGATAGAGAAATGCTACAGGAGGAGGGAGTCCTGGCAGATGGAAACATCTCTGGCCTAAGCAATTAAAACAGCCATAAACCAAGGATAGAGATATCTCTGGCTTGAGCAGCTGGGAGATCAAAGGCAACTCTAACCATCAAGATAAGGGGGGAGTAAGTGGGGGGCACCACGTGGGCTTTGAGCTTTGAAACTAATCCATGTTGCAGAATGACCAATGAGGAAAACTTGGGGGTCCCAAACTAAGGAAAGGGACCAATAAGAAAGGGTCAGGCTCAGACAAAGAACTGCAGCATATATAAACCGGAGACAAAGGGACAGGAAGCAGGATTTTTTTATTTTTTACATTAGGGAGAGAGAGCGCAGGCTTTTCCCGTTGGGGAGCCGCCCCCATGGGGTCCCCTTTGGGGACACCCTTGCCCAGATGGAGTTTGTATCTGCTTCCAGTAAACTTCTACATTTTTTATTAAAGAAGCCTTTTTGGCCTGGAGTTTATTCTTCAAACTTTGTGAGGACAAGAACCCATGGGGAAAAAAAGTCTGCACCACGAATCCTATGTTTCACCAGAGTATCTTGTAGTAGCAACAATTAAAGATCTCCCCCCTTTCTTCTCCTCCTCCTCCTCCTCTTCCTCCTCCTCTTCCTCCTCCTCTTCCTCCTCCTCCTCCTCCTCCTCCTCCTCCTCCTCCTCCTCCTCCTCCTCCTCCTCCTCCTCCTCCTCCTCCTCCTTATTTACTCTCGCTCTCTCACACACCTATATGCCAAAGGAGCTCAGGAGCCAAGTGAAAGAGCTCCTAATGGCCAAAGCTGGAAAAATTTGAGCAACAAAATTGGATTATAAACCAAAATATAAAATTTATATCCTTGAAGCCATACTGATATTAGTAAAATGATTCAGTCATTCACTCATTTATTCATTCATTCATTTATAGTTTTATTTACATGTAGACTAGAGCTATCTCTGACTTAGAATTCCAAATGTTGTATGCACTCTCCCCTCAAGGAGGTGGGCACTCAAGCATGGACTGTACATAGTGACTACCTTTTACAGAGTACAATTACAGAGTTTTAGGGGCCTGGGGGGTCTCTCTAAGGTAATTAATTTTAAGCTGTAATTAAATTATAAAGTGGAGTTATCAAGGCAAAACAGGAATGAAGTGGGAGAGAAACTGTTCCAGATGGAGCACACTATTTCTTTGTATTGGCTGATGAAGGCATTGGAATTCAAGAGCTCAGTACTGGAAGGAATCAAACAAACCAGAATGTCAGAGCCAAAAAAAAAAAAAAATCAAGATGAGGCAGGCAGCAAGACTGAAAAAGTTCTGCAAGTGTAATGCACATTTAATTGCTATTATAGTGGTAATATGAAGCCATAAAGGGTTTTGGGCCTGTGAGTAACCATCTGATAGAATTTTTAAAGTTATGTTCTTTCTAGCTGCTCTGTATCGTGTGGATTGGAACAGAGCAAGGGTGGATGTAATGTACTACTATGACAGTAATCCAGGTAAGAGATAATGATGTCTCCAACATCTTCTCTGTTTGCATAGAGCAGTGTTTCTGAAACTTTAGTGAGCATCAAAGGGCTAGTAAAAACACAAATTGCTCGGCACAAGGCCCAGAGTTTCTGACTCAGTAGAAGTGGAATGAAGCCTGAGAATTTGCATTTCTTATGGGTTCTTAGGGTATGCTGCTGCTGTTGCTGCTTCAATACCAGAAGTTGAGAACTAGTGGTGGAGATAATAAACATTACATTGTCTTCAGCTCACTGCTAAGTAATGTATATGGACCCTTATTAGGGTTGCCAGATTTAGCAAATAAAAATATATAACACTCCAGGCTAAAATTTAATTTCAGATAAACCACAAATAAATTCTTAGTGTATATATATTCCATGAAAAACTTTAGGTACTTATGCTAGAAATCTTTCCTGTAACTTATCCAAAATTAAAAATTTACTGTGAGACTTGTATTTTTACTCGCACAACTGCAGTTCAGACAAAGGCAGAATGGAATCTTCTGGAACATATAGTCAGAAATGCATTGCTACGTTAGATGGCACTGCACACTGATTTACTAAGAATCATATTTTCCACCAACAAAATGATTGAGTATATGCAACATCAAGATATATATGCAACATTCTCCTCTCTATATAACCTCACAGTTTTTGGTATTATAAAGCTGGTATTCCAAATCTTCTTAATCTTTGCCAGTTTTCTGCATGTTCTATCCAAAACATTTAAATCTAAGATTTACAAGTTGGGATCAATTCACCATTTTTAAATAAAAGAAGGCCCTTTAATTATTAATCTATTGATTATATTTTAACAAGTGAATATAAAATATTTCAATCCCATCACTACATGTTATCATTGCATGTAAAAATTGCATTAAGCGCTCATCTATTCATGCTTGAAATTAGGAATGAAAACTTTAAAATCTACTTGAAGTGCAAAGTGTATCTTCTCCCCCCAAAATCATTGGCTCTTAGCCTCTACACCAAGAGATAATTTCTGTCTTTAGAGTTGATTTTTAAAATTAACTATAATATATATTTAACAGATCAATGTGTATTTTTCATATATAACTAAGCCTTAAATGTAGAGTTGTGTTTATCTATTCCTCCATGTGTCTTATTAGCTCAGCATTTTTTGAGAGATGTATTTATATTAATAAATGTGGCTCTCTATCATTTACTTTCAATGCTATATTACTTTCTTTATATAGCCACTAAATTGATGGATTGTTTAATTAATTGAAAGACCTTTAAGTTGTTTCATAGTATTTGCTGTGACCAACACCATTAAAATAATTTTTGTAGATGTCCCTTTGTAAGAATGTAAAAAAAGTTTATTTAGGTGCTAAGGCATGTTTCTTTGCTTAACTATTTACAAACTATTCTCCAATGAGAAGTAAAAACATTCCTTCTATTTTTGATTCCTAATTAGACTCACTGTAGTTACGTAACATATTTTATATAATTTCAAGTATTTTAAATTTAACTTTGCTTTATTACTATGTTTTCTGTTGGTGAAAGTTCCACTTGCACTTGAAAAGAATGTATTCTGTTCTTTCCCTGTTGTGTTCTAATATGAATTACATGCAGTTGATAAAAGAGATTCTATAAAAAACTTACTGTTTTTGTATACTTGTGTTGAATTATCAATTACCTAACCATAATTGTAGATGTATCTATTTCCTTTTTGCTCCTAGCCATTTTTTCTTTGTGTATTTTGAAGCTATGTTTTAAATGCATGCATTTTACTCAATAGATCTTTTGATTGGTGTTTGTTGCTATATATTTTATATTCTTTCCTTCTACGCTGTGGACATCATATATTCCAGATTTTATACATGTGCAGGTGTTTATGTGTTTACTCTAGTGATTACAATGCAAATTATTAATTTCAAAATGTATATATTTATTTTTTATTAATTAGATTGTGAGGTTAATTAGAATTAATAGTTCATCTCCTCAAGGGAATATAGAAGCCTTGCCAATATTTTGTCTGTATGTCTTCCCCTATTTCTGTTGCAGCTGTCATGGGTATAATATATGTTCAAACACTTGAGATAAAATGTAAAAGTTTTGCCCTGGCCTGTACTCCATGGTTAGAGCATTGGCCCTGCGCACCTAAGGGTCATGGGTTTGATTCCTGGTAAAAGACATGTACCTGAGCACCTGAGATGCCTGTCTGTTCCCTTCCCAGATGCATCTGGGTCAGGTCACACACTGGAGGCAACCAGTGGATGTGTCTCTCTCACTTCAATGTTTCTCTCTCTCTCTCTCTCTCTCTCTCTCTCTCTCTCTCTCTCTCTCTCTCTCTCTCCCCTTCTCCCTTTACCTTTACCTTTACCTCTACCTCTTTCTCTTTCCACTCTCTCTGAGAAGCAACAGAAAAAATATCCTCAGGTAGGGATTAACCAAAACAATTTAAATTTTTCTTTTTCTTAAAAAATCACATATATGTTAAAGAACTTAGAAAAGATATCTACCCAGCAGTTTACTATTTTTAAAGTTGTCTTTTTAATATAATTATACTCAGTTACATTAAACATTTTAAAATATTTTCCAGCTTTACTATATATATATACACACACACACACACATACATACACACTAGAGGCCCAGTGCACGAAATTTGTGCAAGGAGAGGGGGGTTTTCTCAACCCAGCCTGCACCCACTCCAATTGGGGACCCCTTGGGGGATGTCCATAAACTGTCAGTCAGACACCCCTCTCACAATCTGGGACCCCTGGCTCCTAACCACTCACCTGCCTGCCTTCCTGATTGCCCCTAACCCTTCTGCCTGCCCCTGATCGCCCCTAACCTCTCTGCCTGTCAGCCTGATCACCCCTAACTGCCTCTGCCTGCCTGATCACCCCTAACTGCCTTCCCCTGCTGGCCTAATCACACTCCCAACTGCCCTCCTCTGCCAGCCAATTTGATTCTGATTGGTGAGTTTCTATGCCAGTCAGTGTCAAAAGCTCCACCTCATAGGCAGCAGCCATTGGCTCCTCACAGTTGATCCAGATTTTGTTCTGATTGGTCACTTTATATGCCAGGCAGCGTCTCTGGGCCTATCAACAGAGCTTGATCAGAAAGGTGGGACTGATCAGCAGCCTTGTGGAGGCCTGGAGAGAAATGGAGGTGCAGCTGTTGGCCAGCCCGAGAGAGAAAGAGAGAGGCAAGTGCTGATCAACAGCTGCCATACAGGCAACGGATCAGACCCTACCTCTGTCTCTTCTCTGCAGGCCTCTCTTTGGGCCTGTTCCGCAGCCCCCTAGGCAGTTAGTGCTGGGTCGCCACAGCAACCCAGCACTGACTTCCAGTCTGTTCGAGCTATCGGTCATTAGGACCCTGGCTATATATATATATATATATATATATATATATATATATATATACTAATAAAAGACAAAGATGCCAATTGACGGTACCTTCGCTATGCCCCAAGCCACACCCACCAGCCAATCAGAGTGACTATATGCAAATTAACCCAACTAAGATGGCGGCTGGCAGCCATGGAGCTGGAGCAAGCAGGAGGCTTGGTTGCCCAGGCTATGGAAGAAGCCAAGCTTCGCGCCTGCCTTCAGCTGGTGGTGGCCTCTGCTCATGGCAACTAAGTTTCAATTATAGAAGACAAATAAATCCCAGCTACCTGCTTCCAACCAGCCTCCACTGGGAGCTTGGGTGGCTGGGGGCCGTGGCCAGCCTGCAAACAGCAATCAACCCCTCACCCAGGCTGGCCACACCCTCATGGGGTGAGGGTCCCGCCTGGGGGGCTTAGCCAGCCTGAAAATAGCCCTCAGCCCCTCACCCAGACTGGCCAGGCACCCCAGCAGGACCCACCACTTTGAAGGGGCTGTGGCCAGCCTGAAAACGGCCCTTAGCTCCTCACCCAGGATGGCCAGTCACCCCAGTGGGGACCCCCACACTGAAAGGGCTGTGGCCAGCCTGCATACAGCCATCAGCCCCTCACCTAGGCTGGCCACACCCTCATGGGGTGAGGGTCCCTGCTGGGGGGCTGTGGCCAGCCTGCAAACAGCCATCAGCCCCTCACCCAGCCTGGCCAGGCACTCCTATATAATAAAAGGGTAATATGCAAATTGACACTAACAGCAGAACGACTGGGAATGACTGGTCACTATGACACACACTGACCACCAGGGGGCAGATGCTCAATCCAGGAGCTGCCCTCTGGTGGTCAGTGCGCTCCCACAGTGGCAAGCTCTGCTCAGCCACAAGCCAGGCTGACGGCTGCCAGTACAGCGGTGGTGGTGGGAGCCTCTCCTGCCTCCTCAGCAGCGCTAAGACTGCCCGACTGCAGCTTAGGTCTGCTCCCTGCTGGCAAGTGGACATCCACCGAGAGCTCCTGGGCTGCCAGAGGGATGTCTGACTGCCAGTTTAGGCCTAATCCCCCGGGGAGCAGGCCTAAGCCAGCAGGTGGTCATCCCCTGAGGGGTCCCAGACTTTGAGAAGGCACAGGCTGGGCTGAGGGACCACCCCCCCTAGTGCACAGATTTTTGTGCACTGGGATATATATATAAAATTTTATCAAAGTGAAATTTTATTTTTTACTTTTTTTGTGCTGATATTAGTTAATAAAATTATATAGGTTTCTAATGTACATTTGTATAATGCATGATCTGTGTAAAACATTGTGTGCCCCACCACCTGAAGTCAAATCATCTTCCGTTACCATATATTTGTCTCCCTTTACCCTTTACTACCCTCCCACCCCCCTTCCCCCTGGTTACCACCATGTTGTTGCCTTTGTCTATGAGTTTTTGTTTGTTTTTCTTATTTGTTCATTTGTTGCTTTCAGGTTTATATCCCATATGTGAATGAAATCATGTGGTTCTGAATTTTGTCTGACTTATTTTGATTAGCATGATATTCTAGTTAACAAATAAAAAATGTTTATATTTAAACTGTACAATGTGATTTTGATTTGTTTTGTGTGTATTATTTAATACTATATTTAGAGCAATTTTAGGTTTACAACAAAATTGAGAAGAAGGAACAGGGATTTCCCATATACCTCCTGCCCTCACCATACATAGTCTCCTCCTTTATCAACATCAGTCACCAGAATTGTACATTTTTTACCAAAGATGAAACTACATTGACACATCATAATCACTCAAAGTCTATAGTTTGCCTTAGGGTTCACTCTTACTGTTGGACATTCTATGGGTTTTGACAAATGTATAATGGCAGATATCCATCATTATAACATCACAGATTATTTTTACTGCCCTAAAAATTCTCTGTTCTCTGCCTATTAATCTGCCACCCTCCCCACCCCTGGTAACAGATCTTTTTACATTCTCCATAGCTTAATGTTTTCCTCAATGTCATATAGTTGAAATTATAGTGCATAGCCTATTCAGATTGGCTTATTATACTTGGTTATATACATTCAAGATTCTCCCATGTCCTTTCATGGCTTGATAGCTCATTTCCTTTGAGTATTGAAAATACTAGTAGTCCACTCTCTGGATATAGACTGAGTGGCCAGATTATTATGACCACCCCATTAGTACTTCGTTGGGCCATCTTTTGCCTTCAATACTGCGGCAACTTTTCTTGGCATTAACTCCACGAGATGTTGAAAGGTGATGTGAGGAATCTGACACCATGCCTGATGAATAACACTGTCCAGTTCTATGAGATTTGATGGTTGTAGAACCAGCTGCCTGATGGCTTTTTTAACTTTGTCCCACAAATGCTCAATTGGATTGAGATCTGGTGATTGTGGGGGTCACCTAAGCAAGGTAATGTCTCCCTCATGTTCTTGAAACCACTCCTGCACAATATGAGTACCATGGCATGGCACATTGTCTTGTTGGAAGAAGCCATCTCCATTGGGATACACCATCAACATGATAGGATGAACTTGATCAGCAACAATACTTAGGTATGTTGCACTATTCAGACGTTGTTCCACATGAATTAAAGGGCCGAAATCATGCCAGGAAAACATGCCCCAAACCATAACACTGCCCCCGCCAGCTTGAAGGGTTGTACTCATGCATGTGGGGTGCATGCTTTCATGCTGTTTCTGCCAAATTCTCACTCTGCCATCTGCATGATGCAACTGGAAAAGTGATTCATGACTTTTTTCCAATGCTCGACTGTCCAATCCTTGTGTTCCTGTGCTAATTGGAGATGTTTTATCTTGGTAACTGTGGACAGCAAAGTTGTTTGAACAGGACTTTGGCTTCAATATCCCATACAATGCAGTGTATGGCTAATTTATGTAAAACGTCAGGTGGTCATAATAATCTGGCCATTCATCATAATATATATCCCACGTTCAAAGGCTGTTAAATCGTGTTGGTTAGCCATATCTTCAGAAAAAAAGATCACTTCTACTATCGTGGTAAACAACCTGCTTCCCTATTTATAATGGTCTGGCCCTCTAGCAACTTCAGCTCGAAATTATAGCTAATTTGCCTACAAACGTCAGGTGGTCATAATCTGGCCACTCTGTGTATAGCACTTACTTATCCATTCATCTATTGAAGAGCACCTTAGTGGTTACCAAATTGAGGCGATAATAAATAAAGCTGCTATAAACTTCATATGCAGGTTTTTGTGTAGACTTGTGTTCTCAACCCTTTTGGATAAGTAAATACCAAGGAATACAATTCCATATCACAACAAAATGGTTAGTTTTGTAAGAAACCACCAAACTGTCTTCCAAAGTTGCTGTACCATTTTGTATTTCCACCAGCAATGTATGAGAGTTCTTGTTGATCCACATTCTTGCCATCGTATGGTATTGTCAGTGTTCCTGAATCTGGTAATTCAAATAAGGTTGCTGTTTTAATTTGCATTTCCTCCATGACCTATGACTTGAAGCATCTTATCATATGCTTATTTGAAGCTGCATGTCTTCTTTAGTGAGACAGCTGTAAACATCTTTGTCTCATTTTTTATAAGGTTTTTTTATTGTTGAGTTTTAAGAGTTCTTATTATTTACTAGGGGCCCGGTGCACGAAATTCGTGCACTGGGTGTGTGTGTGGGGGGTGTCCCTCAGCCCAGCCTGCCCCCTCTCACATACTGGGAGCCCTCAGGCGTTGACCCCCATCACCCTCCAATCGCAGGATCGGCCCCTTGCCCAGGCCTGATGCCTCTGACAGAGGTGTCAGGCCTAGGCAGGGGACCCTCATTTCCCCCCATCACTGGTTCTGCCCCCAGCCCAGGCCTGATGCCTCTGGCCCAGGCATCAGGCCTGGGCAGGGGAACCACAGACCCCTCCGATTGCTGGCTCTGCCCCTTGCCCAGGCCTGATGCCTCAGCCAGAGGTGTAGACCCCAATCACCCTCCGATCACCTGATCGGTCCCTTGTCCAGGCCTGACGCCTCTGCCAGAGGTGTCAGGCTTGGACAGGGGACCCCCATCTTCCCCCGATCACTGGCTCTGGCCCCCGCCCAGGCCTGAGGCCTCTGGCCCAGGAATCATGCCTGGGCAGGGGACCCCCATATCCCTCTGATCGCTTGCTCCACCCCCCGCCCAAGCCTGACGCCTCTGACCCAGGCTTCAGGCCTAGGCAAGGGGACCATCATATCCCCCCAATCCCCGGCTCAGCCCCCCGCCCAGGCCTGATGCCTCGGCCAGAGGAGTTGACCCTCATCACGCTCCGATCACCAATCACCGGATCGGCCCCTTGACCAGGCCTGAGGCCTCAGGCAGAGGTGTCAGGCCTGGGCAGGGGACCCCCAGCTCCCCGCGGTTGCAGGCTCCGCCCCTGCCCAGGCCTAACGCCTCTGGCTGAGGCGTCCGGCTCGGGCAGCGGGGACCTGCAGCTGCAGCGGCCCCGCGATCGTGGGCTCCGCTTTAGGCCCAGGCAAGGGACCCCTAGCTCCCGGGACTGCCAGCTTCGACCATGTCCAGCTCCCATCGCTGGCTCCACCCCTACTTCCTGCTATCACTGGCCAGGGCGGCAAAGGCGCCTGATTCTCCGATCATGGCTGGGGGGCAGGGCAAAGGCGGCCCCAGGGCCGCCTTTGCCCTGCCCCCCAGCTCTTAGCTCCCCCCTGGGTTTCCGATCACTGTCAGTGGCAGGGGGCTTCTTCCTGCTTTCCCTTTCACCTCCCTGCATTGTGCCTCCATATGCAAATTAACCACCATCTTTGTTGGCAGTTAACTGCCAATCATAGTTGGCAGTTAACTGCCAATCTTATTTGGCAGTTAACTGCCAATCATAGTTGGCAGTTAACTGCCAATCATAGTTGGCAGTTAATTTGCATATAGCCCTGTTTAGCCAATGAAAAGTGTATCGTCGTACGCCAATTACCATTTTTCTCTTTTATTAGTGTTGATATGGATAACAGTCCTTTATCAGATTGTCTTTTGCAAATATTTTATCCTAGTCTGAGACTTGTTTTGTAATTCTTTTGTCTTGTGGAGAGCAAAAATTTTTAATTTTAATGAAGCTAATACATTATTTTTCTGTGCATTGTATCTTTGTTATTGTATCTCAAAAGGCATCACCATACTAAGGTCATTGCTATGTTTGGGATTATTAAATCCTCCTAGAATTCATATGTTTAAATGCTAAACCCCATAGGTGATGTTATCAGTAGGTGGTGCCTTTGGGAAGTGATTAACTCATGAATCATCATGAATGGGATTTGTTCTCTTATTGAAGAGTTTTCATAGAGTTCCCTTGGTCCCCTTTGTCATGTTGGATACAATGGTAAGTGTGTGACCTGAAATAAAGCCCTTACTGATTATGCTCTCACCCTGATCTTGAACTTCTAGCTTCTAAAACTCTGGGAAATAAACTTGCTATATAAGCTACCCAATATGTGGTATTTTGTTATAGCAGCCCAAAAGGAATGTGGTCTAGGAGTTTTGTGGTTTGTGTTTTAAATTTAGGTCTATGATCCATTTGAATGTATTTTTGTGAAGGGTTTAAGGTCTGTTTTTGGTTTCTCTCTCTCTCTCTCTCTCTCTCTCTCTCTCTCTCTCTCGGATGTCCAGTTGTTCAGCACCATTTGCCATTTGTTAAAGAGATTATTTATGTTCCATTGTATTGCCTTTGATCCTCTGTCAAAGATCCGTTGACTGTATTTTCAGGAGTCTATTTCTGGGCTTGCTATTCTGTTCCATTGATCTATCTGTCTATTATTTCACCAAGAATAGACATAGTGTATTGATTACTGTGGCTTTATAGTAAGTCTTCAAGTCAGGCAGTCCTTTTTTGTTCTTTTTGTTCGCTTCCTTCAAATTGTATTGGATATTCTGGGTCGTTTTCCTCACCATACAAAAGTTAAAATCAGTTTATTGATATACATAAACTAACTTCCTGGGATTTTGACTGGATTGCATAGAATCTATTGATCAATTTAGGAAGAACAGGCATCTTGACTATATTGTGTCTTCACCTCCATGAACAGGAAACATCTCTCCACATAATTAGTTATTTGATTTTCTTCATCAGAGTTTTATAGTTTTCCTTATATAGATCTTGTCTGTATTTTGTTATATTTATACCTATGTATTTCATGTTTGGGGGATGCTAATATACATTAATCTGTTGTGTGTGTTTTTTAAAAATATTCCACTGATCATTGTTGGTAATAGGGAAACTATTGTTTTGTAACTTAACCTTATATCTTGCAGCCTTGCTTTGCTTGCTTATTAGTTCTAGGGATTTGTTCTTAATTCTTTTGGATTTCCTGCATAGAAAATCATGTCATATATGAACAAAAATAGTTTTATTTCTTTATTCTCTATTTGTGTATCTTTTTAAAAAATATATATTTTATTGATTTTTTACAGAGAGGAAGGGAGATCGATAGTTAGAAACATCAATGAGAGAGAAACACCAATCAGGTGCCTCCTGCACACCCCGACTGGGGATGTGCCCACAACCAAGGTACATGCCCTTGACCAGAATCGAACCTGAGACCCTTCAGTCTGCAGGCTGACGCTCTATCCACTGAGTCAAAACGGTCAGGGCTTTGTGTATCTTTTATTTCCTTTCTTTTCTTATTGTATTAGCTATAACTTACAGTATGATGTTGAAAAAGAGTAGTGAGAGGGATATCCTCGCTTTGTACTTGATTTTAGTGGAAAAGCTTTGAATTTCTCAGCATTATGCATGATGTTATTTGCAGTTTTCTTGAAGCTGTTATTTATCAAATTGAGAAAAATGTCTTTTATTTCTAGTTAATTGACATTATTTTGATCATGAATGGGTTTGCATTTTGTCAAAAGCTTTTTCTGCATCTATTGATACTATCATGTTAGTTTCTTTTTTAGTCTGTTGTGATGGATTACATTAATTGGTTTTTAAATGTTGAACCAGTCTTGCATACCTGGGATAAATCCCACTTTGTCTTGGTGCATAATTCTTTTTATACTTTGTTTGGCATTTGATTTACTAATTTTTTGTTGAGGATTTTTGCACCTATGTTTATGCACTATTGTTATATAGTTTTTTTATAAAGTCTTTTTCTGGTTTTGTTGTTAGGGTAATGCTGGTCTATTAGTAGGATGCATTCCTTATGTTTTATCTTCTGAGATTTAGATAATTGTATAATTTCTTCCTTAAATGTTTATTAGAATTTACCAGGGGACACATCTGGGTCTGGTGCTTTTGGATATGGAAGGTTATTAATTATTGATTCAATTTCTTTAACATATATAGACCACCTCAGATCATCTATTTCTTCCTTTTTTTTCAGCCTTAACATAATTTTTTGTCTAAAACAGCACAATAAAAAGATTCCCAAACAATACATGAACCTACATATAAAATATAGAATATCTCCAATATTTTTCCTTTATAAAGTATCACGACAGCATAGGCAAGAGACAGTACTGTGGGTGGGGCTAGAGGAAACTAATTGAGGCAATGACCTACTCAGTCAGACACTAACATTCAAAGACCAGGTGGACAACTTCAGCCAGAAAAGTAGTATTAAAGAGCTCCAGGAAGTGAACAAGTCCAAGGGGACCTTCTGATTAGTTCACAGTCTTCCTCAATGGACTCGGTAGACATAGGCGTCACCAAAGGGTTACCTTGCACTTCCAGCACCAATGCTCACGCAGATGATGCTGATCGATTGAAAAATGTTCAGTATCCCTACCAACTCTACATTGCTCCTTCTACCAGCAGTACAGAACGGCCCGGCTCAAATGGTCCGGACAGACCTTTCGAGTGTTGGACTTGTCGGGTGCGATTCACCCCAATTCAGAACCTAAAACAGCACATGCTCATCCACTCGGGAATTAAACCATTTCAGTGTGACCACTGTTCACCAGGGCTTACTTGCTAGAGATGCATCGCCTAAAGCATGAAGGTAAACACTGTCATACCGGGCACCACTTTCACTTCCTTCGGGGAATATAAGCACCACATGAGGGTTTCCCAGCACATTATCCGCAAGCCTCGGATTTACACGCGCAGAACATGTGGCGCCAGGTTCACCAACTCTGCAAATTTAATCGGCACCTGAGGAGTCTGAACCGTGAAGCGTCAGGACTAGCAAACTACTTCCAGACAGTGATTTCCTAGTACCGGACTACTTAAACCTTGAGCAAAAAGAAGCTCTTGTTCAGTATGATCTCAGAGAACATGGTTTTGAAAGCAGCTCCTCTGTTCAAATGCCTGTAATGTCACAGGTCTCCTGGACCCAGAATTGTGAAAGCACTTTTCCCTTGGGGTCTCTTGTTGGGCTGGCAAAAAAGGAGGAAGAAATGACAGAGCAGCCCAAGACCTGTGCTTGAGCTGAGGTCACCACTGATGACCCCACCCAATCAGAGCTGTTTTCTATAACTAACTAGAGGCCCAGTGCTGAAATTTGTGTATGGGGTGGGGTGTCCCTCAACCGGGCCTGCACCCTCCTCAACCTGGGATCCCTCTCACCATCCGGAACCGCTGGCTCCTAACTGCTCGTCTGCCTGATTGCCCCTAACTGCTTCTGCCTGCCAGCCTGATCGCCCCCTAACCGCTCCCCTGCTGGCCTGATTGACGCCTAACTGCTCCCCTGCCACCTGATCACCCACAACTGCTCTCCCCTGCCGACCCACCTCCTCCTCCTGACCACCTCCTCTGCGAGTGCAGAGCCTGGGATCCCCAGACCTTACCTGCAGAGCAGTCACCAGGCCCCGCCTTCCCTGTGCACATGGCCATCTTGTGATGACATCATGCGAAGGTGTCGCATGAGGCATGACGCCACCTAGGCTTTTATTATGTAGGATGAGTAATTCTATGGTTGGGCTTCATTTTGGTTTTTGGAAAGTGCCTGTGCATGGTCTTGTACATTTAAATTTAATTTTATTTTTTAAACAAAAAAGGTTTTGGGGAAGACCGTCCTCTTTTACTTTGTGAACACTGCAATTGATGTTTTATTTTTCATGACTGGGAGATTGCTTCTGTAAGTACACAGTAATATGGTGTCGAAACATAATACAAACTGTTGGACCTAAGGAGAACCAGTTGACTTAAAACATCTAATAGTTTCTCCTTGCATTGTTGTTAGGAGGCTAACAGCAGATCATTGGGTAAAGAAGGAATCAGGTGAATGTTGACCTTCCTGAGATGAAAGGGCACACCAGTAACAAACTACTAAAAGGAACTTGACAGATGGCCCGAATAGATGTTTACTCCTGTACACCGGACGTTGTACAGTATTTTGTAAAGCCTTTTGTTTTTGGAAGTATTTATGGTAAGCTAGCTTAAAAATTATTAGGGAAAAGCCTCCTTTTTCATTGATTTCAGAGAGGAAGGAAGAGGGAAAGAGAGATAGAAGCAACAATGGTGAGAGCGAATTATCGATCAGCTGCCTCCTGCATGCCCCACACTGGGCATGGAGCCTGCAAACCAGGCATGTGCCCTGACCAGGAATCAAACTGTGACCTCCTGGTTCATAGGTCAGTGCTCAACCACTGAGCCATGTCCCCTGGGCCTGTTGTGGTTTTTTTTGTTTGTTTTTTGTTGTTGTTGTTGTTGTTGTTGTTGTGTGTGTGTGTGTGTGTGTGTGTGTGTGTGTTTAAGCTTTGTCCTTTCTATTCTGATTTTTCATGGTGAAAATTTGATATTGGGATAGGCATTCCCTGAATCTTTATAGAACCAGTTCTCCAAAAAATCTTACCTTTCTTCTACAAAAGAAAGCAAAAACCTTGATTGAGAATTGTCCAGCTATGCATGAAGTGACCAGGAATGGAGAATGTAGTATGTTAATTCCAATTTCATCTATTTCTTCTTATATGAGTTTTGGCAGATTGTATCTTTCAAGGAATCAGTTCATTTTATTGAGGTTATAAATTTATGAACATAGAGTTGTTTATAGTATTTCTTTAATATCCTTTCAATTTCCATGGGATCTGTAGTGATATATCCGCATACATTTCTGACATTAGTAATTCCTGTCTTCTCTTTTCATCTTAGTTAAACTGGATAAGAACATAATGATTTTATTGATGTTTTCAAAGAACCAGCTTTTGGTGTCACTGATTTTCACTATTGATTCCCTGATTTCATATTTATTAATTTCTGTTCTAATTCTTATTTTTTATTTTCCTCTGCTTACTTTAATTTCCTCTTCCAATAATCTAAGATGACGATTTAGATTGTCAATTGAATAATTTTCTTTTCTAATATATTTATTCAATGCCATACATTTTCCTCTAAGCACTGCTTTCACTATGCTCCACAACTTTTAATGAGTTGTCTTTTCACTTCCACTTAGTTCAAATTATTTTTAAATTACTCTTGAGATTTCTTCAACCCATGAGTTAGTTAGAAGTGTGTTGTTTAATTTACAAATATTTGGGGATTTTTCTGTTATCTTTCTGTTATTGATTTCTAGTTTAGTTTCATAGTGGTCTAAGAGTAGGCATTGCATTATTTTTATTCTTTTAAATTTGTTAATGTAATTTTTTATGGTCCAGAATGTGTCTGTCTTAGTGACTGATGTGAGCTTGAGAAAAATGTGTATTTTGCTGCTGTTGATTGTATCCTACAGATGTCCAGTATATCCAATTGATTGATGGTGTTGTTTTCAACTGTGTCCTAGATGATTTTCTGCCTGCTGGAGCTGTCTATTTCTAAAAGAGGGGTGTTGAAGTTTCACACTATAATAGAGAATTCATCTATTTCTCCTTGTAATTCTATCAGTTTTTGCCTCATGTAGTTGATGCTCTCTTCTTAGGCATATGCACATTACGACTTGTGTAATACCCTTTATCTCTGATAATTTATCTTACTTTAAGTTTGCTCTGTCTGAAATTAATATAACTAGTTCTGCTTTATTTTGATTAGTGTTAGTATGGTATATTTTCTCCATCTATTCACTTTCAATCTATCAGCTTTTATATTTAAAATGGGTTTCTTGTACACACCATAACATTGGATCATATATTTTGATCCACTCTGACAATCTCTGTTTTTTAATTAGACCACTGATGCTCAAAATGATTATCAATATAGTTGGACTTCTATCTACCATACTCATTACTGTTTCTTATTTGTTGTCCTTGTTCTTTGTTTCTGTTGTTTTCTATAATTTTTCTTTGGTGATTTTAATTGAGCAATATATACGATTCCATTTTTTCTCCTTTCTTAGCATGGGTGGGGGAGTGGAGGGAGTTAAAGGATGGTATAGGGAGATAAATGGTGATGGACATAGACTTGACTTGGGGTGGTAAACAGTCAATACAGTATACAGATGATGTGTTGCACAATTATACACCTAAAACCTTTATAATTGTCTTAACCAGTAACACCCCAATAAATTCTATAAAGAGGTGAAATGTTTATTTTTGTGGTTTCCTTAGAATATATATATATATATATATATATATATATATATATATATATATATATATTGCAACTAATTCAAGTCTACTTTCAGATAACTCTATACTACTTCACAGTTAGTGTGAATGCATTATAATAACAAAATCATGTTAATTCCTTCCTCCTGTCCCTTATGTCATTGCTATTATGTATTTCATATATATCTATCTCTATATACAATTATGTATATAGATATATATATAGAGAGAGAGAGATAGATATACCTGTACCTGCACCTATAAAACCATTATTTTATTCTCTCTAAACATTTTATTTTACAGCTCTTGCAAGGTAGGTTTACCTGCACCAAATTTCCTCAATTTTTCTTTGAAAGAAATATTTATTTCTCCTTACCTTTTGAATAATAATTTTGTAAGGTGTAGACTTGTAGTTTGATGTTGTTGTTTTTTCTCCTAACACTTTAAAAATATTTTCTACTATTCTCTTCTTCCTTACATGGTTTCTGAAGGGAAATCAGATATAATTCATATTTATATTATTTTAAAATAGGTAATGTGTTTTTGTTCTATCCCTCTGACTCTTTCAGAATTTTTCTGTAGTTTGAAAATGATATGACTAGTTGTAGATTTTTTGGGAGAGAGTGGGAGCTTCATTCTGTTTGGTGTTCTCTTCCTGGGTCTATGGTTGGGCGTCTAACATTAATTTTGGGAAATTCTCAGTCATTATTGTTTCAATAATTATCTGTTCTTTTCTTTCTTCCTCTTCTTGTATTTCCATTACACATATGTTATGTTTTTTGTAGTTGACCCATAGTTCTTATATATTCAGTTCTATTTTTAATCTTAGCCTTTGTTCTCTTTGCTTTGCTTTTTAGTTTTTAAGGGTTCTATTGATATATCCTGTAGCTGAGAGATTCTTTTCCTCAGCTGTCTCCAGTCTACTAATATGCCCATCAAAGGCGCCCTTAATTTCTTTTTGGGATTTTTGTCCTATTTTTTAATTCTTTCTTAGGATTTTCATCTCTCTGCTTACATTGCCCATCTGTTCTTTCATGCTCTTAACTTTATCCATTAGAACCCTGAGCATATTAATTATAATTGTTTTAAATTCCCAGTTTGATAATTCCAATGTCTCAGTGAAACCAAAATATGGGGTGTTTGAGTCTGAGTTTGTTGTCTCTCAAAATCAAAAAATGAAGTCGAGGACAAAAACAGTTAGTGGAACTGAAGTTTATTGTGAAAAGCCAGTCCTGGAAAAGGTGTAGCTAGGGCTCCAGGAGCAGGCCAGTGTTCAGAGCTTCCTTTCCATGTTACAGTCAGGAGTAGTTCAGCATCCAAGCTAATTAAAGCCTATTCATCCATGTGTGGAGGCCCAGCACAAAGATGTGCTCCCCCAGGGGAGAAAGGAGAGGGAGAGAGGGAGCATGCACTTTTTAATTTAGGGGTGGAGACAGCCTTGCTAGCTTCTGATTGGTCTTTTCAAAGAATTCTGCCTTAGCAACATCCTTGGGATTGGTTTATACACCTTAGTGCTTTGTAATTGGTTATCTGCAAATTGTCTGTCTTAGCAACATTCATACATTTTAAAGTTCATGTCTCCCACTAGCATCCTTTCTCCCCTGCCCAGTTGGAGTGTCTTAGTAACTCTGCCTAGTTTTACTTCCACCCCTGCTCCCTGCCCGCCCCCCCCCCCGCCACACACACACACACACACACACACACACACACACACACACCATGATCCCTGTCCCTGTCTACCTAGCTACCCTCTGAGACAGGAATTTTTAGGGGTGAAAAAGACAGGTGTAGGAAATTTTAGAAATAAAGGGGACCGTGGGAGAAGCAAAGGGCTGCAGAGCAGCAGAAGGTATATTTCCATTGAATAGGGAAGCTGAAAAGCTGCAACAGGTGCATTTCCATAGAATGAGGGAGCTGGGAACAGCAGAAGGTCTATATTTACAAAATAAAGGGAAGGATGCCCCTCATCCAGAAGGAGAAAAAGAAAGCCCAAAGGGAATAGGAAAGCAATAAGGAAAGGGGGGGCGGGGGGAGGGGGGGAACTCACATGTACCCAACATTCAAGGTTTGACCTTTGAGCTCAGAAATTACTATAGTAACCAGGCTAAGGGAATAGTGACCAATCACTATTGGGGGGCCACAACATTAGTAACAAAGAAACAGAATTTCCGGGGGATGAGGCCCAGAAATCAGGATTTTAAAAAGATTCCCAGGTGATTCTAATGTGCAGCCAAGGTTGAGAACCACTGAGTTAAGCTCTGATAATACTCCAGCCAGTTAGGCTCAGGTTAACTGGTTTCTCCTGAGGACAGGCTGTGGTTAATTGGTTTCTCCTGAGGTTGAGCCTTGTTAAAAAGAACAGAGCTTTCTGGTGCATTTCAAAATGGTTCCTGTTCCCCTCCTGCTGACTGAAGCCAGAGGGGATTTTTCTCTGATAGTTACTGTGGGAATCTGGTGGAGTGCCTGGGGGTAAATCTCACAAAGCTGTAGGAGGCCCCCATGACTGGGTGCCCCTGGAGTTTTTAACCTCAGAATTGTCCACACTGAGCCACCAGCAAGTCGCCAATTACAGTTCAGGTTTTCTTCCCATGGCACTGGTTCCTGCCATGGTTTCTGCTGGTGCATTTCTGCTCAGGTAAGCCACAGCTCTGTCTGTATTTGTCTGTGGACTGTCTCATTTTGAGGGCGGTGGTTTGCTCTGTGTCTTCCTTCCCTCAGGGATCCAAGAAGAGTTGATTTCTCAGTCTAGTTAGCTTTTGACTTGTTAAGACAGAATGGCAGCTTCCAAGCTCCTTACATGTGGAAACAGAAATGGGAAGTTCTTTCCTGAAGTTTAGAATGATTTTGCAGGCTAGAAGAAACCTTTACATCATGTAGTCTTTTTTTCTTCCAGATAGTTTAATTTTACTTGTCACATTTAGGTCTACAAATTCTAGAATTGATATAATTAATATAATCCTATATGTAGCATGAGTTAAAGTTCTAATTTTATTTTTATAAATTTCTAAATATGCTAGAAAGAATTACTATATGATTCATCCTAGCCAATTGTTCTGCAGTATCATCTCTAGCACATATCAGTATTTCCTATATGGGTTCATTCATATTCTATTCCTTTGTCTATTGATAAAAAATTATTAAACCCCATGCTGAGATTAATTATTACATTTTCATAAACAATGTTGATAGGCTAGTTTGAAGGCTTTTCCATGACATAAACTATTTTTTGAGAATTTCTTTTTTGGTTTTGTTAATCCTCACCTGAGAGTATTTTTCCATTGCTTTTTAGAGAGAGTGGAAGGGAGGGGGAGAGACAGAGAGAAACATCGCTGCGACATGTACTACTAGATTGGTTGCCTCCCATATGTGCCCTGACCAGGGCTGGGGGTCCAGTTTGCAACATATGCACACATCCTTGACTGGAATTGAATCTGGGATCCTTCATTCTTCAGGCCTACACTCTATCTACTGAGCCAAACCGACCAGGGCTCTTAAGAATTTATTGAGTGCATTTTGGACCTTTTGTTTTCATATTTTAGAATCCTATTTAAAAATTAATTTAAAAACTTAGTAAAATTCTAGTTACTTTGATAGTTTATTTTAGATGAATTTTTAAAATATCATTATCCCTTTTTATTTAAGACCCTAATATAAATCTCTATTCATGTAGAATTTTTGGTGACTTTTAATATCTTCTAGTTTTCTCTGCAAAGATCTTGCATGTACTTTGGTTTATTATAATGTATCCTTTATTGCTGTTACTGTTGAAGACAGTATTTTCTATGTTTAGCTACATTTTTTGTTTTTGCTTGTATACTCAAATGTGATTTCTGTATATTGGATTTACAGTAACTATTCAACATGCTTTTTTTTGGTGGTAGCCTTGGATATTTATTTCAGTAATGTTATTACCTTAAATAATAATAATCTTTTCCTTATTATCAGTCCTTACATATTCCATTATTTTTTCTTTTCTTATATATTAGCTAATATTAACTAGAAATATTTTTAGCAGGCCTGCTTGACTTGTTTCTGATTTCAACAGAATGTTTGTTATGATGCACAATTACAAACGGCATGATTACAGACAATACATGGTGTGTAGATGTTGTAAATAGGACTTATCATATAGAGAAAGTTCCTTTCTTGTGCAAGGATTAAATCATGCATAGCTGTTGAATATTATCAAATTTCTTTAGTTACAATTGAAATGATTGAATATACACATACATTTATGTATCGCTTATTGTATAGTGTTGCACTTATATAATTTTCAGGATTTTTAAAGTCTCAGCTTGTAGCCCATTTCCTCTTACTGATTCAGAGATGATGGCAGAAGACAGAATATCAAGTCAGAAACAAAGGACTTTATTTATCAAGACAGATAAAGCAGTTAGTATAAGTACATTTTGCTGTTCCCCTGGCTTCTAAGTTTCACAGGTTGATGTGATGGCCCACAATCCTAAGAATGCAGTGTGTTTGTGGCACAGTTCAGGAATGTGGGGCAAGGGATTAGCAATTTTGATAAATTAATGAAATTTAGGGCAAGCAGAAATAAACTGGTCCTTCTGCCCATGGAGTGTCTTGACCTATTTAATTGCCTATCTTATCAGCTGAAGATATTCATATATAGGTATGTATTTATATGTATATATATACATATATATACACACACATATATATATAATTGTATTTAATCATATAATGTTGAATGTGTTTTGCTAGTGTATTGTTGAGGATTTTTTTAACAATCTACGAGACAGCCTTCTGATTTAACTTTTTAAAATATTATTTATTTTTTAATTTTCAATTACAGATGACATACAATATTAATTTCAGGTGTACAATATAGTGGTTTATATAATTTATGGAATGATCCCCCTGATAAGTCGCGTACCTGACACCATAGTTATTACAATATTATTGACTATATTCCTTATGCTGTACTTTACATCTGACTATTTACAACTGCCAATTTGTACTTCTTAATTCCTTAACCTTTTTTACCCAACCCTCAATACCCTTCCTAATTGACAATCATCAGTTTGTTACTTGTATCTATGAGTTTGTTTCTGTTGGATTTACTCATTTATTTTGGTTTTTTTTTAAATTCCACAAATAAGTGAAATCATATGATATTTGTCTTTATCTGTCAGACTTATTTCACTTAGTATAATACTCTCTAGGACCATCCGTGTTGTGGCAGTTAACAATATTTCATTCTTTTTTTTATAGCTGAGTGATATTCCATTGTATAAATGTACTGCATATTTATCTACTTGTCTATCAATGGACACATAGGTCGCTGTTGTAAATAATACTGCAATGAACATAGGTATTCCTTTACCATTTTGAATTAGTGTTTTGATTTTTTTTTATAAATGCCCAGAAGTGGAATTGCTGGGTCATAAGCTTAATTTTATTTTTAATTTTTTAGGCACCTCCTTACTGTTTTCCATAGTGACTGCACCAATTTACAATTCCACCAATAGTCCAGGAGGGTTCTCTTCACATCCTGCCAACACTTGTTGTTTTTTATTTATTGATAGCCATTATGACATGTGTGAGGTACTACCTCATTATGGTTTTAGTAAACATTTCCCTATGACTAGTGATGTTGAGCATCTTTTCATATGGATGTAGGCCATCTGTATGTCTTCTTGGAAGAAATATCTATGCAGGTGCTCTGTCCATTTTTCAATCATATTGTTTGTTGTTGTTGAGTAGTATGCATTCTTTATATATTTTGGATATTAACTTCTTATCAAATATATATATATATATATATATATATATATATATATATATATATATATATCATTAGTAAATATTTTCTACCATTCAGTAGATTGTCTTTTTGTTTTGTTGATTGTTTTCTTTAATACTTGGGTTGTATTTTTCCTTTTCCTGTAAAAATTTATAAAAATGGTAATATTTTTAAATTTAATAAAAGTAGTTAGTTCTTTGGGAATGATATATTGCCGCTGATTAAAAGTCTACATGAGGATTTTTTGGTCTTTTTTTCTGTAAATATAATGAGATCATTATAAATAATGTTTATTGAGAAATTTTCATCCTGTTCCTAATTTAAATATTTTATTATGAAAGCATAATATATATGCTCAAGTATGGAAATAATATGAATTTAGAATATAGAAAATATTTTACAAGTTTATAATAATTGAGGGACTGGCTTCTCCGACCAAAGTTTTTATATATTATCTATCCTATTCAGAGAATTATTTGATAAGCACCGTCTTTCAGTTGCTTAGCCAACAGAACTTCAAAATTGGGTTTTATAATGATTGCATTTACTAGAAAATGGGAGAATAATACTTTAAACTTGAGATTTTGACATTCTACAGAAACCATGAATGTTATCTTTGTAATGTTAACTTTGTGAGAGTAACAGTTAAACTCAGAGAGTCCTATGCAAGGACTGTCTGAGTTTTCAGACCTTTTTGGAAATAGTCTATCTGTATAATTCATTGACCATCTTGTAGATTTCTGAGTTTAACTGAACATAGCTGAAAACTTAAAAATCACATGTTAATTTTATTATTATGGGATTTGAGAAAACCATTTAATAATACTCTAATGAAATGTATAATGACCTATTATAATCATATCCATTTTATGTAGATATTCATAATAGTAACTGCAACAGGACTTTGAATGTAATTATAGAAATCAGAAAGCAATGATATTACTAAGATATCTCTAAATAGCTACTGATGCATTTCCCAAAATTTTAAGACTCTTAGATTTCTAACGAACATATGATATATGGGAGACACTTCTAATGGTTGTCTGTGATATTTTCTTTATAAAGTAAATGCCTTGGAAAGCTAGGGTTATTTTCATCTGTTTGCAGAGACATGCAAAAATACTTGGAGAGAGAACACCCGATTTTGGGATGTTTGAGATTTCTGCCAATGATAAATAGATTAACTGGTTTATATATCGGGTCATCACAAAGCATACAGCAATTACGTGCTGCATTCTCTTGGCTTTTAATGGGCTTTCTGTGATTTGTAGTGGTGCAAGACAATCCCCAGTTCAGTATCAAGTTGAATTGTTGAGGCTGTGTACTAATCTCTCTTTCTGACACTGTTCCCAAGAGATCCCTTGATTGCACATCGTGGCATCTGTTCTGCCTACCGTGTGGAGGAAGAAATAGCATCATGGGAAGTATCAGGCTAGCTCAACCAGGCAGAAAAGCAGGAGAAGGGGGATACCAATCAGGTCAGGAGTGAATAGTAAAGTGACCACAAAGCCAACATTTAGTTGGAAAGTAGCCAGTGGCAGCTTCTTCTCCAAGTAGGAAGATTCCAATCCCAGCCAGATCTGGTCCTGGCCCCAAACCCCATTCTCCTCAGTTACCACAGAGCACCAAAACCTTACTAAGCCTATAATCCTGCTTCTCCCAAGAGTATTTTAAAAAGCGTGCTTTTGCCGAAACCGGTTTGGCTCAGTGGATAGAGCGTCGGCCTGCGGACTAAAAGGTCCCAGGTTCGAGTCCGGTCAAGGGCATGTACCTTGGTTGCGGGCACAATCCCAGTGGGAGATGTGCAGGAGGCAGTTGATCAATGTTTCTCTCTCATCGATGTCTCTAACTCTCTATCTCTCTCTCCCTTCCTCTCTGTAAAAAATCAATAAAGTATATAAAAAAAGTGTGCTTTTACATTTCCAACTATTTTGGTTCTTTAAGTTATTTTGTATGTGTGAGTGTGTGAGTGTGTGTGTTTGAGTGAATGACTTATAATCTAATTTTGTTTGTGTCTAAGAAGGTCATTTATAATATCATTTTCTTTAAATTTTCTGAGACTTGTATGATTATCTAATATATGGTCAGGATTTTAAGTGTTCCATGTATGTTAGTAAATTAAGTGTATTCCATAACTATTGGTGTTGAGGGATAAGGTCTAGTTTTCCAGTCCCCTTTTAATCAGTTCTCACAAATGACCTTCTAACTCTTAAAATATGTGATCACTTTAAACTCTTTATTTTAAGCTCATGCACATGAAGCCAACCTGAGAACATTGAAAAAGTTTCATTTAATACTTTGATACAGAAGAACAAAAAATTAACAAAAAATGCATTATTGTCCATTTCTCTTGTACATTTACCCAAGGTTCAGGTACCCCCTCTAACTCCTTACAGGCTGGCTGTAGCCTGTTTTCTTAACTTAAGTGCTTTGTCACAATATTTTCCCGTGTTGTTATAAGCTCTTCTGTTACATATCTTTTTCCTTTTTGTTTATTTTCAGAAATTTTAAAAAAATACACAAAAGTAAAGAGAGCAGTATAATAAACACATATACACTCAATACCCAGCCTAAGTAGCAACATCTTTTATATATACTTGCCTCAACTATTTTCTTCCCAATATTTTTGTTTATTAGTTTGTTTGTTTTTCAAGTATATAAGCACATTTTAAATGTAATATCATTTTATCTGGAAACACTTCAGTGCCCATTTCTAATAGTAAGTACTTTTTGAAAATAAAACTTCAATAACATAATCACACCTAACAAAATTAACAATAATCTCCTAATATTATATAATGCACAATGTTTGCTATTTCTCCAATTGTCTCAAATATGTTTGTTTAAAATAACATTTTGTTTTTAATTGATTTTAGATATGAATGAAGGGGAGGGGGAAAGAGAGAAAAATCTATGTGAGAGAAACATCTATGTGAGAGAGAAACATTGATCAACTGCCTCCTGCATCTATCCAAACTGGAGATTAAACTGGCAACTTGGGTATGTGCCCTGACTAAGAATTGAACCTACCACCTTTTGGTGTAAGGGAGGACATCCAACAACTGAGCAACACTGGCCAGGGCTCAACATGTACGTTTATGATTGGCTTGTTCAAATCAGAATGCAAAAACTTAGGCACGTTGAATTTGTTTTTTTTTTTTTCTTAAGTCAGTTAGAATTTATAGAAGTTTATGTTTCTATATTTTTTTATCCTATTTGTAGAAAAATAAATGGATCTTTGGACCACAAAATTTTCTATGGCCCAGACTTGACTGATTTCATCCTTATAGTCTCATTTGTCATGCTTCTCTCCCTACTGCATTTTCTGTAAACTGATTGATATTTATTTCCTCAGTTTTCATTAGATACTTGTTTAATTTTTATTGATAAGAATAATTTTTAGACAATGCTATGCTCTTCCTGTGTGCTACATAAGATGAAAAACAGTGTCTGATTTAACAGCCTATACTTAAAAAAATAATCTTTTATTCTTGAATACTTGGAATCCAAAATGTGATCAATGGAATTTAATAAAGTTATTAGATGAACAACATGTAATAACATTTTTTTAATCAAAGACAAATAATAAATGGAGGAATCAACTGATAGATTTTGTAGGGCTTGATTTTATTGAGTAATTTCTACACTTTGGGGCAAACTCAATTTAAGATATAGAAAAACCTAGAATCCTACATCAATACCCCCAAAGTAAGGCCAGCATAGGTAGTATAACATAACCTGGGAGTGATTAACGTATTAGCATATATTATTGATCAATTAAACTTTGAAGCGTGTGTAGTTGTGCATACTAAGAAGGTGTTGCAATTTAAAGTACAGCAAGTAATTATTAAATACTTGCAATATGTACAGTTACAATACCTGGCTATAAATGATGTTGAAGAGTTCATTTACTTAGTAGCATTATAGATTCTGTAGTATTTGCTGTTTAGAACACTCTCCTGTAGATAGTACTGATCAGAGAGAGGTGATTGCCACCCTGATGCTACCTACCCTCAGTGCTAAGAAAACTTCATAATCTTAAAGTGAAATATCAGCAGTTATTGTATTGTAACCCTCACTAGGAAATAATTGGGTTTCTTCTTATGAGATCATATTCAAAATGTTGCTTTCTAATTCCATGTGATGTCATCACTTTTTCAATCATATTGTTTTTTGTTGTTGTTGTTATTACTTTTTCTAATAAGGGATAAAATGGTTTATCAAAAAGTGGTATTTATATAAAATCAAAAAGTAAAATGTGAGTGACTCAATAGTTTGATCATGACCCTTTTCTATTTAAGTTATGGAAGTTCAAATCAAACTGGCTGAGCAGTATAGATGTGTGTGCTTCTAAGACTAATAATCTCTCAATCTCTCTCTGTTCTTATTCTCTTATCTCTCCCATTCCTGGTTTTCTTTGAAAATTCAATCCATTCTTTCAGACTAAGTCATTCTAGATACAGCAGTTCTCAACCGGTGGGTCGCGACCCCTTTGGCGGTCAAACGACCCTTTTACAGGGGTCGCCTAAGACCATCCTGCATATCAGATATTTACATTACGATTCATAACAGTAGCAACATTACAGTTATGAAGTTGCAACGAAAATAATTTTATGTTTAAAATTATGAGGAACTGTATTTAAAGGGCCAAAAGGTTGAGAACCACTGCTAGAAATATGTACTCTGTCATCTTGATAGTTTTATTACAATAGAGAGACTGATTCTGATTCAAATATAAAATCTTGGAAGAGAGGGAGGAAGGAAAGAAGGAAAGGAAGAAGGAAGGAAAACAGGAAGGAAGACAGACAAACTGACTAGGTGTACATCTAGCAAAGTATGCTTAGAATTTGCATGTCAAAGCTGTAAAACAAAGCTGGAAGAACTTGAAGAATACCTGAATGATTGGAAAGATTTAGTCTGCCCATGAATTTTTAACACTCACTGTTGTTAAAATGACTGTTCTCCTTAAATTGATAATTCTAGTCAAAATCCTAGCAACAATTTGTGTAGATGGTGAAAAGCTAACTTTAAAAGTATATGGAAAGACAGAAACAGAATATCAAAAATGCTTTTGATAAAGAGGAACAAAGATGAAGAATCCACACTACCAGATTTCAATACTTAATGTAACGTCACAGTAACCAAGACAGTATGATTCTAGTGGGAGGAAAATACATCAATTGAAGAGTCCAGAAATGGACCCATAGAAAGATTTTGACATAGGTACTGAGGCAATTTAATAGAAAGAAAGAAGAACAGTCTTCTTCAGCAGATGGTGTTGTTATTAAATGATACCATATGTCATAATAATAATAATAAGAAAAACCAAAACAACAACAAAAAACTCAAACCACACCTCACACCTTAAACACTAACTCAAAATGGGTCATAGACTTAAAGATAAAATGTAAAATTATAAAAATAGAACTATAGGAAATCTTTGTAACTTGGTTAGGTAAAGATTTTTTTTTTTGCTTTAAGTAAGATTGTGATTTTATTTTATTTTATTTTTTAATTGTTTTATTGCTTAAAGTATTACAAAGAGTATTATATATGCCTCCTTTTTTTTCTCCCCTTGACCTTCCCCTAGCCTCCCATACCCCACAGTGTCTTGTGTCCATTGGTTATGCTTATATGTATGCATACAAGTCCTTCGGTTGATCTCTTACCCACGCCCCCAATTCTCCCCGGCCTTCCCGCTATAGTTTGACAGTCTGTTCAATGTTGCTCTGCCTCTATATCTATTTTTGCTCATCAGTTTATAATGGTCTTAATTACCCATAACTGAGTGAGATCATGTGGTATTTTTCTTTCATTGACTGGCTTATTTCACTTAGCATAACGCTCTCCAGGTCCATCCATGCTACATGATGGAATACTTATGCTGCTGTAAAAAAGAAGGAATTCTTACCATTTGCAACAGCATGGATAGGTAAAGATTTATTAGATGCAATACCAAAAGCACAGTGCATAAAATGACAAATGGACAAATTCTATCTCACAAAGGACTTGTAAGCACATTATATGTAAAGAACTCTCAAAACTCAATGACAAAGCAACCCAATTTAAAAAATGAGCAAAATATTTGAAGAGACATTTACCAAAGCAGATATACAGATAGCAAATATGCTATGAAAAAGATGCTCATCATCATTACTTATTACAGAAATGCAAATTAAAACCACAGTGAGATATCATTGCCCCCCTATTAAATTGGCTTAGAACAATAGCCTGACAGTACCAAGCACTGGCAAAGATTTCCCAAAGTTAAGTTTCAGATATGTTCTTTATTATGTCACTTAAATAGTGTAATCAACTTTTCTCATTCTCAGTTTCAACAACTCTCTCCCCCTCTTAGGTCATTTATTTTATTTTATTTTTATTGTTTAAAATATTACAAATACTACATATGCCTCCTTTTCTCCCCGTTGATCTCGCTCTGGCCTCCCCCACTCCTCAGTACATGCCCTCACCCACCTAGTGTCTGTGTCCTTTAGTTAAGCTCATACGCATGCATACCCATGCTTTGGTTGATCTCTTAAACCCCTCAACCCTCCCCTGCCTTCCCACTGAAGTTTGACATTCTGTTTGGTGCTTCTTTGCCTCTGTATCTATTTTTGTTAATCAGTTTATAATCCTATCTAATAATAGACAAACATGGTAATTAACCGTACCTCCGACATGCTTCCCATGGCAGACCATGGCGGCCGGCAGCCAGGCAACTGAAGCGAACAGGAGGCTGGCTTGCTCCAGTGAAGGAGGAAGCCAAGGTTCCCCGCCTGCCGCTGCTGTGCTCTTAGCTTGCACTCTAAGCAACTATGTTGCAATTATAGAAGCTAAACAAAGCCCATGCTTTCAGCCAGCTGGCCAAGCTGGAGTTGCAACAGTGTTTCAATTATAGAACCCAAACAAACCGGATCCCTGGTTTCAGCAGCCGAGGTCTCAGAGCTGGAGCCGAGCCTCAGAACTAAAGCTGGCTCTCAGTTCCAGTGACAGCCATAGAAGGTAAATAAATCCCAAAATAGAAAAAAAAAAGAAAAAAAGGAGAGGTTGGGAGCTTCAGTCACCCGCCAGCCTGAAAACGGCCCTCAGGCCCTCACCCAGACTGGCCAGGCACCCCAGTGGGGACCCCCACCCTGAAGGGGGTGTGACCAGCTGCAAACAGCCATCATCCCCTCATCCAGGCTGGCCAGGCACCCAAGCGGGCCCCCCCCCCCCGCACCCTGATCTGGGACACCCTTCAGGACAAACCAGCCAGCCCCCACCCGTGCACCAGGCCTCTATCCCATATAGAAAAAGGGTAATATGCCTTCCAGCACCCGGATCAGCGGAGCAGTGAGGCCTCCCAACCAGGGATCAGCGGAGCTGGGAGGCCTCCTGGCACTGGGATCAGCGGAGCCGCGAAGCCTCCTGGAACCAGGATCAGTGGAGCCACGAGGCCTCCTGGCACCGGGATCAGCGGAGCAGGGAGGCCTCCCAGCACCAGGATCAGCGTGACAGGGGGCAGTGCCCAAACCCCCTGATCGCCCTGAGGCTCTGTGTGTGACAGGGGACAGGGCCACAACCTCCCTATCTGCCCTGCTCTGTTCGTGACAGGGGAAGGCGCCCCAACCCCCTGATCGGTCCTCCTCTGTGCCTGATAGGGGGGAGCTCCCCAACCCCCTGATTGGCCCTGCTCTGTGTGTTACAGGGTGCGGCGCCCCAACCCCCCCATGGGCCCTGCTCTGTGTGTGATGGGGTGGAGCTGAAACCTCCCCATCGGCCCTGCCCTGAGTATGACAGGGGGGAGTGTCCCTACCCCCTTATCGGCCCTGCTCTGTGGGTGACAGGGGGCGGCGCCCCAACCCTCTTATCCACCCTGCTCTGTGTGTGACAGGGGATGGTGCCCCAAGTGCGCTATCAGCCCTACTCGGTGTGTGACAGGGGGGAGCTCCCCAACCCCCTGACCGGCCCTGCTCTGTGCGTGACAGGGTATGGAGCCCCAACCCCCCTGATGGGCCCTGCTCTGTGTGTGACAGGGTACGGAGCCCCAACCCCCCTGATGGGTCCTGCTCTGTGCCTGACAGGGGGTGGCGCTGCAACCTCCCCATCGACCCTGCCTTGAGTTTGATGGGGCGGCGCCTCAACCCCCCCAATCGGCTCTACCCTGAGCATGACTGGGGGTGGCATCACAACCTCCCAGTCCTCCCTGCTCTGTGCATGACAGGGGTCGGCGCCCCAACTCCCCAGTCAGCCCTGCTCTGAGCCCGACCAGGGGCTGCACCTAGGGATTGGGCCTGCCCTCTGCCACCCGGGAGTGGGCCTAAACCAGCAGGTCGTTATCTCCTGAGGGGTCCCAGAATGTAAGAGGGCACAAGTGGGGCTGAGCCCCCCGTCAGTGCACAAATTTTTGTGCACCAGACCTCTAGTGTTCATTATATTCCACAAATGAATGAGATTATGTAAAGATTTATCTTTCTCTGACTGGCTTATTTCGCTTAGCATAATGATCCTCAGGTCTATCCATGCTGTTGCAAATGGTATGATTTCCTTCTTTTTTATAGCAGCATAGTATTCCACTGTGTAGATGTACCACAGTTTTCTAATCCTCTCATCTGGTGATGGGTACTTAGGCTGTTTTTAAATCTTAGCTATCGTAAATTGTGCTGCTATGAACATAGGGGTGCATATATCGTTCCTGATTGGAGTTTCCGTTTTCTTGGGACATATTCCTAGAAGTGGGATTACTGGGTAAAATGGAAATTCTATTTTTAATATTTTGAGGAAACACTATACTGTTTTTCACAGTGGCTGCACCAGTCTGCATTCCCACAGCAGTGCAAGAGAGTGCCTTTTTGTCTGCATCCTCGCATCCTCTCAGCACTTGTTGTTTGTTGATTTTTTGATGATAGCCATTCTGACAGGTATGAGATGGTACCTCATTGTCATTTTGATTAGCATCTCTGGGATGATTAGTGACTCTGAGCATGTTTTCATATGTCTCTTGGCCTTTTGTATGTCCTCTTTTGAAAAGTGCCTATTTTGGTCCTTTGCCCATTTTTTGATTGAATTGTTTATCTTCCTTTTGTTAATTGTATGAGTTCCCTATAAATTTTGGAGATTAAACCCTTATCAGAGATAACATTGGCAAATACTAGTATGTTCTCCCATGCATTGGCTTTCTTGTTGTTTTGTTGGTGGTTTCTTTTGCTGTGTAGAAACTTCTGCAAAAAGTGGCTGCTAATGTCTACCCTGCATACTATGTCATTGGGCTATTGTATAAACAAATGCAAAACATGTAGAAAATATTTTGTAAAATACTAAGTACTTTACTAATGTCATTAAATATTACTATAATATAACTTCAGTGAGTTTAATGGAAAAAATTCAAAAATGCTGGAAGCATGATATTCTATTTATATATGAGGTAACTTTATATTGGGTATTACACCTCTAGGAAGACATAACAAATAACAAGAAACATGTTTATCAAACATGACAATGATACTAATGCGAGCAGTAACTTTTTGAGTCTAGAATTATTGATCCAGAATATCTAGAACTGATGTTGATCAAATTAATGATACTAATATTAATTATGCATGTAGAAAGTCTCTATAATATTTAAGGGAAGCTGATACATTAACCAATTATGTGTTTTTCTTTGCATTGCTTCTGTATCTGGTTATTCAGTATAAGCAGACAGATAATACACTGAGCAGTACTATTCTGCAAATAAAAGATAAAAGGAAATAAAATAAAGATTCCCAATCTAAAGAGAAATTAAAATATCAACAGTTCCTTGGTGACAGTTTTAAATGAATCTTTAAAGGAAGCTTACTTTGGAAAGCCTTCTGGTCACCCCCAATTACTATGGTTGCCTTGTTTGTGACAGCTGGTGTATAATCTTTATTACACTGTCATTAGAATGTCTTTCATACCTTTTTTTAAAATCCATCGACACACCATTTGCTTTTCAAATCATACCCTGAAGTGGCTGGATCATGGGCATTGAGGTATCTATGAAGTTTCTAAGCCTTTTTCACACTTTGAGAAGCTGGTAAATTCAGACACAATATGGGAATCTGATGCTACTCCAGCTCCGCTATACTAAAATTACCCTAGAATATTTTTTAAATATACTCATATTTTTAATCTTTTCCTTCTATCTTCTTCTTCTACAGAAAAAAAGTATTAATTTCACTAGAGTTCTTCTATGTACCTCATTGAGAATGGTAATAATGAGGTCGGGACAGAGGTGTAGCCACCAAGCACATCAATTATAGCTTCACTGGGGAAAAAACATAATTGTTTCATAGCCTTAGACCATTTCTTTAACCCTGTTAGCCAGCTTGAAAATTTGCACCAGCGAAGTAGAGGAGCATGCAGATTGAGCTCTGTGGTGTTGATGGGAAACTTAATGAGGAATCAGAGGATCTTCTGTTATTATTTTTTATTTTTCTGATCATGTGGTTTAAAAATAAATTCAAATAGCTTTACTGAGTTCCAGTTTCTTTGATAATAAAACAAAAACAATAACTGTGCTTTTTAATTTTTGGAGTTCTGGTTATTCTAAAACATGAATCTTGACAATGTATACAGTCCAGAAAGCTCCTTAATGCAATACATTGCTGGTGGTGGTGGTACCTCCACAGGTAAATTGATCAGTTAGAACAAGTGTCTGGTTCCCACTGGGTCAGTGTCTTGTGAGCCCTAGAAGGGGACTTAGAGACCAATAGAGGCAGTTCTGTCTCCATTAATGTCTTCATCCACACAGCCCGGCAGGAATTCATGTCTCAACTTCTCGTTAGAAAAAAAAAACAAAATAAGGAGATTTAGTCAGTTTTTATTGGATAAATTTTTAAATGGTTTGAAAGATTATGATAAAATCATAAAACATTATGGTGTTAGTAAAATGTTTTCAATAAAAGATCTTCAGATACTAGAACTCTAAAATGCTATTAGGAAAGGGGATACAGAAGTTGGTTCAAGATTTTAGTCAAGAAGCCTGAAAGAAATATTTAAACAACACAGGCCAAAGTATGTTGCTTTTTCATGTTTTTAATTACTTATGGTTTGCTTTGTGCTGTATAAACACTGGTTTTCTAATGCTGATTAAAATATTTGCATGGTAATGTCTTAGAATAATGCAAACCAAACAAACTTAAAAGTAATGTAATATATTCAGTTAGTAGATAAAAAGTTTAAAATCATGAGGCTCATGTGGGAAATAGAAGTTCTTTATTTGGGATAAGGCTAGTAATTTCAGTTTCAAACCTTAAAACAATTATCCTTGTAGTGTGTTACATTAGATTACTTGAAATAAACCATCTACTTGCTACATTATGTACTATATTTCCTAGTTTAAGCTCAGTGTTAGCCGAGATTTCTGGACTCCCTTTTGAGTATAAGAAACTTTCCAATCTTCAAGTGCTTAGTGCTTTTAAGGTATATCCTTGTCAATAGCTCTGCTATTTCACACCATATTTCCTCCACACCTCATCACAGAGCACTCATCCACTTCCAGTGATTTACTGCTAGTGGATTTCTGAAGTTGCAGCATGAATTCTCTCATAGAGACTTCACTCTCTATTAAATCCATACTGATTTTCCATGAAAAGTGAATTTTAAAGTAAGATTTTCCCATTTTTATGTAAAGTCTCATGTAAAATACTAAAGTTTCTAACTATTTTCCTTTTTTTACATATTAGATATATAAAGTACCTATGATTATGAATGCAGCCTTTGTTCAGTAATATATTTGTTCTGAATTAGGTTCTCTTTTTAAACCATATTTTGAATAATGAAACATATAGGAATTGTTCATAATAAAAGGGTATGACTTTTAGTGGTATGTTAAAAATTATTCTAGGAAAATCATCAATTCTGGAAATTCTGTCATTTGTTATTTAATTCAAAATTTGTAAAAGACAAGTAGATACTATAGTAATTATTTTTAAAATGTAAATTATAATGTCTTTAAAGTCGTAAATTATCTCATTAGAATAACCTAAGTATATGCATAACTACTAATCAGTATCAGAGAAATGACTAAATAGAGACATTGAGAGTCCTAGTTGGATTTTTGGATGATAGCACTCCACTGACACTTTCCTGGTTTTCAGAAAAGTTTTCTCAATTCTGTGGGATCTAAATATTAAGAAAAAAATGTTATAGAACAGGGGCCAATTTTTCACTAAATTTACTTGTGTTTTGAACGGGACTGTGTTATTCAGGTTTCTGTTATTGAGGCTGGCATAATTGTAACTTAAGGAATGGATATAGTATAAGCATCAGAGTGAAAGTTCCTGAGTGACCAAAGCAGTATTTGGAAAACCAGCCAAATCCCAGGATTTCCTGATGGCCCAATCACCATCTGTTTGAGGATCTGAAGATCTGAATGTGATGACATGTGTATAGTTTCATGCAAGCAACCTTGAGATGGTGAAGCACTGATCACTTCTCAGATATAAAGATTTGCAGATTACATGTTTGGGGGCAGGTGAAGTTAGCACATATTTAGTGTCTCGTGGAAGAAAATGAAATAATGAGATAAATAATACAAAAATGAGGAGGGAAGAAAAGAGAAAAATATCCTAACTCTATGTGAAGCTGGATCTTTGAGAACATCTCCTGCATGGATTAATATACTCATGACCACAATTTATGGATTTGAATAAATACATGGGTCTCTCTAAAAGTTCAGTGAGTGTGTACATTTCCTTTTGGAATCAAAACATACTTAAAACGGTATTTGAGTCTTCTACTTATTGCATATATTTTTTTTTTATCTCTGTCAATGTAATTCTCTTAAAAATTGGCTCAGCAATGATCTAATCCAGAAAGTAAATGTTACATACCACTCCTCTTAGCTACTATTACACTTTCAATTATAGCACTTACTATGTTCTATTATCTAAATCCTCACAGGTTTAATAATTTGGTGGTGAATGTAAGCAAATACTCATCTGCTTTGCACAGTCAGGCAGTGCGATCTCTCTAGCTCACCCTTACTTCTTGGTGACCATTTCTTTCCAGTTGCCAGGCACTGGATGTCTTAGGCCTTCTACTCCTCTTTGACTCTTCTTCCATGTTCAGTTCACAATAGTGAGAAAGAACTGATTTAACCTGAGCTTTAAATAACTAATAATGAAAGTTAATATGTTACTACTGTTCATAGGCATGCACATTTAATTAGATCCCTTTCAAAGGGCATTAAATCTCTAAAATTTAAACTATATGTCCCTCAGGTTGATTTGAAAAGAAATTACACTCATAAGTAGAGTATATTCTTAGTTCATCTGCACATGACATGACCCACGATGGAACTCACAACCTTCTGGTATACAAGAAGACTCTCCAACCAACTGAGCCACCCAGCCAAGCCTGATTGTTTATAATTCTTAATAAATTTTCCTAGTCCTCTAACATTGTAAACAATATATATCCACTCTGATCTCTACATTTTTTACTTTTACTCTTAGCTTATAAATTTCTAGCTTCTTTTAATGTTACTTTTTTTGAAACTCTGTCTCACCAAGTTAATAATTATCCCCTAGGATAATTGTTTCAGCATATTCTGTATACTCATGTTTTCCCTGGAGATCTTGACTCTGGCCTTTACCTCTTACTTACTAAACGCTCTCTTCTTTTTTTTTTTTTAAATCATAATAATGCTGTCACCTTTAGGCTTCTCTTCAGTCTCTTTTTGATCCATGCAATCCTTTAAATGTTCTTGTGCCTCGATTGTGGTTCTCCAGTCTTTTCTCACTTCACAGACACTCAGTTACCTCAACCCTGCATAAGGCTTCACCTTTGAGTTGTGTGCTGATGACTGTGAACCCAAACTCGCTGATCCAGACATTCACTGCACATTGCCACTGAGATGCATACAGGTATCTCAATCCCAGTATACCCAAGTTACAACCCATTAAGTACTGAGTCACTTTTCAAAAATAAAGCTCTCTTAAAGAATGAATAATTTGATGCTTTTTAGTGTTCTGTTGTATCAAGAGTCAGGTGTAAGAAAATATTAATTTTATCATCTCATCATCCATCAGTATTTTCCTATTCTTTTTCTGTGTTCTCTACCCACTATGTGGCTACTTAATTACATAAATTTCATATGAAAGTGCATAATCAGATGTGTAAATGTGCATGTGCATATATACATATATATATATATATACACACACACATATATATATATATATGCTATCTATCTATACATATATGGTAGATAGATTGATATTCATCCAGATTTCTGAATGACACTGAGATTATGGTGGATTGCACTCAGTGAGAAGAAAGTTATTAAATTCTCATACTCCATGTTAGAAGAGGTCTCAGATCTTCATGTGATTGCTGAATCTGTTTCTATGTTCATTAGAAGCCAAATCAGTGTCTTCTTCCTTTATCTGCAGCATACATTAGAGAGAGTGACAGTTCTGAGAAGAACATTCTAGGTGCCTAAGTGTAGGGTCTATTTTATAGGGGAGGGGGGGTCTGATGTGGACATCAGAATAGATGGATTTGTCCCTAATTCTGGTCTTCAATGAACCAACATTTTTTGTGTCTAGGATGAGAAGAAAGAGTTTCTTCCATTCCAGTTTACTATAGAAGTCAGAAATAGACCTGAACATAAAAGTTAATGGTGCGATTGGTGTAACAGTTGTGCTAATGGAGCAATCACATGGATAACACCTCATAAATTGTTAATGTGACTAGGATATAGCTTAGCCTGTGGAGGTCTCCCATGAGGAAAGAGCTTTGCTGACATGTCTAAGCATGCATACATGAAACACCTACACTTCTTTCTTGATTCTGCTCCATTGCCTCATCAACATTTTTTTTGATGACTTTATTGTCTAATAAGAGGTGTTACATCATGAGATGTTACATCATGATTTCCACCAATAACATTTCCTATTATCTGAGATATATAAGAATTTAAGGCTCCATGGTCAGAAGAAGATAAGTAAATTGATTATTTTCTCAACATTGATTATGTGGCAAACAGTACATATAGCACCCTGTACATTGCTTAATTTTTACAACAACTCTATGAAATAATGTTACTATTTCAGTTTATTAGATGAGAAACAGATTGTTGAATGGATTTGTGCAAGGTCACAAAAAAAGTTACTGACAAGAGTCAGAAACAAACCTAGGTCTATCCTTCTCAGAATTGGAAATGGTTTTTGTTATGACATGCTTCTGCAAGGAGGACATTTCACTAGGAGACCTTTTTGTTCATTACATTTTGAGATTTATTCTCATTTATTAAATGACTAGAGGCCCGGTGCACAAAAATGTGTGCACTGGGGGGGGGGGGGAAATCCCTCAGCCTGGCCTGTGCCCTCTCACAGTCTGGGACCCCTTGGGGGATGACCACCTGCTGGCTTAGGCCTGCTCCCTGGGGGATTAGGCCTAAGCTGGCAATCAGACATCCCTCTGGCAGCCTGGGAGTCCTCGGGGATGTCCACTTGCCAGGAGAGGCAGACGTAAGCTGCAGTCGGACATCCTTAGCGCTGCTGAGGAGGCTGGAGAGGCTCCCACCACCACCACTGTACTGGCAGCCATCAGCCTGGCTTGTGGCTGAGCAGAACTGCCCCATGTGGGAGTGCACTGACCACCAGAGGGCAGCTCCTGCATTGAGCGTCTGCCCCCTAGTGGTCAGTGTGTGTCATAGTGACCAGTCATTCCCAGGCTTTCTGCTGTTAGGGTCAGTTTGCATATTACCCTTGTACTATATAGGATAGAGGCCTGGTGCATGGGGGTGGGGGGCAAGGGGGGACTGGCTAGTTTGCCCTGAAGGGTGTTCTGGATCAGGGTGGGGTCCCGCTTGGGTGCCTGGCCAGCCTGGGTGAGGGGATGATGGCTGTTTGCAGCTGGTCACACGCCCTTCAGGGTGGGGGTCCCCACTGGGGTGGCTGGCCAGTCTGGGTGAGGGGTTGAGGATTGTTTACAGGCTGGCCTGCGACTGATGCTCCCAGCCTCTCCTTTTTTTCTTTTTCTTTTTTTTTTTTAATTCTGGGATTTATTTACCTTCTATAATTGAAATGCTGTTGCCGTCACTGGCGCTCCCAGTTCTGAGGCCATGGCTGGCTGAAAGCAAGTATCTGGGCTTTGTTTAGCTTCTGTAATTGAAACTTTGTTGCTTTTGGAGCTGTTGCTTTCGGAGCTTAGAGCAGGCCACGGCAGGCGGGGTACCTTGGCTTCCTCCATCACTGGAGCAAGCAAACCTCCTGCTCGCTTCAGCTGTGTGGCTGCTGGCCGCCATCTTTGTTTGCAGTTAACACATTGCATACTGCTCATGAGTTTTCTCGTTTTTCATGCGCCATCTGTTATGGACCTTAGATGTCAACACACTGTCTTGTCCACTGTGGGGCACGGTTACAGTGTTTTGGCAAGGTTCAAGCCTTGGACTAATGAAAGGACAGGGTCTTCTCACTGCCACATACAAGTCCCAGCTGAAGGGCAGGGCCCTCCCAGCACAATCATAGCCAACGGCTGTGGTTGTAATCTTGAACCTATGGTCCAAACACGTAGCCTCATGTGCCTTGTGATAGAGTTTCGGTGCATGTAGTTGAGTAGGGTTGAGACTCACAAGAATGCTGTAAACAACGTGATCACGCCCCTACTTTGCCTTGTGGCATCTGCTATAAAATAAAGACACAGCTTGTGGGCGCTGGCGTTTTCTCCTCATCAGGGAGCAGTGTGCCACCGAGACCCAGCTATTATTCTCTTGTCTGTCTTTCCTTAATCCCCCCCACTCAGAGACACCCTTGGCCATGCTGGCGTGGCACAGTCCACATCAAATGAAGCGATCTCATTGGTGGAAACCGTGCAGGTCAATCTACGGAAAACTATATAATTGCACAAATCCATAAAGCACTGCAGTTACATTGCGTTTTGGTCATTCGAATAGTCTTCGTCTTCAAGTTCCTGGCGCTTTTAGAAATGCCCTCTCTCAGAAATAGGAAGGAAACCAATGAAACTGATACACTTCCGGAAGTATTTAACGATAATTTATCAGATATTCCTAGTGAGATCGAAGATGGGGATGACTATTTTGACGATTCCGGAGACGATTCTACTGATTCTACTGACAGTGAAATTATTAGACCTGTAAGGAAGTACAAGGTGGCGGTGCTTTCAAGTGATTCTGACACTGACGAAGCTACTGATAATTGTTGGTCTGAAATTGACACACCACCACGCTTACAAATGTTTGAAGGTCATGCTGGGGTCACTACATTTCCGTCTCAGTGTGACTCTGTACCCTCTGTGACCAATCTCTTTTTTGGTGATGAATTGTTGGAGATGTTGTGCAAAGAGCTGTCCAACTATCACCATCAAACCACAATGAAACGCAAAACACCATCTAGAACACTAAAGTGGTCTCCGGTTACACAGAAGGACATCAAGAAATTCCTTGGCCTAATTATTCGATGGGTCAAACAAGAAAAGATAGCTTGAAAGACTATTGGTCAACAGATCCTTTGATATGTACTCCTATATTTCCACAGACAATGAGTCGCCATAGATTTGAGCAAATATGGACATTCTGGCATTTCAATGATAACGCCAAAATGGACAGTCGCTCGGGGAGACTTTTCAAGATCCAACCTGTGCTGGATTATTTCCTGCATAAATTTCGAACAATATACAAACCAAAGCAACAGTTGTCTTTGGACAAGGGAATGATTCCATGGAGAGGACGTTTCAAATTTCGCACGTACAACCCAGCGAAAATAACAAAATATGGTTTACTTGTTTGGATGGTGTGCGAGAGTGACACCAGCTATATCTGCAATATGGAGATATACACTACTGAAGGAAGGAAATTGCAAGAAACTGTTCTTTCAGTCCTTGGACCCTATCTTGGCATATGGCACCATATTTACCAGGATAATTATTACAATGCTACAGCTACTGCTGAATTGCTACTACAGAACAAAACTAGAGTCTGTGGGACTATTAGGGAGAGTAGAGGTTTACTGCCAAATTTGAAAATGAAAACATCAAGAATGAAATAAGGTGACATAATATTTTCCAGAAAAGGCGATATTTTTCTCCTAGCATGGAAAGACAAGCGAGTTGTCCGAATGATATCAATGATCCATGACACTTCTGTCTCGACAACAGGAAAAAAAATAGAAAAACGGGAGAGAATATTGTAAAACCTACCCGCATCAAGGAATACAATGCCCACATGAAAGGCGTTGACCGTGCGGATCAATTCCGTTCGTGTTGTTCCATTCTAAGGAAAACGATGAAATGGACAAAAAAAGTAGTGCTGTACCTTATAAACTGTGGATTTTTCAATTCATTTAGAGTGTACAACGTCCTCAATCCACAAGCAAAAATGAAGTATAAACAGTTTCTGCTATCGGTGGCGAGAGACTGGATAACGGATGACAATAAAGAAGGCTGTCTGGAACCAGAGACAAATCTGTCCACCCTTCGCCTGGGGGTGCAAGGAGAGCACCCCATAAAGATCCACCCCAAAGGTTGTCAGGTGATATGAAGCAGCATGAACCTACGTGTATTCCAGCAAGTGTAAAGAAAAAATTTCCTACGAGAGCCTGCAGAGTTTGTGCCGCCCATAGAAAAGGAGCGAATCTAGATACTTAGGTAAATTTTGTTTGGTCCCTCTTCATAGAGGAAAATGTTTTACGCAGTACCATAGGTTAAAAAAGTACTAGAAACTTTGTTTAATTGTTTTTGTAAATAAAAATGTTATAATTATTGAAAAACAACACCTAAAGTGCATTATGATCTGTAGTTATGATGATTTAAGTAACGTGCAGTTTGCCCAAATACGTGCGGTCACTGGCATATGTCTTAGAGATTTCTATGCGGTATGCAATGTGCTAATTTGCATATCTTTCTGATTAGCCAATGGGAAGCATAGTGGAGGTATGGTTAATTACCCTTTTTGTCTTTTATTAGATAGGATTATTTTGAGACCTATTCCCACCACATCTGTGTATCCTTAGATTAGAAATGCTTATATTTAAATGATTTCTAAATTTTGGCCATGTACTACTTTAGTAAGTTTCTAGATATATACATTCTCAATATATCTCTTTGTTTATGAATTATATTTGATACAATTTTTAATAAAAGCAAAACATGCCATTTAGGATCCTATATGAAGAATAAGTATTAACTTATTTAACTACCACATCACCTATGAAGCAGATACTAATTTTTGCTCTATTTTAAACACACAGAAAAGTAATTTTTCCAAATTACCTTATTTAGTGAGGGAGGATTTAGATAGACCACACCGTTAAGCACTTTAATGTATTACTGCTTCTGTATGTCCTTCTGAGATGTATGATATCCACATTAGCTGTATGAATTGCATGAATGTTACACAATGTACACAGAAATTAAAAATTAAAAAACAATGAAATGAAAATATATTCTGTTACTTTTTATAAACTGGAATGGATCATTTAATGCATCCAATTTGGAAAATACTGATTTGTTTTTTAGAAATTTGATCAAATCTTGACTCTATTTAGAATGCTATAATTAAATACACTTTGAGAAGAGTTTACAAAACAATCAAGAGAGAAGAGTTTTATTTTCTCAAAGGTTTTGTTGACTAGACCCTGAAGATTATCTTTGGAATAAGAAAGAAGAGAACATATGGAAATTAGTAACAAACTATCAAAAGAACAATATTACAGAAGCAGTAAGCAGAGTTTAAAAACCATCTGTGTATTTACCAAATATGTCTATATAATAAGCATGCTTCATAGGAGATCAACTGGGTTTGCAGGAATGATTTTATCTTCATTGTCTGGCTGATTGGAAAGAGTGTCCTCCCCTTCCAAAGAAATGCTTTACTATTAGGTGTAGAAACTTTTAAAAAATCAGTAATTAAATATTTATTTTAAATATGCAATCCTTAGCATTATAGAAACAGAAAAGATTGTTTTATTTAGTTTAAAGAAATTCAAACTTGAAAGGAATTTTATTAATAAACCAATAGATTTCTGATATTTGTCCAATTTTTCCTTTTGGCAAAAACATGAGTTTAAGCTTCATTGCACATTTTCCTCCAAGTTTACCCAGCCACAAATAGACAGGTAATTCGTATGTCTCAGTTGGGGGTGTTTTGGAGCATGTTTCATGCATGATTTCAGAGAGAGAGGCAAATGAGATAACCAGGAGGAATCTCAGGGGCTAACTCTTCCTAAGCTGTAGCTCCATTTAAAAAGCATAAAATTATAATAAAAATTAAAAATGCACAAAGTGCCTATAAGCAATGTTTCTGCTTAGAGGAAAAGAAACATAATTTAATGAATCTTTTCCATAAGAATTTTATTATTTATTGCAAACATGACAGGATCATTTTAGGTGTGGAATTTAGCTAATAGACAAATGTCAACATGGAATTGCCAATTTAAATCATCAGTCTCAGTGGTAATATCCTTATGCTGAAAACATTTTCAACTAACACTGTTAATAAGCAGAAGATAAACTATTCAATTTCGAATGCTTTGACTCCATATACTAACAATATTTAAAATCAACTCTTCAGAGCTTGAGAACGCATCATATTTCCTACCCTTAGAAAAATCACTTCAATAAAGCTTGCTTTTTTTATAATCATATTACATTTTCTAAAGATAAGGGTTGCTCCATGGAGAGACAATCCTGTATAATGTGTGCATTTTCTATAATTTTTAATGACCTTTGGAATTCAAGTCTGCCTAGCACATTTTAACATATATCTAAGCCCACAAAGCTTAATATTAGATTATATTTTTGGGGAGGTCTCAGAATTTATCTTCTAGAAAAGAGAGACACACTAAGAAAACCAATTTTTTTTCCAGAGATGTTTTAAATTTAATATATATTATGATGAGTGGTAGATCTGATGTCATAAGAGACCAAAGAATTTGCCCTACCAATTAAATATATCCCCATGCTAACTGTTTTTATAGCCAAACTGAACTAGATATGCTTTCTTTAGATAAATGCCATATTTTATCAGCAGCAAACTTATTCTAAAGCCAAGATTCAATGTGTGTGTGGGTGAGTGTATCTATCTCTATCTCTATCTCTATCTCTATCTCTATCTCTATCTCTATCTCTATCTCTAACCTATCTCTATCATCTATATATAAAACCCTAACATGCAAATAGACCAAACATCTGAACAACTGGTTGCTATGTCATGCACTGACCACCAGGGGGGACGCGTGGAACATGGTGGGTGTTGGCAGCAGGCGGCAGAGCACAGAACATGGTGGGCATCGGCCATGGAGGGACGATGGAGGGACGATGGAGCAGGTGAATGGGAGCTCAGGAAAACGGCAGAGCACTGGTCGCTGTCATCAGAGTGAGCCTCTTGTAGTTACTGAAAATTCCTTGCTCCTGCTGGCTGCTAGCACCTGCTGCTGGTTCTGGCCATGCTTACACCTGCAGCCAGTGCCAGAGCCACCACTCGCACCCACTGCTGGTGCCCGGCATCGGTCCCAATCACTCAGTGCCATCAGCTGGTGCAAGTGGCGGCTGCCAGCCCTGGTGGCCCCTGAGGGCTTTTCTACCTGCCCCTGCTCCTGAGGGGTGATCGGGGCAGCAACCACCACTTGCACCTGCTGACATAACCTGCCCCACTCGCATCTGCTGCTGGCACCGGCCCCAATCGCTCTACTCTCTCAGTGAATGCGAGCGGGGCCAGCACCGTCAGCATGTGGGAGTGGCAGCAGAGGGATTGGGGGCCATGGCTGGAGAGGCCTGGGTGGGGGCACGGAGGATGGGCCGAGACCTGTGCTTATGCCTACCACAGCCTTGCAGCCCACAGTTCCTTTCAAGGTACATGAATTCATGCACTGGGCCCCTAAGCAACCAAACAACCAGTCAAATGGTCACTATGACATGCACTGACCACCAGGGGACAGATGCTCAATGCATAGACTCAGGCTCTCTCCTGTCTGGATTGGACGTGTGGGGATCAGGCTCCCTCCTATCTGGATCAGGCCTGCAGTGATCGGGCCAAAACTGGCTGTCCGACATCCTCCAAGGGGTCCCGGGTTGCTGGAGTGTGCAGGCTAGACCGAGGGACCCCACTGGTGTATGAATCCGTGCACCGGGCCCCTCGTGTGTGTGTGTGTGTGTGTGTGTGTGTGTGTGTGTGTGTGTGTAAATATTCCTTAAGATATACTCTATAGAAGAATATATTTTTCAAGGGTTGGATTCTCTTTCCCAAAGAAGCACATTCTCTTTTACTCTGTGTTTTATATTATTTTGTAAAATGCTATTTTATTTGTATACTGAAGCATTCAAAGTTGAAAAATTCTAACTGGCTTATTTTAGGGGTTACATTGTTAATTCTCAATGTTGTGAGATTGTACTAGTAGTACCTGCCTTGTGTTTAAAAAATGCCTTCCCTCTCCTGGTCTGGTGGCTTAGTTTTTTGGAGCATCATCCCATACACCAAAAGGTTGCAGGTTCAGTTGACATACAGGGCACATACCTAGGTTGAAGTTTGGAGGGAGTATGGGAGGCAACGAATCAATAGTTCTCTCTCACATCACTCTCTCTGTCTCTCTCTCTCTCTCTCCCTCTCCTCCTTGTTCCCCTTCTACTCTCTCTAAAATCAATAAAAAACACATCCTCAGGTGAGGTTTAAAAGTCTTATATACCTTATAATTTACTTAATTCTTACAGAAATGGAATGTATTATTAATATAAAAATCCAGTAAATTATAAGCTCCATTTAGGTTGCAGATATTTACTACATAACTCACAACTGAGAGACAGTATTTGAAAGCACGAGGTTCATTTAACCGTTATATGTGCCCAGTTCAGTAGCCTGTGGTTGCAAATGTACATTGGTTTATTTTCGAGAGAACATCCATTCCTGCTCAGTGAATATTCTGTACTTTGGAGCTATTCTGTACTTTGGAAATTTGGGCTTCCAAGGGCCTTCTTTTCGGTTTTAATCTAATTACTTGTATTTTAACTGCACCTGTTTTATATTGAAACTCTGCCTTAGTGGAATGACATTTAAAGCCTGGCTTATTTATAATATAACTGTTCATATTTCACTACTGTTAGATATTCTTTCAGATATTGTGACTACCATTTTCTTATTTACATTCTGTCATCTCTTAGGCTGTAAGAAACAAGACATAAAATTCCTTTAAACAGATCTTCTGTCTATTTACAAACAATTTAAATCATCTCAGTAAGCATGTCAGCACCATTTTGCAGCCCAATTTTGTGTAAGTACCACAGTAGACAGCAGAAGCAGTCTTCTCCCTAATCCTTACTCCTGAAACCATCCATCCCCACAACCCCAGGCACTCAGTATAAAACTGTCAGTGAGTACAGGGGCTTCTTGGGGCTTCTGGCTGACTTCATCGGCGGAGGGAATGGGGTGTGGTAGAGATTCACAGAGTACCCTAAAGGGTCCCAGTAAAAACATGGGATGCTTTGATCATACAATGTTTTCTATTCTGGCAGACCCAGGACACCCAAAAGTAACTTAGACATTTTTGAGAAAGGCACACCAGGGCACAAGAGCCCACTGAAACCAAGGACCTGGAATAGAGACAGATTATTATATCGAAAGATGATAAACCTATGGAATGTCCACCCCTCTTTTTAATGCAGCTCTTTAAAAAATTCCTTTCATTTACCATATAGTTGTGACTTGACTAAATCACAGAAACACATTTCTTTAACTTTTCTCCTCTTTCATCATTGTAATTAATACTGAACAGTTCTGATTTTAACTTGAGTTTTAGCTCTGAACTTCAGGTCAAAGTGGATTTTCCCCTAAAGCACTTAAATATAATGTGAACTGAGCAATTTTAAGCATAGTTAAAATGAATTCCTTATAACTGCCCTGCTGTAATTAACCTTTCATATTCCCTTTCTTTAAAAATATTCCATGATATTCATTTATGATTTCAGAATCCAATTATTACAGGACTGATTTTAGCCAAAGTTATGAAATAATAGTTATTAAAGTCATAACATATTTAGTGCAATAAGTGCCCCAACACTATGCTACAAGTTTAAATATTAATTTTTATTGTCTTATGTATTCTTTTGATAACCACCCACTTTTATCAATTATTTAACAAACATTATTTGAGTTCTTATGTGCAACACACTAGTCTATATCTGGAAGCACATCACATAACAAAACAGAAAAAAAGATGATGTACCTTCACTTTCATCAAGACTCATTTGGACTGCCTATCTTACCCCAGAGACTTCCAAACCACTAAGCAAAGGTGATTCTGCTTACTTTTAAATTCTATACATACATCCTCCCATCCATATGGAAGAACATTCTCTCTCTGTTCTTTCCTTGCCTTGAAATTTACCTATATTTGGCCAGGATCCCAGGTCGTGGAAACCTCTGACCTGACAAACATGCTAATAAGATGTGAAGTAGATGGGCCATCTTCCTGGTACCTTACATTCACTTCAACCTTGCTCTCTGCTTAATCTGGAGGAGTTATGTCATTTAAGCTGAACAGTACATTTCAATTATGAGAAAGGTTGATCTAAAGTAAAACTTACTGAGAAATGGTTCTGTTTTGCAGAGGACTCATAGTTGCCCTTATATATTATTTAACTCTGTCTGAGGTTGTAGCCCTGAATCTTTCCTGAGTTACTGAAATTTAGGAAAGGAACAAATTCATTTATTGGCATTTGCCATCTGTTCCCTTGCTCACCTATATGTTAAATCAACAGTATCATGCATAATTGATACGCAGTAAACATATTTTAAGTGCACAGGTAAATGATTTTTTGCAAATGTATGTCCCCATGCAGCTATCACCACAATCAACATAGAAAACAAGTTCTCCGGTATCTCCCCCCAAAAGGATCTTAGTAGACGGTCTTCTTGCAAGGCTTACCCTTAGGCAACAGCTGATTTTCTCTGTCATACATATTCAATTTATCTTTTCTAGGATTTTATAAAAATGGGATCATACAATATGTATTCTTGTTTGGCTACTTTCACTTAGAATGTTTTTGAGATTAATTCATGTTACATCTATTAGTAGTGGGTTTCTTTGTTTTACTGAATAGTATTGCATTTTACAGATATATTTCAATGTAGTCATCTTTTCACCTGTTGATGGGCATGTGGGTTGGTTCCACTTTGGGGTAATCAAAGTAAATCTGCCATGTCATTCCTGTTTGGGTTTCTATTTCGATCTATACTTTAATTTCTATTGATAAACCTTGAAGAATGGAATTGTTGGGCAGAATATAATCAGTGTTTATCTAAATAATTTTTAAAATGGCTAACTTGTTTTCCAAGAACTTGTACACTTACATTACCAAAAGCATCATAGGAGAGTTCCACTTTGCTCCATACTCAGATCATCATGTGGTATTGCCAATTTTACTAATTTTAGTAACTCTAACAGCAATGTAATATCTCACTATGGTTTTACAATTTAAGATATTAATGAAATCACCTGTGCTTATTGACTACTCAGCTATTTTTATGAATTCTTGGTTCAAATCTTTTGTTTATTTTTTATTGGATTGCTTAACTTCTTAGTTAATATTGAGCATGTATACACATTTTTGACATAAGTTCTTTGTGAGATATATGCATGGCAAATATTTTCCCAGTCTACATCTTGTTTTTACATTGTAATGGTATAATATAAAAGCAGAGATACTAATGTTGATGAAGTACATTTAATCCATTTTTTAAAATGGTGTGTGTGTGTGTTTCATATTTTATCTAACAAATTTTTCCCTGACTGAAGTTTGCAAATATGTTTGCCTGTGTTTTGATAGAGGCTATATTTTTTTAGCTTTGGGTCCATTTTAAATTAACTGTTGGTATGACATGAGGCAGTAGTAAAGTTCCTTCCCCCTCCCCTTTTGGTTATAACTTAATTGCTTTTGTACCATTTGTTCAAAAAATTATACTTTTCCATTTAATTTCTTCAGTACCTTGTCAAAAATTAATTGTGTGTATATGTATAGGTATGGGTATGGACTCTTTCCTCTTTTCCATTGCTCTACATGTTTTATTCTTGTGCTAAGTTTACAATATTCTGATCACTTTAGTTCCATAAAAAGGCTCGAAATTAAGAGCTGCAAGTTCACCAACTTTTTGTTGTTGTTGTTTTATCTTTACATTTCCAGATGAATTCTAGAGTCAGTTTGGCATTTTATATCAGGGAAGGAAGGCTTTTAATTAATTATTTAATCTATTTTAGGTGTTGTAGGCCCTTTCTGGGTTTTTAGGTTTGTGGGACTGATTAGAAAATGTATGCATTACTATGAATGTTTCTATTTCACCAACATTTCAGACACATAAAATCTACTGGTATAAAATTATCAACAAAAATCATTTAGTACTTATTTATGTCTGAGGGATCTGTAGTGATGAGTCCTGTTTCATTCCTAATATTGGCAAATAGATTTATTTTATACCTTTATTTTATTAATCTCATTTGTTTTTAAAATTGTCAATCTAGTAGAGCTTTTATTGATTCAAAGAAACTTATTTTGTCTAATTATTTTTATGTTTATTTGTTTTCAATTTAATAGATTTTTGCTTTTAATTATTTTGTTCTTCTCCTTGAGTTTGATTTGCTTTTCCATTTCTTCCTTCTAATGTAACTAGAATGCGGTGGTCTGCTCTGACTTCTTTGCCTCACAAAATCAAAGAATGAATCCATGGACAATGGCAGCAATAGAAAACAGTTTATTGAGAGACATACAGACTCCCTGTAGCAATAGGTGGCAGGAAGGGGGTCCAAAGGGGGTTACCATTGAAGCTCTTTGTCTATGGATATATGTATACTTTGTTGGCTTTTGATTGGTCTTTGAAGGTATTCCCTGTGATATATAATCATTTCAGAACTCATGTTCCTGCTGGCAGGACCTGATTTGGCACTGTCACTTCAATTCCAGGGTGACCGTACTGTCTCCTCCCAGCCAGGCTCAGTCCTCCCTCCCCAGGCCATCCTGTTTGTTTCAGTGATTTTCTGGAACCAGGTGCAGTCAGCAGTAGCTATCAAGCTGCCGCATGCCACTCAGAGACTTCTCCATTCAGCTTCCCTTCTCCAGGTCCCATCCCTAACTGCTTAGTCTCTGCCTATCTCCTCACTAAATTGTTGTTAGATCATTGGTTTGAGATTTTCTTTTTTTAATTATGAGCATATGAATTTACTATGTTTATTTTGCAGACTGCTTTTGTTGCAGTAAACAAATTTTCATTTTTCTTTATTTTTTATCATTTTCAATATTTTCCCATTTATTTTTTGATTTTTTTTTACTCCTATTGTTCAGACTTATGTTATTAATTTTCAAATACTTGGATATTTTGGTGTATTCTTACTGATATTTTATTTCATTGTAGTGGTATTGCATATTTGATAAGACACATTTTACATTTAGAAAGAATTGTAGGCCCTGGCTGTTGGGGGCCATTGTGTATAATTAGGATTGTATAGCTAATAAACTCGCTTCAGTTCATCGAGAGAACTGGGGTCCTCCCGACCCCGATTTCCTGTCTTTCTTTCTTTTCTCAATTCCCACCTCCCTGCCTCAGCCCAGCTCAACCCTGTCAGGCTGGCCCTGACACCTGGCCAGGTAGCTCATTTGGTTAGAGCATGGTCCCCATACACTAAGGTTGTGGGTTTGATCCCCTGACAGAGACATACAAAATCAACCAATTAATGCATAAATATGTAGAATATGTAGAACTAACAGATCAATGTTTCTCTCTTTGTCCATCTCTCTCCTGCTCTCTCTTTTACTCTCTCTCTAAAATCAATAAATAAAATTTAAAAAAATTGTATTATGGACCAGCATATGGACAATCATGGTGAATGTGCATATTTGAAAATAATGCATATTTTTAGTTAGCGTAGGTGATGTTCCTACACACACACACACACACACATACACACAGAAGCATAAATTATATCTCCTACAAAGGTATTTTGCATAACACAGAGTCTTGGGAGTGTCATCAAAGAGGATCACTGTGTTTCATATAATTCCTTGGGAGTCAGAATGTGGTGTTCACAATATGCAATAACCAAAGGTATTTGGAATTTACCAGTGATATGTAAATTCACAACTTTAATGTGTTGTGTAGAAAGGCTTTCATATGTCCACTGCTAATAAATAATGAAAAACACTAGAAGTAATGACCTGAATTATACGTATACAGTATTCTATCATAAACATCATAAACAATAAGAAAATATTACCTGTTTTAGGGCTCTATACATAAGATCCACTTCACCCATTGCTAAAACGATACCTCCTTTGAATTGAAGTATTATAACTATTTCTGTGTGTGACATGATGCTTTAAAAGCTGCCTTGAAAAGCAAATATAGCACTGCAATTCAAATGAAAACAATTTGATGACATCAACAGAATAAAACACATATCCCAATATGTAAAGAATATCTTGCTTTCTGGAGAGGTTTAAAGAGAAGTATTAATTTAGGAACTCCAGACAATTTTTGTAATCTAGAAAATTTAGTTTTATGTTAGCTATGCATACAGTGTACAAAGAGCCTAATGTGACCCTTGATTGGGCTATCATTAATTTATGGTGGAAGTTTTCTGTGAATGCTTTGAATTACTAGAGCAGAATCTCTCTATCCACTTCAGGGAAAGATGGAGAAAAACTGTGATCCCTAAGCAGCCACAGGGCAACTTGGAAGTTCTCAAGTTAAATTTGGCCATGTCATTTCTATCATTAATCATTCCCAAACTGTTAATTTAAATGATGCTTGACACACCCTATCTTAGAAATCCTATACTTTGTTTGTTTTAACATTAGCTTACACAATTTTATTGGTATAAGCGATTGGCAAATATTCTGGAATGACTATATCTTGTTTTGGTTGAGATTCCAGAGGTCAATAACATTCAGATTAAATCAGGGGAACAGTCACTGGGAGCACGACTGGAATATAAAGTGTTTCCCTTGCTTGCCAAACACCTAACTGCAAAATTCACCATTAATCACCCTTTAAGACTTGCCATTTGATGTGTGCCTAGAATTTGACATACTATAGATTTTCATCAATTTCATCTATGGGGATCAGGCTTTAACCTTCACAGGTGAAATGGATAAAGCAACAAAACAGTATGGGAAACATAAAAATATAAGGAAACTAACCACTACTCATGTTGAAAATAGATTTCACATGAACTCTAATTCAGTGTTGTTTTTTTTCAATTCCTTAAAGAACTTCAAACTCACTCCCTAGTCAGTCTTCTCCTTTTATAATAACAGGTATTCAAGCATTTTATCTGATATGACAGCTTGCATATAAGAAAAGAACTAAACTGTGTTGGTTTTCATTTTTTTTTTACTTTTCACATTACAAAGGAATGCATTAATGCTGCATTTTATGAATTAAAGTAGACCCGTTGCTTTCCACAGTTAATCTTGCTGAAATAGTATTGCATAAGTTGCAGATCAACTGATTTCAACATTATGGAAAAGGCAATTTAGAGTTATATCCAATGTAAGCAGAAATATATTTTTTTAAAAACTAGACAAAAGAGCTATTTATGGCATGACCATGTGCCTTGATAACATTCAGAGGTCTGCATCCATTTGCAATTCCATTGCTGGAACCCGTAACTTGAGTGGTGTGCAACAGTGTCAAATTAGCTCACAACTAAACCATGGAAGCAAAATGATCAGTTGGAGCAAGTGGCCCTCTTGTAATGATTCTTTCCATTTCTTTGAGATATTACAAATAATGGTACAACCTGAGTATTCCCATAGCGTTGAGGATAGAAACAGTGAACAAAAGACAAGCCTCCATTTTTACCTAGTTCTTCCCATACACTCATCCTTTAACATTACCCTTGCTACCTGAGTCTAGACAGCATAAGTTGAGTAGTGTCTGAAAGATGTAATTGAGTTTATCATGGGAAAAAGCCATACATAATTTGAGAATAGATTTCTCTGGGATAAATTTACTACTTTCCCTGTGCTTCTATATTACAAGACTTTTGCTTTTCCACCCTTGTTTTTTAAAAATGAAAATGAAAATCATAATGTTTTTTCCCCCACCATTTAATCTGATACTGCATAAAATAGCATCTCAATAGGCTACATTGAAATTAATAGACTGAGGCCTCTTGATTGGCTATAATCTATAGTCAGATAAAAATTAGATGAGAAATGAGACTTACCTCCCCTCTGCAGCTGGGCAAACTAGAGGCATTCTGGAATGAAAGGGCTAACCATTTTATAGTCTGAATACCATGTAATTTGACGACTATTTAAGAATGCCTGGAGAGGGAGAACTGAACTCCCTTTTTTAAATTACTATATAAAGATCATAACTATTTTTATCAATTGACTTTTTAATTATCATCCCTTGGGTCAATATACCTTTATGGCATATATCTTTAAAAGGATGTATTTTTTAGATTTTTTAATTGATTTCTAGGGAGACAGGAACATCGACATGAGATTGAAACATCCATAGGCTGCCTTCCAAACACTTGCCATCAGGGATCCAGCCTGCAACCCTGGCATGTGCCTACCAGGAATTGAACCGGCAACCCCTCGGTGCACAGGATGATGCCCAACAAACTGAATCACACTGGCCAGGGCAAGGGATGTATTTCAAATAGTGCTTCCAAAAGCTATGTTTTTTTATGTTTATGTTTGGTTGAGGAGGAAAGTAGAGAGTGAGGAGTGAATGGTAATACCAAATCAATATATATATATATATATATATATATATATATATATATATATATATACACTTAAGTTTTATTTCTTGTCATAGAATCAGAGAAACTTTGTTAACAACTTGTCTTTTCAACCCTCCTTTAGTACACTTGCTGAAGTAACCCAAAGAGGTTTCAAAAAAATAGGATGCTTTCACCTATGCAAAAGAGTGAAAGCAGGCCTAGGAGAGCCTTGAAAGACCATCCCTTATATCAGTCTGTGCTTGGAATTGGACTGTGATTATAAAAGACCTCCCAAAGAGATACTCTGGTCTGATTGACTTTTCTGATTTCCATTCTTTCTTCTTTCAAGGCATATTTATTGAGACCAAGGCCCATTTTTATTTTCCCACTTTTCTTATCTAATACCTGGCACTTTGGGCAATCAATGTGTGTTTTTAATTAATGAATGAACAAATCAATCACCAGACCTGCCTTCTAAGATTTGGGGCAGGTTTTCTGCACCTGGGATTACTAGATTCTGTTGTTTACATACCTGATATAGGTAGAGGGAAGGAATTTCTGTTATACCTTAAACCAGAGCTTAGATGCTTTTGCCTGGGAAGATATAGAGGGGATCTGGAATTCTCCAGAATATATATTGAATACATATATTACATTGTTTCAGGGTCATTATTATGAACAAACATGACCTATGTATATCTCCCAATGTAGACCAAGGAAGAGATTAGGCTATACACAGGGTTTTGCCAAAATATATATGCACTTTGAATGATTTATAAAGTCTGTTTATTAACATTCTAGAGGCCCGGTGTATGAAATTCATGTACTGGGTTGGGTGGGGGAGTTTCCCTCAGCCTGGTCTGCACCCTCTTGCAGTCCAGGACCCCTCGGGAATGTCTGCCTGCCGGCAGTCGGTCATGCCTCTTGCAGTCTGGGACGCTTTGCTCCTTACTACCTGCCTGGTGAGCCTGGCTTCTGGCTGAGCAGTGCTCCCCTTGTGGGAGTGCACTGACCCCCAGGGGGTATCTCCTGCATTGAGCATCTGCCCCCTGGTGATCAGTGTGCATCATAGTGACTGAACGTTCCACCATACGATCACTTAGGGTTTTTTGTTTTTTGTTTTTGTATATATTTTACTAGAGGCCCGGTGCACAAAAATTTTTGCACTGGGGGGGAGGGAGGGTCCCTCAGCCCAGCCTGTGCCCTCTCGCAGTCTGGGACCCCTTGGGAGATAACGACCTGCTGGCTTAGGCCTGCACCCGGGTGGCAGTGGGCAGGCCCAATCCCTACGTGCAGCCCCTGGTCAGGCTCAGAGCAGGGCTGATTGGGCAGTTGGGACACTGCCCCCTGTCATGCACAGAGCAGGGCGGATCTGGAGGTTGCCATGCCACCCTCAGTCACGTTCAGGGTAGGGCCGATTGGGGGGTTGGGGCGCAGCCCCCTGTCACACTCAAGGGAGGGTTGATGGGGAGGTTGTGGCGCCACCCCCTGTCACACACAGAGCAGGGCCGATGAGGGGGTTGGGGCGCTGCCCCCTGTCACTCACAGAGCAGGGCCCATCGGGGGGTTGGGGCTCCGTACCCTGTCACGCACAGAGCAGGGTCGATCAGGGGTTTGGGGAGCTCCCCCTTGTCACACACAGAGCAGGGCCCATCAGGGGGTTGGGGAGCTCCCCCTGTCACGCACAAAGCAGGGCCAATTAGGGGGTTGAGGAGCTCCCCCCTGTCACACACAGAGCAGGGTGGATTAGGGGGTTGGGGCGCCATACCCTGTCACACTCAGGGCAGGGCCGATGGGGAGGTTATGGCTCTACCCCGTCATACACAGAGCAGGGCCCGTTGGGGGGCAAGGGGGTTGCGGCACTGCCCTCTATCACCCACAGAGCAGGGCCGATGAGGGGGTTGGGGCGCTGCCACTGTCACACTCAGGGCAGGGCCGATGGGGAGGTTATGGCTCTACCCCGTCACACACAGAACAGGGCCTGTGGGGGTGGGGGGGTTGGGGCACCACACCCTGTCACACACAGAGCAGGGCCGATCAGGGGGTTTTTGCCCCGCCCCTTGTCACACACAGAGTTGCAGGGCAATCAGGAGGTTTGGGCGCTGCCCCCTGTCACGCTGATCCCAGTGCCGGGAGGCCTCGTGGCTCTGCTGATCCCGGTGCTGGGAGGCATATTACCCTTTTACTATATAGGATAGAGGCCTGGTGCACGGGTGGGGGCCGCCTGGTTTTCCCTGAAGGGTGTCCTGGATCAGCGTGGGGGTCCTGCTTGGGTGCCTGCACAGCCTCGGTGAGGGGCTGATGGCTGTTTGCAGCTGGTCACACACCCTTCAGGGTGGGGGTCCCCACTGGGGTGCCTGGCCAGTCTGGGTGAGGGGCTGAGGGCTGTTTTCAGGCTGGCGGGTGACTGAAGCTCCCAACCGCTCCTTTTTTTCTTTTTTTTTATTCTGGGCCAGCTTTAGCTCTGAGGCTTGGCTCCAGCTCTGAGGCCTCAGCTGCTAAAAGCAGGTATCTGCTTTGTTTGGGTTCTATAATCGAAACACTGTTTCAACTCCAGCTCTGAGATCCCGGCTGGCTGAAAGCAGGTTTCTGGGGTTTTGTTTAGCTTCTATATTTGTAACAATGTTTCAAACTGCAAGCTCAGAGGCCGGCAGCAGCAGGCGGGGAACATTGGAGTCCTCCGTCACTGCAACCAGCAAGCCTCATGTTCGCTTCAAGCTGCCTGGCTGCCGGCCGCCATCTTGGCTGGCAGTTAATTTGCATATCGCCCTGATTAGCCAACGGGAAGGGTAGCGAAGGTATGGCTAATTACCATGTTTCTCTTTTATTAGATAGGATTGATTTTTTTACAGAGAGGAAGAGAGAGGGATAGAGAGTTAGAAACATCATTGAGAGAGAAACATCGATCAGCTGCCTCCTGCACACTCCCCACTGGGGATGTGCCCGCAACCAAGGTACATGGCCTTGACCAGAATTGAACCTGGGACCCTTGAATCCGCAGGCCGATGCTCTATCCACTGAGCCAAACTGGTTAGGGCAACTTAAGGTTTTATTATATAGACAGTTCATTTTCAAAATTTAAAAGAATCTATAAAAATGAATCCATTTTTCTTTTGTCCATATTTGTTTGCAAACTAGTGACAGTTCTGGTCCAGGCACCGCTGGTAATACGAAGCAATGGAATTGCAAACATCAAGAATCATTTCTTTCGATATATTTGTGCCCTCAATTTGTTGACTATTGCCAGTTTTGTATTGTAAGCTTTGTCTTTTATGTAGTCCCATAAAAAATATAATGGCACTTTAGGATAAATTTTCTTTGTTCAAAGCTTATCCTGGCTTCTCCCATTATTTCAGATCAGTTAAATCTGAAAAGGAGTGAAAATTAAGTGAGTTATCAACTGTTAAATGTGTGTATACATTTTTTGGTACACCATATGTATTCTTATTAAGAGGACTCAACTTTTCTGTTAACATATAAAAATTACTTGGAAGTAATTATATTTGAACTCCTATTATTCTTTTCTCAAACCCGATAGCTTTCAAATTGCTAATTCTAATTTCAGAAATGTTTTTCAGAACTAGCCCTTCTTGTACATATTTACTGCCACTGTCTTAACCGATGATAGTAAGGGTGGAAATGCACCCTGCCAACATTTACTCTCTACTGTGATTATTATTGGAAATCATAAAAAGCAGGAGGTCTTTATTTCTAAATTATTATTTCAATCTTAAATCCATTATGAAATGCTACATAAATGCTAATAGATGTTAAATATAATTTGACCAGAATTAAACTTATATGTAGAATTATTGTAAACATGGCACATCCAGAAAAAAAAATAGGGCAGTGTGGCCATCGTAGGGCAGCACTGCAGAATGCGCTGATGAAATGTGTTGCTGAAAGAAGTTGAGTGGCTGCCTCTTTGAACTCCAGGGAATTTTTTGTACTGAGCAGCCCATTTTCCCATCTAGGGTTCCATTCAGACTCTTGTCTGACCCTTTCATTGCTTAAATTCTCAGTATTTGTGCACAGGGCTATCTCTACCAATAGAGTATAAATTTCTAGTGTACAGTGACCAAAGACTTACTCATCTTTATATATTCTACTATGCTTGAAGAATATGCATCACATTGTAGTTGCTGTGTAAATGCTAGTCAGGAAAATCTAAAGTATGACACATAATACATATATACCTATATTTAGATAAATCTCTCTCAGAAGAAGCAATCTGAATATACATAGATGTCCTGTTAGGCCGTCTTATCTTCCCCCTCCCCCCACCATCAAGCATTAGGGTTTTGTATATTTTCACTTCTGCTTTTCATGAGGTTATTGCCTACTTTCTTGACTAACAAACACATCAAGTCTATACTTTCCTGACCATATTTTTCAGAAGATTGATGGCTCAATCTTAGGCAAGATTGCCAAAGCATCAATATACCATAAAATTGGCTACTTCCCCAATTTAAACAATAAAGCAGATTAAAGCAGCTTGAGTACAGCAATGAAAATATTATGTCATTGGAATGCAAATGCAGACACAGCCTAAGGCTGCTGTTTTGTTTTTTTTTCACACCAAATGTAATTACATTTAAGCAATGAAATCTTTCCCTTTAAGGGAAATTCTATTCCTGCCCAGAAATAAGATGAGTCCTCCCTCTAAAGCATGCTAACACACCATCTCTCTAATAAGCCTGTATTGACTTTGGATGGATATATTTGGCTGAAAGATGAAGGACTTTGACTCTGTCTTCTACTTTAAGATTAGGTCATGTTAAATATTCTGATTCACTGTTCTTTTATTTCAACAATCAATTTCAACCAGGTTCCTATGAAATTTGGTCAAAAACCAACATATCACACAAATAGTTATGAAAATAGTAGGCAGAAGAAATCACTTCTTTTAGATACTTCACTGAACTAAATCAACTATTCACTAATAAGTAATCAAAAAGCATGTTTACAAATTAATGAGGAACCAATTTTATTGTAGAGACAAAGGCTTATATGATTCAATCTCATTGCTTTGCTTTGGTCAGAGCAATTAAAGTACAGGTTTGTACAATTACAAAGAAAAACTGTCTAGGTGACAAGCTCAGAATGTTCAGGGAGAGAAATCTGCCCACCTTAAAAATATATATATTTTGATGACTAATGCGGATATTGCCCATGAAGAAAAAAAACAAAAAGAAAAACACTAATTGCTAACATAAATTTGGTAAAACTTACAAACATATTTATGTGTAACTATATGAGTATATATTTCCTGTCTATCCCAGACTCACTATGTTCTATAGAGAGTCAAAAGGAATTATATTGAATAATACCCCCCCCCAAAAAAAACAGTTTAATTATTTCAGTAGTTTGTATGCAATTTATAAAACTTGTAAAAGGTACATTTTAAAAATATAAAAAGTTTGAAAATTAGGATATTTTCTGGTCAACTGAGAGAAATTAGATATTTATGAATTATTACACTTTTGAAGTTATAACTAGATTTAAATTAAAAATCACTTATGCCAAAGTAATATAAGTGAGTTAATATTAATCAGGTCTTGCTTTGTTTTAGGATCATTATTATGAACAAACATGGCCTATGTATATCTGCCAGTGTAGACCAAGGAAAAGATTAGGCTGCATCCTATATTATGACACATCCTAAAAATTACAAATAAAATAAACTCACAAATATAGTTTATTTGGTATTTGTTACCACTTACAAAAATGTGGGTAAGGGTCCTTTTAAATCCTTAATCTTTCTAGATGTTAACATTTAACACATTTTGTACCGCTCAGGTGTTTTCTCGTGTTTCGCGCGCCATCTGTTAAGGACCGCTCACGAGTGTTCTCCTTTTTCACGCCCATGGAAAAAGGAGCGAATCTAGATACTTATGTAAATTTTGTTTGGTCCCTCTTCATGGAGGAAAATGTTTTATGCAGTACCATACATTAAAAAGGTACTAGGAACTTTAATTGTTTAATTGTTTTTGTAAATAAAAATGTTATAATTATTGAAAAACAACACCTAAAGTGCATTATGATGATTTAAATAACGTGCAGTTTGCCCAAAAACGTGCGGTCCCTCGCGTATGTCTTAGAGATTCCTATGCGGTATACAATGTGTTAAGATGGTAAGATTTAATATTATGTTTATTACAAATAACACGTAAAATATGCAAGAAATGTGGATGAAGTAATGTGTTCTCTTAAGCATCACTGTATTATTTCTACTTCACCCAGAAATGCACCTTCTTTAAAATAAGTATGTTAGTTAAAGTCATCTTTTTAATACTAATTTCAAAAAATAGTAAGGCCACTTTGAGAATAAAATTCTTTCATAAGGCATAAATAATTTTATAAATTTATATGGATATATGCAGAAAACTCACCTGTTAGAGAAAAAATCCAATGTAAAAGAAAAATACATTCAACAAGTTTTTCTAAGAGATTTCTCATTGATAAATTCTGCAGGGGTTTTCAAAGCTGCATAAGCTCCTCTCCATATCATGGGCCCGTTCTGTCTGAGTGGGAGGAAAGATAAGTACAGGTCACGTTTTACCCCCTTTGGAAGCTTACACTCAAGGCATTGAAATAAAACGAACAGGCGCCAAGCAGTTGGAGAATAATAAGAGAACATAAATATATTCAAGAGAATATTGAGTAGAAAAAATGTTCTAATCAAGTTGGTCTTTTCTGTTTCAGGCTGAAACCATGTCACTGCCAATGTAAAATGGAAAACTGGCAATAAAAGCATCCATTTACATGAGAAATTACCCAAGTGCCCCCACACATACTGCCTTCCGTGCACAATACAAAGTGGTTCCATTCTCAGAAGAACATATGCTAAATGTTTAAGATCAAAGATGATTTAGACAGAATGAAAAAGATTTTTTAAACATTTATTTTACACTCTACAGGATTCATTTAGATTGGCAGATGTTCCAAAACCCAAAGAAGAGTGACTTAACTAGCTAGTGGAAAAGACAATATTTGAGGAGAAACCAAGAAGCAGAAAAAACAAACAAACAAACAAAAAAAAAAACCCCAAAACCCTCACCTGGTAGCATTCAGTATCAGCAAATGTATAGATAAGTCAATAAGTAATAAATAAATAAATAAAATTTTAGTGAAAATCTGATAGTTAAAATATTAAAGGGCTTCCAATTTTTTTCAGGTACCTGCAGCAAATGATGTATTGATTTTGCTGTTAAACTGCACAGCTGTAACCAACACATTAGACATGGAAGATAAAAGCAATGACTAAAAGCACCTTATTTCATCTGTCACACCCGAGGCACTGCCTTCTTCAGACCTTTAGTGTATTTGCACAGAAAATCAATTACGTAAAGAGCTAAACAAATGAAGGGAAAATAAAAGAGGCCTCATTCACAAAGTGTCAGGGATGTCAACAAGCCCAGGGAACTTCAGTAAACTCTATGAAACCTCCAAATAAACCATAACAACTTTTCCTGAACTTTTAAAAGTCAACAATTATGTCTCATGGATTCCTTTAAGCCGATTTTGGAAGGTCCTCAGCCATTAAACAACACATGATAACTCTAAATTGCTTATGGACAAAAATGAGCCATCTATGACATACACCGCAGAGTATTTTATTTCAGCTTAAACTTTAGTACACTTATATCTCTTAAATCCTAAAATATTTTGTGTCTGAAAAAAATATTCCAGTGTAATTACTCCCCTAATGGATTCTTAAAATAATTATAAATACCAATCTTCATATAAAGACCAATGTTGCTTAAAATTTCCATGGCCTGTGCTTCCATATGACCCCCAAATTTTCAGTGCAATTTCTGTGATTAATTTTCTTAGCCATGTAGGTAGCCAATTTTTATCACAACACTCAAATGGGTCCTTCATAAGTAGACAAAGCACTGAGCATAGGATCAAGATCAGGTATTTTTAAGTACCATGATAATCATTCTCTAAGGAACTTCCTTTTTCTTGCAAAAACAGTCAAGATGCTTTTTAAAAGGGATCTCAAGGTATCAAAGGGAATTATGAAAGCCACATTTGGACCCTAAGATTAAGTTTTATGGCCAATGCTTACTCCTTTGTGCAGCTTCCCCAAATTAAAAAACAATTTCTTCTTTATATCTCTATTTCTTATACCACTAATACATATCACCTTACCAGTTTTCAAGTCACTGCCTCTTCATCTCATTTACCCATAGCTGTTAACCTAGAATCATATGCCTCTCATCTCTTTATCTATCTTCTTCACATAATATACTTTGTAAATCAATGTATAGCGCTTCAAAAGCTTCAGGTCTACCCTGATTACATTCTCATTACCTCTTGTGTTTACTTGTGCCTCTGCCTTTCATATTAACTGTTGATGTCTAGATATCAGGCCCTTTCCCATTAAGACCCAATTCTCCCTCATCACTTCCTATTGGTTTGTTTCTTGTTTTCCAGGCCCAATACCAGCCACTAACTCTACTTCTGCTTCCTCAGCTAAGATTCAAATCAACATATATTCATTGCGATTTGAATCTCAAGTCAATCTTGTGACTTAATTGGCGCATTTTTACAGATGACAAAATATATTTAAGGAAGAAAGAAAATATCCAAAGTTAGTAACTCAGTCTAGAAGGAAATAACGCAAATTTTGTCACTTTGTTACCTAGTAGTTCATCAGATCAGGTCCTTGCCATCTTGGATTGTCTTAATCCCGAGAAAAGAAATTGAAGTTCATCTCCAGTGTATCCAATATGTCACCAAGAAGAGTTAATAAATGGTAGAAATATGGGTGATGTGGAAGATGGGTAATAGCCCTCTGGAGATTAGTTTAATTAATGTGTGTGTGTGTGTGTGTGTTTGTATGTGTAGAGCTCTTACACATACACACATATATAATGATACACATATATTCATATATATATTAGGCCCAGTGTACGGAGATAGGCCAAAACCAAAACCCTTCATTTCCCGAGGAATGTAGTAGTGTGTGAAGCCGCAGATGGCCAGGGTCAGGAGGCTGAGCCCTGGCCAGGCACCACGCCGCTCCCGCTCTCCCAATGCCAATGCTGGCCCTGATCCTGATCCCAGTCCGGATGTGGAGGGGTGCACTGTGGGAGTGTCCTGTGGGAGAGGCTCCTGCCACGCAGCTGCACTCGCCACACACATAGAGAGACAGAGACCAGACAGAGACATGCTTAAACACACACACACACACACACACACACAATGATACACATACTGGTATATTCATATATATATTTAATACCTCTTTCTCCTCTCTCTCTCTCTCTCTCTCTCTCTCTCTCTATATATATATATATATATATATATATATATATATATATATATATAGAGAGAGAGAGAGAGAGAGAGAGAGAGAGAGAGAGAGAGAGAGAGAGACTGACAGAGGCAGAGATAAAAAACAAAACAAAAACCAAAACCAGAAATGAGGTCAAAGAAGAAGCAACAGGAGAGGCCTAATATGTGTGGCATATATTAAGAAGCAGATTAGGTTAGTGTTCAGGAAATAAATACAAAAGAAAATGGGTATTAACAGGACATAAGGGTCAAAAAGCAAGCCTCATTCACTTCATAATATTTTTACAATATCATGCTATTTATAGGAAAATTTTAATACATGAAAATGAAATATTTAATATTGAAATCCACTGGATTAGAACTCAGTTCTTTTATCAGTGTATATATTGTGAATTTAGATATGTTGTGTAAACTCAAACTCTATAAGGTCAAAGTAAGTATTGTGGAATATCTACTTTCAGATATACTATTGAAGAAACTCTTAAAGTTCTTTTAATAAAAATTTAAACTTTGACCCTAACCGGTTTGGCTCAGTGGATAGAGCTTTGGCCTGCAGACTGAAGGATCCCAGGTTTGATTCTGGTCAAGGGCATGTACCTTGGTTGCGGGCATATCCCCAGTAGGGAGTGTGCAGGAGGCAGCTGATTGATGTTTCTCTCTCATTGATGTTTCTAACTCTTTATCTCTCTCCCCGCCTCTCATAAAAAAATCAATAAAATATATTTTAAAAATAATTTAAACTTTGGAAATGTGACATGTGAACATTTTACATGGTGCACTCCTAATAAATATTTGGTGACAAAATAAAGCAGTTGTCATATCTGCATAATTTATGCACTTTTTTTATAGATTTACATCAAAAGCAAGAGTAAATATTTTCTATGATTTTTGGTACCTGTATTTTATGACAATCAATTGCTTGATTCAAAAGAATGTGATGTACTCAATTTAGAATATATAGCCAGTGATTTTTAATAATTCTACAATTGATCATGCAACTCTCACATTGGAATGTGAGTTTTGAACTTGGGCTGCTCAGAAAAATTTCTAAGATTTCGAAATACTTTGTACCTAAAACACTTATGTCGTTTTATATAATTTCTCATGGTAGTGCCACTTAAAATCACACCTAGTTGATTTTATCAAAATGCATGTCTTTGTGGTATCATTTTAGCACTTGCTCAGTGAAGAAAGATCCATGTCAATTTCAGGTTTTAGTATTCTTCCAACTACTAAATGCCAACAAACATATTGATCCATCGCCTGGAAGTGAAAAATTCTATTGGAATTGATATCTCCTGATCACTATGGACATATTATCATTTGACAAGGCACTTGAAACCTGCTCTAGCGGTCTCACATATTTAGAAGTTCAACTTTTACCAGATTGACTTGGATGCTATGGCTAAGTACAGGGTGGGGCAAAAGTAGGTTTACAGTTAATTGTGTGGAAATAATACAATAATTAATAAATAATAATATAGGAATAAGCCCTGTGTTTCACATACAACTGTAAACCTACTTTTACCCCACCCTGTGCATTATAGGCAGCATAATACACAATGACTTTCTAAGTGACTTCAGATATTTTGTGAGAGGCCTGCTGGGTGCCTGAAAGTCTCTTCATCAGTATCAATCCTTTTCCATAAATTAATTTCTCCAAAATGGCTCTTACAAAATGCAACTCAAGGAAGGTAATACAGTGTTCCATTAGCCTGTGAAAAAAAGATTACTTAGCTAAGTCCTCAGGGAATGAACACCAATAAATACATTTTGATAAGTGAGGAAAATGAATTTCAGAAACTGAGCATGGCCCTTTGCCCAACCAAGTAGTTCCAAGTAGGTCACTCCAAAAATCATCTGAAGGGCACTTTGAGGAAGCAGAGGTAAAGAGGAAGTAATGCCAAATATAATTTCCCCCAGAGTTTAACAGGGCTCCATAGCGAAAATTGTAAGAGCATTCTTTATGGTTCCAAAGTATATGGATTTACTCTCCTCTGCCTTCACTTCCTCTTCTGTAAAATAGGCATAGCAAGAGAAGCTGCTTCATCATAGGTAATTAATTGAGATTATATATATATATATATAAAAGATTTAGAATTTTACAGTATTAACATGTTTTAATATATAGAAGTGCATTAATATTTCTGTGGAGTGTTCTGATATCTTCCTCCTTTTCCATTAAAAGAGCATTATTCCTTTTATAAATTACTCATAGTCCCCAAAGCCAATGCGCTGAAAAGAAAACATAAAATGATTTTGCATGGGGTTTTTTTTCTTTCCAACATGAGTAAAGGTGCTTGATTTTTATTTGTTCTTTAACCTAGTGAAATGTCTGAAGCCTTCCTTTCGCATGTTGAGGGGATGAATTTCAAACCAATCATAAGCAGCTGTCCTCAATTTTTATTCCTAGCTTATGAACATATTTTTAAATGGTATTGCAGGATACTTTTCACACTCCTTAAGATGATAGATAAATTTTTCAGGCACTTCTTACTGCCAGGAAATAAACGCTCTTGTTGCTGTTCCAGTAAAGTGAGCATACACAAGTCTCAGGGAGACTGATAATCTCACACAGAACTTCATTTATCAGCTCCCTGTAGTCTATGAGCTTGTCTTCGAGGAGACTTCACCTGCTGAGGATTTCTGGATTAGGTTTTCTGTGTAATTTCACTCACTAATAATGGGATTCTGTGGGCACTTTCTCAATTATTTCTACTTCCTAGGGTCAGACTACAGAGGTAAGTGCAGAGATTTATGCACTTAATTCCCTTTGGATCAAGATGAAAATACCCACTTGCATTATTTTTATTTATTAGATTTTTGTAAGCTGGTATTTCTTCCAATTTGCAGGCTAACAGGTGGCTTATTCCTCTCTTTTCTTCTCCTTTCCTCCTTCCCTTCCATCCTCCCTCCCCCCTCCTTCCTTCCCTCCCTCCCACCCTCCCTCCCTCCCTCCCTCCCTCCCTCCCTTCTTTCCTTCCTTCCTATGCAGTATTCAGAAATATATATTAGTGTTCCAGTTCCAGAATATCTTCCTTTCCTTTTGAGAAAGAGTCCTGCCTGTTTTTATGTTTAAAGAGCCTTATATGCAGTCACAGAGAATCAAAAAATAATTGAATGCACAAAACTAAGTACATTCTCAATTAATTACAATAAAATTAGTTGAATCGTTTCCTCCATTTGCCACCAAACTCAAAAAATCTCATATACATATTAATGATACTTTTAAGAACATAATGTCACATGTATTTGACCTGCAATGATCAAAGTCACCTTTCACCATAGTCATCAGCCACTCTATTTCCTTCTTTGAATTTAATTTCCTTTCCAGCAGCTTTCTCATGTTCTTGTAATAATGGAACACATTCTTACTTCTCACTAAATCTTTATTAACTCCTTTTCTTCCTATTCTCTCACTTCCAATGGAAGAAGAATGTCTTTTAGAATCAAATGGATCTATAATTCAGGATTCCACTGGAGAAAAAATATTATATAATATATAGTTCCCAATTTTGTCAAAAATACTAAAATTATGTGGGGAACAATGTAGTGCCTGACACTCAATCATTATAAATACTAGATAAATACTAGAGGCCCGGTGCACAAAAATTTGTGCACTGGGGGGAGGGGGGGTCCCTCAGCCCAGCCTGTGCCCTCTTGCAGTCTGGGACCCCTCAGGGGATGATCACCTGCTGACTTAAGCCTGCTGCCCGGGGGATCAGGCCTAAGCTGGCAGTCAGGCATCCCTCTGGCAGCCCGGCAGCCCTCGGGGGATGTCCACTTGCCAGCGAGGAGCAGGCCTAAACTGCAGTCGGACATCCTTAGCGCTGCGGAGGAGGCAGGAGAGGCTCCCACCACCACTGCTGTACTGCCAGCCATCAGCCTGGCTTGTGGCTGAGCAGAGCTCCCCCATGTGGGAGCGCACTGACCATCAGGGGGCAGTTCCTGCATTGAGCGTCTGCCCCCTGGTGGTCAGTGTGTGTCATAGTGACCAGTCATTCCCAGTCTTTCTGCTGTTAGAGTCAGTTTGCATATTACCCTTTTACTATATAGGATAGAGGCCTGGTGCATGGGTGGGGGGCGGCTGGTTTGACCTGAAGGGTGTCCTGGATCAGGGTGGGGGTCCTGCTGGGGTGCCTGGCCAGCCTGGGTGAGGGGCTGAAGGCTGTTTGCAGCTGGTCACACCCCCTTCAGGGCGGAGGTCCCCACTGGGGTGCCTGGCCAGCCTGGATGAGGGGCTGAGGGCGGTTTTCAGGCTGGTGGGTGACTGAAGCTCCCAGCCTCTCCTTTTTTTCTTTTCTTTTCTATTCTGGGATTTATTTACCTTCTATAATTGAAACTTTGTTGCTGTCACTGGAGCTGTGAGCCGAGAGGCTCCTTCTTGCTCCAGCTCTGAGGCCATGGCATGCTGAAAAGGTATCTGGGGTTTGTTTAGCTTCTATAATTGAAACTTTGTTGCCGTCACTGGAGCTGAGAGCCGGGCTCCTGCTCACTCCAGCTTTGAGGCCACGGCCTGCTGAAAGCAGGTATCTGGGATTTGTTTAGCTTCTATATTTGAAACTGTGTTGCTTTCGGAGCTCAGAGCTGGGCTGTGCAGAGCTGGGCCCCGGCAGGTGGGGAACATTGGCTTCCTCCATCACTGGAGCAAGCAAGCCTCCTGCTCGCTTCAGCTGTGTGGCTGCCGGCTGCCATCTTGGTTGGGTTAATTTGCATATTGTGCTGATTAGCCAATGGGAGGTGTAGCGAAGGCATGGTCAATTACCATGTTTGTCTATTATTAAATAGGATGGTGGAAAATGAACAATGTTGTCATTAGCTATAGCAGTAAGTCAGGATCCTCTTCATCACTGACTAGCCTGTAATATTTTTTCAAAAATGTTTTTATGAGTCATACTTCATGTATCCTATCAATGAAATACCAGTATTGGCCTAACAACATGTTGCAATATTTTGCATGTTTTCCTCTAAGGGTTGTACAGTTTTAGGTTGTTCATTAGGTTTACATCCAATTTGCATGAACTTTTATATGTGACATAAGGTTATAAGGCAGTGGTTCTCAACCTGTGGGTCGCGACCCCTTTGGGGGTTGAATGACCCTTTCACAGGGGTCACCTAAATACATCCTGTATATCAGATATTTACATTACAATTCATAACAGTAACAAAATTACAGTTATGAAGTAGCAACAAAAATAATTTTATGGTTGCAGGTCACCACAACATGAGGAACTGTATTAAAGGGTTGCAGCATTAGGAAGGTTGAGAACCACTGTTATAAGGTATGGGTTGAGATTATCACTCCTTTTTTTATACATGGATATCCAATATTTACCACCATTTGGTAGATATTCTACCAGTTCTTTATTAAATTTGCTGCCTGTGTTGAAATCAGTTAAGGAGATATGTATATGCATGTGTATCTATTTCTGCATTCTTTATTCTGTTCCACTGACCTATGTTTACTCTTTCTATAGTTCTACAATGTACTACTTATATAACTGTATAGTAAAACTTGGAATCAGTTCACAGACTCTGTTCTTTCAAGAATTGTTTTGATTATTCTAGTTAATTTGCTTTCCAGGTATGTTTTAGAATCATAAAATGGTTCATGATGGGGATAGGGATGTAACTCTGTTTCCTTGGTTGAATATCAATCTCAGAATGCCATTGTGTGCCTGTTCTGTGAAGGCTTTTAAAGAAGACAGACACACAATCAGAACAAAAACCTACTTCAGTTATCCATGATTTATCTGAATTACTGTTCCATTTTATTTCATAACCTTTGTATATACCTCATAATTGTGTGTATATATATGTGTGTGTGTGTGTGTGTGTGTGTGTGTATGTATATATATATATGTGTGTGTATATATATGTATATATACAATTATTATTATTTATTTCAGAGAGGAAGGGAAAGGGAGAGATAGAAACATCAATGATGAGAGAATCATTGACTGGCTACCTCCTGCACTCCCCTTACTGGAGACTGAGCTTGCAACCCCAGCATGTCCATTGACCAGAATTTAATCCAGGACCCATGAGTCCATAGGCCAATGCTCTATCCACTGAGCCAAAGCAGCTAGGGCTATACCTTGTAATTTTTAAGTGAAATCATGTCATTTCTCTACTTAAAACCTTCCAGGAGTTTCCCATCATACTCAAAGTAAAATTGAAAGTCCTTAGTAGTCCACAAAGCCATTCATGATCTGATAACTGCATTTTCTATATTCTTTTTTCTTGCCTCATTGACCACCTTACTGTTTGTAGAACATGTTACATACCTGGCCAACTGAGGCCCTTTTTACTGGCTACCTCCTTTACCCAAAATAGTCTTCCCTTAGATATATCTTGCTTAACTCCATTAAGTCCTTTGAGTCTGTACTCAAATAACCCCTTTTAAATGAGGCCTACTCTGACCACTCCAATTATCATTGAAATCTCCATCTTTTCCCCTGACCCTCAATTCTCCATTTCCTTATTTCTTTCCCCCCACCCCATAGAATTTATTTCTTCTAACATATGGTCATTAATCACTTACTTGTTTGTTCACTTACATTCCCCAAACATCTATAATAGTGTTTGATATAACATATGTACTCTCTAAATAAGTGATGAATGAGTGAATGCACTAATAAATAAGAAGTTAAGTGGCAGAAAAAAATAAAATAAACCTATAAACATAAACACGTATCAAATCTCAGAAATCCACAGGGACAGTAACAGAACACTATGAAGTTTTTCTTGAAGTAAGAAAAATAAAGACACTGATTGAGAGAAATCAGATAATAGTGCAATAAATACTCTGAATAAGACGATGGGCATTATATCCAGTTCTACAATACCTCCACTGTAACCTTTAGAATTTCCAACTGTCACCCAGAGTTCCACGTATTGTCATATCATTAGATAACATCTAAGTTTCTTCCATTTTTAGGCCACTGGATGGCCCCATCCTAGGGAATTACATCTTATCTTTTTGGTAAATAGAGTCTTTCTTTATATTGCATTGGTTGTACATGAGATTTTTCTCAGAAACTACCTGAGGAAACACTGTTTTAAATGCAGAAACTGCAATTCCAGAACAATTCTACTTTTTCCTTCTGTATATTTTAGTAGACCTTATAAACTTTACTATTATAGAAAAAATCAATGGAGGAGGTAGAATAATTTGAATTCTTACTATATAATGGAGAATGAGTCAAATCAAGTATAAAATGTTTCAGACATAGGCATTTTCTATTAGATAGTCAATCTCTTTCTTGACCAAAATCTGACTACCAACTTTTCTCTTTCAAACGTGGCATATTTTGTTTCTCAATTTAATAGAAACATTCCAAGTATCTTAACCATTTTCAACTTAGAGATGCTGTCAAGCATTTTATGACTGTGTGCTTCTTTGGAGCTCTAAAAAATAAACAAGTGTGACAATATAAGGAGTAGAAAGAGAGGTAAAACAATATGCTTTGTTCTGTGTTTAAATGTTCTTAGATAAATCATGTATTAATGTATTATTTTGTTTCAAAAAATGTCTATATAGCTCACCCTGAAAAATAGTTTGTGCCAAAAATAGTTTATGTTCTAGAAACACACAATATGTTAAAAGATTAAGGATTAGTGAAGTCCGATTGAGCAAGAAATTTAATTATGAATATTTAAAAGTTGTGCTACAATTTATATATTATATAATGTTTGCTCTCTTTTGTCAATAAAATATATTATCTTGTAAATAGACAATTTCAAATATCCTCATTGTATATACCCATGAAGATAACAAAAGAATTATGTTTGCATGACTAAGTTTGTTAGGAAATTTTAATAAAATACTAATTCTAGTCAATAATCAATCCCTAAATCATAACTCTCTACATATTATAAGAATAACTGTTGAAATATTAAAGAATAAAAAAGGAAATATTTGATTAGTAAACAGTAAGTCATACTATTTATTTTTCTAGGTAGTATTACTTTGACAAATTCATTGTTGCTACACTATTCTATCTAATTAAATTAAAGATAAGGAAAATAGTTATTGAATTCCATAGGTTTAGACAGCTTCAACAGAGGAATTTATTACTTTCACAAAAGGATAAAATTTTAGTCTTTTTTGTTCAAATGTATTCCTTAATACTCAAAGCAAATTCCAAGCCAGAAGTCTATATATAGAAAAATATTATCAGTAATGCTTAAAAATTTTAGCTAATATGACTAATAAAAATATGTGAATACTAAGAATGAACTCCCCAGTCATTTCATGTTTATCCTTATTATTTTAAAACTAGATGCCTGGTGCGTGAAATTTGTGCACTGGGAGGGGGTTCCCTCAGCCCAGCCTTCCGCCCCTCACAGTCTGGGAGCTCTCAGGAGATGTCCTACTGACAGTTTAGGGGAGTGGGCCTAAGCCGCAGTCTGGCCTCCCTCTGTGCCTGGCAAGGACAGGGACAGAGGCGGCCCACCAAGCTGGAGTCCGGCTTTGGCGGGGCCAGCAGGAGCCTGAGGACACCCCAGCCCCCACAGGTCCCCACAAGTGGCTCAGTGGCAGGGGGCGTCTCCATGCATGACACCCAGGGGAAGCTGCGAAGGGCTCTGGGCCTTGCTGCTGCTGCTGCTGCTGCTGGGCGGGAGCCCAGTGGCCTGGAGCCGGAGTGGGCGTGAACAGGCTGCCTAGCCTGAGGCAGCCTGACTTTAGAGCTGGGCAGGCCTGAGAGCAGTCCCCACCCACCAGCTTCTGCCGGGTGGTGACTCAGACACCCTTAGGACAATTAGCATATTACCTCTTTATTATATAGGAGGATCTTTCTCAAGTGTTTTAGGGTTACTCAGGGTTCCCATACCCCCTATCCTTGTTGCCAGGCATTATCTTTGCCTTTCCCTCTCCTAAGCTTCAAGAGCCTTTCTTTTGCCTTTGTAACTTGTTTCCTGAGCCCAGTTCTTCTACGGCTCACTTTTACTACCTCTGTAACTTTCTAAATAAACTTTCTCTTATAATTTGAAAAAAAATACAACAGCACTTCTTAAGTGTTCAGAGGGCAAGTATTTCAGAATGAGGGAATGGAAAGAGCCAAGGCCTTGAGGTGAAGACTTGGTTGGCATATTTAAGGGAAGGGAGCCATGCTGGGGCATATTGAGCCCTGGTGTGAGTGAGACGATGCATGGTCAAAGGCAGCAGAGGTGGGAGGTCGAACAGACCACACATAGATCTGGAGGCCCTGTTAAAGGTTCCAGCATTTATTATGAGGAAGGACACCAGGTGAGTCTGACTTTAGAAATAAGCTGGTTTACATTTGGATGGATAAAACAGGTTGGTGTGAAGCCTAGATTAAGAATTGGGGAATGAATGGGAACAGGAAACCAGTAAGAAAATTATTAAAATGGTTCAGGAAAAACATGATAGGATCTGAACTAGAAGGTAGCAGTGGAGGTAATGAACTTGGGTCTAGAAATAGAAGTGTTTTTTTTAAGAAGAAAATTATATGTTGAGCCTCAGAGGGAAGTCATGGGAGGGTGGGTGGGAAGAGATCAACCAATGAACTTTATGCATAACCCATGGACACAGATGATGGGGCCTGATAATAGGGGGACTGGAGCAGGCTGGAAGAGGTTAATGGGGGGAAAGGAGGACCTATGTAATACTTTCTACAATAAAGATTTTTTTAAAAATATATTTTATTGATTTTTTACAGAGAGGAAGGGAGAGAGATAGAGAGTTAGAAACATTGATGAGAGAGAAACATCGATCAGCTGCCTCCTGCACATCTCCTACTGGGGATGTGCCCGCAACCCAGGTACATGCCCTTGACCGGAATTGAACCTGGGACCTTTCAGTCCGCAGGCTGACGCTCTATCCAATGAGCCAAACCGGTTTCTGCTACAATAAAGATTTAAAAAAAAATAAAATTATAAACATTTTCTATACTTTTGGAAGAATGAATGAAGCAGAGTAATGTAAAAATACACACTTATTACATTAACTATGAAAATTCTTAAACAGAATCATGGGTAACAAACAGGAGTATTCACACAGAGGACCAAATATTTCCCACTCAGGGATCATTGAAAAAATAGCACTATTCCTTTTTACTTTCTCTGTGTAGACAGTCATGAAATCAGAGACATTTGATCAGAATGAGCTTATACTAGTAGCTTTTGGAGTCTCTTATTGTTTATCAACTGAAGAATATCAAATATCTAAACTAAAATATATATATATTTTATATAATCTTGACAGATATTAGGGAAATAAACTTGACAATGAAATATATATGTGGAGATATATTTGTGCAATATATTCATGCACGTATGTAATTATATACAGCTAGATATATAGAGAGAAATATTTCTATGTGTAAATTTGAACACATGTATAATATATATTACATATTCACATATAAATTAAAGAGATAGAAATTGGATCTTATTTGTTCAGCCTCCCTTCTCTTTCTAATCTTATTTTTGCAGTTAGAGGGATTAGACCTTCCTTGCTTATTTTATGTCAGATTGATTTTTAAAAATATCTCTATATAGAAACTTTATCACTGACTCGTCTTATTTCTCCTCATTCTCCCTCCCTTTCTCTTATTTATAGACCTGTTTTTCAAGAAATTATTTATTTTTTAAAATGATATTAATAAGGGGACTCATTCTCAAACCTTCAACTTCTACTTTTATGGTTTTAAATCTTAAGTCTCTGGTGTTGATCAGTCACTCCTTTTTCCTAAATGGAATTCTTACATAAGTATCAGATAATATTGATGTGTTCTATTGGGTTAGTTGCTCACATTTTATTCCTCATGGGTTTTATGCTAATTATATATTTTTTGCAACTTTAGAGTGGGAAATTATGCTTGCTATTCTATATATAATAGAACTGTGTCCTCACCTATAGAATTTCATTAAATTTTCCTCAGTCATGCTTCTAATTTTTGACAAACCAGAATTAAAACATAAGTCTAAGAACATTGAGTTCATCACTGACTGATTCAGCTATGGGTAGTAGAAAGAGCATAATTATTTTCAATTATATAATTAAACTTCGTGCGTTGTCTTCTTATTCACTAAATGGGCCAAAGATTTCTCATTTCTAAGGTGAGCATGATAAAATTTTATATTATATACTAGAGGCCTGGTGCACAGATTCGTGAACATTGAAAGGAAATTAGAAGAAATATTTTAGAGGCTGGGGAAGGACTGTGGGAGGTTGGCTCCAGGGAGTGTCCAGCCAGTCTCGCCCAGTCCCGATTGGCTGGACCCCAGCAGCAAGATAACCTACCAGTCGGAGCGTTTGCCCCCTGGTGGTCAGTGTGTGTCATAGCTACAGGTCGAATGGTCGAATGGTCGAATGGTTGGATAATTCGAATATTAAGCTTTTATTATATAGGATGTCCTAATTACTTTACAATGGCACTATTGTACAGGCAAATACGGAAATGCCTCTGAAAGCATTTTTGTTGTTGTTAATCCTCACCTGAGGATGTTTTTCCATTGATTTTTAGAGAGGGTGGAAGGGAGAGGGAGAGACAGAGAGAGAGATTGAAACATCTCTCACATCGATTAGTTGCCTCCTGCATGTGCCCAGACTAGGGCCACGACTCAAGTCTGCAACCAAGGTATGTGCCCTTAACTGGAATGGACCCTTCAGTCTGCAGGGTATTGCTCTATCCACTGAGCAAACTGGCTAGGGCACATTTTTAAGGCAAACTTGTACAATAATTTTAATTTGATTGAAAAGACAATACCATAGAAGTCAGATCATTTAATGACCAGTTGATATTTAATATGATAAACTCAAATTTTCTTTTCCAAATACAATATAAAGTACCAAAAATTAACTAAGATTTGGGCAAATTTGTTTTTAGTTACTGTTTTATTTGCTTTTGTACCTCATTTGTATTTTAATTAACTGGCTAATTGTATGATTTCTTTGCAATTTGAAGACATAAAAATAAAAATATTTGTATTAAATTAAAATGCAGAGAAAATTCAAAGAATATTTTGTTATTTTCAATAGTTGAGAAATATATGACCCTCTGATTATATCTATTTGACAATTCTTAGTTGATTTTTTCAACAAACTATTATTTTGAGTCAATTTAATGGTTAGTTTATGTTGAATACATGATTTTAACTAACTATAATGTAGTTGATTCTGGAGTTACACATTGATACGGCCTCAGAATATTGACTCTCTCATCCACCTGAACCATTTTAGATATGCAGATGGGACAACATCATTTTATGACTTTTAAATCTCAGTACCCCTTGGTAATGGGAAACAGCAGAATCCAGATGAAGGAAACCTCAAATAACCCCTGATCTTATAGCAGTCATTAATGTTCACATTCTCAACTTCAGCCCAAATGTTCCAGGAAACAAGCAAAGGACAGATTTTAAATTCATCACAAACTTGTTTCCCTCTAACCTTGAGATACAGATGATAATGAGCAGAGATAAATGATGAAAATTTAGGAAGGCACATAGAAAAGAAGACCAAGGAAAAATAGTTGACCCAATTGTGTAAAAGTTGGAATGTTTCATTTTTACCTCAATTGTGGACTATATTATTTTCAAATAGTTTATTTTTATAAACACCACATATATATTATATCCCCATCAGAGAATAAATAATTTATAAAATGCTGAATGCAGCACTGCATAGTAATAATATAATTATGTATTAGTCCAAATTAAAATATCTTAGTTAATTTAATGGTATAGGGATATATTTCCTGACCAATTGAAAGAAAGATTTTGGTCTAGATAACTTCTGATTTTGCTTTGACAAAAAAGCACTTTTTTGGACATTCTGGGAGATTTAGAATATTAAGATATGGTTCCTAATCTCAAGAAACTTGAAAATTGGTTGAAATAAATATATTCACAGGAAGATGGTGATAAATGTTCTTTAAACAAATAAACATGAGCAAACAGAAAATATTATTTGTACATATATGAAAGTTGGTATTTTATCTAGGGTTAAAAGTATAATTATGAGTTTTATAGATGAATATGTAAGATAAAGGACATTCAAAATAAACGTGAGCAAAGCCAGGTAGTTACGAAAGCCATGATGTGCCTACATGATGAGCAGTAGTCAGATGCCATTATTTGACTTTTTTATCTTAAAATATGGAGGATAATCTAGATCAGTAATTTTAAAATATATGTAATGGTTTACAATGTGGTCTTTAAGATTCTCCTGATAATGATAAAAAATGAGTGTTTATTTATACCACCTTATCTACTTAATTAACTGCACTTTACTGCCTTACTGCCTTATTCTATAGATGAATTATTTTGGTTACTCTGCATAACTATAACCAATTTTCCCATCCACTGACTAATTATCTTTACTATCTATATGAGTTTCTTTTTAAAAAAATATATTTTATTGACTTTTTACAGAGAGGAAGTGAGAGGAATAGAGAGTTAGAAACATTGATCACCTGCCTTCTGCACACTCCCTACTGGGTATGTGCCCGCAACCAAGGTACATGCCCCTGATCGGAATCAAACCTGGGATCCCTGAGTCTGCAAGCCGATGCTCCATCCACTGAGCCAAACCAGTTAGGGCTATATGAGTTTCTTAAAGCTGCTGTAATAAAGTTCTGTAACCTGGGTGGCTTTAGAGAGAGTGAATGGGAGGGAGTGGGAGGTGGAGAGAGAGAGAGAGAGAGAGAGAGAGAGAGAGAGAGAGAGAGAGAGAGAAACATCGATGTGAGAGATACATATCAATTGGTTACCTCGAGCATGCACCCTGAGTGGGGCTGGGGATCAAACCTGCAACCCAGGCATGGGCCCTTGACTGGGAATTGAACCTGTGACCTTCTGGTGCATGGGCCAGTGCTCTAACCACAGAGTCACAGCAGTCAGGGCTGTGGCTTCTTAATAAAACAGATTTTTTTTTTCTATCACAGTTTTTGAGACTGGAAGTCTGAAATCAAGGTAGTAGCAGGGCCAGGCTCACTCTGAGAGCTCTAGAAGAGGAATCGGCACTGTTCTAGCTTCTGGTGGTATCTGGCAATCCTTGGTGTTCTTTGGCTTGTAGATGTGTCACTGCAATCTCCTGTCTCCATCTTTCTCCTCTGTGTATGTCTATGTCTATATTTCCCTCTTCATATAAGAACAGTAGGCATTGCATTAGAGTCCATCTCATTTTGACTTGATTGTAATTACAAAGACCTTATTTCCAAATAATGTCACATTCAGAAGTTCTGAGTAAGCATGAATTGCTGGCGGGACAGGGGGCACTGTGTGACACAGTGCACTCTCATTCACATCATCATTTAAACACAATGGTTTTTCTCTCATGGTAAAAAGTGTGCTCTTGCCCTAGTCGATGCGGCTCATTTGGTTGAGTGTTTCCTATGCACTAAAAGGTCACAGGTTCGATTCTTGGTCAGGGCACACACCCAGGTTGCACGTTTCATCCCTGGTCAGGGTGCTTACAGAAGGCAACCAATTGCTGTCTCTCACTCACATCAACGTTTCTCTCTATCTTTATCCCTCTCCCTCTAAAACCAATAAAAACCTTTTTTAAATGTGTGCTCTTTACCCAATTTACTCCATCAACAACTTCCTATTTATCTTCTTTTTGCACAAAATTCTTAAAGGTGTTGTCTATATTTGTAGTCTCCAATATGTCTTTCTTATTCACTCCTAATTATACCCATCCCAACTGCTTCGTTCTAGATTATGAATGGCCTGGATGTTGCTAGTTTCAAGGGTCAGTATTCAATCTTTATTTATTTGACTCTTGATGGCATTTGGCACTAAAAATCTTTATTTTTCTCAAATTATACTAGATGCTTCTTTCCAATTTCCTTTGCTTGTTTTGTCTCTCAGCCTATTTGTAGTAAGTCTTTGGCCTCCTTCTCTAATGATTTCTTTCAGTCTCATGGTTTTAAATACTGTTGATGGGTCAGTAAGTCCAATGTACTTATTTCTAGTCAAGATATTTTTTTATGATCTAGAGACTTCTCTATTCATTGCCTGCTTGACATTTTTACTTTTGCAAGTCTATTATTTATCTCAAATCAGTATGGCTTAGAAGAGAGCATCCCTTCTGACCTTAGAAACATTGTTCCCTATCAGTTTTATGTTTCATTTTATAGCAAATTTATCCCTCCAATTGCACATGTAAAAACCCTTGAATTCAAGTCATTCTTGACTCATTTCTACCTCTACTTATTCTCATTTATTCCATTAGAAAATCAAAGTTAATGTAGAATCTGACAACTTTTCCCCTTGTCTGAGCCACCATCTTACCTGTATCTCTGCCACTGCCTCCTAACCAGTTTACCTGTTTCTTTCTTTGCTCATGCACACAATCACTTATCAACATAGCAATGGGGCTTTAAACCACAATCAGATCATATTACGCTGATCTAAAACATGCTATGACTCCATATCTCACTTTAAACATAAAAGTCATGCAATGACCACAAGTCTCTGTGTGATTCTGATTCCTATTACATTTCTGACCTCATTTCCTCACTACTCTTCTCCTCACTCTACCACAACCATATTGGATTCCCTGATGATCAATGAACATGTCAGGCACCCTCTTATTACAGAGTCTCTTTGTTCTGCCTGGTCTGCACTTCTCCCAAAATATCTGAATTGGTAATATTCTCATCTTCTTTAAAGATTTTTGAAGATTTACTTTCTTAATGAGTCAATCCTAAACTGATTTTCCTATTGCCCATCCTTCCATATATATCATGGCATCTCAAGTATAAACATCTATACTAATAAAGAGCTAATATGCTAATGGTCCATACGCTGAGATGGGTAACGACCAGTTCATTAGCATATTAGCTGGGGCATTGCTCCTGAGACGGGGAGGACGTAGGGAGGCGCCCGGAGGAGCAGGACCATCCTGTGCTGGGGAAGGCAGGGGTGAGAGCCCCTAGCGCCCCCCTCACCAGTCCTTCGCCATCCACCGCTCGCACTCTGAGTGTCCCGTGGCCCACCTGCCAGGGGACGGAGCGCAGCGCATCCCGCAGGAGGCTTCTACTCTCTCCTCCAGCGCCATGATGGGGCGGAGTTGCTCCAGAGACAGGGAAGAAGCAGGGAGGTGCCCAGAGAAGGTGGGACCAGCCCGAGGAGACTTGAGGGACTGAGGGCAAGGCTTGACATGGCCAGAGAAGGCCAGAGGGTTTGGGGGCTGGGCCAGGCACGCTGGAGCTCTGCGTGGACAGGTTTGGGTGTCAAGGCAGGGCTGCAGGTGGGTGGGCGGTGCTGTGCGATTTCGAATCACACACTGGGCTCCTAGTATATATAAAACTTATCACCTTCTAAAATACTATACATTTACTCTTTGTTATAGCTGTCATTTGTGAATAGATTTTCTTGTTAATTTGTGTATTGATGCATCACACATACATACCTAAAAGACATACTAGCACATATTTATTATATAGATAAATTAGTTTTAATGGGGAAATGACATGATTTCTTACAATTTTTCTCTCTTTCTATCATAGGTAATGGCATCTGATTTGCTTACATCCTTCTTGTTGGGGTGACTCTCAAAACTAATAATGACTATGACATTGAATGTTTATTACATATAATTAACTAAAGTCCCGGTGCACAAAAATTTGTGCACTCGGCGGGGGGGGGGGGGGGGGGGGCGGGAGGGGTGGTCCCTCAGCCTGGCCTGTGCCCTCTCGCAGTCTTGGACCCTTCAGGGGATGACCACTTGCTGGCTTAGGCCTGCTCCCCGGGGATTGGGCCTAAGATGGCAATTAGACATCCCTCTGGCAGCCTGGCAGCCCTTGGGGGATGCCCACTTGCCAGGGGGGAGCAGGCCTAAACTGCAGTCAGACATCCTTAGTGCTGCTGAGGAGGCAGGAGAGGCTCCCACCACCACTGCTGTCCTGGCAGCCATCAGCCTGGCTTGTGGCTGAGCAGAGCTCCTCCCATGTGAGAGCGTCCTGACCACCAGAGGGCAGCTCCTGCATTGAGTGTCTGCCCCCTGGTGGTCAGTATGTGTCATAGTGACCAGTCATTCCCAGTCTTTCTGCTGTTAGGGTCAATTTGCATATTACCCTTTTACTATATAGGATAGAGGCCTGGTGTATGGATGGGGGCCGGCTGGTTTGCCCTGAAGGGTGTCCTGGATCAGGGTGGGGGTCCCACTTGGGTGCCTGGCCAGCCTGGATTAAGGGATGATGGCTGTTTGCATCTGGTCGCACCCCCTTCAAGGTGGGGGTCCCCACTGGGATGCCTGACCAGCCTGGATGAGGGGCTGAGGGCGGTTTTCAGGCTGGTGGGTGACTGAAGCTCCCAAACTCTCTTTTTTTTCTTTTCTTTTTTTTTTATTTCTGGGATTTATTTACCTTCTATGGCTGTCACTGGAGCTGAGAGCGGGCTCCAGCTTGAGGCCTAGGCTGCTGAAAGCAGGTATCTGAGGTTTGTTTAGCTTCTATAATTGCAACATTGTTTCTTAGAGTGCAGCTCAGAGGCCGGCAGTGGCAGGCAGGGAACCTTGGCTTCCTCCATCACTGGAGCAAGCAAGCTTCCTGTTTGCTTCAGCTGCCTGGCTGCCTGCCTCCATCTTGGTTGGCAGTTAATTTGCATATCACCCTGATTAGCCAATGGGAAGCATGTTGGAGGTACAGTTAATTACCCTATTTGTCTTAGATTAGATTAGATGTGCCAGGTCCCAAATTAAGCATTTATATATAGTAGTATCACACAAAACCTCCTCTTTAGAAACTGCTGATAGTTTGCTCCAGCTTGCAGGTGGAGAAAGTCATAAAGAGAAAAAAAATAGCAATGCACCTAAGATCACAGACCAAGCAAAGGAAGGACCTATAAAAGATTATATAATATTATTCTTCCTCTTAACTAGTCTAAATTTAGACTTCTATTATGCATGGCCAAATATTATACACGTTTTTTATATGAAATTTAGATTAATATAAATTGAAATTTAGCATCATTGATATTTTCTTTATGACATTTTTATCTATCTTTGGTTTGTTTATTAGAAGATATTGTGTAAAAGATATTGATAATACCAATAATTATATACTTATTTTGAAATATGAAAAGATTTTAATTTCTAAGAAATCCAAGATATGCCTAAATATTCTCAAATATTTTTAAGAAACTATTAAAAATAACTTTACAGAAGATATGGAAAAAATAGATCTCGTATCTCATAAAATTAATTTCAAAGTATACTATAAATAAAATTAACACAATTTTTCAATTACTTTATATTCAATTTTATTTTGTGTTAGTTTCAGGTTTATAGCATAGTGGTTAGACAATCATATACTTGATAAAGTGTTCCTCCCAATATTTCCATTACCCACGTGATACCATACATAGTTATTACAGCTGTATTTTACATTCCATGACTATTTTGTAACCACCAATATGTATGTCTCTATCTCTTCACCTTTTTCACCCAGTGCGGTGCCTCAATCCCCCTCCCCTGTTAGTACTACTCTGTGGAGCTGGCTCAGCCAATTCTTTTGCAGTATGAGGCTACTTAAGTCATTATAGAATAAGAGTTTTAATCCTGGTACAGAAATCCTGGTCAGGAATCTACTTCAATATGACTAGACCATTTTTACTGTTAATTCCTGTAAATGCAAACAATCTTATTTTTATGGATTCCATTTATTAAAATGCTCAGTGAAACTGAGCACTTGTGTCTTTTCCCATTTTACAAGGACAGAGAAAGCCCAACCATGTGTTACTTTCTGTTCTGAGCTTAAATCTGAAATTTATGTTTTACTTTTAAGAAGGTATGTCTTGTTAACTTGTTAACTAAACTGCACAATGGATCAGTTATTTTTCAAATGATTATGATGGAAAATATGAATGGTTGGATAAACACACTATTTTTCTGATTCAGTAGAAATGATAAGTGAAAAGCTAAATTGGGCATTTCTAGTCCTACACAGTTACAACGAGTCATTTCCAAAGACAAAAACAACAATAACAACAACAACAAAACCCCACACCTCATTGTATTAATTTGAATTTTATGTTATTTTTATACTAAAATATTTCACATTTCATCTACTACCTTTTTTAGCTAGTGGGGTTTTTAGCCAGAGAGCTAGATGACTGCTAAATATATTCTACTTCTCATTCTACTATTATTGACTGCTTTCACCTTGAGAAAAAAAGGGGTTGACAGCTATAGCTCATTGCCTATTTTTGTAAATAAAGTTTTATTGGGACAGAGCTGCATTAATTTGCTTATATATTGCCTGTGGCTGCTTTCATTTGGCAGTGGCCTAGTTGAGTAGTTATGGCAGGACCATCTGGCCTGCCAAGATTGAAATAGTTGCTATCTGAACCTTTATAAAAACTATTTGCAAACCTCAGGTCTAGGGGTTTTCTGATTGCCGTAAATTTTAAATTTGTACAATTCTACAGTTCTCTGTGATCAATACTGCAAAAAGCTGATAAGTACTTATTACACGTTAGACTCATGGTTTATTTAAAGGTATAATGAGCCATTCCTGTTCTCAACAGTATCTTAACATGAAAACCTCACTTGAGCAATATGGTGCATATCAATACATAACTGGGCATACTAGGTTGCATCTGCTAAGAAAGTGTTGCACAAGGCATGGGTATTCAGGAAATTCATCATTGAAATAATCACTGAATAAAAAGGCTGGCAGATCAAGCTTTTAGCAAAGGTGGAACTTGAATTTTAAGATAAAAAGAAAATGAATATATTGAATATCAACTATTTTTCTCCCTTCCCATCCCTGTACTCAGACACTGCTAAATCACATAACTCTCTCCTTGGTTCCCTGATATCATCTCACAATCACATTATTATAGTTAAACAAATTGGAAATCTTAAATACAGTTTTTACATCTGCTGTCATTTAAGGGCCTGATCTATCAAAGGTATAAGGGTAATGTGTCTATGTGTGTGTGTCTTTGTGTAAATGTAAAATTACATAATACATATATTTATACAAATATACATGCTTACACACATTTTGCCCATTGTATTTATTAAAATGTTTCTAATTATTATTTAACAAGGCTGCACTGCATTTTATATAAAGAAATGGAATGTCTTAAAATTAGTAAAAAGATAAAGTACCCAAAATAAAAACAAAATAACGGTGCATTACAGAATATTTCTACAGAAAATGTGTGATTTCTTTTTTAAAACACTTTTCTTTTTAATTCTAGACAGGTATGGAAAAATCAGCAATGCTAATTTCTTGTCAAGTGATTTCTGTCTAAAACTATTCTATATTTTCTCAAGGTAAATTCAATAACTGGATCCAGGATGACTATGAATCTAATAATTATTTGATATTTAAGCATTTTATTAAATGCAATTTTTAGTTTTGTTATGTGTGTATATTACTCCCACTGACAGAAGAAAATGGAGAGACTGGGGTGATAATCCCCATTAGTACAATGAAGGAAAGACGCTGGTGGAAAGGCTTCTTTACAAAGCATTACAGGAACCAGGTTATACTGTAAATAGAAAATGCTTTGCAAATGTAACATATAAAACTGTCAACACTATTTCTTTAATGCAATAAAATAATATTGCTTCCTAGAATCTGAAATTCCTATAAAGAACATAAATAGAAAGAAAGTGGCATATAGAATAGAAAGTCTGTAATGCTATTCAAGTTCTTCAATTGACTGGCCTAAATATTTTCTGTATATTTGATAAACTTCCACTTAAAATCAGCTTTCAATTTTGTTACCAAAAAGAAATAGAGGTGATAGCTGTTACCTTAGTACATCAAAGGGTTTTAAAAATCTATGATGATGTTTAATGTATGTAGAATTTTCATTATTTAAAATATTTTAAGGATACAATACAGCACACTAACCAAAATATATCTGGATGGATTTAATTCCCACAATAAACTAATTTAATTACTAGTTAGTGATTATATAATCACTGACAATATAATATTTCATTGTTTTAAAGTGGTCTCAGCCAGTGTGGGTCAATCAGTTGAGCCTTGCGCTGTGCACCACAAGGTTGTCAGTTCAATTCCCAGTCAGGGTACATACCTGGGTTTGTAGTTCCTCCCAGCCAGGGCACTATATGCATGGCAGTCGATCAATGTTTCTCTCACATCAATGTTTCTGTCTCTCGATCCCTCCCTCAGTTCCTTCATTCCTTTCCCTCTGCATGTACTGAGGTGAGAATTAAAAAAAAAAGAATATATATATATATACTAATAAAATGGTAATATGGTAATTAGAGCAGAAATTTTCCAGACATCCTTCCTGACAAAGCCACAGCAGCTGCCTGAGGCTCAGGCAAGCCTGGGATGGCAGCTACCACTGTGAGGGCCGGCCCAAGGCTCAGGCAAGCTGTGGTGGCTTCGAGGGCCGAGGCTAAGGCAGCCGTGGCAGCCGGCAGTGGCAGCAGCATAGGTGTGATGGGGGCGTCACCTTCCCCTGATCAGCTGGTCACCTCCCGAGGGAGGCCAGAGGCAGCAGCAGCTAGGGCAGGGGTGGGCAAACTTTTTGACTCGAGGGCCACAATGGGTTCTTAAACTGGACCGGAGGGCCGGAACAAAAGCATGGATGGAGTGTTTGTGTGAACTAATATAAATTCAAAGTAAACATCATTACATAAAAGGGTACGGTCTTTTTTTTTTTAGTTATATTCATTTCAAATGGGCCGGATCCGGCCCGCGAGCCATAGTTTGCCCACGGCTGAGCTAGGGGGTGATGGGGGCAGTGCCTTCCCCTGATCGGCCAGTCCCCTCCCGCAGAGGGAGGCTAGCCTGTGGCTTAGGACATCTCCTTTGGGCTCCCAGACTGTGAGAGGGGGCAGGCCGGGCTGAGGGACCCCCCCCTCCAGTGCACAAATTTTCATGCACCAGGCCTCTAGTATATATATATATATATATATATATATATATATGTATATATATATATATAATATCCTCTGTACAGTATTTCCTCATTTAATCCTAAGTTAATTTTTATAATTGCTCTTGCTACATATTGAACCCTCAGTGTGCCCATCATTTTGTAGAGTTATTGTTATATATCATCTCTGTCAATAAATCCCACAATGTATTGAAATGTTATGATTCTATTCTGCTGTGTTTTTTTTAAATCAAATGTGAAAAATAATTATTAGGTAGTTTAGGTAGGAGGTTTTGGCTTTTGGTAATGGAGGAGTAACCTACAGATTATAATTACAAACAATTATAGTAGGTTTGCAAGTGTGAATATGTGAAACACACTTTATTGTATTATTTGTCTCATTGTTATTATTTCATATCCTTAGTTTTGATTTATATTTTAGGTAGTGATGTCTGGTAATTTAACCTACTTTTGTCTATCCCTATATACTATCTAGAGCACTAAAGTGTGACCAAAACCAACAGAACTGGAGAAGAATCAACATTTGGGAAAAAAAAAAAGAGTGACTCTGAGGTTCCTGTTTTAATCAGTTTTTTTCCTAAAGGAAGTCTCAAGCCAGCACTCATGATAGGCAGCTAGAACTTACGTAGAATTTGCAATTTTAATTTCTTTAGAAATTAAGGAACATATCATGAGTACCACAGTGGCTGGCATGTGCAGACTAAAACTGTTCAAAGGAAAAAGCCAGAGATATATGGCCCCAAATTCCGCATGTAAACTTTTCCTAATTCTCCAGCTGGTCTCTGTTCTATGAATGCATGGGACAGACTCCAAGCAGACCTGTGAATTATGAACTGAACATTGAGTTCAGTGGCTGCATTCTACATGCGAGATAGAGTTTGGAGTTAAAGTTCAGCCAAGGTAACTGCTAAAACAAACAAGCAAGGAAAATCTTCATACCCCTCAAAGACATATAACCGGTCCCAGAATCTACACATACATAATCTTATTTCTGGTTATATACAAAAATCTTTATCAATATATATAAAAGGCTAAGTGACCAACCGTTCGCTGTCTGACCATCCAATCGACCGGCTGGTACATATGACGTGCATTGGCAATTTAAAAATAATCATTGACTCGCACATTTGCGATTCATATAAAGCTCTCACTGGCACTATGGTGCATTAATGAGAAGTTGGGCCTTTTTAATGGTTTTAGCAACTTCACTCTTTATATTGAGTCTAGAAATTGAAGTTTCATTTAATGAAATTGGTAATTTATATTGGGAATGAAAGGTTCTTCCACCGAGAAGTAAATTTGCAGCAATTCCTGTAGACACTGTGGGTAAAACAGTACCACCACGACCTCTAATATGATGTACTACCTTAACCTGTTTTTGAACATGGTCAGTTATATGTTGCTTTCTCTCGAGTTTGAAGAGCATGTGACATTAAAGTTAAAGTTGTAAATATTTCATCACAAGAAAAATTAGTCAAGCACTCTAAAAGTGTTTTTACTCTTAATGTGGTATACAGGGAGATATTAGGATAAATTTAACTAGTTTATCAGTCATTGTTTTTAGATCATTTCTTTGTTGTTGTTATATCATGTTGTTATTGTTTATTAAATTAGTTTTTATATACATTTTTCTAATTTTCTTTCATGTCTGACACTTCTATTGAAGAGTAATGGAAAATAGTGATATTAAAATATTTATTCTAATTAATTTCCTTTCAGTGTGAACAAATCCGTGCACCAGGCCACTAGTATACACATCAAAGAGAAACATGGCAACACAATACATACTCAAGAGTAAAGGAAATTAATGGACAAGAGTCCAAAATAACCAATATTGTAATAGACAGATTCAAACCTCTACAAGAAATAGAATCTGGGTAAAACAACTCCAGGAAAGCACACATTAACATTCTGGAATGAAAGAATAAAATATCTAAAATAAAAATTGGTGGATATTTTAAAGAATTTTCCAGGTTCATATAATTATTAAATTGCCATAGCCAAGATACAAATAGTTTTTTTTTAAAAAAATATATTTTATTGATTTTTTACAGAGAGGAAGGGAGAGAGACAGGGAGTCAGAAACATCGATGAGAGAGAAACATCGATCAGCTGCCTCCAGCACATCTCCCACTGGGGATGTGCCCGCAACCCAGGTACATGCCCTTGATAGGAATCGAACCTGGGACCCTTCAGTCCGCAGGCCGACGCTCTATCCACTGAGACAAACCGGTTTTGGCACAAATAGTTTTGTTTGATTCCAGAATCAGGGCACTTAACTACAACACTGTGCTATTTCCCAATAAAGTGTATGTTATTATACCTTCTTACTCATATGTGGAAACAGAAACTTGATAAATTAAACACTAGTAGATAGGATAGAGTGATAAACAAGATAGAAATGCCCAATGAAGACTGCAATCCAGTGGAAATAATATATACTGTACAGATACCTTTAATGATCATTTCATTACAATAGCAGTATCTGCAATTGTGAAACATATCATAGGAAATGAGATTGTAAAGCAGGGTGACCTAACCGGGAGAGGTTAGAAAAACTGTATACGTGACACCTGCTGCTTCTCTATATTTGCTTGAAAAACTGTTTCTCTAAAATATTATTAATCTTTAAAAATTCAGGTGTAAGTTTGTCCTCCCCAAGAAGTGACGATTTAATTTCTCTGTTTTTAAGGAAAGGAGACAGGCCATCAATGCAATAGATGTCTATATTTCAATAATATCTTTCTTAGAAATGTTATGACCCAAACTATACTAGTACATTTGTAGTCATGGTACATCATAGACTAGTGAATTATTTGCAGAGAAACGTATTGTTACTTTTGATCTATTAAAGATAATGCTGATTTCACTAACAATATTTTTTAAAGTTTATATATTTACCAAAGACTTGCCTACTATGTGCCAAGCTCTATTCTAAGTTAATTTATGAAGAGTTAGTGAATGAATCATTTTGTTTTTCTTTTAAAGGATGTAAATTCTGAGTCATTACAAGCTCCTTCACTGTTTCTATAATAACAGATTATAATAATATTTAATAAATAAAACTTTTGACATTTACTTCCTTTCTGTTGACATGTGGTTTTTCTTAAATAATTATTGAGTAGGATGAGAGCAAAGGGACAAGAAAACTTGGTTGTCAGTAGCTCTTTGGTATTGTCAGTTATTTCAAAAGATCGATTTTTGGCTTATTATATAGATGATTGTAATGCAAGAACTATGGGTGATGACAGAATAGATCAAAAGAGCCAAAACTGGTCTCACATTTCCTAATTCTGAAACAAGTGTGGTGAAAGTCTTGGACACCAGGAAAAAAATCTGTCAACTCCCTCACCAGCAGCTGTCACCTGTAGTTAATCTTTTTATTGCTATTTGTGTATTCCTCCTCACATCACTCTATCCCACACACAGTATGTCACCATCTGCCACCACATTTTTCTGCATCCAGTTGACCTCTCCAAACATGGTCCTGCCTTCATTTTCAGTAAGTCAGGCATCACTAAGTCAGCGATGGCAATATACTTTGAAAATAAAAACTACGTATTTCATCCCTAAAGTAACACTATTTGCCCAATTTTTCTAAATACTTAATTTTTTTAATGGAGACCCAATAGAGATGGGGCTCACTAAATGTTCTAGCATGTAGGAAAAATATATCTGATTATGAGTGGGGTACATATAAAGAATAAGGGACACATAGACCTTTTTTTTTTTTTTTTTTTTTTTTTTTTTTTGCTTCACAGGATCCCCATGCCTAATGGGAAAGAGAAGTGAAAGAATCAAACAGTTTGTAGACAAATAGTCAGTAATCTAGTCATTGTGGTGATGACTGTTAGCATCTGTGCCTATTTGGTTCAGCTCTCCTTCCATGAATATTACACGTTTGTTTCTAACTTGCTGTTAAATGAGGTCATATGGCCATTCTGACCAATTATTTTAAGGATACATGCATCATTCTCCACTAAATTGTTTATCTCTTTGAGTACCCAGGATTAACTAAGTTACCATAACATAAACTAGCCTATTTTGACTAATAGCACAGGTCACTAGTAACTGAATAGTTCTGTCTCCACTATTTCCCTTATCTGCCTCCCATAATAAGGATTGTAATGATTGACTAAACCATTCTGTTCCCAAAGTATTCTGGTTGTCCAATTGTGACTGGATAAAGATCCCTGAATCTTACTATTATGTCAATGATGCAAAGGATATGGCTGCCTTCACAGTTGGATTAGCAGAAGGGAAATAGGGAATGTTATACAAGTTTGCTTTAGCTCTTTGCATCAGCCAGAGACTCACAATCATAACTGAGGAAGTTTCACTGGAGAAAGTACTGGAGACTGCTGCCAGAGGACAGCTGTGTCTGATGTGACAGAAGAGACAGAAGACCAATGTCAAAGTCTCAGGAACCGCCCCCTCCCCCCACCTTCCACATTATGATCAGAGAATAAGATAGAACCACAGAATGGAGAGAACACGAGTAAAAACAGAATTGTTTTCTGAATTCAATACTGAATTCTCTTATTTCCTTTAAAGTAAACAAAGTGAATTTGGGATAATTCTCAGATTGCACATCTGCCTGCCTAAATTGCACCTGAGAAATAGTAACCAAACAGATGGAAGCGGGGAGAATTAGGGAATAGTTTCCTTTAAGTTAATGTGCCTATAATCACAATACCTTACCCCCTTCAAACAGAGGATCTTTGGGCTGGCAGATAGTCTTGTAAATACAGACTATAACACCTGTGTGTCAAACAAGTAGATACAGGTGCAATAGTGAGTTCCCTAGATAGACAAGATACACTTTGCTGAATTGGATATGTGCAGATCATTTTAGGTTTCACTGCCTCTTTCTCTAAGCAAGGCATTAGCTGTCGTGTAGAACAATAATATTGCATAGGTTATTGGTGTTATTAAACTTAAGTGTTCTTTGCTGCATTGGATGGGATATTAGTCTCTCACATTAAATTCCACATCTTCTCTTGTTCTGCCCCTTATTTTCTCCTCAGCCATCTTAGACATCATTCTTTATTGTAAGAGTCCCTTTAATGGGATGGAAACATTTCAAGTGTTTAGTTGTCAATATTATTTTCATTTTTTAAAATATTCAATAACAGTTAATAGGCTTGTTGAGTTGAGCAGATAAAACATTTCTAATAACTTTAACATTGTGGAATCATTGCAAATAAGACTAAAATAATTAGCATAGTATATCTTCCTTTTAAAGAGGGCTGCAAGAATTGTGAAATACTTGGCATTTAAATGAAAGAGAACGTAAAGAAATAATACATCATGACAAGTTGTGGTTTTTTTTGAGAATTACAGTGTGTGCAGTATTTAATAATGTTTAAGAAATATATTTTTACCAAAACAGGGGAGATTAAATATCAAGGTGTGGTATTTAGTAGAATTGTTAATAAACTACAAAAGGTTTCATCACTGCAATGGACCTACAGCTTAAAACTGAGCAATACAGGGATTAACAGGAGATAACAGTGATAGTGACTTAACAATAGGAAATAATTTTTCATCTTTGACTCATATACTTGACTATTATTTGACTTAGTCATATATCAAGGAATTGGTCAACATTACTGGATCTTATGCATCCAATTTGTTAATTGGATTGCCTTCTCCTGTCTTTATAGGGTCAATAGCAATTTTAATGAAATATATTGGAAATGTAAAGTGCAATGATATCTGACATGAGCAAACAATAATATTATGATTCAGTGGGACCATGAAATCTGCCTTAAAAACAGGGAATGGTGTTTCATAATTCTCTATAAATTATGAAATATTGTGCAATGATCACTTTAAATTAGATCTAACACCTCTTATTCACCTAAGGTTTTACTTCTCATAATTTTTTAAAAATAAATAGGCTTTTTATAGCTTTGTATCAAATGAATAACAAAAACAAACAAACTAAATTCTCAAGTAATGATTAAATTTAGACTAAAGACTTGAGTCCTTTGATCAGCATGGCTACAGAAAACTGATTTGGCTGAATTTATAACACAGCAAAGCTTGTTTATCCATCATTTAGAAAGAATCTGTATGAATCAGACAGGTCAAAGAAGCTTTTATTGCAATTTACCACAGCTCGTTTAAAATGATGAGGCTGTGAGAAGACATACATGAAAGCACCAGTCTTATCACTCTCTCTTATTACATGTTTGTTAAATTTGTTTGCATTAAATAAAGGCACAGCAAATCATATTGACAGGTTTCTTAGAAATTCCAATGCAGAGAAGTTATGTATGTACAACATTCATCTTAATGAGACTCACTAAAAGTAGCTGAGATACACATATATACACAATCTAGAATGACCCACTCTCGCTGTTTGTCTGTGACAATCCTGGTTTTTGCAATGAAATTTACACATCTCAGTAAACCTCTTGTTCTTAGGCAATTTGGGGTGGCTGGTTACCATAAAACACACACACACACACACACACGCACACACGCATGCGCACACACGTGCGCAAGTACATACACAAGCACATACACACAGGCATGCTGGCTGATCTCACTTTGACTACATGGCCACAATCTTTGAAAGACTACATTTTGGCCAAGATAGAAAATGAAAAAAAAATTGAAACACAACAAAATGTATTAAAAATAGTTTTCCAAGACATTTTATATCATACTAGAGGCCCGGTGCACAAAAATTTGTGCACTCGGGGAGAAGGGGGGGTCCCTCAGCCCGGCCTGGGCCCTCTTGCAGTCTGGGACCCCTCGGGAGATAACGACCTGCTGGCTTAGGCCTGCTCCTGGGTGGCAGAGGGCAGGCCCAATCCCTAGGTGCAGCCCCTAGTCAGGCTCAGAGCAGGGCCGATTGGGGAGTTGGGGCACTCCCCCCTGTCACTCACAGAGCAGGGCCCATCAGGGGGTTGGGGTGCCACACACTGTCACACTCAGGGCAGGGCTGATGGGGAGGTTATGGCTCTACCCCGTCACACACAGAGCAGGGCCCGTGGGAGGCGGTTGGGGCATCGCCCTCTATCACCCACAGAGCATGGCTGATCATGGGGTTGGGGCGCTGCCACTGTCACACTCAGGGCAGGGCTGATGGGGAGGTTATGGCTCTACCCCGTCACACACAGAGCAGGGCCAGTGGGGGCGGGGGGGTGGTTGGGACGCCGCACCCTGTCACACACAGAGCAGGGCCGATCAGGGGGTTGGGGCGCCACACCCTGTCACACACAGAGCCGCAGGGCGATCAGGAGGTTGGGGAGCTCCCCGCTATCAGGCACAGAGCAGGGCTAATCAGGGGGTTGGGGCGCCTTCCCCTGTCACAAACAGAGCAGGGCGGATAGGGAGATTGTGGCCCCGCTGCCTTTCACACACAGAGCTGCAGGGCAATCAGGGGGTTTGGGCACTGCCCCCTGTCACGCTGATTCCGGTGCCAGGAGGCCTCTCTGCTCCGCTGATCCCGGTGCTGAGAGGCCTCGCGGCTCTGCTGATCCCAGTGCTGGGAGGCATATTGCCCTTTTACTATATAGGACAGAGGCCTGGTGCACGGGTGGGGCTGGCTGGTTTGCCCTGAAGGTTGTCCTGGATCAGGGTGGGGGTCCCCACTGGGGTGCCTGGCTGGCCTGGATGAGGGGATGATGGCTGTTTGCAGCTGGTCACACACCCTTCAGGGTGGGGGTCCCCACTGGGGTGCCTGGCCAGTCTGGGTGAGCGGCTGAGGGCTGTTTTCAGGCCGACGGAAGTTCCCAACCACTCTTTTTTTCCTTTTTTTTTTTATTCTGGGCCAGCTTTAGCTCTGAGGCTCCAGCTCTGAGGCCTCCCCTCCTGAAAGCAGTTATCTGGTTTGTTTCAGTTCTATAATCGAAACTCTGTATCAACTCTAGCTCTGAGATCCCGGCACACTGAAAGCAGGTTTCTGGGGTTTTGTTTAGCTTCTATATTCGTTACAATGTTTCTTAAACTGCAGGCTCAGAGGCCGGCAAGTCAGGCGGGGAACGTTGGAGTCCTCCGTCACTGAAGCAAGCAAGCCTCATGTTAGTTTCAAGCTGCCTGGCTGCCGGCAACCATCTTGGCTGGCAGTTAATTTGCATATCTCGCTGATTAGCCAATGGGAAGGGTAGCGGTCGTACGCCAATTACCATGTTTCTCTTTCATTAGATAGGATGATAAAGGACATTGACTTTTGAGACACAGGAAACAAGTAGCTCGAACCCAATGATTGTCCAAGCTTATTGCCTTGAGAGAGTTTCCAGGCTATCCAGGAGAAACTAAGAAGAAACTCCTTCAGAAATTCCAAGCTTTAGGTCTCTCAATGGCACAAAATCACTCTGTGCCTCATGCCCCACGAAGCTCACCTCTACATTACATCTAGGGCTTTGATGGCAGAAGCAACTGAAGCCTTTCCTGCCTGCTGTGCCATGAGTAATAAACTCCTTTGTTTCTGACCCGGATTCTCTTGTCTTAACGCCAGCATATGTAACACTGTGGCTGACCAAAGTCTTAGTTCAAAGGTAGGGAAAGGTCTCAAGCCCTTCATATTTTATTTTGGCATAAGACAGAATAAAATTTTAGAAAGGAAAGAGCATCAGATTTTGTAGAAAGAAAAAAAAAACACAAAAAAAATCATCAAAGGGCAAGTTGACAAATTGGGATTCATCAAAATGAAAAACTATTGCTCATTAAAAACACTGCTAAAAGAGTGCAGAGACAAACTGTGTACCAGGAGAAATGTATTTGCAAATTATGTATCTGATAAATGACTTGAAGCAGGATACATAAAGAATTTTTAAAACTCAAAAATAGGAAAATAATCAACCCAATACAGAGAATAATTATTCACATGGACGTTATTTGGAAAATATAAATTAAATCTGAATGAGCAAAATTGAAAACACTGACTATATAAAATATTGGCAAAGATGTAGAGCAAGCATGTCAAATGCGCAGCCCGTGGGCTGCATGCCTCATTTATTTAGTCTGTGTTAGCTTTTGAGTTTGACATGCTTGATGTAGAGGAACTGGAACTCTCATATACTGCTAGTGAAAATGTAAAATGATAAACCAGTTTAGAAAACATAAATTTACCCTATGATTCAGTTATTTCACTCTGAGGTGTTTTTCCAAGAGAAAAGACAGCATATGTCCACATAAAGACTTGTACATGATATTCATAGCAGCTTTGTTTGCAATATCCAGACAGGAAAAAACACACATTCCCATCAACAAGAATAAAGAAATTGCTAACTACTAGTAAAATGGAATGAACTATTTATCGATACAGCCATAAAAAGAAGCAAGCAATTCCTATATGCTATAATGAATGAATATCAAAATAGTTATGATCATTAAATGAGAGCAGATCTACACTAATAAAAGGCAAACATGCAAATTGACCGTACCTTTGCTATGCCTTAAGCCACGCCCACCAGCCAATCAGAGCGACTATATGCAAATTAACCTAACCAAGATGGCGGCTGGCAGCCACGGAGCTGGAGCAAGCAGGAGGCTTGGTTGCCCCAATGATGGAGGAAGCCAAGCTTCCTGCCTGCCACTGCCGGCTCTGAGCTCCACTCAAAGCAACAAAGTTTCAATTATCGAAGGTAAATAAACCCCAGATAAATGCTCTCAGACGGCTGTGGCCACAGAGCTGGAGTGAATAGGAGGCTTGGGTCACCCCTGGCGATGGAGGAAGCCAAGCTTCCCTCCTGCCCACCCTGGCTGGCTCTGAGCTCCTCTCAAGGCTACAAAATTTCAATTATAGAAGGTAAATAAATCCCCGGATAAAAAAAAAGAAAAAAGAAAAAAAGGAGAGGCTGGGAGCTTCTGTCGCCCGGGGGACTTGGCCAGCCTGAAAACAGCCCTCAGCCCCTCACCCAGACTGGTCAGGCACTCTGGTGGGGATCCCCCACCCTGAAGGGTGTGTGACCAGCTGCAAACAGCCATCAGCCCCTCACCCAGGCTGGCCAGGCACCCCAGCGGGACACCCACCCTGATCCAGGACACCCTTCAGGGCCAACTAGCCGGCCCCCATCCATGCACCAGGCCTCTATTCTATATAATAAAAAGGTAATATGCAAATTGACCCTAACAGCAGAAAGACTGGGAATAACTGGTCACTATTACACACACTGATCACCAGGGGGCAGACGCTCAATGCAGGAGCTGCCCCCTGGTGGTCAGTGCGCTCCCCAGGGGGAGCTCTGCTCAGCCACAAGCCAGGCTGATGGCTGCCAGTACAGCACTAAGGATGTCCGACTGTAGTTTAGGCCTGCTACCTGGCAAGTGGACATCCCCCGAGGGCTCCCGAGCTGCCAGAGGAATGTCTGATTGCCAGCTTAGGCCCAATCCCCTGGGGAGCGGGCCTAAGCTAGCAGATGGTCATCCCTTGAGGGGTCCCAGACTGTGAGAGGGCACAGGCCAGTCTGAGGGCCCCCCCCCATGAGTTCACAAATTTTTGTGCACTGGGCCTCTATTCTAAAATATAAAAAGCACATACTGTAGGACTATTATTTATATTACTAGTGGCCCGTTGCACGAAGATTCATGCAATAGGCCTTCCTTCCCCTGGCGGCCAGTACCAGTTTTCCTCCGGCATCCAGGACACAGGCCTTTGGTCCGGCTGCAACAGCGAGGCTTGGCTTCTTTGCTCAGGCTGCTCCCAGCCCCTCCTTTTTTTCCCCCCAGCTTCTCCAAAGGAGCCCAGGGTGGGCTGGAAGCCTGGGTTGCCCCCGGTGACCCAGGCCCCCAGCCCCTCCTTGAGTGGAGCCCAGGCCCCCAGGCCCTCCTTGAGTCGAGTCCAGGGCTGGCGGGAAGCTTGGCTTCCTCCATTGCCGGGAACAACCTAAGCCTCCTGCTCGCTCCAGCTCTGGGGCCGCCAACATCTTCAGTTGTCTTCAGTCTTTGCTCCTCACCTGCATATGCAAATTAACCTTCATCTTTGTTGGGTTTATTTGCATAGTCACTCTGATTGGCTGGTGAGTGGAGTGGTGGAGTGAGGGAGTGGTGGTTAATTTGCATGTTTCTCTTTTATTAGTGTAGATTTTAAATTATAGAATTAGTGACAGAAAGCAGATAAGTGTCTGGGATGTGGATAGGAAATCAATGAAGCCTCACCACCTTCAAAACAGGAAACATACAGCCAGACAGCTCTCCCTACCAAGGTCAGATAGGTTAAATTACCTCAGAGAAATGGCCACCTTATGTTGGCAAGTTAGAATTTCCAAGATTATAGTCAGTTACCCAGGAAATCAACTTAAAAATCTACCACTAGAGAAGATGAACCTATGGATACAGTACTTACAATCACATTTTTGGAGTCTTTCTCTTAAATATGAATGTACAGTGACAGTTTGTTACACATTTGTGGAAAATATCAAAAGGAAAAAGAACTCTAAAAGTAAAACATAAAAAAATGGTCCCAGAAAAGAATAGAAAAATAAGGCTGAAAACAAAGTGACCTTTAGAAACTTCTGATTGATATACTCAGGAAAATGTAAGATATTACATCCACAAATTATGGTCCTTCAGTTAAGATATAAAAGACAAATCTCTTTAAATCTATACAGAAATGCAAATAAAACTCAATAACACAAAAGCAGAGGCATAATAAGATCAAATATTTGATGTTTGGTGAAAGAACATAGGGTAACCAACTTTCAAGTGAGAAAGATCACAGACAAGAGTAAGGGTCTTAGTAAATGAATAGTGAAGATGTTTTTGGTGCTTAGGGATGTAAGTCTTCCAGATTCAAAGGGTATACTTCTGGAAATAAGTATGATGAGTGGGAAAAAAACAAACAGAAAAAACAAAGACAATATAGTCACATGTCATCCTGAAATTTTACTATAAAGTATAGATTGCTAAATCTAAAGGTCTATAGTCCTATCTTAATTAATCTTTCATAAGCATTTATTCCTTGGATAATTTCTATTGTGTATTTTTTAAGCTGGATTTTTAATTTTAACTTTTAAAAATCAGCTATATTGAAATATAATTATATATATAAAAAGCCAGCAACTGTAACCCCATAATGACCAGAACAACCGATCGGTATGATGCCCAGTGTGGCCAGCGAACCTGCAGGATCATGGGGTGGGGCAGGCCAGCCAACCCCCATGGCCCTTCCACCTGATTCCCCCCATGGGCTCCCACCAACCCGATTGGTCATCAGCCCCTCTTCCCAGCTAGCTCTGCCCCCAATTGGCCCCCCACTATGATTCAGGGCAAGGGAGCTAGCCAACCACCCATGGCCCCTCCTCCAGGCCACTGGCCCCCCATCAACTCCCTGCACACCATTTGCGGGTGGGGCCGGCCGGCCCACTGCCCACAGTCCCACCCCATGGCCGGTCCTACCCCCGATCAGCCCCCTCCACCCCAATTGGCCCATGGCCTCTCCTCCCAGTCAGCTTCGACCCTGATTGGTTCCCTCACACCAGTCGGGAATAGGGCTGGCCGGCCAACCTTCCACTCATGCACAAATTCATGCACTGGGCCTCTAGTATCCATATAAAAAAACATCTATTTTTAATAATCAATTTTCAAAATTTTATGCTTTTTAATATATTTACAGAGGATGAAATCAACAATGTCTCAATTTAAAACATTTCCAGCAAATGAACCTATTTTAAATATTTTATATGCATTAAATTATATAGTATGTATTCATTGTGACTGGCATTTTTCATTTAGCCTAATGTTTTATAAGTTTACTCTCATTTTAGTATGTATCAGTACTTTTTAAAAAAATTTAAATATTTTGTTGTATGGCTATAGCAGCGGTTCTCAATCTGTGGGTCGCGACCCCTTTGGTGGTCGAACGACCCTTTCACAGGGGTCACCTAAGACCATCCTGAATATCAGATATTTACATTATGATTCATAACAGTAGCAACATTACAGTTATGAAGTAGCAAAGAAAATAATTTTATGGTTGGGTCACAACCTGAGGAACTGTATGTAAAGGGCCAGAAGGTTGAGAACCACTGCTATATAGTATTTTTGTTTGCCCATCCATCTTGTGATAAACCATTGGGCATTGTCAATTGATGGCTTTTATAAATAACTAGATGCCCGGGGCATGGATTTGTGCACTGGTGAGGTCCCTTGGCCTGACCTGTGGGGATTGGGCCAAAACTGACTCTCTGATCCCCCGAGGAGTCCTGGATTGCAAGAGGGCACAGGCCAGGCCGAAGGACCCCCACCAGTACATGATCAGGGCCAGGGAGGGATTTCGGGAGGGCTCCAGGGCATGTCTTGCCCATCTTGCCCAGTCCCCATTGGCCGCACCCCAGCAGCAAGCTACCGGTCAGAGTGTCTGCCCCCTGGTGGTTAGCGTGCATCATAGTGACCTGTCGAATGGTCGAACAAATGGCCTGAGACTTAGCATGTTAGGTTTTTATTACATAGTTTGCTATCTTGAATATTTATGTACAAGTTTTTACGTATAGTTTCATTTCTCTTGGAAAGATGCAGAATTGGAAATACTGGGTAATATGTTAATTTTATTTTTTACATTTTGAGAAATTGCCAAACTATTTTACAAAGTAATTGTATAATTTTACATTCCCACAAGAGGTGATAGAAAAAGCAATATACCATCTTTTATAATTTCCAACATAACTACCTCTTCTTGCAGTATGTTTTATTCAAGTAGGTTAGAATTACAGTTTTGAGCCACTTCCTATCAACCTGATGAACTTCCTTTGATATTTTTTGTAATATAGGCCTGCTCGCAAAAAATTCTCAGATTTTATTAATCTACAAATTGCTTTATTTACATTTTTTTAAATATTCCATTTCAGTTTCTAATCTAAGCTTCTAGGACCTTCCTTCCTTCCTTCCTTCCTTCCTTCCTTCCTTCCTTCCTTCCTTCCTTCCTTCCTTCCTTCCTTCCTTCCTTCCTCCCTTTCTTTCTTTCTTTCTTTCTTTCTTTCTTTCTTTCTTTCTTTCTTTCTTTCTTTCTTTCTTTCTTCTTCCTTCCTTCCTTCCTTCCTTCCTTCCTTCCTTCCTTCCTTCCTTTCTTTCTTTCTTTCTTTCTTTCTTTCTTTCTTTCTTTCTTTCTTTCTTTCTTTCTTTCTTTCTTTCTTTCTTTCTTTCTTTCCTTCTTCCTTCCTTCCTCCCTCCCTCCCTCCCTCCCTCCCTCCCACCCTTCCTTCCTTCTTCCTTCCTCCCTCCCTCCCTCCCTCCCTCCCTCCCACCCTCCCTCCCTCCCTCCCTCCCTCCCTCCCTCCCTCCCTCCCTTCCTTCCTTCCTTCCTTCCTTCCTTCCTTCCTTCCTTCCTTCCTTCCTTCCTTCCTTCCTTCCTTCCTTCTTTCTTTTTTGGTGAGAAGTTATGAGGAGTAGCTTTTAATCTTACTGTGGCTCTGTTTTGGTTATTTAGTTGTTTCTTTCTTGCTTCTTTTAAGGTAACCTTTTTTTCTTTGGCTTTCAACAATTTAATTATGATATGTTTACATATAGATCAGTTGAAAATCTGCCTGAAGTTTTTTCAGCTTCTTGGACATATAGATTAATGTTTTGAGGGAGAAATTTGGGTTTTCAGCTATTATTTTCTAAAATATTTTTCTTCTCCATTATTTCTCTTTTTTCTATACATTGATGCACTTAGTGGTATCTTGTGTTTCTCTTAGTTTCTGTTCAGTTCTTTTCTTCAGACTATATAAACTTTATGTGATCTATCTTCAATGTCATTATTTCCTCTGCCAGCTCACATCTCCTGTGAAATTCTGTGTGAAATTTTTATTCCATTTATTATACTTTTCAAATCCAGGATTTCCAATTGTCTTTTAAAAAACTAATTTCTGTCTCTTTATTTATAGCATCTATTTGATGAGACTTTCCTTTAATTATTTGAAAATATTTCCTTCTGTTCCATGGCCACATATAACTGCTTTGAAATTTTTGTCAGCTAAGTCAAACACCTCGACTCCTCAAAGGCAATTTTTATTGACTGCTTCTTTCCTGTCTATGGGTCACATTTTCCCCTTAATTAGTATGTTAGTTTAAAACTGAACATTTTATATGCTATTTTGTAGCATCTGATTCTTATTCCTCACTCCTCAGGGCTTGTTATTATTGCTTCCCCCCCCCCTCATTTGTTTAGTTGTTCAGTGAATTTCCTGGACTGGTTCTGTGAAATATGTATTTCCCATGTTGTACAGCCCCTTATGCTCAATTTATTTTTCCTTATTTTAATTTTTAAGTTTTTTTTCCTAATGTTCACTTAGTGTCAGCATAGATTAATGATCAACCACTGATCTTTTAGAGGTGTGGTTAAGCACCGTGAGACTGTAAGTTTTTCACAATTTTCCATTGGCTTATGTGTGACTTGTGGACTGATTTCAAATTTCAGGAAGTTTGCAACTCTGTTACACATTTATGCAGAGAATTATATGTACTCTTTTTATGAGGTCCTGAGATGGTGCATTACATTTTAGAAGACACAATATATAAGTTGAAGATTCTAAATTGATTTCCCTATAACCTCCCTTGCTTAAACACAATTTAGGAAATATTCCCATACTCAAAGCATATTTTAACTCACTCTGTATACTAATAATGTAGATGATATAGAAAATTTAACTCTCTTGCACATTTTTACAAAGTTAAATTACTATACATTTTGTAACAATAATTTTCAAATTGGAATTCTATGCAAAATATAATTTTCAGGAATTAAGCTATTAGAAATGCTTTATGAATTAGAAATCCTTTATGAATTAATAAAGATATTTCAGATTACTCTTTTATAGTACTTCCCTCATACCTTTTCCCCATCTTAACTCCCAGAACCACTAATCATTCTTCAATTCTATTATTTTGTCATTTGAACACAGTTTTATAAAAAGAATAATACTGTCTAACTTTTTGTAATAACCTTTTCTCATTTAAAACAATTATTTGAAGATTGTTCTAGATTCTTATGTGTATCAATAGTTTGAGTATTTATATAGCTGCGTAGTGTTCAAAGGTATGACTGTACCACCATTAGTTTTAACTATTCACCTCACGAAGAACACTAGGCTGGTTTCAAGTTTATGCTATTTTAAACTAAACTGCTGTAGACATTTATCTACAGGATATTGTATCAACATAACTTTTCATTATTCTGGGATAAATGGCCAGGATTACAATTACTGGATCTTATGGTGGTTGCATGTTTACTTTTTTTGTTTTCATTTTTTTCTTCATTGATTAAGGTATTACATATGTGTCCTTATCCCCCCATTGCTTCCCACCACACCCCCCACTGTGCCCTCACCCTCCTTGTGTCTGTGTCCGTTGGTTATGCTTATATGAATGCATACAAGTCCTTTGGTTGATCTCTCTCCCTTCGCGCGACCCTCCCCGGCCTTCCCTCTGACCTTTGATGTTCTGATTGATGCTCCTTTGTCTTTGGATCTGTTTTTGTTCATCAGTATATGTTGTTCCTTATATTCCAAAATGAGTGCGATCATGTGATATTTATCTTTCTCTGACTGACTTATTTCGCTTAGCATAATGCTCTCCAACTCCATCCATGCTGTTGCAAATGGTAGGAGCTCTTTCCTTTTTACAGCAGCATAGTATTCCATTGTGTAGATGTACCACAGTTTTCTAATCCACTCATCTGCTGATGGGCACTTAGGCTGTTTCCAAATCTTAGCTATGGTAAATTGTGCTGCTATGAACATAGGGGTGCATATATCCTTTCTGATTGGTGTTCCTCATTTCTTGGGATATATTCCTAGAAGTAGGATCACTGGGTCACATGGGAATTCCATTTTTAGTTTTTTGAGAAAAATCCATACTGTTCTCCACAGTGGCTGCACCCGTCTGCATTCCCATCAGCACTGCACAAAGGTTCCTTTTTCTCCGCATCCTCACCAGCATTTGTCATTTGTTGATGATAGCCATTCTAACAGGTGTGAGGTGGTACCTCATTATTGTTTTGATTTTCATCTCTCAGATGACTAGTGATTTTGAGCATGTTCTCATGTCTCTTGGCCTTCTGTAGGTCCTCTTTCAAAAAGTATCTATTTAGGTCCATTGCCCATTTTTTAATTGGATTGTTTATCTTCCTTTTGTTGAGTTGTATGAGTTCCCTGTAAATGTTGGAGATTAAACCCTTATTGGAGATAACATTGGCAAATCCTATCTAACAATAGACAAAGATGGTAATTGACTGTACCTTTGCTATGCCTCCCATTGGCTAATCAGCACGATATGCAAATTAACCACAAACAAAGATGGTGGCTAATTTGCATACTGCAGGCAGGGCAGAACATTGCGAGCCCCCAGCTGGGATCCCCATGTGCCCCCTAAGCCCCGCCCCAAGCCAGGACCCCCATGTGCTGCCTAAGCCCCGCTACCACCCCGGACCCCATGGCTATCCAAGAGCAGGAAAGTGCTGCCCATAGGCAGCACCCAGCACGGCCTGCCCCCAGGTCGCCATGGTGATCCAACCATCCGTGAGAGGGAAAGTGTGACCTGTAGGCAGCACCTAGGAGGGCCTGCTCCTGGGTGGCCATGGCGATCCCAGAGCAGGAAATTGCAGCCGGCATGCAGCCCCCAGGTGGGCATGCTCCTGGGTCACCATGGCGATCCCAGAGCAGGAAAGTGTGGCCTACAGGCAGCCCCCAGGTGGGCCTGCTCCTGGGTCTCCATGACGATCCTAGAGCAGAAAAGTGCATCCTGCACGCAGCACCCAGGAAGGCCTGCTCCTGATCCCAGAGCAGGAAAGTGTGGCTGGCAGGCAGCCCCCAGGTGGGCCTGCTTCTGGGTCTCCATGGTGATCCCATAGCAGGTAAGTGCAGCCTGCCAGCCGCACCCAGGAGGGCCTGCCCTTGGGTCTCCACCATGATCCGGTGATCCGTGAGCAGGAAAGTGCGGCCTGCAGGCAGCACCCCACCCTGGCCACAGTTCAAGGGAGAGAACAACACGCAATGGAGGCCAGGAACCTGAGAGGTCAACACAGAGGGGCGCCTGCTCCAAGCCTCCATGGTGTGGCTTGGGGCAGGTCCCCAGAAGACACACACACAGACACACACAGAGACAAACACACAGACAGACACACACACACACATGGAGCGACTTCTCTGAGCCTCCTACGCAGCTGGGGGCAGGCCCCCAGCAGACACACACACACACACACACACACACACACACACACACGGGACAACTGCTCCGAGCCTCTGCTGCCAGACTGTGGCTGTCAGTAGGACATCCACTGAGGGCTCCCGGACTGTGAGAGGGGCAGGCTGGGCTGAGGGAACCCAACCCCCAGTGCATGAATTTCGTGCACCGGGCCTCTAATATGATATAAGAAATTCCCACATTGCATTCCAAAGGGATTTTACAATTTTACATTTACATTAATGTATGAGAGACTCCGGCATTTGGTATTACTTTTATTCTTTATTTTATTAAACCATTTAGATGGGTGTGTAGTGACAAGTCATTCTGGTTAAATTTGCTTTTCTCTAATGGCTGAAGATGTTAAACATATTTTCATGTGTTTATCACTTATTTATCATCTTTGGGAAATGTTTATTCATTTCCATTTTCTAATTTGACGTTTTGTGTTTACTTTATTTATACTTGTGTTTTGAGAGTTCCATATATATTCTAAATATAACTTCTTTGTCAGGTTATGATTTGAAAATATCTTCTCCCAAAACATAGGTTATTTTACCTTTTTATCCTTTTAATAGAATTTTGCACTGAACAAAAGTTTGGTAGAATTTGCCAGTGAACCAGCCTGATATTGTCAGTTTTGTTTGGAGAGTTTTATAATTGTGAATTAACTTCCTTATAGCTTTAAAACTATTCACCTCTCTGTTTCATATCATGTGAGTTGTATTTTCTTTTTAAGAATTGGTCCATTATGTCTGTTTTCAAATTAATGTATGTATAACTGTTCATAGTATTTATCTTATTATCTTTTTGAGGTCTGTTGGGTCTGTAGTGGTATTCCCTGTATCATCTCTAATGTTTGTAATTTATGTCTTTTATTTTGTTTGTTAGTATTGCTACACTTTTGCCAACTTTATTGATCTTTCTAATTTGTGTTCAAAATAAACAGTGAAGATTAAAATAAAATAATTTTCTAGGTAGAGATATACATGTGTAAATAAATAATCTTTAGAATATAGTTTTATAATTACATTAGAGGAATGAAAAATAAATTTGAGCATTAGCCAGTTTGGCTCAGTGGATAGAGCATCGATCTGTGGACTGAAGGTTCTCAAGTTCAATTCTGGTCAAGGGCACATGTCTGGGTGCAGGCTCAATTCCCAATAGGGGGCATGCAGGAGGTAACCAATCAATGATTCTTCCTCATCATTGATGTTTCTATCTCTCTCCATCTCCCTTCCTCTTTGAAATCAATAAAAATTACAAATATATTTAAAAAATAATAAATTGAAGTTTGAATATAGATATGAGCATTCACAGTAAGATTATATTTATTTATAATTTGGGTAAATCTGAACTATCTTGATTACAATTTCATGTTGTTATTAGGATGAAAATAAAATGTTCCCATCTTAAAGGTTTATTCTCAGTGAGACTGTCACTGGGCACTCTATTTAAATGTGCTACATTCATAAATCTCCACCATCCCACTTTTTCCATTGTATATAATACTATTTACATAATATTTTACTTATTTATTTTTGTTATTATCTGTCTCTCCTTATTAGATTAGTGATTGCCATGAAGTAGATTATGCAAATTAAGTGAATAAACATATAACAGCAACATTTAAGAGCATCTTGCAGACAGTTTCATATGAATGTTTTCTAATGCAAATTAGGGTAAAACCACCTATACTTGTTTTTTCTTATTTTATAATGTGTATCTTTTTTTCATAATTTCAATTGAAGGACCTCATATGTAGTATACTTAAATGTAGTTAATCTCTAATTTAAACAAAATTTGATGTGTTGTAGTTTAAGGATACAACTCAAAAGAGCTAAAATAACTTCTATACTACACTTTTGCTTGCTTCTTTTATTCATTGTTTTCCTCAGTTGCCATTCACTGTCATGATGACATTAATTTATATTCACAAGTTTCTAAGTCTACTCTATATCCATTTTATGAACATTAAAACCACATTTTCAATGACCTCATTAAAACTTCAAATTCATTTTCTTCAAAACTGAGTTCATAATTTTTTCTGTTGATTACCCCTTTTCTTATATTTTATCTTATGAAGATATCCAGTAGCCTATTTCATATATATGGTAGTCACCTTGGACTATTCTATTGATCTTATATTCAGTGTACACTTGCTACCAAATATGTAACAATTCTATTCTCAAATATCCATGTGTCCATTCCCATTGTATGAGGTTCCTGTCACCCTTGAAATCTATTCTGGGTTACATTCAGTAGAAATTTAAATACTAAATTCAGAATCAAGACAATACGTTTTAGGTTATGCTCCATAGATGTCCTCCTCTCTGATTATGCCTGATTTCACTAAACAAATATGCTTATACAGACATGCTCAATTTAGTGACACATCACCCTTAACAAACCCTACATAAAGAGTCATCCTTGCATTAGTTTTTGGTCTTAGAGACACCCATTGGGTCTGCATTTATTTCTATTATTTGAAGTGCATTTAGAAATTTCTTATTCACTATATTAACAAATCTGTGAATCTAATAGCATTTCAGACATGACTCAAATAATTTGAGTGAACAAAAGGCAATATAGTAATGTATTTCTAGGCATGATACCTGAGTGTTGTGTATATGCGGTAATAAGAAGCAATGAGAAGTTCAATATGCTCTTCACTGTTTGATATTTATCTATCAGGTATTTCCGTGTGCTTCTGTGCCCCGAAGGACTGCAAACAATAATGAGACTTGTGATGAAGCACATATTCCTAAATGACTACTCTCATTCTGTTGTAGGTTAAAGCGCAGAGTTAGAACTCTGTTCTGATAAAAAAAGTATATTAAGTGTGATATTAATGGCTTAAAGTTGTATACCTCCCTTGAGATTCCCACTTTTAATAACCTCCAGCATCATAGATAAAACTGAGGGAGTAATCATTTCTGAAATGGATTTTCTGGCAGAATTAGACATCACCTCCAAGAATCAATAATCATTTGAAGCTAACAGAGTGATTAAATGACCTCCGTTTTATTTTACCTCATGTTGAGTTGCTTTTAAATCTTGATTTAGAGTCACTCTGCTAGAAACAAAGATAAACTGGGGACTTAGAACATTAGAGCAGCAATGTGCGGCCTATTCATTATGAAGGCTAAAGGCTCCTTTCCTTCAATCAAGGCATTTCTAGCTAATCAATGCATTCTGAAGGAAAAACTGAGCACTCTAGGTGCAGACTGTATAATACCAATACCTAAGGCTGCTGCTTCTTTGTGAAGATCTGCACCATTAGCTTTGTTATGGCAGATGCTATATATTTTTTATTTAATACTTTACCATGCCAGTGATGCTGGGGTTACCTTTATATTGACTGATAATGTTGTCATTAATTCTTTTTCATACATGTAGTTTTTTCCTCCCATTTCTTTACAGTAAAAAATTCCAAAACCAAAACCAAACAAACCCTGCCTGTTGTAGGCAACAAGTTAATTCTAGCAGCCAACTATTTTTACCACATGTAAGAGATACAGCCAATTAAGAATTAGAGTTTTACATTGTTTGAGTTGCTATTACTACATAAATAACAGCATTGACCAAATAATTATTTTTATAAATATCCTGATACTACACACATATAAAAATAGGAAAATGAAATTTGTGAATATGCTCATATGTAAAAAGTAAAATTTGAGAAATGTAAATTTGTGGAATTCAATAAAATTTAAAAGCAAATATTATTTGATCTTTATCCAAAAGAAAATTAAATAGATAGCAAGATAGATTGATAAATATAGTGGGTGATCGTGTGTGTATCCACACACGTGTGCACAAGGGAAAAAAAGAGAGATAAAAATAAGTCCCTTTATTATATATTTAGGCAGATATAAGTTTATTATTATTAAATAACATGATATACTAGAGGACCAATGCATAAAGATTTGTTCAAGAATAGGCCTTCCTTCCCCTGGCTGCCTGCACTGCCTTCGCTTCTGCCCGGAGCCGCCTTTCTGCCTTTGCTCTGGCCCGGAGCCGCTTTCCGCCTTCGTGTGCTGCCCAGAGGCCCAGAGCGGCCATCTCCATTTTTGTCATGTCAATTTGCATATTCCCTTCTTATTGGTTGTGGGCACCTCCATCTTTGTTGTGAAGTGACTGTCAATTTGCATATTTCCTCTTTAATTGCTAGGATTATTAAACAATATGGTATATTATTATGTAAACACTTATATATATGTGCATATATATATATATATATATATATATATATATATACCTCATATATATTATTATTTACCTAATAATCTTATTTTCTGATTCTGAAAATAAGTGAGGTTTATTTACAAGTACTTCTATCTAAGCCTTGGTTTCTTTCTAGATTGAATATGTTTAACTTCTTTAAAATATGTATTTCATGTTTGAAATCTGTACCAATTAAAGTTATAACATAGCAAGTTAAATACTAACAATTATGCATTTTCTCTGAAAAGTGCCTTAAAATATAACCTATATAATTAATTAATAAATCTTACTGTCAAAGAGTTCTCAAAGTGTTATTTGATAACAAGCATATGATTTTCAAAATGTAGAAACTTGATATCATGAGATTTAAAATTTTTGCTCCTGCCATAACAGTTACTTTGTGAAAATATCTGTCTTTCTAAAGAAATTGATTTTTAAAAATATTGTTTTAGCATTATAAGTGCCAACTCTTTCTCTTCCAGTGCAAAATGTAATTTTATTTAATTTTAGACATTTAACAATTGGAAATATTCAGCTAATAATATTTAGAATTTTATTCATTCATTGTCACATCTTTAATACTTACAGTTTTGACAAGGATAACAGAAAGGTGCTATGTACCTCTTAGAACACCTTATCAAGAGACAGGTGATGCCTGACCCTAGCCCTTTTTGTGAGGATAATTTTGATCGGTGTGTCTCTAGATGTTCTCAGTTGGATCCATCCATATAAAATTCAATGTCAGCCTTTCACCTAAGTGATTTGGCTGCTATTGATGATGATTCTCAATTTCCACTATTTCATTAGGGGTGAAAAATGGTGATATTCTAATTGTATCATACCTTTCTCATTTATTATTTGGAATACTTTACACTAATCTAGGTGTCATAAAGTATAATTCATAAGAAATGCAGAATAAATTTTTCAATTATTATATTTACAAATGTTTTAAGATTATAACTTGTTTCCAAGCATGTAATAGAGTAATAAGTATGTACTTTATTATAATTATATTAGAATATTTGATGTGTTCCAGTCTCTATTGCATTTATTATTTTTATGCTCATATTGTCCCATTTTTTACTGAAGGCACCTGTTATAATTTTGTTCTGTTTAATATGAGCCCACTAGTCTTTAGAGCTTCCATGTTTTCTTGTATAATAAGATGCTCCAGGCTAATTCTACACATACTCCGCTCCAGATTTGGAATCAGCTATTTATCCAAGGAATCGTGATTCTAATAATGAACGTATTACAAATCACAATCTGGGCACTACACTTTCTCATTACTGCTGAGGTGCTTGTTCTTTATAAAATTTTCAATAAAAAAGGAATAAGAACTCATGTCTTTTTTTTATATATATATACCATGGCTGACTTGAAGCTATCAATATGGCATCACTTAAAACAGATTTGAAAGATGCATCGCCACACATTGGTATGTAATATTTTCACCGTACACATTCAATAGATATAAATAGCCTCAACATCATAGACGTTAGAAAAATGTAGTAAAATAATTGGGAATTGATGAGATTTTTAGTATTCCTTACCTTCATTTGAAAATATAATTTATATAATTATGTGGCTATATAATTTATTTTTTAAAATGGCTATATGTAACACTGGGCTCACAAAATTACTGAAAATTCAACAGTAAGCTCAAACAAACCACTCTATTATGTGTGCATGAGAATAAAAGTGCCCTAACCAGTTTGGCTCAGTGGACAGAGCATTGGCCTGTGGACTGAAAGATCCCAGGTTCAATTCCAGTCAAGGGCATGTACCTTGGTTGCGGGCATATCCCCAGTAGGAGGTATGCAGGAGGCAGCTGATCGATGTTTCTCTCTCATTGATGTTTCTAACTCTCTATCCCTCTCCCTTCCTCTCTAAAAAATCAATAAAATATATTTTAAAAAAAGAATAAAAGAGATAATACAGGACATTAGAGTACTAATTTGATTTTTCATGGTATTTAGCAATTATTGTAACATTTTTATGTGTGAAAATGCTATTATGATAGTGTCAAAAAAAGAGGCCTTGTTTTTTAATGATATAAACTGAGTATTAAAAATCCATTACCGTTGTAATTCTTGAGCTTTTATATGTGACCTCTTAGTATTCTTTCTGAAGGTTAAGTGTGTATTTTTATTTCCCAGAGTTCTAAAATTTCATAAAGATATATCACATTTGCAGCATTGTATACTTCCTTTTCCCCAGTAATCAGTAAACCCTTTCAATCTGCACTGTTAATTTTTCCCATTTTAATAAAATTTCTTGACTAATTTTTATAAGACATTTCTTATCTTTGCAACCCCACCACTCAGAAGGATGACTTCTTGACTATTTGGACTGATCCTCATAAATATTCTTCTCATTGTGGGGGGTTGCTTTTGTAGCAATTTATTTTCTTCATGCCATATTGCTTAAGTTTTACCTTAATATTTTATATTTAATTTTTAATTTCCTTTTCTAGATACATAGATAAATAGATAGATAGGTATATTTCTATCTTTATTTCTATCTCCGTTATGGATAGAAAAAGACATGAGAGGAGATAGAGAGTGAGGGAGAGAGGAGTATGCATTACTAGTATATTGTTTTCTCCTTTAGTCCTATTTTGGTCTTTGAGAACTTGTGCCCAAATGTCAATATAATGGGATTTCAAGGATGAATGAATACAAAGGCACATAATCAACCTGCCACATTTAAACAAAAGGCACGCTCATATTTAATACATCCTAACCTACTTTCCTTACCCACAACCTTATCTTTCTTTGCTTTAAGGTCTTATTTGTCCCTTTTTACTATTTCATTTATTCATTTATTTCTTTCATTGACATTCTTGCCAACAATATACAAAATATTTGTGGGACTTTCTATTCAAGACCATTGACATACTTCTTCATCCTACTTTTCACTTCTCATATTTTATTTTACTGACTTTTTTGTTTTCACTGTGACATTTTATAGATACAATATTTTCAAATATGTACAATTTAAATAAAAATATTTAAATAAAAACCTTCCACACTACTAACAAGAATTCAAGTACCATGAAAGCCCAGTATGCTGCACCCCAAAATATTCCATTCTCTCTTTCCTCTAAAAGTTAGCTCTATCCTAAATTGTGAACTTATCCTTCCTTGCCGGGGTCCAACCCCAGCGGGTCCAGGGGTTCCCCAAAGGTGTGGACGGAGTCGGCGAAGAAGGAATGTCACGGAGACAGCGTTCAGTTGATCAGCAGCCTAGCCAGGATCTCCAGCCCGGATCTCCAGAGAGGTTCTGTTTCGGATCTCCAGCGAGGTTCTGTAGCCATGTTCCCTCGCTAGGTTCTCCAGCCAGGTTCTGTCCAGGCTCTCCAGTCAGGTTCAGTGTCCAGGTTCCAGTCAGGTTCTCCTGCCAATCTCTGTAGTCAGGTTCAGTCCAGGATCCCTTGCCATGTTCTCCCGCTAGGCTCTGTCTCTAGGCTCCGAGGCCAGTCCCGGTCCAGGATCCTCTGGCATGCTCTCGCCAGCGAAGTTCTTCTGTCTCTAGGCTCCGTGTAGGTTCTGTCTTCTGATTTCTGTCTCCTGAGTTCTGAGTTCTGTGTCTTTCTGTCTTGTTACAACTGTATTTATACCAGTTGATTCAATCCTATCAATCTCTATTACAAAGGTTAGGGCGTTTCTTATCTCCATTCCAGGGAGAAAAGATTATGTAGTTTAAGCATGATTGTTCGTAGTTAAAGGGATTAATTACCCGCCTGGCACTTAGTTGAGGGGTTTTATTCCCTCCCTAACTTCAGGGGAAAATCCCTACCTGGGGATTCAACCTTTCTCGGAGAGGTGACTTTGGTTAAAACACAGCGCCAAGAAGGTGAGCAAACATATTAAGAACCGTATGCCATATATGCCAGGTCCCTTGAAACAGCAAGGATGGACCGGCTCCCGGCAAATTCCCCCTTTCTTATTTTTTAAAAGCAGGCATTAAAAAGAAAAACCTGAAACGCTCTCTTGTATCCATTTTAAGAGTAGGATTGGCGCTTTCTGCTATTACCTGAGTCCTGATCTATCACCCCAGGGAGAGCTTGCCAATCCTGCACTTTCCCGGGGTGGAAAGGCTGCAGTGGGGTTAAGGATAAGGCTCCTTGGGCCTACCTTCTCCCATGCCTCTACATTTACCTTTCCTTCCTCAGAAAAGCATGGACGTATTTCTTGTATAAAATGTTCTGTCTGACTGGGAGTAACCTTAATTCCTCTGCTAACAAGCATATATGTTAAAAGATCAATACGGAGTCTTTTTTCTTTAGACTCAGTATGGCACATCTTCTTAATCTAAAGATCAATACAGAGTCTTCTTTCTTTGGACTCAGTATGGCACATCTTCTCAATCTAAGAATCAATACAGAGTCTTCTTTCTTTGGACTCAGTATGGCACATCTTCTCAATCTAAGTTCTGTACTATCCACCTTCTTACCCTACTTATCCTCTATAGGGGGGTCTGTAGCACCCTGGTGGAGTCCTATCCGTCCCGAGTGTGGGGTTCTCAATGGGGGGGGGCTTACCTAAGGGAATCCTGTTCCAGGGGTTCCCAAAGGTGTGGACGGATTCGGCGAAGACTGTCCACCCTCTTCCTACGGTGGAGTCTGATCCGTCCCGAGTGTGGGGGTTCTCAATGGGGGAGGGGAGCTTACCTAGGGGAATCCTGTTCCAGGAGTTCCCAAAGGTGTGGACGGAGTCGGCGAAGACTATCCACCCTTTTCCTATGGTGGAGTCCTATCCATCCCGAGAGTGGGGCTTACCTAGGGGTCCCTGTTCGGGCGCCATATGCCGGGGTCCAACCCCAGCGGGTCCAGGGGTTCCCCAAAGGTGTGGACGGAGTCGGCGAAGAAGGAATGTCACGGAGACAGCGTTCAGTTGATCAGCAGCCTAGCCAGGATCTCCAGCCCGGATCTCCAGAGAGGTTCTGTTTCGGATCTCCAGCGAGGTTCTGTAGCCATGTTCCCTCGCTAGGTTCTCCAGCCAGGTTCTGTCCAGGCTCTCCAGTCAGGTTCAGTGTCCAGGTTCCAGTCAGGTTCTCCTGCCAATCTCTGTAGTCAGGTTCAGTCCAGGATCCCTTGCCATGTTCTCCCGCTAGGCTCTGTCTCTAGGCTCCGAGGCCAGTCCCGGTCCAGGATCCTCTGGCATGCTCTCGCCAGCGAAGTTCTTCTGTCTCTAGGCTCCGTGTAGGTTCTGTCTTCTGATTTCTGTCTCCTGAGTTCTGAGTTCTGTGTCTTTCTGTCTTGTTACAACTGTATTTATACCAGTTGATTCAATCCTATCAATCTCTATTACAAAGGTTAGGGCGTTTCTTATCTCCATTCCAGGGAGAAAAGATTATGTAGTTTAAGCATGATTGTTCGTAGTTAAAGGGATTAATTACCCGCTGACCGGCTCCCGGCACTTCCTGTGCTGAAAATAATATTTATTTCATTCTGTTTTTATATGAATGAAATAATAATGTGTATTCTTTTGTGACTTGATCCATTCACACAGTATAATGATTTAGCGATATACTCATACTGATGCATTTCGCTAAATTTCATCAATTCTATTGTATGTACATACCAAAATTTATTAAGTCATTTTATGATTGATGGATATTTGTATTTCTAGATTTTTTTCTACTGTGTAAGATACAGTGATTTATTTGTGGGTCTCTTGGTGTATATGTTTAAGAATTTATATAGAGCATAAACATATTGTTAAATAAGGATAATATGTGAATGATTTGATTACATTCAGAGAAGTTCTTAATGATAAGAACATACAAATTTTCAAGTTAATGGATAATTACAAAGTTTTACCAAAGTAGCTTAGTAGCAATTTACATCTTCATCAGCTGCATAAGACATTAACTTGATAGAACTTTTCCAGAAATTATTATATTAATAAAATGATACTGACGGTATTCATCCTTGGGGTCTCAGATGTTTTTTTCAGTCTCCTGTAAAACTCATTACCTCGAGGGGTAGAAGTATGGAGCCCCAGCCTTTATCAATTATTCCCCAGGCCTGATATTTTTGGGATCGGCAGAGCCTCCCTAGTGAAAGCCATGCTTGCATGAGCTTACACACTAGACTTTCTGATTTTAATTTTTTTCATATGTGCAGAAATTGAAATTATTTTTCTTAGCTGTTTCATCAGCACATAATTGTTTAGACAGTTCAGAATATAAAGTCTGTTATATTGCAATAAATAGAAGGTTGAACCAAGAGTGTCCACCTCAGGTAATTGGGGAGGCTGAGCCACTGGGCCCTATAGGACATCTAGCACACAAAGCCACTCTAGCAACACAGGGAAACATAAAAAATGTGGAGACAAAGAAACAGGTCACAAATGACAGAAATGGAGGAAAGAAAACTACTGGCTATAGAGTTCAAAACCACACTGTTAAGGTTTTTCAAGAACTTTCTAGAAACCACTGATAAATTTAGTAAGACCCTCAAAAAGGCTGGTGCGACCTCCAATAAATGTAGTGAGACCCTCAAGAAATCTAGTGAGACCCTTGAGGTTATGAAAAAGGACCAATTAGAAATTAAGCATTCACTGACTGAAATAAAGGATATTATGCAGAGTTTCAACAGCAGACTAGAGGATCGCAAGAATCAAGTCAAAGATTTGAAATACGAAGAAGCAAAAAACACCCAACTGGAAAAGCAAAATGAAAAAAGAATCCAAAAATACGAAGATAGTGTAAGGAGTCTCTGGGATAGCTTCAAGCGTACCAACATCCGAATTATAGGGATGCCAGAAGAAGAGAGAGCAAGATATTGAAAACCTATTTGAAGAAATAATGACAGAAACTTCCCTTACCTGGTGAAAGAAATAGACTTACAAGTCCAGGAAGTGTAGAGACCCCCAAATAAAAGGAATCTAAAGAGGACCACACCAAGACACATCATAATTAAAATGCCAAGAGCAAAAGACAAAGAGAGAATCTTAAAAGCAGCAAGAGAAAGACAGTCAGTTACCTACAAGGGAATACCCATACGACTGTCAGCTGATTTCTCAACAGAAACTTTGCAGGCCAGAAGGAAATGGCAAGACATATTCAAAGTGATGAATGTCAAGAACCTACAACCAAGATTACTTTACCCAGCAAAGCTATCATTCAGAATTGAAGGTCAGATAAAGAGCTTCACAGATAAGGAAAAACTAAAGGAGTTCATCACCACCAAACCAGTATTAAATGAAATGCTGAAAGGCATCCTTTAAGAAGAGGAAGAAGAAGAAAAAGGTAAAGATACAAATTATGAACAACAAATACACATGTATCAACAAGTGAATCTAAAAATCAAGTGAATAAATAATCTGATGAACAGAATAAACTGGTGATTATAATGGAATCAGGGGCATAGAAAGGGAGTGGACTGACTATTCTTGGGGGGGAAAGGGATGAGGGGGATGCGGGAAGAGACTGGACAAAAATCGTGCACCTATGGATGAGGACTGTGGGGCAAAGGGGGGGTGAGGGCGGAGGGTGAGGAGGGAACTGGGTGGAGGCGAACTTTGGGGGGGAAAAAGAGGAACAACTGTAATAATAACAATAAAGGTTTAATTTTAAAAAAAATAGAAGTTTGCTTTATTATGTTTTAGGTGGAATCAAGGAACAATAAAATCTCACAAAAAAGATTGGAATTAAAAAATTCTAAATTGTTCCAATTCTTTATTTGTGTTGTATTACCATGCCTTACAGTAACACTAACAAACCTGCAAAAATAAAAGAGATTTATCAATAGGCACATCTTTAACCCTCTGTCTTTTCTTTGCCTTTATATGGATATCCTATATAATAAACAGCCAGAGACTAGACTGCCACGGTCCTTGCTGGCTGACCCCACCCCCAAGCAAGTGGTTAGGGGCAATCAGGTATGCAGGCAGAGTGATTAGGGGTGATCAGGTAGGCAGACCTGCAGTTAGGGGTGATCAGGTAGGCAGGCCAACAGTTAGGGGTGATCAGGTAGGCAGGTCAGCAGTTAGGGGTGATCAGGTATGCAGATGGCCTCTCGCAGGGCTGGCCCTGGCCCCCAACAAAGGAATAGGGAGGCCTGGTCAGCCAAGCTATTGCACCCCAGAGGGAGGCCACCAGTGGCAAGCAGTGGCAGCAGCAGGGGTGGGGCCAGGCTTAGGTGCCGGGGTCCTACCCCAGCAGGTCCAGGGATTCCCAAAGGCATAGACGGAGTCGGCGAAGAAGGAATGACACGGAGACAGCATTCAGTTGATCAGCAGCCTAGCCAGGATCTCCAGCCAAGTTCTTGTCTCAATCTCCAGAGAGGTTCTGCTTCGGATCTCCAGCGAGGTTCTGTAGCCATGTTCCCGCGCTAGGTTCTCCAGCCAGGTTCTGTCCAGGTTCTCCAGCCAGGTTCAGTCACCAGGTTCTAGTCAGGTTCTCTTGCCAATTTCTGTAGTCAGGTTCAGTCCAGGATCTTTTGCCATGTTCTCTTGCTAGGTTCTGTCTCTAGGTTTTGAGGCCAGTTTCTGTCCAAGATCTTTTGCCATGTTCTCTCCAGCGAAGTTCTTCTATCTCTAGAGAACGTTCTGTGTAGGTTCTGTGCCTAGGTTCTGAGTGTAGGTTCTGTGTTCTGAGTTCTGTCTCTTGCTGTCTTGTTGCATCTGTATTTATACCAGTTTATTCCAATCCTATCAATCTCTATTCCAAAGGTTAGGGCGTTTCTTATCTCCATTCCAGGGAGTAAAGATTATGTAGCTTAAGCATGATTGTTCGTAGTTAAAATGATTAATTACCCGCCTGGCACTTAGTTGAGGGGTTTTATTCCCTCCCTAACTTCAGGGGAAAATCCCTACCTGGGGATTCAACCTTTCTCGGAGAGGTGACCTTGGTTAAAACACAGCGCCAAGAAGGTGAGCAAACATATTAAGAACCGTATGCCATGTATGCCAGGTCCCTTGAAACAGCAAGGATGGACCGGCTCCCGGCACTTAGGGATGCTACCCGAGGGGTCCCTGATTGTGAGAGGGTGCAGGCCAGGATGAGGGACCCCTCTGAGTGCATGAATTTTTGTGCACTGTGTCTCTAGTAGTAATAGTATTAACCTTGTAAAATCTTAGAAAAGTGTTTAATAATTTTTAGCTATTATTGAGACCATCATATTCTAGGATGAAAAGCATGTAAATGGAAATATATCCTATCTAATAATAGACAAACATGGTAATTGACCATACCTCCGCTATGCTTCCCATTGGCTTATCAGCAGGATATGCAAATTAACTGCCAACAAAGATGGCGGCCGGCAGCCACACAGCTGAAGCGAGCAGGAGGTTTGCTTGCTCCAATGATGGAGGAAGCCAAGGTTCCCTGCCTGCCACGGCCTGGCTCTGAGCTCCGGAAGCAATGATGTTTCGATTATAGAAGCTAAACAAACCCTAAATACCTGCTTTCAGACAGCCGTGGCCTCAGAGCTTAGAGTGCCAATGATGGCAACAGAGTTTCAATTATAGAAGCTAAACAAACCCAGATACCTGCTTGTAGCCAGCTGCGGCCTCAGAGCTATAGCTGGCTCTCAGCTCCAGTGACAGCTATAGAAGGTAAATAATTCCCCGGATAAAAAGAAAAAGAAAAAAGGGAGAGTCTGGGAGCTTCAGTCGCCCACCAGTCTGAAAACGGCTCTCAGCCCCTTACCCAGACTGGCCCGGCACCCCAGTGGGGACCCCCACACTGAAGGGGGTGTGACCAGTTGCAAACAGCCATCAGCCCCTCACCCATGCTGGCCAGGCACCCAAGCAGGACCCCCACCCTGATCCGGGACACCCTTCAGGGCAAACCAGCCAGCCCCCACCCGTGCATCCGACCTCTAGCCTATATAGTAAAAGGGTAATATGCAAATTGACCCTAACAGCAGAAAGACTGGGAATGAGTGGTCACTGTGACACACACTGACCACCAGGGGGCAGACGCTCAATGCAGGAGCTGCCCTCTGGTGGTCAGGGTGCTCTCACATGGGAGGAGCTCTGCTCAGCCACAAGCCAGGCTGATGGCTGCCCAAACAGCAGTGGTGGTGGGAGCCTCTCCTGCCTCCTCCGCAGCACTAAGGATGTCCGACTACAGCTTAGGTCTGCTCCCTGCTGGGAAGTGGACATCCCCTGAGGGCTGCTGGGCTGCCAGAATGATGTCTGATTGCCAGCTTAGGCCCAATCCCCTGGTGAGCAGGCCTAAGCCAGCAAGTGGTCACCCCCGAGGGGTCCCAGACTGCGAGAGGGCACAGGCCGGGCTGAGGGACCCCCTACCCTCGAGTGCACAAATTTTTGCACCAGGCCTCTAGTGTTACTGTAAATGTCTAAAAGAAGTCATTGAAAAATCTTTCTTATTTTCTTGCTCTCACACTCAGTTTCTCATAATCACACACACAATTATACATGCCCTTTGGAATTCATGGGGAGAAAAACTGAATTTCGTACAATAAAACTTAAAGTTGCTTTAAAATAACAGCAAAATTACATGCCAGTATTGTAAGATATTTAAAGAATTAATTTTCTTTATAACTAATCAATATTTGCAGAGCCTGAAAAGACATGTCCCTCAGAAACAAAATAAAGGACAGTGTTTAGAATATGCAAGCTGAGGTATAGGCAATCATTCTAAACAAAAGAAAACAAAATCTCAATAGTTTTAGAAAATCCTTATCATTGAAGTCTTTATGTTAAAACTTATTCTTAATTCTAACCTCGTTCTTTGAATGGTTAACATATAGCTGGGCCAATCCATCATTCAGAAGCCTACTTGAGTGCATACTATCTGCCCAGCGTGAGAGCAGCAGAATCAGATATCTCTGACATTTTGATTGCTTGGTCTGATTTTCTGTCACCTGTCTTTCAGGCTCCCCTAGAGAGAGAAGTAGCAAGGTCCCCTGGAAGTAGCAGGGTCCGTACCTTCCGGGAAATTTTAATGAGACCTAGCAGTTCAGACTGACAGCCTACAATCACAGCTGATTTTTATTGGATTTCTTTTAGAATGAGCATTGGTTTTATATATATATATATATATATATATATATATATATATATATATATATATATCCTTTATCTTCATTTTTACATAATTTGTTTTTATATATTTTACATAAAAAGTATTAAAACCTTGAGTTTTAGGTGAATGATTGTAGTAGACTCTGACCTCCAGTGATAGTATAAAATTATTACTTTTTGGTTTTAGAACAATTTGTCTGAAATTGAAATGCAAACTTAAAAATGTTGTTCACCTTTAAAATACTAATAGGGAAAAATCTAAAATAATACCCCAAATTTTACTTACAATTGTTATTTTCCAGTTTACATCGTTTCATTTCTTCAGTGTTAACCTTAAAATTTAGAAGCCTTTTTTTAATAGGATTTTTTTCTTTAGTTGTATTTCTTCTCTAATCACCTTATTTTATCGAATTTATCTTATACTAAATTCTTCACTCTTATCTGTTTGTTTTTCCACAAAGCTAGGTTATTTTTAATTTTTGATATTATTAATGCTTATTTAATATATCATTACCCTACCATATAGTTTTGAGAAACAATTTAGGATTCAGATCAAGATAATGCAATTGTCATGCACACAATAAAAATCCCTTTACTTGTAGTTAGTCCTAAAGTGGCTCTCCAGCTCAAATGCCTTAAATTTTAAACTTTGTGATCAAGAATATAAAGAAAGGGTATCAGATTGAAAGACATTAGAAGGTTGAGGCGGAAGCTACATATTAAAAAAATAGAGGCACAATCTTTAACTATACTTCTTAGGAGGAAAGGATCTAGATTTTGTGGTAGCTGAAGACTATACAGTGTGGGTATACTTTGATAAAAAGAAAAGTATATTAGTAAAAAAAATGTGGGGGCCCTCCAAATACAAAATTTGGAAAGCCACCATGCTGATTAGAGACCCAAAAGCTTAACCTTTACATGATTCATGATATATCTGATTCTGCTCTTGCATGAAATTTCTAGTAAGGATAATTTTAGATAGACTGTATTGTCTGTAAGCTTGGCACTGTCTAATATATCTAATTGATGAGAAAGAAATCTCATACTAAAATACATGACATTCTGAGACTTCTTAAAATTATTCTAAAACCATAAATTGTGGTGAACTTAGGCATTATATCACATTTACAGGTGATAAAATTGGCATATTTCGTTATGGGAGACTAGGGAAAGCTAAGGTAGTAGAAATGAGGCAACAAGTGGAGAGTAGGATTGTAATGGGAAGACAAGATAATGCATCAAGAGACAAAACTCCACAGAAAAATAATGGGGGTTTTATATAAAATGTGTAAATAATTTTAGGACCTACTTAATTGATAATAAAAATAACCTTTATATAAAGGAGGCATAAACTCCCAAATGCAAAACTGGTAGCAAAAGCACTGTCATTTTTAAACACAAAAATAATATGTTAAATGGCTGAGATTTAATGAGAAACCATTCACTTTATTATCAGATGCGAGTCTTGAGGGAAAACTGAAGAATATATTTTATGGGTCTTTTCCTTGGCCTATATTTGACCTGCTTTTTTTTTTTTTTAATTCAAATGTCACACTTTTTTTTTCACCCCTTGAAATGACAGATTCATCTTTTAATGACTTAATCCGAGGGTTAGTAATTCTACATAGAAGCATAAGTCCATGAAGATAGGGTAAATCAAGAAAAGAGAGACTTATAAAAAAGAAATGATTGGTATTATAAAACTGATTCAGAAAAGTGTGAGTGTATCAAAGGGGCAAATAATTCTGTACTATGTTACGCAGTGAAGTGAAGTAACCATATTATAAATATGATTATGCTTCTTGAGATAACATTGACTTGATTGTAAACTGACTTGAATATTATCATTAGAAAAGCATTTTAAATTAAAATGTATAAGAACTAGGCTTGTGAATAGACTGGTTGAGAATCTTCAATTCTTAAGCCAAAATAAATTATTGTGTGCTTCTAAGAAAGTTTTAAACAATCATAATGCCCAAGTCAAAACAATAGATTAAAACAACAGATGGGCAATTTATTTCACAGATCATATGGCTACAAATCACAAGCACCCACCTGGAAAACTAGGGTGCATTGATGTGATGTGACAACTAAATTATTTGTTTTACATAGTCGAATGGTGAACTTTTACTTTTGATTGGAATTAAGAAAAACAGACAAAATATTGTAATGGAATAATTAAAATTGGTTCATAAAGCCAAAATTTTTAAAAGCTACTAGAAATTTATCAGTTCCTACTTATAGGGAAGTATTCATTTAAGTTACCTATTGTGAAATATTTTAGTAGAAGTATTAAATGTTTATACACCAATGGTTTACTTAGGATAGCTATCATAGAAACCTATGTTACATATAAAGGCAAGTACGAAATATGTCAGTAGTATTTTACAACTACACTGTTCATTAATGAATGTAGTTATATAAAATTAGATAGGACTCTTTGCCCATGTTTTCAGCCCAAATTTAGGAAATAGAATATTTTCCTTTGACTTTTGAACCTCCTGTTAAATTGATAAAAAGAGATGAAAATTGTTTTGTTAAATATGCTAAATTATTATACTAATGTAAAATAACAATAGAGCAGATTTATAACAAAGAGATTATTTTAAATGTCCAGGTTATTTCAATAGTTACAGATTCTTGTATTATTACCTCTCAAAAAAATAAAAAATGGAAACAAACAGCTTTGAAACGCATGTTGTTCCAGTTAAATTTCTTACATATTATAGATGTGTAAATTTTGAGTAGTACTTGAACAGCAATTTAGTTTGGGATGGAAAGCATAGAATAGTGGCCTAATACAGAATTGGACCAACCCTTTAGTCCCAATGCTGTTACAGGTGAACACCCAGGGGAGGTAATGGCCTTGCAAGCCTATGGTGTTTTGTGTGATTTTTCCTGCAACATGCCAGTGGCCTGTATTGTCTTATTTTAGGGTCTATCTGTATTTCTTATTCCTAAAATTTTATATTTTTGTGTAATGGAAATCTAACAGTAATGAAAAGGCAAGAATAGTATCAGGAGTCAAAAGAATACCAAAGATTTAGTAGGATGCTATAGGAACAAAGGCCAAGTAGCAGAGATAATATTCCACATATCCTGCAGGTGGCCCAAGATACTTTGCACACAGAAAACCTAAACCTTTACTCTGAGAGTAAAGACTTTATAAAGAAATAGGGAGTTGTAATCCTTTCCAATCATTTCAGAAACAACAAGTTGAAAAACACAAATAGAAAAATATAAATTGAGTAAGGATTTGTTTTTTACATACTATCACCTTCCAGGTCCCTTCTTCTTTCTCCCTCTACACACACACACATACACAGCTATTGCTAAAATTGCCTTCTCTGCTAGTGACAGGCTAGGCTCAGGGGAATTTGTTTGCATTTTGATGTGTTTCTTTCAGCCCTCATTTTCAAAGGAATAAAGGGACAGCTTCTCCCGCTAGTGATAATTCAGGTTATAGATATGATTGACTCCTTAGTTACATATGCTATGATGATAATATACAGTATAATTGTTGGAATCCAATAAGTTTCTTAAAGAATATGTAAGCAACAAGACCAAACCACCAACTTACAAAGTAATTATGCCAAGTAAACTCAGTGTCTCTGTGTGTATTGGTATTTACCGTTGCAAAGTTAATTATGAAATCCTCTATTTGGTGAGAAGATTGGAGGAGGGACCCCAGAAGTTTTTAAAAATATATATATATATATATGGTAACCTTTAAAAATAAAGACTGAAAATAATAAATTGACCAAAAAAATGTACTAAAAGAGATATATCTGTGATGGGAATGTTCATATTCAGTGGGTGAGTGGTAAAATTTAAGTGCTACAAAACTCTAGGGAGATGATTAGTTCAGGAAACAGAAAATAAGAGTATCCATGTTTCTGCCCACATGGGGCATAACTTCATACAAGGGCCTAATCTGGAGGTAATTTTTTGTGATAACTGGGAACAGAATTTGATGATTTCTACTATCACTGTCAGGAAGCAAAAGCAGGGCAATTTTACTTGCCCCAAATAATGCGTAACACATCTGCAGTGGAGATATACAGGGCTATATTTAGAAAAAAGTGAAAATATTTAAGTAGGTATTATTAAAATATAATAGGAGGCTGCAAATCTCTGTAGAAATACCAATTTATTCTTACTAATAAATACTGAACTCTGAGCTATATAGAAACAGGGCTTGAGGAATTTTGACAGAAAGTAATAATAAAATGATCCCAGGGTAGGAAGCTCATGCTAGCATAAGCAGCCAGGAATATCAGAAGGAATTAACAAAGAGAAGAAAAACAGGTTAAATCCAACAAGTCATTACTTTGTCACCTCTTGTGACTGACATTTGGAGTTATTCGGCAAGTAGGGAATTGGCAATCATTATTAGTGCACCTACTGCTTATCAGATTGTTTTTTATTAGTTTCAGTAAGATTTAGAGTACTCTATTCATAATGAATTCATCCTTCTTTTCAACTTTTTTTCTTGTCCTGGGACAGAAAAAATGAGCCCCTGACCATTGAGAGCAGGTCTGGATCTGTCAGCTCCCAGGATTTTATTTTGCTGACTCAGTCCTGGCGCTCACAGCTAGACTGTGGTGTGTTGCTGATGAACATAAACTATTTCACAGAACACTGACATCAGACAAGGCTATTCTATGACTGTGATTGATCTAGATAAAAACAAGCCCATCTGTAATCAAGTTTGAGCACAAACAGAAACCAGAACTTTGTCCAAACCACAGATATGCCAAGTAACCCCTGAGCTATTCTGAGTGACTCCTGCTTCCTAAGAAATTATTTTTTTAACAGAGTTTTATTTTCCTTCCTTCTAGATGCATACTTGTTATAGTCACCTTTCACCAACACCAGAGAGATGTTACCGGACAGCCCCCTGAGTCAGTGGGAGAGGGCTATGCCAAACCCCTTTCCTTGTCTTCTCATATAAATGAATTTATATGAGGGACTTGGTGCTGTGAAAAGCCAATTTACTAAAGCAATTAAAGCATGCACCTTTATTAAAGAAGCAACGCAAGCAAACCTATACATCTCAGCTAATCTGAAAAGCAGGTTGGGTGGGAGTCTGGGGAGTTAGAGACCCTCTTATCTATAGGCTTCAAAATTCCTCTGCTGACTGTTTTGGCACACATTAATTCTCAAGGTCCCTTTTTACTTTTTTTGTGGCATTCCAAGAAATCATGAGAAGCAACTTTGTCTTGCGAAGCCTTGAACTGCTGGCTTCTTTGCTTAGGGAGTAAGACTGCCCTTTTTTCCTTTCTGCAGTTTTACTCTCTAAGCATTCTGCATTCTCCCCTCTCTTTCTGCATTCTTTCATTTCGGAGGATTTTTAACTATTTGTTCTTCTGTCCTTGGCTGGGGAAGGTAATGGTTATTAGTTACAAGTTGGCTGCCAATTGCTCACACTGTCTGGCCTTGTTTTAAGTTTCCTTCTCAGTTTCCCTTTTCCTCCTGCCCTGGAATCCTGTAACATATTGATATACTACTGCTTCTTCCTGACCGGATAGAATCATAACAAAGACTCTTCCTTGACCTCACTCCTAAAACATATAACACAAACCCAAATCCTAGAAGTTCTTTCTAACATAACACCCTCTTTCCCCACAGTGTGAGGTCACCATTGTATAGTTCAATACACCAAGTTAAGTGAATACTTAGTGGTATTTGGCTAGAGGGCATTGACAGACATCATAAAGAGAAAGTCATTATAAGTTTCCCTTCCCCGTCCCCCTGATGTCATAGATAATACAGAATAATTTGCTTACTCATTATAGTCAAGATTCTGGTGCCTGAGAATGGCTTACCTAGTTGTCTATTAATTCATGGATACATGTTTCTTAATGATTAATAGGCCTAAACTATAGTGATGATGTGCAGATATTTGTAATTCGTTGACTCCCTGCATTCCTCATATATGAATGTATACTATTCCAAGTAAAGCCTTACTACATTCTTGAATAAATAATAGTCGCTGATTTTTACAAAAAGATTCCAAAAGAAAATCGATGCTTTTGAAAAAAAAAAAAAGGAAACTAATACAGTAAGTTCTGATGTAATGCATTTTTTTTTTTGCCCAAAAAATGGCTCACCAAAAAATTTAAGAGAGCCTATGTATGATTCCTGCTCATGTATTTTAATGACTTATTTTTGGTAACCTATTTTCAAAGTCTGTGCAGAGCATTTGAGACACTGCTATTTTGTCCCTTTCACACCCACTTGTCAGGTGCCGGGGTCCAACCCCAGCGGGTCCAGGGGTCCCCAAAGGTGTGGACGGAGTCGGCGAAGAAGGAAGGACACGGAGACAGCGTTCAGTTGATCAGCAGCCTAGCCAGGATCTCCAGCCAAGTTCTGGTCTGGATCTCCAGAGAGGTTCTGTCCAGGTTCTCCAGTCAGGTTCAGTCACCAGGTTCTAGTCAGGCTCTCCTGCCAATCTCCGCAGTCAGGTTCAGTCCAGGATCCCCTGCCATGCTCTCTCGCCAGGCTTTGCCTCCAAGCTCCGAGGCCAGTCCCTGTCCAGGATCCTCCGGCATGCTCTCGCCAGCGAAGTTCTTCTGTCCCTAGAGAACGTTCTGTGTAGGTTCTGTGCCTAGGCTCTGTCTCTCTTGGTCCTGTCTTCCAAGCCCTGTGTTCTAAGTTCTGTGTTCTGAGTTCTGTCTTCTGAATTCTGTGTTCTAAGTTCTGAGTTCTGTGTGTTTCTGTCTTGTTACAACTGTATTTATACCAGTTGATTCAATCCTATCAATCTCTATTACAAAGGTTAGGGTGTTTCTTATCTCCATTCCAGGGAGAAAAGATTATGTAGTTTAAGCATGATTGTTCATAGTTAAAGGGATTAATTACCTGCCTGGCACTTAGTTGAGGGGTTTTATTCCCTCCCTAACTTCAGGGGAAAATCCCTACCTGGGGATTCAACCTTTCTAGGAGAGGTGACCTTGGTTAAAACACAGCACCAAGAAGGTGAGCAAACATATTAAGAACCGTATGCCATATATGCCAGGTCCCTTGAAACAGCAAGGATGGACCGGCTCCCGGCAGTCAGGTTATTTTTTATTCCGTAGATTATTTACAATTTCACATTTGTACACCTTTAGAGAGGAAGTGAAGCATAGAAATACAACATGGCTTCACAGGTCGGGCATGTAAGCTGGAGTAAGACTGCCAGGCTTAGAATGCTCCATCTATCATGTAACCTCATCAAAGTTATTTTTCATCTATATATCCAATTAAGAGATAAGTTCAATATCAACTGCAGCTGTAAACTGTAAAATACATAGGAATAAATTTAAGAAGAATCCATAAAATATTTCAGAAGAAAACACTGAAACTTTGCATAAAGACAGTAATTGTATATGAATTCATAGAGACACAAAGACAGAAAATGTCAATAATATAAAGATACCAGACTCTACAAAATAATCCCAGCCAGGACTTATTGGATATATGGTTGTATAGATATGTTTAAATATATTAATAATAAATTATAGAATTAGAGACTTTTTATTAAGTAATATGTTAAATTTATATTATATTCCAAAAATATGGGGCTAATATGAAGGAGCATTACTGGGTGGAGGCAGATTGTATAGGTTATTATTTAATTAATTTCATACGGTATTCATACTAAACATATCTATCGAGCAGTTCTTCAATGTGCAATTAATTGCATGCAATTGCATAAAAGTTCATGGATCACATATTATGTTCTGGCCCAGTGGTCGGCAAACTGAAGCTGGCAAGCCACATGCGGCTCTTTGGCCACTTGAGTGTGGCTCTTCCAAAAATTACCACAAAATACCACGTGTGGGCGCACATGTACAGTACGATTGAAACTTTGTGGCCCATGCGCAGAAGTTAGTATTTTGTGGAAGAGCCACACTCAAGGAGCCAAAGAGCCGCGTGTGGCTCGCAAGCCGCAGTTTGCTGACCACTGTTCTGGTCCAATATAGTTTCATAAGAGGATTTAACTTCCTCAAAAGGTTTTATGTATTAAATTCCATCAGTGAAAAAATTGCAAACAAGTGACTACTTTCTTAGAATTATATATTATACTAGGGGCCCGGTGCACAAAAATTTGTGCACTTGGGGGGTCCCTCAGCCCAGCCTGTGCCCTCTCACAGTCTGGGACCCCTCGGGGGATGACCACCTGCTGGCTTAGGCCCGCTCCCTAGGGGATTGGGCCTAAGCTGGCAATAAGACATCCCTCTGGCAGCCCTCAGGGGATGTCCACTTGCCAGTGGGGAGCAGGCCTAAGCTGCAGTCGGACATCCTTAGTGCTGCTGAGCAGGCGGGAGAGACTCCCACCACCACCGCTGTGCTGATAGCCGTCAGCCTGGCTTGTGGCTGAGCAGAGCTCCCCCTGTGGGAGAGCACTGACCACCAGGAGGCAACTCCTGCATTGAGCGTCTGCCCCCTGAAGGTCAGTGTGTGTCATAGTGACCAGTCATTCCCAGTCATTCTGCTGTTAGGGTCAGTTTGCATATTACCCTTTTATTATATAGGATAGAGGCCTGGTGCACGGGTGGGGGCCGGCTGGTTTGCCCTGAAGGGTGTCCCGGATCAGGTGGGTGTCCTGCTGAGGTGCCTGGCCAGCCTGGGTAAGGGGCTGATGGCTGTTTGCAGGCTGGTCATACCTCCTTCAGGGTGGGAGTCCCCACTGGGGTGCCTGGCCAGCCTTGGTGAGGGGCTGATGGCTGTTTTTAGGCTGGTCAAGCCCTCCCCAGTGGGAACCCTCACCCCATGAAGGTTTGGCCAGCCTGGGTGAGGGGCTGATGGCTGTTTTCAGGCTGGCCACACCCCCTTTAGGGTGGGGGTCCCCACTGAGGTGCCTGGCCAGTCTGGGTGAGGGGCTGAGGGCTGTTTTCAGGCTGGCCAAGCCCCTCGGCGACAGAAGCTCCCAGACTTTCCATTTTTTCTTTTTTTAATTCTGGGATTTATTTACCTTCTCTAATTGAAACTTTCTTGCCCTCAGTGGAGCTTAGAGCTAGCTGTGGCAAGCAGGAAGCTTGGCTTCCTCCATCATTAGAGCAACTAAGCCTCCTGCTTGCTCCAGCTCCATGGCTTCCGGATGCCATCTTGGTTGGGTTAATTTGCATATAGTCACTCTGAATTGCTGGTGGGCGTGGATTAAGGCGTAGCGAAGGTACAGTCAAATTGCATGTTTGTCTTTTATTAGGTTAGATTGCTGCACAGTGGAGGACATCAGTACATACTAGGGGTAGACAAACTTTTCCCCTACCAGATAGTAAATATTTTAGCTTTGTCGGCCATGAGATCTCCGATACAACTTTATTCTGCTCTTTTACTCTGAAAGAAACCATGGCTAACATATAAATGAGTAACATGTTGTATTTCAATGATGCTCTTTTAGAAAAATAAGCAGTGGGAAGGACTTGGCCTACAGGACATAGTTTACCAAATCTAGTAAGAGAATATAAAATGTTTTAGGGAGCCGAAACCGGTTTGGCTCAGTGGATAGAGCGTCGGCCTGTGGACTGAAAGGTCCCAGGTTCAATTCCGGTCAAGGGCATGTACCTGGGTTGCGGGCATATCCCCAGTAGGAGATGTGCAGGAGGCAGCTGATCGATGTTTCTCTCTCATCGATGTTTCTAACTCTCTATCTCTCTCCCTTCCTCTCTGTAAAAAATCAATAAAATATATATATATATTAAAAAAACACCAAAAAATAAAATGTTTTAGGGATTTGCTGCTGCTACTACTTAAACTTAACTTTTGGAAAAATACATTCTACTTCTTTACAAGTTAGAATACTCTTTTAGATTCTTTAAAAGAGGACTAGACTATAGCTTTTATCCTTATCAATTTAACAATGATATCTTCACATCCCAAACACAATGTATGTTAATAAATACAACTCTAGGGTAAAGAGTCATTCAAAATTTTAAGTTTATCAATATTATTTTTGTCTGTATTGCTGCAACTTTTCCAAAGATAAGAAAGGAAACCCCAATCTCCAGTTTCTGAACAAGATAAAAATGACTCATTACTATATACTCTGATATAAATATGAAAATAAAATCTGTGGTATATAAAGTAACTTGTTATAAGACATTTCATGATATTATATGTTTAAAGGAGAGGAAAGAAATGGTATTCATATACAAAGTGAATCCTTCATAATTGCTTGGGAAAAGGCTCATGATAAAAAACAAAACAAAACACAAAAACCCAAAACACTTAACCTATAGTGATGTAAGATATATTAGATAAAGGCATTAAGAAATTATTTGTTTTTATTGAATAAACATTTTGTGAGCTTTAATGAAAATATTACTATATTCAACTATTGCACCTCTTATAAGTTAAAGTAGATGTATTTTTTTATTTTTTAAAGATAGTTATGTTCCCTAGGTTTCAGCCCCTGGATGGCAGATTAATTCTTTGTATGAGTTCTTCCAGTTGAATTACCGCAACTTGCTTTCCTTTCTTCCCGATAGTGTCCCAGGATGTCACACATGTTTTCTTGATAGAGAATCAATACTTGCACTTCCATTGCTTTACACTTTGCTCTTGAATGCTGGTCGCTGTCAATTTGGCTTGTGTGGCTGTATGCTCACCGTATTCTCACCTTAGTCATTATCCTCTCTCTACTTTAGTAATCGTGTTTGCAGAGGAAGGTGTATGCTGGAATTTCCCCCTCCATATCTATTCTTCATCTTCGTGGACCTGGGAGTTTGATCTCTGTACACGACAGTACCAGGCCTTCTTTGCTGCCTGCCTTCCAGTTAGGTTTAACCAGTGGGAGGAAAACAAAACAAAACAAAAAACCCAGCAGGAGTTTGGCTATAAGATAGGTCAGAAGGCTTTTCGTCTGCCCTGTTTTTCTCAGCAATGTATTGCTTGCAGTAGTCACCCTATAGGGCCACACCTCACCTGGCTGGTCACTCCCACACAGATATAGTTATCACTGGGCTCCAGCCGCACTCTTCCCTCACTCTGCTCCTTAAATCCTAACAGCCACAGGATGTGGCTGCTGGTCTTTTATTCGTTTTATGCTGCCCGCCACACACTCACATCTTCTCGTTCTTAACATTTCATTTGAAATATCTGTAAATTCTCCCTTTATAAAATTTTCAATAAAATGTCTTGATGCAAGATTAAGAGTTCTTCATGAAATTAGAACACTGCTTTTATTAAATGTTACTGCTGTCATACTAAAGTTTCATTTAGTATTTCGCCTTAAGTTGAAATGTTTTTATAACATAAGATTATATTGTAGCTAAAACCTAGGAGAAATCATTTCCTTACTGAGTGATTTAACAGTGTGTAATAGCTGGGTACTGGGTACAACAACTTGGCGACAACCTGTGAAATGGGTTGCATTCCTTCCCCCCGCCCCTGCCACAATTCTTTTATCACTCTTCATTTTTTAAAATATATTTTCTTGATTTTTTACAGAGAGGGAGGGAGAGGGATAGAGAGTTAGAAACATCGAAGAGAGAGAAACATCAATCAGCTGCCTCCTACACACCCCCTACTAGGGACGTGCCTGCAACCAAGGTACATGACCTTGACCGGAATCGAACCCAGGACCCTTCAGTCCGCAGGCCGATGCTCTATCCACTGAGCCAAACCGGTCAGGGCAATGACTCTCATTTTTAGCGTGATACACTGTGGGTAGAATATACATTTCTACCCCTTTGGACAGTGGGAATTTAAAACAGGCCTCAGTGTACTTGCAAGGTTTTTCTTGTCTACTTGTGTTCCTGCCATTCACTATGATAAGATTCGCTTCATGTAGCTACTTCTCTCAGAATGAGAACCACATGGGGCTCCTCTGATATAGACCTGCTGCCTTGCACTGAGCTGCCCACCTAGAACAACGATTTTTCATCTTTTTCATCTCATGGCACATATAAAACAATTCCTAAAATTCTGTGGCACACCAAAAATATATTTTTCAGATATGACAAAAAATATCTAAACTTTTGATTCATTCACACTGGACTGCTATTGTAGTGTTGGCTGTTGTTGTTGTTTTTAAATTTGGCAATCTAAGGGAAAAAGGTCAGCGTCCCTGACTAAATAGTCAGGTATCACGTGTTCTAAAAATTCTTGCAGAATACCACTTGAAAATCACAGCCCTAACTCACAGACTGTACAAAAAAAACAGTGCTACCTTTTAAAAGCCATTGGAATTTTGGAATTGTTTGTTACACGGCATAATCACAACAATAGTAGTATAATACAAACCCATTATCAGAGACATAATCAAGGAAATTCTGAAGGCTATACACTGTCCGCAAGATGGTGGAACAGATACCCACATTGTGTATCAAAATGCAAATATGCATACATTGGTTTCTACCAGAAAGCATTGCTTTCTAACATCTTCTCTGACAGCTATGGAAAAGAAAAGAAAGAAAAAATTGTGATGCTTCTGGCCTTGGATGAAATGTGTTTGGTATGATGAGGAAACAAATCGTGGATGCTTATATTCTAACTAGTGGCCCAGTGCATGAAATTCATGCAGGGGGATGGGGGTGACCGTCAGCCCGGCCTGCACCCTCTTCAATCTGGGACCCCTTGGGGGATGTCTGACTGTCGGTTTAGGCCCAATCCCACAGGCAGTCGGACATCCCTCTCACAATCCGGGACTGCTGGCTCCTAACTGCTCACCTGCCTGCCTCCCTAAGCACTCTGCCTCCCAGCCTTCTTGCCCCCAACTACCCCCCCCACCAGCCTGATCACCCCCAACTTCCCCCCTTGTTGGCCTGGTTGCCCCCAACTGCCCCCCACTGCCACCTGCTCGCTACCAACTGCCCCCCCCCCCCGCTGCCCTGCTTGCCCCCAACTGCCCTCCCCTCCTGGCCTGATCGCCCCTAACCACCTCTGCCTCAGCCCTGCCACCATGGTTTTGTCCGGAAGGACGTCCAGAAGGTCTCCCAGAAGGTTTCCCTGTCTAATTAGCATATTACCCTTTTATTTGTATATACTTTGAAGGGAATTGAAACTGTGGTTTGTCTCCAGGATTCATTTCGTGAAATAGCCCTTTCAGAATGTATTTTGTTTTGCTTGGTGGTTTTTGGTAACGCCCTCTGTCTCTTGAGAAAGAAGAGTTGAGACTGCTGGAATTCAAGTGATGGCCACTATGTTACACTCAGGTTGTCCTTTAAAAGACCAGAATTCTTGTATTGGTTATGTTTTTGCTTTGGAATAATTCACAACAAAAGTATTAGGGAATGATGAGACAGTAGGGAGGTGGTGGTAACATCTGTCATGGGGCTTTGGAACCAAGTGTGGTGGAGTGGGAAGTGGTAACATGCTGGTAAGGGTGCTGAAGCCTGAGCTGGTTGAAAGTATCTGCAGTGATTTAAATCATTACAAAATGTTCTCTCTACCATGGAGGCAGATCATATTAACGCTTTCTAAAGAGGCAGGAAAATGTGTTGATTTTCCAATGAACTCATGGAACTACACCAAAATGTACCTTTTTTAATGTGAGAAACTTCTAGATGTTACTATTGTGTTTTCTTTCATTAGTAAAACCTGACAAAACTGAGGGGCTTTTTGGGTGTTGGAAAGAGCAACCTTCAAAAGTAATAAGTCAACAAAAACAGTCAAAAACTAATAAAACTAACTCCAGGTGTGATTGAAAGTTGATTTATATAATCATTCTGTGACTATTTTATTAGGAAAAATCTGCATAGAAAAAGATAGTACAATGATAAAACAGTTTGGTATATTTCAATATAAAACTTAAAATATAAAAATAGACTTGATAAAATATTGAGACAGTTACACTATGAAATTTATGTGTAGAACAGGAAAACTGAGAAGATTTAAAAGAAAAATTAAAGAAGGCATTCATTTCACATTCAAACTACATTTGGAAAATCCTTTGCAAACCTTAATTGCAGTTCTCAAATACTGGATCCATACTTCCCTTAAGATGCTATAGTCTGGCAAAGTCATTAACACACCCAGCTCCAGATATGACTCCATTTTAAGTTCAATGGCTGGGGCAACAATAGCCTCATGTCATGTTTGCTGGGAAAGGGTAGCAGATCAGAAGCACTGCTTGATCTCCTTTTCTCCAGGGCTTTCCTTGTCTCTAATTTGTGCCAATCATGTGGAATTAACTTCTTTGTAGCGCTCTCTCTCTCTCTCTCTCTCTCTCTCTCTCTCTCTCTCTCTCTCTCTCTCTCTCTCCCTCTCCCTCCCTCCCTCCCTCTCATTAAACCAAGCAGCAATACATTCTTGTCCCATACAAGATCAGACCATCCCCATAGCCAACCTCTTGTATGTGATTGCCTGTACTCTACTTGCCCCTACCACATGTTTCCAATGACTGCTGAAAAAGAATAGCAAACTGTGTTGGAAAAGTGAATAACCCCTGTTAGAGAAAACCATGGATTTATTTTGTTTTATTGGCATGATTGTTGCTCCCCCTCAGAAATAACAATAACACATACTTGTAATATAAGGTAAGCTGAAAGGAAAGGGTTCTCTCATACTTTGATATTTTTAATTTTAATATTATCTTCAGAGTTCTTTAGAGAATATTTCTTAAATTCATTTTTTGCTTCTCCAATTTTTATTTTTTATCTGACTTCCAAGGCAATATGGGTTTTGGTGTTTTCCTCATCCAAAAAATGAATGAATATATATATATATTTAACAGGTTAGCTTTTACCTTCTCTCCTATGAGTATATCTTTTTTAAAAAATTTAAGGTGTTTATTGTTTAATGTATTACATAAATCTCCTTTTTCCCCCATTGACCTCTCCCCAGCCGCTCCCACCACCGGCACACAGTCTCACCTTCCCCACCCCCCCAATCTGTGTTCATTGGTTATGCTCATATGCATGCATACAAGTCCTTTGGTTGATCTCTTACCCCTTCACCCCCTGCTTTCCCTTATAGGTTGGACAGTCTATTTGATGCTTCTATGACTCTGGTTCTATTTTTGTTCATCAGTTTATGATGTTCATTATATTCTACAAATGAGTGATATTATGTGATATTTATCTTTTTCTGACTGGCTTATTTCACTTAGCATAATGCTCTACAGTTCCATCCATGTTACTGCAAATGGTAAGAATTTCTTCTTTTTTTTACTGCAGCGTAGTATGCCACTGTGTAGATGTACTACAGTTTTCTAATCCACTCATCTGCTAATGGGCACTTTGACTGTTTCCAAATCTTAGCTATGGCAAATTGTGCTGCTCTGAACATAGGGGTGCATATATCCTTTCTTATTGGTGTTTCTGGTTTCTTGGGATATATTCCTAGAAGTGGGATTACTGGGTCAAATGGAAGTTCCATTTTTAATTTTTTGAGGAAACGCCATATTGTTTTCCATAGTGGCTGCACCAGTCTGCATTCCCACCAGCAGTGCACGAGGGTTCCTTTTTCTCTGCATCCTAGCCAGCACTTGTTGTTTCTTGATTTGTGGATGATAGCCATTCTGACAGGTGTGATATGGTACCTCATTGTGGTTTTGATTTGCATCTCTTGGATGATTAGTGACTTTGAGTATGTTTTCATATGTCTCTTGGCCTTCTGTATGTCCTCTTTTGAAAGGTGATTATTTAGGTAATATAAGGTAAGCTGATTGTTTACCTTCCTTTGATTAAGTTGTAGGAGTTCCCTATAAATGTTGGAGATTAAATCCTTATCAGAGATAAATTTGGCAAGTATGTTCTCCCAGGCAGTGGCCTTTCTTATTGTTTTGTTGATAATTTCTTTTGAGTATATCTTTATCAATTAGAAATAGTTTTATGTAAATTTCTGGCATTGATTTTCCCCCTTTGGGATTCAATAAGATATTTTAAACCAGATTTTTATCTTTTTATTTCTCTCTATGCCTTCAATGGCATAATTAAAACTGAGCAATAATTACCACTAAATTTATTATGTGTTGTCTATGTTCAAGACATTGTGTTAACATTTTACTTCCAGGACCTCATTAAATTTTTGCAATACTTCCTGAGGTAAGAATCATTAATAACATCATTAAGATGAGAAACTGGAGTTCTGAGAAGTCAGTAGCTTCCCAAAGAGCCCCTATAATTTACAGGACCAGAATCTGGACAGGGGCTATCTGATTCTAGAGCTTGAGTGTGGCACCATCTCACCAAGAATTTGTTAATGGTTTCCTTTGTCTTTATCACTTTTATGATAAGTTTGAATTTAACTTCTGTGTGATTAATGCCTCACCGTAGGGTGCTGGTAAATATCCTTAAATACATATACATATATAGATATAGATTTATTTTATTACCAGAGACCCAATACACGAAACTCATGCAAGGAGCTCAGCCCTCGCAGCCCCAGCTTCTTCTGGAAGGTTGTCCAGATGGTTGCTCTGATGTTTGGTCTAATTAGCATATTGGCTCTTTATTATATAGGATAAGGAATTGGCTGACATGATTGTGGGCGTTGGTGAGTGAGTCAGAATCTGTAGGGCAGGTTGACACATTAAAAACTTAGGTAAGTGTTACTACTGCAGTTTCAAGGCAGAATTTCTTTTCCAGGAAACATCAGATTTTGCTTTTAGGCTGTCAACGGAATAGATGAGGTGCACCACATTATGAAATGTAATTTCCTTTACTTAAAATCAACTGATTGTAGATGTTTACATCTACAAAATATGGTTACGACAATACCTAGATCAATGTCTGATTAAAATAACTCGGTACTATAGCCTAGCACAGTGGTTGGCAAACCGCGGCTCGTGAGCCACATGCGGCTCTTTGGCCCCTTGAGTGTGGCTCTTCCACAAAATACCACGTGTGGGCGCGCATGTACAGTGCGATTGCAACTTCGTGGCCCATGCTCAGAAGTTGGCTTTTGGAAAGGAGATAGATGAAACAAGTATACAAGACGAATGTGGATGGGAGAGTTGGAAGGGGTCGCCGTCAGCGAACGTACCTCAATCAGATTGAGGAGGTTTTTAGCAAAGGCCAGCTTAGGAGTACCCTAATTAAGTTAATAACAATGTACCTACCTATATAGATTAAGTTTAAAAAATTTGGCTCTCAAAAGAAATTTCAGTCGTTGTGCTGTTGATATTTGGCTCTGTTTGACTACTGAGTTTGCCAACCACTGGCCTAGCCAAGTTCACAAATAAAGTCCAATTAATAAGAAGCTGTCATTTATTTAATCAGATATCATAATAAATAAAAATAATGTAGTGATGTACCAAACTACATGTGTAAAAAACAAAATGTTCCATATAGTATTCACAGATTTGTAAATTTCCTAATTTAAATTTATAATGTTGGATTAGTTGTACACTCCTTGTAAGAATAAAAAATCCTATTTATGAGTTTTAATTATGTAAGTAAGGTATGTTGAATAATAGCATTTCTGAAGAACTTTTCTTCTCAAGAAATTATTTTTTATTATTGCTGTTTACTTTAGCCTTCATACATATGCTCTATGGGTTAACATCACCTATTAGTATTATCACACCACTCCATCACTTAAACTGTTTCTGGAAACTTTTTCACATTACATATTATATTAAAGTCCTTGCTGCTAAATACTAAAATTTACCTGATCATTTTTTTCTTTGTAGCATTATTAAAGAATATGTAGGTTGACTTTCATTTGATAACTTTCATGTGTTTAATTTTGTTAGATTGATAAAATTATCCATTGATTCACTCATTTATTCAGATTATTGAGCACTTTATAAGTGTTGAAATCAATGATAGGGAAGAGAGAAACTATTGTTGCCCACAGTATATAATTGTTTTGGAAGAAAGATTTTGCATCACTGCTCTTATAATGTTTTATGTAATAACCCCACATCTTACCTATCAAGAAATTGTGTTGACACCCATTTTTAATTCATTTCTAGAGCTCAACAGTCTCACTGCCTCCACTGCTATCCCCTGGTATAAGCTAACATCATCTCTGATTTGCCTTGATAATTATAACAATGGCCTCCCATATAGTCTTCCTGCCTGTGTTTTCTTGGATACATGTTTTGTTTCATGCTAGCGTATGAAGAAACTCAGATGGCAAAGAACTGAAGTTGACTACTTACTTTCTTTATCTTTAATAATTTTCAAAATACTGAAACATAATACAACTAAAAATGTATTGACACTTAGAGGAAATTTGGAATATCTCTCAAAAAAGTATTAGTGTCACACATTTAAGATTAAGTAATGCAATGGGTGGAATGGTGGTTCCCACAAAATATGTCCACGTCCTGATCATTGGAACCTATGAGTGTTATCTTATTTAGAAAAAGGATCCTATTGCTATGTAAGAAGGGGCAAACAGATATCAAAGCATGTAAACTTTTTGGTTACCTTTGCTGCTTGCTACTTGGTTATTCACATTTTGAAAGAACAAGAGTTTCAAACTTCTGTTGCTAATCTCTTAAATTTACATTTTACTTAATATTTTTTGTTTTAAATACATATGAAGATTAAGATTAAGGCTTAGCCTATATAATAAAAGGCTAATATGCAAATTCTCCCTTTGACCAGGAGTTCGACCAGTGGGTGGGGCTGGCCAGCCAACCACCCTTGTCCCCTCCCACCAGCCCCTCCCATCAGGGCTGATCAGGCTGGGCTGGCTGAACTCCACCCATGCATGAATTTGTGCACTAGGCCTCTAGTATAAATTAAAATAAAATAATATTGAATTTAGCCAAGATATTCATTGTGCAATAAGAATTGATGCTTTAAAGAGCACTCATGGTAAAGAAAGATGCCAAATTGACATTTAGTCAATGATAAAGATTCTGTGTTGAATCTATGACTTGGAATTTTATTTCTTTTTATTCTTTGTGCTAATTTGATAAGCATATGTGTTCATTTGCTAGGTAATTTTAAGGCATAACTTCCTGGGCAACTAACAGTGGTCAGCAATATACCAAATTTTCTCACTTTCTTATTATTTTTGGTCTTGAATTTTGAAATTTTTCCAAGTATAAGTATTTTAGAATTTGAATGCATGTTGATGTAATAATATATATAGTCATTCCAACCTGCTTGTACAAATGACCATGAAGTCATTGAACTAAAAAACTTACTCTTGGCCAAATATACACAGTAACTGTTCTTGATACTCCCACAGAAGACCTCAGGAGTCCACAGAATTCACTCTCTAGTCCATCTAAACTTGAGAAATATCATTTAGGTGAATTTATCAATTAGGCAAAGTAGGTCATAACTATCTTAAACATTTCAGAATAGATGTCTTTAAGATTTAAGAAAACAAATAGAACACATTTGCTCTGAAATGTTTGAATCTTAGAAATATATTTAAAATTTTATATATTTTCAAGTTTGCCGCTCTCAAAGTGTTTTTGGATTATCAATAATTTTCTCAAATACACATCATTTAAGCTTCTATATGTATTTGTAAAACCCTCTGAGTTAGTTTCTGTTGTTATTTTTCACTCTGCTACTCCCAAAAACTAGCCTCAGAGTAGCTGACTGAGGACTGTTAAAATTGTACATGGAAGTGTTAGAAGAATGACAGTGAAAACTGTCATCAATTTCCTCTTGGCTCAGTTTTGATATTTTTCATTTCGTTCAAGAGATCAGTTCATTTCTGCTAAGTTGTCAAATTTGTGACTTTAAAGTTATTTAAAGAAGTATCTTATTACTCTTTGAATAACTGCAGGATCTGTGGTGATATCCCATTTCATTTCTGATATTTGTCATTTCTCTTTTTACCTTTGTCAGTCTTGCTTGGGGTTTATCAATAATATTAATATTTTTGAATAATCAGCTTTTGTTTCATTTATATTTTTTGTTTTCTAATTTTATTGATTTCTCCTCTTATTTTCAAATTATTTTTTATTCTCAGCCATCTTTAGGTTTATTTTGCTCTCCTATTTCCAGTTCTTAAAATATGAAGATTGATTATTGATTTATTTTCTGTGATGGGGACATTTAGTGCTATGTTTTGCTCACTGACCTACTTTAGGTACATCTCTCATATTTTGATGCATTGTATTTTCATTTATTTATATGTATTTTTTAATACTCATTTGAATACTTTTTCAGACCAACATTCTTTCTTCTTTGCCCTTTCTCTCTGAAATTAATAAAAAATATATTAACATATATTTAAAAATAAATTAAGCCTGGCCAATGTGGCAAAGTGGTTGAGCATTGACCTGTGAATGAGGAGGTCACAGTTCCATCCCTGGTCAGGGCACATGCCCGGGTTTTGGACGTGGTACCCAGTAGGGGGCATGCAAGAGGCAGCTGATCTATGATTTTCTCTCATCATTGATCTTTCTATTTCTCTTTCCCTCTCCCTTCCTCTCAGAAATCAATAAAAATATATATTTTTTAAAAAACTGAATATTTTTCATTCAGTTGAGATCTTGAATAAAGATCTTTTTGGGTAGAGATGTATCTCTGAGATTTATTTACCTCAATAGTAGGGACTGATATCAGCAAAATATTTATGCTTAGTTATGTTTATACCTGATGAATAATTTTCATTGTCTATAAGACACTCCCATCATTCCAAAATTACCAACCTAGAAATCTGATTGAAAAGATTTTAACTATAATAGTGAAGTGCTAGACTGTTATAATAAAGAGACTCCAAAGTACAATAGTTATGCTAAAGAGGTGACTTCTCATGTAATAAATAATTCACTGTGCTGTGACCCTAACACCTATGACAGTCTTCTTGACTTCATGGCAATGCTGGATTTCTTGTCACATCCGTGTTCTAGCTGGTGGGTAGGGGAAAAGAGAGACAGAAAACCCAAGACATGGATTTCCTATAAATCTGTTTACGTGGAAGTTTCATTACTTCCTTTCATATCATTCTGGTGATAAATTAATCTCATGGTTTTATCTTGTTACAAGGCAGCCTGGAGAATATGTCTAACTGAGTGTTCATATGCTAAGAAAAAATTAAGAGACTAGATTTGGTGGACAAACTGTCACTTTCCACAATTTTCCAATATGTTACTCTAGATTTCAAAAAGTTGAAAACTTGAGTATCTTGTGTTAATAAACAGTAGAAGATACAAGGAGGCTTTAGACACAACTCTTTATTAATCTAAACAAATAATAACCCTAGTTTTGTCATATTCTATTCTGACCTCTGAGATCTAGGTTTAGGGAATTTTTAAAAGCACTTTTATGGGTAATAAATAAATATATGAATAATATAACCTAGTTATTGTCTGCACTATGTATTCTGTTTCTTAAAAGTTTTAGAATCCAAGGAAAGTATAAATGTCCTTTATTAGCACTGTGGAAGACTTTGCGACTCTCGGAGAGTTTCTGTAAATTTTTATTTTCCTTTAAATGAAAGTCTGGGTGATTCTAATTGCACTACTACATGGCAAGTCATTAATCAGACAACCAGTAAAAACATAGTAAGAGGCCTTGGACCTTAGTAGAGTCCCCAGACTTCTATAAACATGTGCGGGAGCATTTGGCTATCTAACTGTCACCAGCCAAATGCTTACTTTGCTACAATTGGACACCAATTTGGAAACACACATACAAATATGAAAGCCAGATTTTCTGCTGAAACAAATGTTTCCAAGGAAACAAATGCTTGGGTTGTTCACATGTGCCCAAACCAAATATTTTCTTGTAACAGTAAATATACTTCCAAGTCATTCCTACTCTGCATCATTTATTAGCTAAACAAGACTTGATATTACCCCACACTTCTATTATGCTTCATTTTGAAAATGCGATGAAATATCTACTGACCATGGACTGGCATACTTTGTTCTGGAAACACTATTTGAGAAACAGCCTTCACACACACAATGCCCTCTGCCTGGAACGCTTACATTAGCCTCTGCTTAACTCCTATAATTTGTTTAGTTTTCATCTCAGTCATGCATTCTTTAATAAAGTCCTTCCCTAAGATAACCCCCAGAAATAATTTTATTTGTTCTTATAATTTTTGTTTAATATGCATCTCTCCCACAACACTGTAAGTAAAATGAGGGCGGCAACTGTGTGTGTTATATAAAGGGTAAGTAATACTTATTGACTAAATAAATGGGGATATAGTATCTAACTCACAGGTTTGATTTGAGAATTTAATGTGTTACTGCCTGTAAAACACGGAGTGTAGCCCATGGAAAACAATTTTCCCCTCCAATAAAAAGGTCAATAAAGTCAAAATTTCCACACTAATACTAGTATATTGATGAAATTTAGAAGAGTTTTATGTTATATACATTTTAATAAATAAATAAGAAATGTATAAGAGGACTGGAACCCCAAAATGCAAGAAAATTTAGAGAAAATATCTCAATTAGTGGGCTTGAGAGAATGAGTAAATAAATGATTTCCCCCTTTCAACTGTCTTTGATTGATATATTGATATAATAATTCCCGAGGGAGTATGCAAACAAAGATAAATAGATGAAGCTTGAAGTTGTTTGGGCTACATTATTTGGGCTAGAAAACTTTAGCTGAGAAGCACAGTATATTCTTCTAAAACTTGTAGAGCCATTTGGTGAGAGTCTTGCATTTTTTGTATTTCCATACAGTTAAGATTGATCTATCTTGTGAATTATCTTAAATAAAAATGATGTGACAGGAATTTATTATAAAAACTTCTAAATCTGAAAGAGATAACTAATCATTGTTGATATCTCTCATTAGAACACATAAAAATGCTTAAAACAACTTTTGTTGTAAAGCTGTTTAGTATAAAGCTAATAAGTAGAAGCTTATTAATTTATACAGAAACAAGGCTACCTTTGTGATAAATCAAAAATCCATATATTCGTAAATTGTAAATTGGCTTACTATTCTTGATATTTTCTAGTTTGGTAAGTACTATCTTATTTACTATATATCTATAATAATTTATATTTTAAGAGGCAGTACCCCTTTCCTGTCTTCACAGGAATGTCTTGGAAAATTCCAGTATTTTGTTGTGCACATAAACTTTAAAATAATCTTGAAAAAATCCACAAAATAAACTATACGGATTTTTATATAAAATGTATCAAATTTATAAATCAGTTAGGGAAATATTGACATTTATTTGTAATAGTATTTTCTCATTTATGAATCTGGTACATGCCTCAATTTATTTGTCTTCTTATTTTCTCCCAATGCGGCAGCTTAATTTTCTTCAGAAACAAACATGTTAATATTCATCTAGGTACTTTATTTCTGATGTAACTATAAATGGCATCCTTTTAAAATTACGTTGTCTAACAGTGTTTGTTAGTAGAGCTTTCTGTGTTATAGAAATGCAACTGGGTTTTATATTAAAAATGTAATGCAACAAACTCAGTAAAATTTTTTAAGGACTATAGCTTATTTGTATATTTTTGTTTTTCTATGTGGATAATTATGCCACCTGTGAATAATTATATCTTCAACCTTTTGCATGTTAGTGAAAGGGCAAAACAGAAACTGATACCATCTTTTGCATTCAGAGCTCTTGACTTTGCTGTGACATCCAACCAATTTTTAAAAATAATAGTATGAACCACCATTATATTTTCTAAAATTCTATGTCTAAGATTTTTAATAATCACGAAATTGACTACAGAGTTTGAAAAATCACAAAATTGAGCATGCTGGAAAATCAAATTGCATCATTAATCCTTCGTAAGACCTCCAATGCTAAATGTAGTCTATATTTATCATGATTTGTTTTATAATTTAATGATTCATTTGGAGTACTTTTACAATGAATATTTTATGTTTAATTTTCTTCTTTCTTTTAGCTGCTTCAAAAACTGCTAATTTTAACACATCCTAGGACTGGAAAAATGAGTATCTAATAATTTTGCAGTACTTTGTATTTAAAAAACACACACATTTAAATCCATTATGTCAGTAGGTCATAAGGATTCCATAAATTGACATGACATTGCATTATTCCACAGGCAAATAATTTAGTAAATTTTATTTAAAAATAGAAAAAAAAGGATGTTGAAAGCCTCTACCATATTTATTCCATGATAAACATTGCAATATCATATTGTAATTCAATTATAACACTGATTTTTTTAAAAGAATAAAAATGTTATTAGAAAAGCACCAACAACAGCAAAAATATTGTTCCTGATTAAACTGCATCTCAAATTCTCTCTGAATAATTTCATAAATATTAGATGTTCCTATGAAACAAGTATCTTTCCTAAATAAATAAGGGTTACTTTGATCAATACTCAAAGGAGATAAGCTAGAAAGAGGTATTTACTATTAATCGAATTCCTCAAAGTATGTAAATAAAACTATGTTGACTAGTGCACAATAGGTGATAAGCTCAAAAATTTATTCCGTGTTAAATCATTTATATTGCCTTACCGAGTCCTTGTGACAAATAGTGATATTTAGGGGCTGTGGACCATAATTACAAAACATGCAAATAAATGATTCACAGGGAAATTGACCTCATTACTTTAGCTTTAAAAAAAGTGTTTATTTTTATATTCTTACTGAGCTAACTGCTATGGGTCACTTTTTGCCCTTTATGTGGTTATCCATCCAGTGCATACAATATTTCCCCTGTAATAGCATTTTGTGTGTGCTGCTGAAAAATCAATAACTTTGAATGCTGAGTGTGATGGCAAGTCTACCAATTCAGTCAGACAGGGAGGCAGAGGAGAATTAAGATATTGCATCTTAGGCATGTGTATTAACTCACCATCTAACATGGAAAAAATAATGAGTGTAACCCTCACAATGGTGGAGTATAGGGAGCTTTTAAATAGGAAGTTTAATCTCCTTTAGAGCAAAGCCACACTCTCCGTTGCCCTAGGTTTTTGGCAAGATTCCCAGAAGCTGCAGCCATTCATGAGCCACACACTCTGTTCTTAGGAAAATTGCATTGGGATCTTCACACTGTGCAGCCAGTGCTCTTGTTTTGGACGCTTCCTCTGTAAAAACATCCCCTCACACATGAATATATAAACACGTGCGTGGTACTTAGCCACCACCAAAGAATGGAGCACTACAGGGATTTGAACCTGTAGGTGCAGGAAGTCCAAGTATTTCAAACCTTATGTGTCAACTATAAAACCATTCCCTCTGGCTGATTATTCCGGAATTAAAATGTAGTTTATGTTAAGCAAACTTGGAAAATTCCCAAATCAAATAAGCTTGTTTGGAGAGGCTTGTTGTACTCGCTTTGCAAATGCTGAGGCAACAGCTTTCTGTCCACTTTGACTTTCGTGGTGTGCTCCATATTCTCATTCATGCTCAGCTCTGTAATTTGAATATGATTTTTCTGTGAGATATGCTTAGTGTAATTCTAAAATATAATCTAGTACAGAATTGATGTTATTTACATTCTTGAGCTATAAAAAAAATTACCTGTATATTTCATTTTGAGAGCAAGGGACAATCTCTTTTACTAATTGTCTGTTTAACAAAATAGAGCTTCATATTATATCTTGACTGGGTAAACTAAAATGGCCAGTGAGACAAATATGCATGTCTTACCTTCTGTGATTCTTTTTGTGGCTATTGTATATTTGATTTATACTTTGGTTGAAGTTTTAATTTTAATAATTATAGCTGCACTATATTTTTAATTTACATATGCCATTGTGAAAAATCAAATTTTATATACATTTTCTAATTTTAAAATGCACAGTAGGAAACCTTGTAGGTCAGCTTTTAGCTATAAGCAAGTTCCTAAATGTATGTATTATAATCATTAAAGAGAAAAAACAAATTAGGATTTAGATCTGCCACAACCAACACCAACAGCAAAAGCAGGAAGACAATGTTTTTAGTCTACCTTTATAAGATACACAGTTTTGCTAATAATTTAAATTAAAACAAACAGGTTTATTTTAAGCTTTGGCCAAAAATATTTATAGCACTTAAGCTATTTAGTTTTTGAAGTTATATAATCCTCAGATGGCATTAACTGGTGATAATGAGGGGACTTACCAGAGCTCCAGGTTTACATGCAGAAAAGTCAGATTCCCTAAATTCTGCTCTCTTTGCCTACATACTGGTTCTGTTAACTTCACACAACTACATGTAGTTTTTTTGTTTAAAGACATTTTCTTTGATATCATCATGTTGTATTTCCTCAGAGAATTACCCTCCCACCTTTTCCCAAGGCTGGATGTGTTTTTGCCAAACTGGTTTAATTAATACTTCTAACATTTCTGTGATTAAAACAAAATGAAACAAAAGGAGTGGCAGAGTGGGCAGGTGGTGCGTTCTTCATTTGATAGGCAGAGAAACTGAGGTCCTCAGAAGATTAAGGAGTTTACAGATGGTTTCACAGCAGGTAAAGGGTGGAGCCGATTCTCCCGCCTGTGGCTTAAGTGTTTGATCTGTTCCCAGGCAATGACACATGTAACTTTCATTCAAGAAAATAAAACGTATGTAAAATGCTAGCAAAAATTCCAGCAAGCTGTCATACCTACCTACCTTCTTTTACTTATATTTGCACATACAGCTATTACGTGGCTGTATTTTCAATTTACATATTTCAACTGAAGATGACTTGCTGTCTCAGTTACATTTTCTAAAGTGGAGACTATGAAAACACCAAAACTAGAGCCAAACTCTGTGTGACCTGATGCAATTGTCCCCAGCAGGGTCAATTTGGCATTATTGTTGTATTTATGAATGGCTATGAGGCAATAAATTAGAACACATGGGTAGAGATAGAGGGTTTGATTAACACATCTCAATTTTTATCTAAATGCGAAAATGTGTACATATGTGTATATATTCTAATATTATCTATGTTAAAATATATTTGACACGTAGATACTTGCAACTAAGAAGAAATAATAAACAAACAGCCAACTGGAAAATATAGAATGCTATGTATGTGCCAATAGCATCCTACCAAAAATGGATAAAAATTTTAACCATGTAAGAGCCTATACATGATAATAAAATAAATAGCAATCTAAAATATAATTCTTCCTATCCAATTACACAGACCTTTGACAAAAGTTTTTCCAACAAAATTTCTCAAATTGATTAGGAATCCAGTTTTACTAATGTTCAAATAGTTCATTAATTTAAATAGATATTTTAAATGTTGCACAAAGGAAACTATTGGAAAATAGAATTGTTTTTATTTTAGTAAAACATTGAAATGAGGGAAGAATCACCATTTAATAGCAATTTTTTACTTTCCAGTTTTTTTTTTTTTTATTGAGAGTTATAAGTTATGTTAGGTATTTTGTGTAGCAAATACGTCATCAAGGTCATTTAAACAAGAAAATTAAGTCAGAACTGTTTTAATTTACATGTCCTTTTTAGCTTTTCTCATGATGTTACTTTTGACTTTCTGAAATAAATGTATCAATCTTTTAAAGATTTTGAACCATATAAAATGGATTTAACTAAAGGGATATGCTTGATGGTGTAAGCTGATTTAATATGCATTTTTACATTATGTGTTTAATTGGAAATGTTTATTTTTAAAATGTAACGGAGAATTGTAGTGTTAACGCCACTGATAAAAAAGTATTGCCACATAAGTCAACTTCTATTTCAGACTTTGAAATCTGTATGAACATTTTTCCTAAAATCTTCTTCTTCTCTTTTTTTTTTTTACAAAGACTACTTTGTCTTGCTCATCATTTGGTAGACATATTATTGCAAAGTAAGGAGATAATAGGCATATTTAACAGTTACTGCAAATATTATTTTAATTTCCACAGTTTCCATAAAGCCTTTTTTACATTTTATTTTGGTATTAAATATTACTCATAGATTGAAATGAGTAATATTGAATCTAAGATAAAATAAACATTAGAATAAAATTTAATATATTTCAAATATAGTTATTTTTCAGATTTAGTATAAATTTATTAACATAATAACTGTGATATGAAATTGATATAATGTATTTAAAGGGTCAATAGAAGAAGCCTAGAATAAGAAATTGAATTTATGAATAATTTCTTAAACAAAAAGGCTATGAGAAACAAAATTTGAAATGAAATCAATACAAAATCATTGGAAATAAAGTAAAACACATTATTATAAAAATAAATACTGATTCAAATGTGGTTGCTAAAGACTTATTGGTATGATAGAAAAAATAAACCTGAAGAATAGCTTCAACTGTTATATCTATTTAGACGTTTTGCAATGTGTTGTCATTGAAAATTTCACATTTTCAAAATATGTACAAGTGAACCTCAATGCACATGATTTTTTTCTCTAGAAAAATATCATAGAGATTTCAATTTATTGGACAGTATGGCTATGCATTTGAAAGATTTTTCTTTTATATTTGACATATGTAAGAGAAAGTTATATCTAATTTTATGTCAAATTTCTTTGTGCAAAGAACATAATCAGTTTCATGTTCATCTTACATGTGTGGCAGGCCTCACTAAAGACAACTGGAGCTAGAATCAGAGAGATTTCCAGCATTTCTCAAAACAAAGCAAAGTAAGGAAGCTCAAAGCTTCCACAGAAAATGTGACATTTGCCTCAAGTTAATGATCTCACTCCCTGAATAGCTATCAAGGATAACAACTAAAAGAGCATGGCTGTCACAATGATATTCTTTTTCTTGAGTAAAAAAAAAAAAATACATATATTGCAATTTAAAATAAACTTGTATTTCAGAAAGGACTAAAAACATAAAACCCTCCAGAAAAACAAAAACACTCAGAACTAAGCTTTGGAGATATTCATTCGTATTGAAAGAGCCGTGCATTTAGGACGTCTTTGTTATTTCCTAACACAGTTTTTACCTTTCTTCCTGTGTGATTTAGAGGCAGGTTAAAATAAAATAAATTAACAGCTTGAAGAGTGCTAATTAGAACCAGTTATGATTGCATTGACCTGCCACCGTTCACTATGTCCCGATGAAAAAAAAATATCATTTTGCTTTATGCACATGTTGATTGGGGAAGAAGCTTTATATTCAGCACATGTCCACGATGTAATCAATTAACTACCAGACTAAAGAGAACAATAATATATGCAGCTCCTTTAATTTCTAGTTAATATGACTATTTTAAAAATACAACCACACTTCCTATGGGACCATGTAATTAATCAAACAAGTGTCTACCTGGTATAAAATTGGCTTTCATGTCAATAAAATGATAGAAAAGAATTTCTATATAGTTTATTCATCATGAAATCATAAAGATGACTATGCTGGCAATGAAGAAGAAAGCTCCTTCGAATCAATTCATTTCTCCAGGAAAGTAATTCAATTTTAATGTAACCTACACTGGTTAACAAAAGGTATTCCATGAGCTTTGGTTAGAAATGCAATACAGTAACCTAGAATTACCTTACATCTAAGTTTAGCAACTACCACTTTTCATTCTGTGCTTATGTAGCTTAAAAAGTTGTCTACTCCCATCTAGTGGTCATATCGTTAAATATCTTTTCAAAAATTCGCAGTGTGGTCTGCATTTAGGCAAATGGAACTGCAGTTTTATTGTCAGAATTAAATAATTAATGCAGTTAACAACATCTGCATAGATTAAGTAATTCAGGCTCATGTGTTTTGTTGATAGCAGTAATTTTAAAAGCAGCATAAAATGGTTTTAGTCTGATTTATGGAGCATAGCTCATGCTGCCAACGCCGCATGGAGCTCATTGACTGAAAGACTCCCAGGATCACTCAAGAGAATTGCCATAGTTCTATAGTCAACAATTTCCTATGAATATTTTATAAAAATATCTATGTATAAAGAGAAGGAGAGTTCAAGCAATGAGGTTCTCTGTGTACAGCAGATCTCCTGAATATAAAAATAGATGATTGATTTCTTTAAATCCTTATAAAACACTGTCAGTGTCAAAATAAGATGCACTTAAAATTTGTTATAATTTAATATTAGTTTTCTTTTGGTGTCAAAACACAGACTACAATATCATTTATTGTGTTTCTAATACCTGACTCTCCAAAAAAATAAAACATACTAAAAGCTGAAAATACAAAGCAAATTTCAGTTTGCATTTTAGCAAAGGGAACTGGTTTTCTTTTAAAAATCATACACGCATCTTGCAGCATGTGGCTTCTTGCTGGTATAATGAAGTATATTCCCATTTGGATGAACTGAGATCCCATAGGGTTCGGCTATCTGTAATTCCGAAGACACCGAAAGACAGTTCAGGAATCTTCTTTGGCACGGAGTGGGGTGGAAAAGGATTGACACTTCCCTTCAACTGGCAGGATGGACTCTTTGTGGTGTCTATGCAGTTTGTACATGATAGTCACTCTGCTTCAGCGAGGAGATGTGACCGATTAGGAGCTAATTAGCCAGCTGAGCAGATCAGCTTATTTTATACACTAAAACATACTGAGCATCTACATACAAATACCAAACTAGTTTCACTACAAGAATCTAGGGTTTTGTGTCTCTGTTTAGAGAAATAGAGAAGCATGCATCACCACTGCAAACAGAAGGATGGTTGAGAAATTTCATAGTGCCCGAATTTGGAGGAAAGTAAGAGACCACATAGTGCATGCTTCCTGGGAGTGGAAAGATTGGATTGGGGTTAGTGAATTTTTATAAGAAGAGAGAGCTTAATGGATCCAATAGCAATAAAGATGCAAAGTTTAAAGTAAGTTAGATATGTGTGAGGAGGAGCTAGTAGATTGTTACTTTAAGAATGGAGTGAGTCCACGGCCCATGCTCGGGAACAGTGGGAGAAAACCTCGGAAAAGTCGCCTGAGACCGGCTAGGAGAGGTCCTGAATGACTTGTCACACCAAAAAGCCGAAGAGGCTGAGGCTGAGTAAATGCTTTCCTTGGAGGAGACGTAAAACTTAAATACAAGAAAAATACAATGTGCAAATGCCTGCAAGATGACTAGAAAGAGAAAATATTAGTAACGTGGTTACTCACGTTAAAGCCATGAGAGTTATGCCATGGTTATTTGATCAAGATTAATTGAAACCTTACATTATAGAATATACTTATTGATTTATTCATGTATTCATCAAATATTTTTAGCATCTACTATGTGTCAGGAGCTGATATGAGTATTTACATCAGATTTATATTTCAGAGCTATTTTAAAAGATTTCTGTTAGAAAAAAGCATATTAGTGGCAACATGCAATGATTTTTTTTTTAAGTTTCTGAGAGACAACGTAAATACCTAAGTAGTCTAGAAGTTTTAGGACTGAATACTGCAGACTACTTATATAAAATTTATAAAATTATTTTTCTTTACCCAATTTTGAGTCCGTTACCTGTTAAATAGAAGGGCCACCAAAACAAAAGTAGAACAATTATAAATAACTAAGAAAAAAGGAAGAAAGTGGGTAAAAATAATTTTGAATGGAACTAAATTGTCTCACAATTAGGGTAACAACTATCAACGGTGACTCCTAGCAGGGCAGCTGAGATGAATAATAAATCAAGCTTTTTTTGAAATTGATTTGCTTATAACTCTTCATGTTCCTGTTTCAACTGGTCTTCCACTATATATATGAAAAATATGTAAATATATATGAATGAAATAGGACAAGAAATATTTTTAAAGAATGCATTCTGACATAGCACAATAAAAATGCATAAAAAGAGATAGATGTAGAAAGACAAAAAATAGATATGTTATAGGTATACACTATCACTGAAATATTGATAAATATATAAAATCAGTAAAATATAATTCTAAACCTTATCCTCTAGAAATCAGAACTGAGTTTTTCAGTTTCCAATTTCTAAAATATAGTTTTATTCTCATGAATAGATACATAAGTGGATTTATATTTAGTGTAAAACATTTCTTTGTGAATATTTAGGTAACAAACATTTAGAAAAATAAGCATATTAGTTATAGTTAAAGAAAATATTTTATGTAAATTTAAATATTTTTGATGTGGAATTTCCTTCCTCTTATGACCTATGTGTATGTTTGTAAGTTGTAACAAAGTCTAATTTCAATATTCTAATATCATGTTCCAAAATAGTTCACATTGTTTACAGACATTAGAAATGGAGAAAACATAATATAAACCTTGAAAAATATCTCTTTCACAGACATTTTATAAAATAAAATATTAAGTAAGTTTCAACAGCATAATACTTTAAGTTTTTTGGCTGAGTGATCTAACCAAGCTGCTAAAAGGCATGTTTTCTTTTGCTGATGGGTTAAAAGATATAGGATGATTCAAGGACTTTGATGTGCTTTTATCAAGCTACATCAAGTCTAATATCAACTCCATCAAACAAAATGGTTTAAATTTTGTTTCTTGGAATGAAAAGAAAGCATATGACTGGATTAAGAAAGAAACAAAACAAGCCCAAACCAGGAAGTTTGCTTGTAATGGACAGGTGAGCCAGAGAAGTGAGGTCTTGCATGGTTATTCACTCAGAGTGGCATGTCATTTCCCTGGTTTATTTCAAGACTTATGCCTCCCCCACCCCCTTTTTTTAATATTGTAGCAAAGAACAAAGGCGATCAAGAGGAAAAACAATATAGTCATTAAATAGTCATTGGTAGAAGAGGCTTTGGGGTTAAAATTAATAAAACCAGCATGATATACATTAAGACTGTATAAATATTTAAGGAACCACAGCCTAGTTGGAGATGTAAACTGATTAGCAAAACTACTTAAGCTGGAGATGCAAATGTTTCAGGTAGATAAACACAGACTGCTTGTTGAAAATGTGATCAGTTTTCATTCTGGGAGTACTTTATTTTATTAAAGCTTTAATTGTCAAAACAAAGCACTTTTGATGTTTTGTGTAAAAGGTTTTTTGTTGCATCTAATGCAATTTAGGAAATAGAATCATAAATAAAATAACTGCACATGTTTTTCTTTCCTTGTGATGTCATGTATTATAGATGTCATGTTGGCCTTTCACATTGAAATGAAAGGGAAATTATGATATAAGGAACCACAGATTCATCCTTCAGGATTATCTTCGCTGATAATATGAACAAAAAACAATTTTTCTACAGGAAGTTACACATTTAAAGGTAAAATACTTGTTCTTCATTTATATCATTTCAGATAACATACAAAGTAACTTAAATTATTAACGAATTATTTAATGAAAATAATTCATAAAAACTATTTAATTCATTTTCCCTAAAAATATCTATTATAGAATTTGATACAAGTTTCAGTAGTTTAATGTTAAATATCTAGATAAAAATAAAAAATTAGAACTATTACCTAAATGCATACAAATCTGTACATTCTTAAATTTATTTAGACAAATTATCTAATGATTTACTAGTTAATAACTTTTCTATGAACCATTTTGTATCCCACAGCCATGAACTTGACAACGTTTAGAATTAACATAATATGGACATGACATTAAAATAATCACATGAATAAGAACATTTTCCAATTATATGGATAAAACTGAATGTTCAAAAATATGAAAATGTTCCCTTAGATGAACAATTTTATCATCTCACACAATTAGTTAGCATCAGGTGTACTGTAAACATATCTGTTGTGTCAGGATTCCTTACAAAGTTCATGGCATTTTTAAGCTGAATTCCTGTGTAAGTATTAGATCTTACTAGTTGGTTGCATCTTACAGAACAGATCCCCATATCCAGGCCAGTCCATTCAAGTCCCTATTTGTTTAAGCACCAAGTAAATGTTTTGAACAGTGAGAAGCATGATAGCATAGACAATAATGATGGGTGAATAAGTCAAAGCTTTCCCTCCATTGACAGAGCACTGGGGAGCAGTGCTCATAGATGGGGGTTATATGAAGACTTTCTGTCTGATTGATATTAGAAATTATGTGGGTCAGCAAACAAGCCCAGACAGTGATCCATCAAGAATACCTGTCCCAAATATGTCAAATATTTAAGTTTTGTTTTTTTATTGTTCCTGTGTTTTACATCATCTCCTGGCCTACTTTTCTTTCTAGAACATACACACACACCACATACAACTATCATTCTATAGCATTAATTTTTAGCTTTTGGCAATACCCAATGTTAGACTGTTTTCTTGACATATGTTTTATTTTAATACATTTAAAACCTATATAGTTAGTGGAAATAGAGAAACAAAGTTCTATTTTTTAATAAAGCAAGTTTAATTTAGGAGTAATTTATATAGAGGCTTATTAAAATATTTTAGTTTCCTAAATTAAAAATTCTGCTGCAAAGTATCAAATTATGTATATCATCATGATTAAATTATAGGTGGAAGAATATATTATATTTGTCTACATCGAGGCTAAGAAATATATCAATTTATGACTAATCATTTACATTTTACTTTTACACTTTGGGTTGTAATTGGAGCAAGAGATCTTTGCCGACCTATCCCTTTGCCAGGTATAGGAAGTCACTAAATCATACAAAGTAAGAGCCTATTTTAATGTGTAATACAGTTGGTTCTCCAAATCTGTGGGTTCCCCATTTGTGGATTCAACCAATTTGGATGGAAAATATGTTTTTTAAAAGTTGTATTGCTGATGATGTGCACTGTGTATTTAGGCCTACTGTGGCTGCATCTGTACTGAACATGTAGTTACTTTTTACCATGTACTTGTTCCCATAACAAAATAGAATAACAACTACATAGCATTTATATTGTATTAGGTATTTTAAGTAATTTATAGGTGATTTAAATTACACAGGAGTATGTGCATCCATTAAATGCAAATACTATGCTGTGTTTATATAACAGACATAAGCATCTATAAATTTTGGTATCTGTGGGGGTCCTAGAACCAATCCCCTATGGATACTGAGAGATGACTCTGCATGTTAAAAATAAAATCCCTGTTTCCTGGCAGGGGTAGCTAAGTGGTTGAGCATCAGCCTATAAACAAAAGGTCACTGGTTCACTTCCAGGTCAGGGCTGTGGGCTTGATCCCCAGTGTGGGGCATGCAAGGAGGCAGCTGATCAATGATTCTCATAATCGATGTTTCTATATCTCTCTCCCTCTCCCTTCCTCTCTGAAATAAATAAAAAAATAAAATAAAAAAAGAGAATCCCTATTAATTTACACCCAGTTTAGGAAAGCAAATTATGTCTCTTAGTATCTAGTAGAAAAATAAACTCAATTCTACATTTTGCACAAAAGGCAAATTTAGATAGTCATAATCATATCTAAAGACCCAAGTTAAAATGTGTCCTATCAAGTTACATGAAGAGGAAGAAGGGTCTGTCTTTAATTATAGTAACATATAAAAATCTTGGTGTAAATTGCAGTTCTCACCCATCAAAACTTCAGTGAAAACACTGGCAATTAAAAGCTCCGGCACATATGCTCAAAATAAGAATACCTCTTTAACCTTCCCGCTGACACACTTCTTGTCTATTGATTTACAGCAACTCAATTTCTACAGGACACTTTTTCAAACATTTTAAAATACTTACATGCAGAGAAATAAGCTTGGGAAGCATGAACCTACTAAGTAGGCCTAATGCAGGACTCAGACCAGCCTTCAACCTCTGATGCATAGAGAGTGAGATGATTATCCAGATAATTCACTCAAAAATCCCACTCATGTAAAGTGCATAATATTTTTTCATTCTTTATTACTTGAAAGAATCATTGCCCTTCTGTTGGTAGGAAAATACATTACGTAAGGAATGTAACATAACCATAGGAAAATTCTTGGAAGTTCTGTATGTTGTCCACCATCATCACATTTTTAATTGCAGCACAATTATTACTTCTGTAAAGATAAAAGTTACAGCCAAGATTTATTGAGCTTTTGCTATATGATATTGCCAAAATACAAATTCATACAATCCAGTATGTCCTAGGATTAGACCATAAGAACAATAAAATATTTCAAAATACTTTCATTTTAATTGTTTTGATTTAAAATGACTCATATGTACTATTTGTAATACTTTAAACATTAGAATAAATAAATAAATAAATAAATAAATGAATAAATAAAATGACTCAAGATAAGAAACCAGGGAAAGACATTGCCATTTTGTGGTCTGCTCAAATTAGCATATGGATATTTTTTAAATACTTTTACCAAAAACATAATTAGTGTCTCTATCATGAAAGATTTCCTGCTTTAATATTCTGGAGTCTAAATAATTTTACTGATATTTTCAGTATTTAAAAAGTTATAATTGTCAATTATTTAAAGTTTTTATTGAGACCGCATAAGTCCTGAGAGATTGCAAGACTAAATATATATATACAAAATTCCTAAAACCATGACCTGGCAGAGTAGCTCAGTTGGGCTGGAGCATCATCCAGTATATCAAAAGGCTGTGGGTCCGATTCCTGTTCAGAGTGCATAACTTAGGTTTCGGGTTCAAGCCACAAGGGCATGAATGGGATGCAACTAATGGATGTTTCTTACATCAATGTTTCTCTCTCTTTCTCTTCCTATTTTTTTTCTCTCCCTCCCTTTCTCCATCTCCCCCTTCCTCTCTCTAAACATATCCTCCAGTGAGGTTTAAAAAACAATCCTACAACCATCTCTAAGCATTTAGAACAGAATGAGGATTGCTAAAGAAGAGTAAAAACTTGAAAGTAAGGACCTGACCTACGGACAACTGGGCTGAGCCAAGGTGGCAGGGAAGTCATATCATACATTCTTCCTTGAATACAAAATACATTTAGGCAGAAAACTGCAATGATCACAATTCCGAGAGCCACATACACAACAGGAGGCACAATCTGAGATGAGATGGAATATTAATGTGAGGAGTTTTTATGAATAGTCTACATCTTTCTTAGTATAAAGGTAAGATTTTATCTAAATTTTGTAAATCAATATAAAGTGGTATAAGCATATTTGATTATATTTCATACAGTTAAATTATATTTAAAATAAGAAAACTTAAAAATGTAAATGCAAACTTAGAAAATTGAATCAGGCGAGGAACTATTGGGAAATTAAAATGATTTCATTTTTTTTTATATTTTATAACAAGACCTGTTGTAAAGTTTATAAACAAAGTACCCTTTAAAATATATAAAGTTATGAAGAACTAATAACTTTAAAATCTAAATTTGACTGTAGCTTCAGACTAGCTAATATGAGCTATGAGATCTAGTATTAGATAAGGTTGGCTTCTGTTTTTCTTGATAAGAACAAGAAAATAAAACACTGGGCACTAGATATTTTTGACACTATTGAGAGAATTATCTACCAGACAGTATATCAACAAAGATGACTCAAGTGGTAAAGGATTATAGAATTTAGGTCAAGGCAGAAATAACTGAGAAAATTCAAGGGAAGTCATTTTATCAGATATTTCTTCTTTCGTTTTATATAAAAAAAGTGAAATCTGAAGTCATTTTTAGAAGTAAAATTTCTTTGTTATCTTATATGTTTGGAAAAAAGACTAGCAAATATATGCACAAATGTATGTATTTGTGTATATTTTTTGTGTGTTTTGTATGTTCATGTGTGTTTTGTGTGTACATGTATGTGTTTGTGTGTGTTCGTGTTTGTATTCTGCAGTAAGTGTGTGAATATGCAGCAGTTCCCAATCATACATGGCCTCTAGGGATAATGCTGAGGTGGCAGGAGCTGTTCTGCAGCACCCTCCAGGGCACTAGAGAGAGGAAAATAACAAGCCTCTAAGAGTCCACATCCCTTGAGCAAAATTTGAATCTAATATAATAGGGAAGAAAGGTAAAGACAGTGATAAAAACAGGTAACATTATGCAGAGACATGCAACAAGAAACATACGTTTACTTCTGTAGTGGTGCATTTTGATAAAAAATTCATATGTGGGCCTAGAAATTATTAAGTGTGAGAATTATAATAGTAGTTGTAGCCACCAGTTTGATCGCCATCTTACTGTGCTGTATTGGTTCCTGTGAATGGATGAAATTGGCAATATGATTCACAATTATGCCTCCAGTGTCATGTCATGTAAGAATAGAGGTCACACAGCATTTCTATCACATCTTTCACTGACACTCCAGCAGTAACATCAGACTATGCATGCAGGCAGATGTTGTATGAATCCTGACGCTGTTTCTTGATAAGCTTGGGCAAGTTTCAGTGTTCTGTGTTTCAGTTTTCTCATCTGTTAATGGGATAATTTTTCACATAATTTACTCATGTCTACCAAATGAGATAATATATTGAAACTGCCTCATATTGTCCGTGGGATATAGTTAGTATGCCATAAATGGTAGAGGAAAAAAGGATAACAGAGGAACAAAGAAGCCTGGGGTGTTAGTGTTTAATAATAATAATATACTATACACAGACAACATAATTTTAACTTTTATTTTCAGAAGCCATTTCTAACAGCACTCTTTGAACCATATTATACCTGTGTGATCTGAATAAACTACCTTGTTGTGCAAGACCTCAGACCCCTCATTTTGAAAGAGACAAAATGAGAGTACCTAGCTCTTTTAGTGGTAAGATCAGTTTATTCAGTACTTGAGAAGTACTTAAAGAGGATTGGCATAAATAAATGCTCCATAAGTGTTACTTTTTGACCCTCTTTGTAATATTTTCCACCCTCCAAAACCATTCATTTTAAAGACAAAAACTCCTCGCTCCTGTAGAAAAGGTTGAATACAGAAAGAGAAAAAGAAAGGAAACAACTAGATCTGGAAGTAGTAGTCACATATCAAATTTGCTTTTCATCTAAATTTGGGGTCTAGATTTGCTTTCCTAACCTCACCAAATGATATAAGTAAAAATAATAACTTTTATTGAATGAACAATAGTAATACTTACTGAGTTCTTATGTTAGGCATTTTGTTGAGCACTTTACTTGATATATAGTATTTAAGCCTCACAAAACTAGAAGTAGGTACAGTAATTCCTCCAGTGTTGCAGAAGAGGAAATTGAAGCTCAGAGCTGTTAAGTAACTTGTCATGTAGCTAGTAAGTTAACAGAGCTGAAATTCAAGGATAGCTAGAATTGAATGCAACTCAATTTAAGTATTTATGCTCCTGTTAAAATAACCTCAAAAGATATCCAATTTCCAAGTAATGATGAATGAACAGGTACCTAATGTCCAGGTAGAGGCAATTAGGAACTGTTTGGATTAGCCTAAGAAGCATCTGGCTTTCTTGTTCCAGTCATAAACCAATTATATAATTTGTTGTTATCCCAACCAAGTTCTTAAGCTATCAAAACAATGATGTGAATTCTTATTGAAGGGGGTTATACATATTTTAATGCCTCTATTAAACTGAATTAGTCTCCAAATAAACAAACTAATTTTAGAGAAAGTTATCAAAAAAAACACTCCACATAGAATTCCGTAAGCATTGAATGTATATTCCATAACACTAAATCTTCACATTTCAGTTAAGTTCTGAATAGATATCTTAGTGTGATATTAGTGTCTCATTTCTTTTTTTCTCTTATAATCACTTTAAAAGTAAGCTCTGGATTTCTGGCTCTAAGCTAGAAGGCAGCTTAATGCAGTCAATCAAATGAAACCATTATGAGGAAAGGAGGCCAAGAGGTCCACTCCCAGATACCCAGTGGTAGAGAAACCACAAATCATTCACAGAGCCAGTGATCTGAATCTTCTCTGTTTTTCTTTTGTTTTTCATTCCATGTACTTTGAACTACTCAATACCATGTCATTCTATTCAGTTCTTCACATCTATAGATTTGAAACACTGTGGGACATATTCCCAATGTTATTCCCTCCTAATTTCCCCAATTATCTACTTTTTGTATGTTAAAACAAACCTTTATACATATATATCTAAAGTAAATATGACTTAGGAAAATCCTAAGTAATGAAAGTGAATATTTACTAACTGCTTACTGCATGGCAGAGATTTCCTAAAAACATATCATCATCCCATTTCTTTTAAATGAGATTTATTTTAGTATAATTACTTATAGTTAAAATTCCCTCTTTTTAGACATTCATTTTAATGAGTTTTGTCAAATTACAACAGGCAAGACAGAATATTTCGGCCACCCCCAGAAGTTCCACTGTGTGGTCAATTTCTCCTCCTGCCTACAATCCCCTGCAACCACTAATCTGAAGTTTGTTTTTTGATTTGCCTTATCCCATTTTAAAAGTGAGAAAACTCATGTTTCAAAGTCCAAAGTTAGTTGAGTGGCTCCTAAGTGGAAGTCCGAGGTTCCACACCTGTCTGACTCTACAACACTTACTCCTAACTACTCAGCATTTCTATGTCTCCACAGGGTGGTTTTTCCATTCATCCATTAGTAATCTTAAAGAACCTCTTTTTACTATACATAGTGTACTCTTAAAGTTAATATACTTGGATGTATAGAAGTTATATACAATAGTATGATGTGAATTAACGTGTGATATAATTCAGCTACAAATTGATAAAATTACACTAATAAATAATGAAAAACATAACTTGAACATCTCAGCATGGCAGCATCATTTTTGAGGTACCAATTTGTGTTTCCTGTGTATTGCTGCTGTATCCCTATTTAAAGTAGGAATATTCTAAGCAGGCTCTTGAAGTGGGATGCCTCAAGATGCTTTGCAGCAGTAATCACAGAAAGTCAGTATCCTTTACAAACTTGAGTCTTAGAAAAGATGATGCCATGTGTCTGGGTAGGAGAAAGAGAAGTGCTTTGGGGGGCAGGGTGAGAGAAAGGAGGAAGGAGATAGAAGTTGGAAAGTTCTAGAATAGCTAAGATCTGTGTATCACTTAGTGGCAGCCCGAGGATTGATAACTTATCAGTAAAGAAAACTTTCCTGGCACTGAGGTTTCCAGTGATATTCATTCATTAAAACTGGTGCAGAAGTAGCCAAATTACCAAATTATAAATGGACATTCAAGCTGAAAAATTGGTTTCTTGGTGGTACGCTATGGACTGACAAAAAGACGTAACAGAAACTGACATATAAAATGCATGTATACTAGTAAATTTAATTCCCACAACCATATAGTTAGTAATACCATTAACCCCATTTCACAATGAGGGGAACTAAGGCAAAGAAATGAGATTTTTTTTTTTTTTGCCTAAGACCACACAGGTAACTCAGTGAAAGAGACACAATTTGAACCTAAATAGACAGGATTCTAGCCTGGAAATGTATGCTATACTGCCCAAGGCTACTTAAATTTAAATTTCAGGGACCTTGCATTATGCTTGGGAGAAGAAAAGAAGTAATTTTGACAAATATTGAATTTTCAGATTTAGGGTCCGATTTTTAATTTATTTAAAAGAAACAGAAAAACATGCTATTTTTATACCACTGACTGTGAATACATAAATGTTTGAAATTTGATGTGCTTTCAAAGATCAATTAAGTATTTCAGTGGAAGTTTCTATTGTTATTAAAAATTAATCACAAAATATTTCATGTTCATACATGTGATGAATTATTTTTGTGTTTAAATGTATATACTATCTAAAATAATCTACATATTAAATGCTATCCTCACTAAAATACCAATGAAATTTTTTCTAGAAATAATAAACAATCCTAAAATTTATATGAACACACACACACACACACACACATACACACACTAGGATAGTCAAAGCTTTCTTGAGAATAAGAAAACTAGAAGCATCAAATTGCTAATTTTGAAATGCATTGCAAAGCTACAGGAATAAAGACAGACATACAAACCATTGGAGCAAAATAGGAAACCCAGAATTAAATCCATACATATAGAGTCAATTGATATTCCACTGGGTTAGAAGAACACTAGATAGAGAAAGGATAGTCTCTTCAACAAATGGTATTAGGACAGCTATTTGTTCTAATACAAAAATGAAATCATACCCCTGTCTTCTGTCATAAACAAAAAATCAACTCAAGAAGAATTAAAAACATAAGCATAAGACCTGAACTGTAAATCTCCAAAAAGCAAATATAAGGGAAAAGCTTCTTGACATTGGTCTTTGTCAATGCATAAGCCAAGGAGAACAAAATAATTATCTTGAAGAGAAATTCCCATATTCATAGCAGCATTATTTACAATAGCCAAGGCGTGAAAACAACATAAGTGTCTGTCAATGGATCAATGGATGAAGAAAATATATATATACACACACCCAATTAAATATAATTTAGACTTAAAAAATGAAAATCTTGTCATTTACAGTAACATGGATGAATCTGGAGGTTTATCATGATAGGTGAAATAAGCTAGACTAAGATAGACAAATACCTCATGGTATCACTTATATGTAAAATCTAAAAAGGTAAATAATTTAACTCACAGAAACAGTCAAAAAGTCATTGCCAGGAGCTGAGGAGTGGGGAGAATAGGGAGAGGTTGGAGGAAGTTGGTAAAAGGCTATAAACTTCACTTGTAAGATGAATAAAGTATAAGGATCTAATTTATAACATGGTGACTGTAGTTGATAAAACTGTATTTTATAATAGAAATTTGCTAAGAATAGAACTTACGGTTCTCACTAAAAAAATAAAGGGAAATATATAAGCTGATGGATGTGTTAATTGTATCAAATAATCATGTTGTAGGCTTTTAATATCTTATAATTTTATCAGTTATACTTAAAAATGTTTAAATGACATACTAGTAAGAAATAAGAAATGCTACATTTGTTAACTCATTCAAGAAATATGTACTGTGTAGGTATAGGAGAGGGAGAGAGAGAGAGAGAGAGAGAGAGAGAGAGAGAGAGAGAGAGAGAGAGAGAGAGAGAGAGAGAGAGAGAGAGAGAGAAATGGAGAAACAAGGCCCTGTGCTCTTGGACCTGTTTTTCAGGGGAGACCATCAGGAAACATGCAATACCAGGTGGCAGTGTCATGCAGAAGAGTCTTAAGGGAGTACTGTGTATGTGTGGGGAGGCCTTATTAATAATGTGACTTTGAACAAGTCAGATTGATCAGTCTTTGAATGGCTCCAGGGGATTCTGCAAACAGATATGATTTTTGGTCAACCCCTGGGAGTGTAACCCATAGAAGGTTCTTTGTTACTGATTGATAATGTTGTTTACATTCATAGCAGTAGGACATGCTTCATCAACCTGTCAGGACTTCAGATTGTTTTGTGCAAACATCCAGTCTGATAGTATACCTGCCTTCATTGTTGGGGCCTTGAGGTTCAGTTATTATACTGTGTGACCAGTCCTGCATAAAAGCCTGCAACCTGGAGACTGAAGCAGACTTCCCTGGGCAGAGACCCTTCACACATGTCCCTGGCTATGTGTGGGGAAGAATTATGGTGTTTTGAAAATGTTCCTATAGATTGGGGCTGGTCACTGGAGGAGGGGATCATGTCCAGGTCTCACTACCTTCATGAGAATTATTACCTACAGTTCTTTAAAGAGTTCTGAGTTTACCCCTCATGTTAGCTTGCAGTGACCATACTCCTCCCGCCTGCCAGCCATGATTTATTAAATCAGTATGAATATGTATGCTCAGATGTATCCAATTGATTCTTTCTCCTGAAATGAGGATTTAGGATAACATCAGTCCTATTTGAAGAATACAGAATTGGGGGGAAGCATATATATCCATTACTAGAAAGGCTATTTTCTGAAAACAAAAGTAGAAAATCTGGACTGCAGAAAGAGAGAAGGAAACTGTTACAAAGAATAGATTTTTTAGTTGTAAAGTAGAGATGAGAAACTAGTCAGTATCAACTTTTGGGGCTTTTAAAAGCAGACAGGTAGCTCTAGTCCCTTGTCAGACCAGCAACATCTTTGGCCTCTGTATATTTTCAATAATTTCTTTAATAGTTTAAATATGTATTTTTTTTCTTTAAAATTATCCTTAAGACCACCCACCAAGGTGGAAA